>NC_140547.1:38293264-38893264 GCF_057382185.1 Mchenga conophoros | reverse complement strand
TTTGGATTAAGGTGCAACACTCACCATCAATAATCCTTCCATAGAAGATCCAACACAGCTGTGAATGTGTAGGAGTGTGAGCTCACAGTAGTCCTGCATGTATTTTCCTCCGTCCATCTAATGCTGCTCCATTATCAGTCTCTTAAAGCTTTTGTTAAATGAATAAAGGTGAGTTTAATTGTTTTATGTTAAAAGAAACTAGTCCTGGCTGAGCACCGCCTTTTTGCCGTTTTCACCTCTGAAGTAATTTATCCTGCAGGCTTGTCTGTGTCACCGCTTCTGCTCTGCTCAGCTTGTCTTCCGTCTTTACTGGAAAGCTCTTTCATAGCCTCTCCTCTCTCATAGATGTGAGACGGCCCCCTCTCTCTCTCTCTCGCTGTCTCTCTCTCGCTGTCTCTCTCTCGCTGTCTCTCTCGTACTCGGCCCCCTCTCTCTCTCTCGCTGTCTCTCTCGTACTCTCTCTCTCTCCACCCCCCCTACAAAATTTGCAAAGAATAAGAAGACAGGAAGTGAGCCCACCACTTTTCACACTCACTATGGTTGTGCATGTCTTCTTACTGTCACAAAAAGGGACAGTAAGATGAATGTACCTGAGAGGAATACTGCATTTAACAAACATTTGATAACATTTTAAACAAATTTTATTTCCAATTTGCATCCACATCTCTGAAACCCATCATTTCATTTGTTGTCTTTTAAAAAAATTAGGTGTGCAACTTGGATTTACTATTATAAAAGAACAAATATGTGAAACTGTGATGGGAAGCAGTTTTATTACCACTGACACAGAACCCGTGATGGAAAACATGCCACGCAACACCGTCCTCGCTGCTCATCAGCCGCTGACATCAGCTGATTAGTTTTCCTCGCAGAAAGCTTTGGGTCATGGCGAGTCGCCGCACTATTTGTCCAGTGAATTAGATATTAAGTAAAATGTCATAACAATTTTGATTAAGCAGTTTTTACAAGTCTACCGGTGAACGCGGTTGGCTTAATGTCCTTCTCCTTAATAAACTAGCCGTTGTAATTTAGCAGCAGCTATCACGGCACTTGGCAAATATTTTCTTACCTGCCTCTGACCTGCAGTACTAGTCCTGTGTGACTACATGGTGAAGCTTCGGTGTCACCTTTTTCACACTAGTCTAAGTACATACAGTCTCTTTCTTTGTGCTACTTCCAGGCACTTTTCAACTTGTTCTCTAATGTGTGTGTTTCTGTTGTTTTTGTATATATATTAATGTTTGCTATTGATTCCTGCTGTACGTGTCTGTCTGTATCCTGCCAAGTTTCTAAAATAAATGAATTAACCAGAATCTAAAAAGCATACTGGAGGGTTAAAAAAGGTCTCTTCAGCTTTGTGAATTACCTCCAGAGTTCTCCATTGCTCACTGCTGGAGTCAGTCAACACCGAGCTCTGTAGCACACAAAGTGTGAGACAAAAAATGTGCATCTCCTTTTGAACGCACTGTCAGATTTGTGCAAGCTCAAGTGAAACCAGGGTACACTAACCACCATTTGAACATAATGGAATCTTGCACTCTTGCACAGAGAGCAAAGCAATGCTCTGCAGTGTCTGTGCTTGTGCCTCTTTTATTTTAAAAAAAGTCAGTGTGATTTTTAAAGTCTGCTGGGACTGTCCCGCATCAGTCAGGCCCTAATTGTACCAAGTATTAGCTTGTCGTCATTTGCACTGTGCTGACGCGTGTCTTTCATTCCTGTGCAGCCTCACTGTGTGCTCCTGGCCTCAAAGGAGAACTCTGCTCCAGTGAAACTCGGAGGCTTCGGAGTGGCGATCCAGCTGGGAGAGTCTGGTTTAGTAGCCGGAGGTACAGTGAAACACTTTTCAAGGGTTTTCTTGCATTCCGTGATTACAGGTGGCCCACAAAACAAGTGTAGGTCTTCCCCCACACCTGTGGTTACCATTTATGCAGAAATGACAGCAAAGTGCACCGACTTGTTAATGAGGTAACAGACTTCACGCAGACTAATGCTTACGTATGCAGTCACCTCCATAGTCTCTTTTAAAGGTCGGGTTTTTCCCCCCTTACTGTATGTCTCACTCATGCTTACATTCTGTCCACAACCTTAATAATAATGAAATGTAATAGATTTGTTTGTTTCTTTGTAATGTTTCAATAAAAATATCCTACTTAATAAAAACTGCCACATTATTAGAAACAGGTTTTCACTGGTTGTGGTTTAGGCTGGATTGAGCGAAATGACCAGGCAGTATTTTGGATATGAGTAAGCAGGTCTATGTGGGTCTCCTCGAGCAGCCCTAGTCTGTTCCCACAGTCCAAAGACATGCTCATTAGATGAATCACAACATGTAACTGTCTGAGCTATCCTCGCTGACTCTCTCATATTGGATTGTGAGATATTCTCCAAGCAGCAGCGCTCTAAAAAAAAGAGCACGGGACGGGCTTGTTTAAATGTGTTTTAAATAATAATAAAAAGTTCATCATGAAAGTGTATCAGCGTAGTGTATGAAATTTATCTCTTTCCTCAGGTCGAGTGGGCACGCCCCACTTCATGGCCCCAGAGGTGGTGAAAAGGGAGCCTTATGGCAAACCGGTAGATGTGTGGGGATGTGGAGTGATCCTCTTCATTCTGCTGTCCGGCTGCCTGCCTTTCTACGGCACCAAGGAGCGCTTGTTTGAGGCTATCATCAAAGGAAAATACAAGGTAGGCGCTAAATGCCAAAACGGCCTGTGCTTTGGCCCTGAGGCTCAGACTGAACCGTGCTGTTGTGCATGTTAGATACAAAGTTGAGGTCTTGGATTACAGGAACTGAATGCAGTGCTTTTACCACATCACTTCAGAACTTCAAATTGCGGCCTGCCTTTCCTCTCCCCCCCTGGTGTCTTCAGCTTTTCCTCTCACACAACAAGAATGTGAGAGGTGATGAATAAAGTGACTGTATCAGCAGAAAAAAACTAAGATAAAGGTCTGATGAATTATCTGCTTTCAGCACAGTATGAGTTTCCTGTTTGGTGCACTAATCTGTAGCAGATGCAGTCGCAGTGTGCAGAGTGATGGACAACACCGTTGCTATCTTCCATCAAGCTGCTGCCAAAAAACCCAAACTGTAAAACAATGAAGCAAACCACCGAAACATTTTGCACAACAGTGGGGAGAAAAATGATGTGGGTTTATTTATGAAGCATTAAATGGTGTGTAATTTGTCCTTGGATCTTTAATTACTGCCAGATTCGGCTGCCATCCTGGCTACTTCACGCGTTTCTGAATATTTCTCTGGGTTTCAGATGAACCCCCGCCAGTGGGCTCACATCTCTGAGAGCGCCAAGGACCTGGTGAGGCGCATGCTGATGCTTGACCCTGCTGAGAGAATCACTGTCTATGAGGCTCTCAACCACCCCTGGCTGAAGGCAAGATCACAAGACACACTCACACACACATGCACATACTGCTAACATTCAAATTAACTGAATGCAAATAAAAATACTCTCACTTCACATCTCTGCAGCTGTAGGAGGTTATTGTTGTTTGATTTCCTCTTTTTTTTTCATAATCGTCTTTACTATTTTAAAAACCCAGAAACGGGCGTGAATATTTGTTGCCTGCTGTAAATGTTTTCGCAAGCTCAAATTCACCTTTACACCACTGGCCTGACTGATGTTAACTCAAGCACACTTCCTTTTGCTCAGAACCACAGCTCTGCTTTCACATCCGTTCACTGTCTCTGTGCGAGCGCTAATGTCCTTCATCTTTATGTCTGTGATTCCCAATAAATGCAGGAGAGGGACAGGTATGCCTACAAGATCCACCTGCCCGAAACAGTTGAGCAGCTGAGAAAGTTCAACGCCAGGAGGAAGCTGAAGGTTAGCGCAGTGTTATTAGACTCCAAGAGGAAAGGTTTCGGTGTGAGAGGAAGTCTCTCCACATCCTCTGTGCAGATGTTTCTAATGACCCAGATTAAGCTGCTGGCAGAATTTTTACTCTCATCTCAACCTTTTAAACACTTTAAACTCTTATATATAACATCTATTTATATACGTATATTTCACTTAATATCCATGTTACCCCCTACTCTCTGTCCCAGGGTGCAGTGCTGGCTGCTGTTTCCAGCCACAAGTTTAATTCCTACTATGGTGACCCCCCTGAGGAGCTCCATGATTTCTCAGACGATCCCACCTCCTCAGGTAACTGTCAGGCAGACTTTTTCCTCTAAATGTGTTTGCAACAGGGAGACGCAGGTATTAGATTGTTTGTGTGCATGACAAAGAGCCTAAAAGAAGTGAAAAGCATGCTGCATTAATTCAAATATAACCTGAAGGACAGCGAAATGGTGTTGTTATTTTAATGGATGGATTAAATTATTGAAACCCTCTTTAAAAGTGTTCAGTGTGTGCATGTTGTGCAACAGAAGATGATCACAATTGCTTTCTAGCTCTGTTTGTGCTCACGTGGTTTCTATTCTGGTGTCTTTGTGAAAAGCAGCTGTCGGTGCACAGCTTCCCTGTTTAATGAACACATTTCCCAACAGCAGCCTCACTTCCCTGTCTCAGCGTTACACTTTCACTTCTGCTGTTGAGAAGACTGCAGGCCGTGCCGGCCAGAGCTGAGCAACACAACGAAACCCGACCCAGTTCTAAACGATAGAAACCGAGTGCGTTTCAGTGTCAGCTAATCAGCGGGATCAGCCTAATTAACCTGTTTTGTTTATTTATTCATTTATTTAATTATTTATTTTTTCCCCGAATTTGTGCTGTAAAAGCAGCTGCTGCAGCCGCGTGGACTCGTATGTCCGTTGTGCTGAGGCTGGCAGTCTGCTGCAGTCATGCTTCCTGGTGACTGTTTTATTTTTGCAGCTGTGTTGCTTCAGACATGTTGCTCGACTAGACGTGTTGCGTTGTAGATCCCTGCAGCAGCTCGGCAGACTTTGTCCAGATTTAGCTGCTTTTGCTGATTCTCTCTGTCTGCCGTAGCTGCGTTTTGTTTTTTGTTCTTCTCTGCAGCCGTAGTTGCTTTTAAACCTCCTCTAATCTCAGCTTCTCTTTCTTTGGTGTTGTTTTCTCCTTCTGCTGTGCTGTCTCTAGGACTGCTAGCTGCTGAAAGTACGTATACCCCCTCCTCTTACCCCCTCCACACTCATAGATTGTGGATGTGATATCACCATGACATCACTTGCTCTGTAGTTGCATTTCTCCCATGTGTTGAATGATGTGGGTATTAACCCTCCATGCCTCTGCCCCCTCTGTCTCCTCTGCTGTCCCCTCTTTAAAGAACTTATTTTGCTCTGGTGTGTGTTTATTCTGACTGCTTCCTTTTGACTTGTGAAGATGAAACACATGCATCTCCATTATTGTGGCAACGTGAAGCTTTGACAACCAGATTAAGACGTGCTGATGAGTACAGTGAGCAAAAACAAAAGTAAAGACGATAAGATGCTTGCATCCTCAGTGTCCTGACTAACAATAAGATCTTTTATCTCCACTTTTCAGAGCGAGCTGCTTTTTACTGGTGCTCACAGCTTCCTGTAAACCAATTTGTCTCCCAAATTTATGCTGGTAACTAAAGGGCACTTATTGTGCTCTAGATAGACAGATTTATTTATCTTTTTTACACAAAGGTCATTCTTGAACTTAGATGCTGCTCTGATAGAGGTCAAGAATAAAAATATGAAATGAATAAACTAGTTCCCATTTAAATGATTACTCATTACACTATCATAGCATTTTTGACTACTTCTAGCTGCATTTGTAAACTAAACATCATTGTCTTCATGCACTAATAAATCAGCCTTTAATTGCTGTGTACAGGCCTTTACGCACCGAGCGTGTTTCGATAAAAACAACATGAAATTCAGAATTCTTTTGCATGCGTGAGCTTGTGGAAAAAAAAAAAAAAGAAAAGAAATCCACATCAAGCAGTGATGAGCTTGTATGGATGTTTCTAAACAAGGAAAGGAAGTAGTGGTGTGCGATACTGAATATTTTGGTATCGATCCGACAACAAGTAAATACGGGCCAGTGTCGCCTATAGCGATACTTTTCGATAAATAAGGTGGATGCGTCATTGAATCGCTAAATTTCAATTAATTTTCATGACCTTAAGTGTTTTTGTGAGGTTTCCTTTTTTATTATTAAATAGTTTAAACCCAGGACATAATTAGGACATAGTTTATAATTAAATAGAAAATGAATATTATCAATTTTTTATTTATTTATTTATTTTTTGAAAAATCTTAAATAAAAAGTGCTCGCAAACCAGTAAACCAATTAAAACAAGTGCTGTTGAGAACACACAATTAAAATTCTCAACAACAAAAACAACAACTGGTGAAAATATAAATAATATGTAAACAACTTAACAAGCGTCTAAGTCAGCAACAGGTGCCTGCTCTACGCTCACACAGGAGCGGCGAATCTGGCGACCTGGCTGTTTCGTCTTTGCCAAAACCACAGCACTGCAAACAAGAGCGGAACTTAAAGTAAAGAATCGATCTCACCCGGTTGGTATCAATCCGATACCGACTTGGTATCGAAACAATCGATATTTGAGTTCGAATCAAAGTTCAAATTCGAAGTTCTGCTTGGTCAGATCGGTCTGTTCACATTTGAAAAACCAGGAAAAAAAAGAACTCGATCTGCAGATTGTTGAGCATAATTGTGCGATTAGTGTGAACAGCTGCAACGAGAACATACGAGTCCAAAAAAAACTTTTTAAAACACATGCGATATTCACACCAGTCCACCACGTCCGGTGTGTAAAGGCCTCACGTTTTGAAGTGTTGTATTCTCTTCTTTAAATCTTTAGCCTTTTATAACATTATGACTCACCGGTTATTTTTATATAATATAGTGAGAGCTCTTTCAAGTTGAAGAAAGAGCTCTCACTAAAATGTGCTAAAAAAGAGGAAGTTTTTAACAGCTTAAACTCTCCTCTGCTGGATCTTTCATACATCACAGAACTCCCGATTAGCCCTCTGTTCGTCAGTTATTGCACATATTTAGAACAAAGTCTTTCGCGTATTTTCTTCAGCTCAGCTTTAGTTTTTTAGGCTTATTTTTGTAGGTTTCCTTCATAACTGAGCAAAACAGGCTCAAGCTCCTCTAAAACAAAGCTTCACTTATAGTAAACTGCCTCAAGTCTGCAAGTCTGAATAATTAACTGTTTATAAAGATAAAGATTACATAAAGATTAAAATTACATCTTAATTTAATAAAGGACAGAAGTCGTGTCTTAGCCTCGCAGGCTTTGTCAAACTGTGAGCTGAAGTGTTACGGAGTTAAATTGGTGACACTTTTGTGGTTTCACTTAAGGCGTGATCTTTCTGAGCCTTTTTAAACTTTGTTTCTCTCTCTCACACACACACACACACACACACACACACACACACACACACACACACACACGGCCTGAGAAGAATTTTAATAACGTTGTGTGTCAGATTGTAATTCTCTCCCTGCTGCGTTTTTGTTTTTTTTGTTTTCCTTGGGAGTGCTGCTCCTCGTCATCCACACTGTGACTTTTTGAACTGACTTTCTTCTGATGTATTGATGCCATGTACCGCTGTTTCTCTGGTTTTGCTGCATGTGTGGGCGATGCAGCAGGTACTTGGGGTTCAATAGTTCTGAGTGTTTGTGTGTGTGTGTGTGTGTGTGTGTATTCCAGTGTTTTCACTTGTACTGTTTGTGATTTTCTTTTTTCTTTCTTTCTTTCTTTTTTTTTTGGGTTATTTGTGGAATTTGTTGTTTTTATTTTGTTTGTGTTTTTGCCTGTTTCTGGTAGTGTGTCATGTTCAGTGTTTGCATTTTGTGTAGTGTTGAAGAGACTGCTTTGTGTACTTGTGAATGTTTGTGTAATTATGAGTGAGTGTATATTTGGAGTGTGTAACGTAAGTGTGTGTGTGTGTGTGTGTGTGTGTGTGTGTGTACAGGGGCAGTATCACAGGTTTTGGACAGTCTAGAGGAGATCCATGCATTGACAGACTGCAGTGAGAAAGATATGGACTTCCTGCACAGTGTCTTCCAGGACCAGCACCTCCACACTCTGTTAGATGTGAGTAAACGCTTCGTCTGCAGTATCTAAAGTATCCAGTAGGTGCCATGACAAATCAACAATACATTGTTCCCTCGTTTATCGCAGAAATTACGTTCTAAAAATAACCCGCGAAGTAGCCAGCTTTATTTTTTTCCAACTATTATAGATGTTTTAAGGCTGTAAAACCCCTCACTACACACTTTATACACTTTTCTCAGAGAGGCATGAGCATTTTGACACTTTTCTCTCTTGTTTAAACACTCTCAAAGTTCAAACCTTCGTAGAAGAATAAGTCCAGCGATTGCTTTTGATGCTGCAAAACGTTTCATTGACATTGTTGTGTTTGTTGGGGAAAACTTACAAACATACAGTACAGCATTTCAGAGTCACGCTGCTAGCGATCGAAGATTTATGTAAATTTGACAAGCTGAACGCATTCTGTACTGTACGGGAGACACAGCACGGAGGAGATTGATTGACAATGGCCTACAGCCAATCAGGATGCTGAACACAATGCGCTGTAATAAAAAAAAAAAAAAGCACAAAAAAAATCCATGAAATAGCGAGGCTGTGAAATGTGAACCGCGTTGTAGCGAGGGACCACTGTAAACCACATGTATGCTCCACACGGCTCCTTGGGCTTTCCATCTTTGCTTGCATTATCTCCTGAATGTCATGAGCTGTTTGCTGTTGCTGTTATTTCAGCTTTATGACAAAATCAACACCAGGTCGTCCCCTCAGATCAGAAATCCTCCAAGTGACGGAGTGCAGAGAGCCAAAGAGGTGAGGAAATCTAAAAATAAAAATGTCTTCTAAATTCTCTGAAGTGTAGCTTATAGATCGTCTTCACGAGCTCGCCTCTAAAAGTTTATTTTCCTCTGCAGGTACTGGAAACCATCTCCTGTTACCCAGAGAATATGGAGGCCAAGGAGCTCAGGAGGATCCTCACACAGCCACACTTCATGGTGGGATATACGGCAGCACACACATTCTTAATCTAGGAATTGGGATTACAGCCTTCTGTGTCAGAAGTTGGGTCCTTTTGTCAGCCCACATAACTCCCTGGACTACAAATCTGCTTAGCACCTGAGCTTTTGGTGAGCGCTCGCACAGGAAAGGCACAGACAGCAGAGCTGAAGAGAGCATGTACTAAAGGGCTTCCACCTGCAAGCAGTGCCGATACTTTGGCTTTGCATCAGCTAGACTATCGTCAGATGATTCTAGCGGCCAGTACAAACCAGAGATGAAGGGATGCCGAGGATACCGATGAAAGACCTGGAAGATAGAAACTGAGCTAGAAGAAGTTAGTGGTGGCGTTCATGTAAAGGTACTGAGGTTCTAGTCGAGAGTAGCTTTGTATTAAACAAAGTATTTAAGTCAGAATAGGGTTGTTTTTACTGTGTGTGTGTGTGCGTGTGTGTGTGTGTGTATTGCTATCCACAGCAGCTAGCTGTAGGATGGTACTGCTGTTCTCTATCTGGGTTAGAAACATAAGAAGCCGAGCTGTTTGTGTGTCTCTCTGCTGAATCGGTATGTGACACTTAACTGCAGCTGTCATGCTTTAAGTTTGGTTCAATCCAATTAGCCTGTCCTGCACCCTGACCTGACTGCCTGGTTAATCCTGCCACAGACATTTAACTGTGCTGCTAGCAGAAATGGTGTGAAGGGGCTTAGTGTGGCAGCACATGGGGCAGAAAACGCCTTTGAGTTTTTTCCTCTGAGCTGTATGATTTTAGTAATCACTTCAGTTATGAAGTAGTGATGGAAGGACATGTTTTGTTCCCTTTAATTATGGACTTAAGCGGTGAGGATTCAGGGGGATTCGGCATCAAACATTTAGTCCATTGTTGACGTGTCCTGTAAATGCGCACTAACGTCTTTGTTATTAGTTGTTCTTTTCAGCTGCTCTCTTTGCTGCAAGTCAAAAGCCTTTAGTGCCAGCTGTTCCAAAGCTCCCTGACTGTCATGCATCATCAGTGTACATGCTGTCGCTCTGATGAGCAGCTGTGATCATTTGGCAAGCTGGGCTGGTGGATGTTTAAAAAAAAAAAAAACCCAAAAAAACCCCTGTGTGTCAGTGACATGATTAGTGCCCAAAGAGGATTAGTGTAAGCCACACTCTCTTCACACTCGTACAAAAACACTGTGCGTGCTCACACGTACCTTCTCTTGACAGGGATTTGCAGCATGTTTTGTTGGCCAGCTTGAACCAATATTTTCTGCCTCAGCACTGACACAAAAACTGCACCCAGAAAGAATAACCCTAAAACAGCATGGCATTATTAGCCACGTATCTATAGGGCCCACACACACCTTTAAAGAAAAAGGAGAATTGCTGTCTTGTTGTTGTGCTTCTGCACATCAGTCTCAGTTTGTCTGTCTAGATCAGGGACATCAAACTCATTTTATATCGTGGGCCAGATGCCTAAGTGGGCAGACCAGTGAAACCCCTGTCAGTGTAAGGAACTTTAATTACACATTTAATCCCAGAGATGTCTTAATATGAGAAAAAGAAGTGCGATTTTTATCTCAGATTTTCAACATGGTAAAGAAATGCTGTAGTTAATGGAAGAAATCTGTCAGCATGAATCTTAAATGGAAACAAACGTGTTTAAAAACAGGAACTTTTACATCATTTCATTTGAATTTTCATTGGCCCTTTACTCTGTTGTAGCATTAATGGCTTTATCTTTATGAGTGAAGGTAAAGCTGTTAAAAGTCCAAAATGTACGACTTCCTTCACTTTTTCCATTGCTGTCCAGCATTAGAGTCTCTGCTGGGCCAATTCTGGCTACTGGGCCTCATGTTTGACACCTGTGGTCTTGATGAATCTAATATATGAAAGATTTGTGAAGTAATTTAATAGGTGGATACCAGAGAGTCAGCTTCTCCACCTCTTAGTTAAGGTGATGTTTTTAAAGGGCACGCTGA
The DNA here is from genome assembly GCF_057382185.1 of Mchenga conophoros. Taxonomy (NCBI): domain Eukaryota; kingdom Metazoa; phylum Chordata; class Actinopteri; order Cichliformes; family Cichlidae; genus Mchenga; species Mchenga conophoros. Next base: position 38,882,326 of record NC_140547.1, on the reverse strand, counting down.
TGCAGTGAAGTTAATCTTTGACCTATGAGACAGATTTGTAAAATGTCATGATTTGCAAATGTTATATTTTTAGGTTAGCTTTTTGTTGAGGCCACAATGACCTTTTTTTTTTTTTTTTTTTAACCACCTTACTGTAATTAGTTCATCCTTGAGTTCAGTATTTGTCACATGTAGAAATTCCCTTAAAGGTTTTGATGTCATAAAGAACACAAATGAGCAACATGTATTTATAAAGTGCCCGTCGCAGACAGGAGTACCAAAGTGTTTCACAGAAAATACCTGAAAATGAAACTTTCACAGAGCGAGGCGAGCAGACAGCTCAAAAACATGCTGCTGAAAATAAAGCTTCTCTTTATTTTCACTCTCGGTTAACCCCCTTGCAGGGTGAAAGAGAAAATATACAAATAAACAAGGCAGACCAATACACACCACCATCCAAAACAGGGAAGAGCTGTCATCGTCTGCAAGTCTTAACACTGAGTGTTTGTGTCCAGGCTCTGCTGCAGACCCACGATGTGGTGGCACACGAGGTGTACAGCGACGAGGCGTTGAGGGTGACTCCCCCGCCTACTTCACCGTACCTGAACGGAGACTCCCCAGACAGCACCAACGGAGACATGGACTTGGAAAATGTCACCAGGGTTCGGCTGGTTCAGTTTCAGAAGAACACAGATGAGCCCATGGTGTGTGCAGGAAGCTCACATTTCAGAAACCTACAGTTAAAACCTTTTTTATGTCAACAACAGTGGAACTAAATTAGCTACAGCTACTGTGATTATGTGGTTCAGCATTATTTCTAATAGAAGAGTATAATGGTGGGTGTGGCACAGAGGCTAATGAAAACGCTGTCATCTGGACATTAGCAGCGTCTTTGTCCTGTCTTCTTCCCCTCACCCCCAACTGGCCGCGGCAGATAGCCGCCCTGGAGGTTCCTTGCTGTTAAAAGGGAGTTTTTCCTTTCCACTGTCGTCAAAGCACTTCCTCCTATAATTGTTGGTTTTCTTTGTAGTATCGTAAGGTCTTTACCTTACAATATAAAGTGCTTTGAGTCGGCTGTTCTTGCGATTTGGTGCTATGTAAATAAACTTGAATTGAAAAAACTGAATAGTTATGCGCTGACCCTGTGTCTGTTCCAGGGCATTACTCTGAAAATGAACGACCTCAACCACTGCATTGTGGCCCGCATCATGCATGGTGGGATGATCCATCGACAAGGTAAATCATGTCATATGTGATGACATTTAAAATGTTCTCATTCATCTAGTAAGGGTTGTGAGTAACAAAGTGTGATAGTTCTTATGTTGTACTCTCACATTGGAGTGACTTCTGGTAATGTGACACGACACAACGCGACTCTACGTTGGCTGGGCTCTCGGGGTGTTCCTAGTCTCTGCTTTGTGAAATACTGATGTCTCAACACCCACGAGCCTCGTTTGTAACCTTTATTAATTCATTCTTTCTGCACTTCAGGGACTCTGCATGTAGGAGATGAGATCCGGGAGATTAATGGCATCAGCGTTGCTAATCAGACGGTAGAACAGCTCCAGAAGATGCTGGTAGGTCACACCAGCTCTGAGCAGGCAGTTTTTCAGCTGATATCACTGCATTTGTTTGAATTTATTCAGCACGTTAAAGATGTAATGTTAGTGATGTATTGTACCAAAAGATGGCATCAAGTAGCATCATTATTAGTGCCTGAATATTAATAACATTTAAAACTGTTTACTTCTAATGTCCAAAAAACTACTAGGGGACACTAGAAATAGGGGGTGAATAAAAGCAACAGTGGTCCCTCTGTGATTGAACTATTGTAATGGTTCAAGATTTTTAAAAAATGCTCTTCGTCTCCACAGAGAGAGATGAGGGGAAGCATCACCTTCAAGATTGTGCCCAGTTACCGATCCCAGTCAATGTCTTGTGAGGTACAAAACTATCAGTGCACACATTTTGTTTCACGTGCATTGTGGGGAATTAAATCCTTAGGTTTCTATATCCCGTTGCAGAAAGAGTCTCCGGATTTATCTCGACAGTCACCTGCAAATGGTCATGCTAGTGTGACCAGCTCCATCCTGGTACGTTCAGCGTAACGGTGACCAAAAGTGAAAGCTCATAGCAACAAATCGTCTTGATAATGGATCTGGATTAAGATCGTTCTCTTAAAATACTAAAAGTCTCTTTGTGTGTTGCCAAATAGGACCTGCCATCGACTATTCAGCCTAAAGGCCGTCAGGTAAGATTTCCTAACTGTTTACACCACACGTGCACTCCCCCGATGCAACGGTGTGCTTACACAGCATGTATGTACCTACATCACTCGTGTTTCCCCCCTTCGCATTCCACCTGTTCTGATTACAGTCTTGGTCTTCACTGTAGGGCCTCCATCCGAGAGAGAGAGCACATACTATAGAACAAAAGTTGTCATTTATATCCTCTGCATGATAAAGTCCATCATCACACACACACACGTATATAAAATGCAGCACAAACTTTGTATTTTTGTATGGGTTCCTCATAACCTTTTTCTTGACTCCCCCCGACATTTTCTACTGCATGATATACTGTATGTGTGTGTGTGATGCTCTCAACCCCATAGATCTGCAGACCTGCTATCAAGGACAAATTGTCCATCAAGGTAAGATGGAGCTTGGTGGACCCTCCGTAGAAGTAGACTCCTCTCAGCCCTCCCCTCCCTGCCCCGCAAAGTTTGGTTCCTCATCGTAATGGTGCTTAGATCCCATGTTTGCTGTCAAAGCTTAGGCTTCATAATAGTTCATCAGTAGAGAGAATATGGATGTATGTGCACAAGCCAACGAATCCAGCCGCAGGCAGAGACGCAGCAAAGCTCTTTGTTCGATCACGTTAGTCCCGCTGCTCATCAGTCTGAGTGTTTGTGCTTTTTCCTGCTCTGGCTTTTGTACTGCTGTCTTATTTCTGACTACTTGCCAGTGTAGCAGCCGGTCTCTTCATAAGGGCAGCTTGCCTTGTCGTCCTCTCCTCACCTAATGTAGGCTTTTCTCACTGTTCTGCACCTACAGATTTATGTACGCGCTCAATTTGAGTACGACCCGGCAAAAGACGACCTCATCCCATGCAAGGAAGCCGGCATCCGCTTCCGCGTAGGTGACATCATTCAGATCATCTCCAAGGATGACCACAACTGGTGGCAAGGAAAGCTGGAGAACACCAAGAATGGCACAGCCGGACTCATCCCCTCACCTGAACTGCAGGAATGGTGAGTGCAGCAAACATTCAACGCCAGTTTGAAGCTAAAACTGTAGCAAGTCTTAGCTGTTATGGAGTTTTCTGATGAAGTTAGTGGAGGGCTGCTAAATAGTAAAAATATCCAGACTATCCTGAGTGATTACAGATGCACCTCTAATAACATGACAGCTGGTGATTGTGTAGAAGAAACATGGTTCTGAAGGATGACCTCACAGATGCGCTTACAGTACAAATGTACTTAGACTACTGTTCTTGCTGTACTCATGCTGTGTAGTACAACTATGGAAAACTAGGCACTCTATCTTTGTAATGTTCTTGTTATTTAAAGACAAACTCGGGAACAGAAATCCTGTTATCTGGGGACAGAGAGCTTAGTTTACTACTCCCCTGCAGCAGCACATGAGCCAGTTCTGCACCTGCTGGATTCAGCCTGGCCTCTGCGCTCCTGTGTGGATGCAGAATGCCACAGTGAGCTGGCCACACAGAAGGAAAACAGGCAGGAAGAGACGGGCTGGCCGGTTAGCAGCGATTAGCCTTTGAAAATAAGGAGTGTGTTTGTGTGAATCCCAGACTGCATTGACGAGAACATTAAAATGTAAATCTGACAGCCTTTATATGTTAAATGTGCGCTGTGAGTGGTATTAACATTGTACTAACAATAAGAATGATTGGTCCTTCTTCCACTGACCTACATTTTACAACCTGGGCCTGAGTAAATTTCAGTGTCTTGCTTCCTGTTGTGTTTGCTGTGGTTAGTGATGGCATTACATGCCCGAGTTCATCTGAACCACACTTGTCAAGTAGCCAGGGCACGGTAGGCAGTCACCACACAAGTTCACAAATATGCACGCTGTCGATCACAAAGCTCAAAATACAAGTTTGTAGTTTAAAATAAAAATGCATATCAGTGACTGAAGCTTTTTATTTTAAAACACACCTTATTATGTTGGCCATGAAGTCTTTGTGAAGCCAGGCACCCCTGCCAGGATTCAAGCCTGGAACTAACCAGTATCCTATAGGGGGATGGAGGTAGCTTCACAACATTAGTCCCTCCACCATAATGCTGGTGCTTGTGTCAGTGTGCATAAATAAATGTAAAGCAGGGTAAAAGTTATTTTGAATGATTCCCCTCTGCATTATTGTAAAATGCTAAATTCCTTCTACACTCACATACTGACATTTACCTTTGGTCACATGTGGCCATTCAACAGTGCATGTGTTGCTTTCAGGCGTGTGGCATGTATAGCAATGGAGAAGACCAAACAGGAACAGCAGGCCAGCTGTACCTGGTTTGGCAAGAAGAAGAAACAGTACAAAGACAAATACCTGGCCAAGCACAACGCAGGTAAGCCAACAAGTCACACTAACACTCACTCACTGTAAGCAGGTAACTTGACCGCTCACTAATGCAGAACTGTAATATGACCCTAAGTAGGGGTTGCAGTGGTGATGGTGACAGGAACTAGTCCCAGATATTGTCAAGTCCTGTCAGGCAGCCTGGCAGTGAAGCCTTTTCACTAAAACAAGAATATTTTTTGAGATCTTTGATTCATAAGCAAAGGTTTAATAGCTATCAAGTATTGCTGTACTCATGTACCTGTTCTTATTCATTCATTTATATAACTAAGCTACATTGTCTGAACTGTTTTCCTATATCTCCTTGATAATGTGCAGTAGATGAATAAATGTGCAGTCACAATCTTAATATCTTGTTTGGGCAATAAAAAGGAAGGGCTGTGACACATGTCCTTTCAACTGAAGTGATGAAGACTATTGCTAACCTTGTAACGGCACTGTTGCCCCTGTTGTAGTGACTGTAGATGATCCTGTATGTGTAACTGTTGCATGTCTGTTGCCATTTCCCTCTGACAGACCTCTTCTGCTGCCGTCTCAATTTGACCTCATTTTCAGTGACTAACAGCTCTGTTAACAAGTTTTGTTATGGTGGTTTTTGTTTGATTTGTCTTCTTTTATGGTGTCTTTTTATTAACCCTTCCGCTCCCACCCTTTGTCCATATTTCATGCTGTCTCTTACCCAATGACATGGCTGCATGTAAGTAACTCCAGAGAGCTGGCATCCAGCTTCTACGTATTTCTTCCTTCTCTCTGCTTTCATGCCTCGTCCTCTTCCTTTTGAATGACAGCGGCTTTGTCAGACTTGTTATGAGCTGCTCTGGTTTGTAATTCAGATTAAAGAGATGTTAGTCAGCTTGATTCAGTTTTTCTGTTTTACCAAGGTTAGTGCAAATAAGTAGGTTTTAATGCTTTCTCGAGGCATTCGACCTTCATCGGGTGTGCCTGTTTGAATGAGCAGTTGGTGTACATTATGGCGGCATTTGAATAATTCAAACCCGCCTGACTGAGAATCCCAGGTTTGATTTATGCCACAGGGACAAAACATTGGAATGAATGTTAATCTCATTAGCATCAGCATTGCATGTGTTCCCTTAGACACCTTATTAGGCACACCCATCTGACAGCACAGTGATCTGAAAAGAGCCCTGTGATACATTCTGCTTCATGAAGGCTGGAGTTTTACAAAAGGTGTTGCTTCATATAAAGTTAGGAGCAACAACATACCCTTGTACAGTGGCAACATGAGGTTTGATGAAGCAGGATTTATTGGAGGGCTGCTGTGTTTTGTCATGCCTACCAGAGAGAACAAGGCATTCATTTGTTAAGCACACACTTCAAAATTCATCTATGGAGTTCATTTTATACGCTAAAACATGTTCAAGTAGTTCATACTGTCCATTATAATTAGCATGTAACGCATGCCCTCTTCATACTTATAGCTAATCCTGTTTATTCTCTGATGCAGTGTTTGATCAACTAGATCTGGTGACATATGAGGAGGTGGTTAAACTGCCGTCATTTAAGAGAAAAACGCTGGTTTTACTTGGTAAGTAAACACAGAAAAGCAAATGACTACAACTACAAACCGTGCAGCCTGCACGACTGGCCCGTTCAGTAGCTCTTCTGCTTTTCAAGATAGTTGCACATCAGGTTGTGCCGTAAGGCTTTCCGAGGGGTTTGTGGTTACAGCGTGCCTACGGTGTAGATTTAACAGAGTATAAATCCACTGTAAGTTGGTGTCCCAGGTGGAGGAGTTTAAGTATAGCTAACTTGTTCACAAGTGAGGCAAGAAAGGGGCTAGAGGCTGACGGTGGGATTAGTGCAGTGTCTGCAGTTATGCAGATGCTGCACTGGTCTGTTGCGGTGAAGAGAGCTCAAATTACAGCTACATCTCCATCCTAACCTTTGACCAAAGGCTGCAGGTTAGGTCATTTTGGAGTAGAACTACTGCTGCTGCCTGAGAGGAGCCAGTTAGGTGTTTGGGTTTCTGATTGGGAGTAGACCGGGGGCAAGAGGTGCTGCCCTCAAAACCAGATAAATGGCAGAAGATCGTGTTTTTGGGCACTGAAGCACATCCATCTTTCACTTGGGGACTGAACATCAAACCATCTAATGATTAGAAAACCTGCAGTGCCTTCCTTACACTTTCCTGAAGTCTGCACGTGTACTTGAATATCATTCGGGTGTGACAAAAAAATGTACTTTTGTTGCTCTGATTTATGTTTTCAACTTGTGTGTGTGCTTAGTTAACCATCATAGTTAAAAAGGCAAAGCTAATGCTTGAATATCAAAAAGGATCATCTAAGTAACATCTCCAGTGCATTTAAAACAGGAAACAAATACACATTTATATTCTTTAAATGTTAACTAGAGACAAACTCGGAGCAGAGACGTCATTTATCAGCAAGTGTTATATTTGTGGGCAGGTGAGATGCTGCCACCTTAGTGTAATAACTCTACACTGCAAAGTAAGCCTGTCGGTCTGGCTTGTTTATTTCCATTCCAAACAACCAAAATTAGCCTTTCTTGTTTTGTACTTAAGATGTACCAAAAACTATTCAGAAAAAAGCCCAGTGATTCAGACAGCCTGTGAAGAGCACATACAGAAAGTATTATTCTGAATCAGCCATTACCAGCTGCAATTACAGGATCTTGTAATTATTAGAAAACTCTCATAATTACAAGAGAGTAATGGAGTGGGAACACTGATGATGCTCATTGATCACATTACACCAGGTGCTACTGTGCTGGGCTGCATGATTAATAATCAGTTTTGATTTTCTAAAATTACAAAGGAGTGCACCAGCTATAAAGATCAATTCGGAAACATATACATTAGTTTTTTTCTGCAAATACTGGACACCAGACAACAGCTGTGGAGGACGTGAGAATAAACTTTTCATCATAGCGTAGACTGGCAAGGAGGACTCCTGTCAGCACGCTGCAACTTACTAAACGTAGACTTAAAGCTAACTGATTGATCTGTGTGGAGTTACTGCACTAATGCGTTTAATTTCTTCTTTCTACTTTGATTCAGGTGCACACGGAGTCGGTCGGAGGCACATCAAGAACACGCTGATCACCAAACATCCCGACCGCTTTGCCTACCCTATTCCTCGTAAGAGCAAGATCTAAATACTTCCACAACAAGCTCTTGTTACGATTGGACAGCAAACTAATGACTCAAACATTTAAATTTCAAAGTGGATTCTCCTGTTTGACCCGTTGCAACACCACAATGTCATCATCGGGAGTGTAACTTCTATATTCATCTCTTCTGTCTCAGACACAACTCGGCCTCCCAAGAAAGACGAGGAGAACGGAAAGAACTACTACTTTGTTTCTCACGAGCAGATGATGCAGGACATCAGCAACAACGACTACCTGGAGTATGGCAGCCACGAGGATGCCATGTATGGAACCAGGCTGGAGACTATCAGGCAGATCCATGCCCAGGGCATGATCTCCATCCTAGACGTCGAGCCACAGGCGAGTCATCTCGGCTCGGACATTTTCTTGCTACAACCAGAAGCCCCCCAAAATTAGCCATCTCCTCTAGAAGCCAAGTATAAGTTCAAGTGAAAGTACCCTTATGTTGGAACTTGCAGTAATTCACATAGGAGGTCTGGGCAGTATAAAAAACCTCTCCACTGATAGAACAGTCTCATGTGCCACTTTGTGAACTACACAGTTTAAGATTTTCTTTCCTCATCAGGCGCTAAAGATCCTCAGGACAGCTGAGTTTGCTCCATACGTCGTCTTCATCGCGGCTCCCACCATCACCCCCGGCATGACTGAGGTACGGTCTTCTCTGTTATACTTGCTCTTCCCGTCTTGAGCAGTTATGTTTCGCTGCACGCACTAACCGAGTTCATACTAATGGCACAGTTACGCTGGCTTTCTAGTCTGAATTACGATGGTGTGTTGTTGAAGGAAAACAGATGAGAGCATCATTACATATGTAAATCAAGAGGGTGCTGCTTTAGCGTAATTGCTGTTAGGGGTCAAAGGACCACACACTGAATTCAAACTGGACAGCCCAGCCTAAAAGAGCATCCTAATTTCCATTTCTGTCGTCCTGTGCGTTCCTCTCACTGCACGTGCTCAGTTTGCTTTAAGCATGTTTGTGTTTCCTTTGGCATGCCTATTTTCACGTGCACTCAAGGTCCCAAAGTGGTGCAGGAAACTGCCTGTAAGTACAAATTAAATGGTGCGAGTTCACTTGTTATTTGGAGACTGTAGAAAAGCATCTGTGCCCCTCTGTGTTTGTTTAAATAGCAGCAGTCTAGCTTCGTTCACTACTCTACCTTTTGATTCCTTCTAATTCCTCTAATCCCTCCAATAATCCCTTTGTTTGGGTGCCTTTTCATTTGTGATGCAACTTCACGCCTTGTTATTTCATCAGGCTTCCACCTCTCTCTTCCATTTTCCCTTCCTCATATTCAGAACTGTTACTGGGGTAAATAGTTATATAGTTATAGTGAACAGGGCAAGGGCCTGAGCCCTAACACTGAGCTGAGCTCCATTACAAATGAGGCTACATCTTTATTCTTATAGATATTAACTCCATCATTTCCTAATATATAAGACTTATTTAAAAGACAACTAATTAGTTCAATTTAACTCCTAGAAATACTGCAGTTATTTAAGAGCCATCTTTTAATTAGATGATTGGGTCATATATTCAGACTCAGTTCTTCCTTTTTCCAGTTCAAACTATTACAAAAGCCACATCCTGGGACTCTTATCTTACCTGCTTTGTGTAATATTAACACATCATTAAATAATTGAAGCAGAAAATGTGGGTGCAACATTATCTAAAACCTTGACGGTCAGTTTAAGAACACGTGCAGAGTTCAGCGTTTTCGAAGCACATCACCTCTGTACTTCAGCCAAAGCCGGGCACTGATGTCACTCTCTCTCCCCCCCTCACTCCACCAGGACGAATCTCTTCAGCGGCTACAGAAGGAGTCTGAGATGCTGCAGCAAACCTACGCTCACTACTTTGACCAGACCATCATCAACAACGAGATCGACGACACCATCCGCCTACTGGAGGAGGCCGTGGACCTGGTGTCCACCACTCCTCAGTGGGTTCCCGTCTCCTGGGTCTACTGACATACACTCAACGGCAACTCGCTCATTGCCCTCGACGATCCATCTCCGATTCAACGTGGAATCTAAACTCTGAATCACATCTCTCATCAGAATCGCATTTCTGTAGATAAACTGTTATTGAAGAAGAGAGAAACGAAGAAACTAATGACTGATGTCTCATTACCGAGACTTCTTCATCCTCCTCCTCGCCCCTTTTCTCAACAGCCTGAAAGGCATATTGTTGTGTAAATATATACATATATATATATAAATGACTAAAAAACTAAGTGAATATGGTTCTGTCCTAATATAGTTGAATGGTGGGGAGTGGTGGGGCAGTGTAGTAGATATTTTGTACTTTTTCTTTTGTAATTGATGATGGATGGTAATATTGGAAAGACAATAGCAAGCATGACCATAAAGCAGTCTTATGGGGTTGCCTGTGTGCGTGTTGACCTTTTAATGCACTCCTTGTGGTACTCCGTTCTCCCCTCTAATCTCCTCGGCTCCTGTGACAAGCAGGCCGAACTCTGAAGCACATTAGAAGCTGCTATAGTGGCGACAACCGACTCCCTCAGCTCCACGTCCAAGTTAGAGTGACACGAAAAGCACGGGAAACTTGGCATTTTCTTTCTCCCTCAGCTCTTATTTATTTCACCGGCCCTCTGTGCCTTTCAGTTTGTTGAACGAGCACACTTGCACCCCTCTATGTCGTCTCTCCCCGTGTTGCTGTAGCCTGACGTCCTATGCTTCCTTCCCCAGCCTTCGATGGTCTTTGTTTACATCTCAGTTTGCACAAAATGGACAATGAAGAAAACGCGTGCTGCATTCTCTCATCTCGGTTTTCACGACGTCTCGCCTACTCTTCTCTGGCTGTCTTTACTCTGCTCCCTTGTACACAAAATGCGAATCGGTGGACCTGGAAGTTCGTTTTTGAGACATTACCAGCTATGAAAAAAAATAAAGAAATAAAAGCACTGACATTCACCACTAAACACGGCTCCTGAAGTGGAAGCAAAAACAACAACGGTAAAAAAAAATAAAAGGAAAAACTGCCTTATCAGAGCCTTGGGGAAGAAGTGGCTAACACCTATGCACACCCCTGCTTTCTGCCAGGCAGACCGGCGCCACGACAACCATTTCTTCTCTCCTAACACTCAGTGAGCCATGCTTGTTGAAATGTTTGTGTGGAAGGACAGGGCTTCACGTAGGTGGGATCGGTCCAATCGTAGAGCCACCATTTTTGGAACTGTTAACTGTTGTCTTCAAAAATATTTAAAAAAATAAAGGAGAATTCTTGTTTTTCTGGGGGAAGAGAAGATTAAAATTTTGTGTGTAAATGTTTCAATGGTGCGTACGTCATGAGTGAATTACCAAGAGCCAGTGTATATTAACCCTTAAAAGAAGCTCAGTATGTGACATAACCTCATGCTTTACCACAAGTGGCACAACACACACATGTATGGCACATCAGTTGAAGGCTCGAGGAGTGGAAAACAATAATAATATAATAGTAATAATAAAAAAAGTCAATATTTCAAGCTGTGGTTTGGCTGCCGTTGTGCCACTTTGAGTAAAGTGTCTTCATTTCAAGTCCTGTGTAAATTACCTCTGCAAATGAGAAAAGCAGCTCTTCTGTATGAAATGTTGTTCTTTTTTGTTATTTCATTTTTAAAAAAATATATTTCCTTTTACGTGTTTAAAGTAAACCGCAGCGTCTTGCGTCTTATTTCAGATGTGAAAGTGAGCGTGGGTGCAGGTTGCTGTGTGGGTGTACTTAGATTTTGTTTTTTTAATCAAAATTTTTAACTTAACTTTTTTTTAAAGGAGAGCAAAACAAATAATTAGAGGATAAATATATAATAGACCAAAGTGCTTTTAAAAAATTACTCAAATTAATATCCAATAAAAAAATATTCAAAATAAAATGTAGGCTCAAATTTGCTTTTTCTGTATTTACATTTGTTGTACAATATAAATAACTATTAATATGCTTTCTTCTTACATTTTATTATTTTCAAGTCATATTTTATATATTCTTTATCTCATCAATTTTTTAAACATTTATTCACTACTTCTTTATGCAAATGAGTGGGTTTGCATTTGAAGTGCCATAAAATAAAGTTTGTTAATAAGCTTTCAGATTGGAAGTGTTAGACTGAAATTCATGAGCAACAAAATTCAACAATTCCGAGCTGTAAACGTGAAATTATCAAATGTATGAAAATCCAAAAGAAATCAAATCTAACTTACACTAATCCTGCTCACACATATGAAATAGTAAATCATTAAATATAATTTACAGCTCGACTGAGGCTGAGATGAGCCGACGCTCTGTTACATTTCTTCGGTTGGGTGACATTCAAGGGACAAAAATAAATACGGTGAAAGGGAAAGAAAAAAAAATTAACTTAAAAATAATAAATCAATATGACATAACTTACAGAATTCATGTGAGATATTCACATGTTGACAGTTATTTACGGTTACAGCAGCAGCATAAAGACTCAAAGTGAAAATAGCATCATTACACTTAAAAGAACCACACTCCCACACTGAAGGCCGTAAAACAAAGTAGTGCAAAATTTTTAATTAAATAAAAAATTAAGTTAGTAAAAAATAAAACTAAAAATTCTAGTGAACTGTAGTGAAAATGGGATCAATAAATAACATGCACACTAAATCTAAGAAATGCAGCAAGTTACATTGTAATTTTTTATGCATTCAGTGACATATTAATATATTCAGGCTTTAAAAGACACAAATCTACACTTTATAATATTTTCCTTGTGGGCATAACATTAACCAAAGAGTTATTAAAAATGAATCTTTCCACGTCTGTATTGATTAACAGCTCAGTTTTCAAGGGGAGAAAAACGCCTGGTCAATAACAGCAGACCGCACGGCCTCAGAGGTGACAGATGTAACAGATACTGAACATGCGAGGTCATTAAAACCTCATTTCATCCGATTCAGCTGCTTCAGCAGATCAGATAAAAATGTTCTCTGCTCTAGTTTCAAATCATGTCTGATCTAGAAATGTCATGTTGTGGTTAGCTTAAGCATATTGCGGCTTACAGTGTTACCATTGTGTTTGTTATATGAACAAATGACATGTTCTAATCTATCAGTGCTACTGAGAAACAACCTCTCAAACTACTGTGCGCTCAACTTCTTTGAACAGCTGCTCCATCAGAATATTTCAGTTTCACACACACGCAGCGATTAAAAAAAAAAATTCCTGAGTTCACATCGAGTTCAGGATAATGAATATCAAAGCAGCGACGGAGCTTTGGTCATGAAGGACATGCTGAGTGTCTACCTGCAGGCTACAGCCTCAATCCACCGCGAGATGGAAGATTGTGCATAAATATGAACTGTGCAGCAAGGGAGGCTTCAACAGTGTGGTTAAAACAGGACAGGAAGCAAAAGCTCATGTCAAAGCACTGCAACGCCACAAGCTGCAGAAAAATAAACCAATCATAGCCTCAGTTCGCCCCAAAATTGCAAGTAAACACTAAAGAAATTGCAGCTCCATCTTTGTCCAACTTTGAACCACAGAAATAGTCTTTCTCTAAGCCTTAGGTTTATCCAGCCAGTTTAAAAAGAAGTTAAAATACTGACCATTTCTTTGCAGATTTCTGAAAAGCCCAAAGTTACAAGTCAAAGAGCGACAAGAGTGACACTGTGCCTGTCTGTCTGCCTTCAGTCTAAGGCTGACCTTTATCAGTACTGTGAGACACTGAGCTGATGATGAATTTCTCCCCCCCTAAGTCACAGACACACAGATGGAAGAACTTGTGCTAAATGGACTGGGGGAATTTGCCTCCTCTGCTCTTTCTCCTCCACAGAGAACGTTTACTGCAATGGCATTTTTTGCTTGCTTACGAAATAGCTGATTTGAGCCGACAACGCAGGAAATCCTGTGCTATGATGAGGTTAGCAGCTGCCACCTGGCACTAGTTTAGATTTAAGATATTTTCAGGCACCTTTACAAAGCAGAAGCAGGTATCACATTTCTCGGCACGACGTAGACGAGCTGCAGATAAAACCCATCAAATCATTTTCATTTTGCTCAAAAACATGTTTTTTGGGTTTTTTTGCTGTTGTTGCCATTATTAGTACTACAGTTACTAACATTATTATGAATATCAGGGTGCTCCAACTGCTCTAATAAATCAAGTATTTCAAATTCTTATAATTAGAGGAAATCAAAAGACTTTTCAAAATGTCTAATTTTTTAAATCACCTTGTACGGTTTCTCGGCTGATAGCATCAGAGCAACACAATGCAATGATTTGCTTCTGAATAAAAGAAACGCCACAGCGTCTGTTTACAGCACCTCGAATTCTGGCTGGTAACACAATAACTGAACAGACCGACCAGTTCTGGTGTTTCACAAAGAGGCGCAGCATTAATGTTGCAGGGGGTCTTCTCACACGAAGACAAAAGTGAAACAAAGGGAGAACTGCGTGCTCTCTGACTCAAGGCTTGTCGACATTGGAACTTGTTAAAGTGCGATGCTGAAAAGTTGTGTAAGGCCCTGATGATGAATGAAATTCTTCACAAACAACCCTGAGAAACAGAAAAAGGATCATTAGAAACAAGTTTGATGAAAGGCGTCAGCGACCTTCAGAATTCTGCATAATATTCATCCCACTTAACATCCCTCAATGACCTTTGTATAATCAACACTGTGTTCTTGGTTTGAATTCAGACGTATGTTTGCTGCTACACTTTGTTACTATAGAAACAGATTCTCGCACAAGGAGAAATGTCTGGCCTTGTCAGGTAATTACACACTGAGGGCAGCTTTCCTTTTATGCCTCCATCAGCCTGCTGCTTCAAACCCTCACAGCTGAGGAAATGGAATCAAACTCTAATGGCTGCACGCCTCCGCCCAAAAACACCTGATCAGATTAGACTCAGCTTCGGAAAACGGCAGCATCCTTCACGCAGTGATGGACAGACAATTTAGCCGCACGACTTCCATCAAAACAAACTCCAAAAACATCATATTTATTCTGTTTTGGCTTAAGTTGAGTACAGAATTTCTTTTATTACCTGCAGGGCTGCAGACTGTCAGACTCAAAGAACTAGCTGTTTGGCTTTATGCATTTCAGACTCGCTATGAATAAAACTTCACGCGTCCTTCAAGAAGCAAACCAGGCAACCTGACAGCTACTGTGAGAGGCCTCAGGACACTTATTCTAAGCCTTTTCTGCATTAATTCTCTAATAATATAAAAACTGCATGTACAGAATCGCCGGCTCATCTCATAAAAACTTCTTGAAAGGTTTGCAGATTTTTCTTCAAAGTAAAAGCAAAAAATAAAACAACTTTAAAAAAAAAAAGTTTAAGTAAACAGCCTTCACTTATGCCGTGTCCGTCACTTCCGTGTCTGCTCCGCAGATTGTAAACAAGCTGAATTAAGCCAGCCAGCACTCTGTCACCTTCTGCGGTGAAAACTTTCCCGAACATTCCACCACAAAGTCCTAAATGTCAGGACCTTTCAAGCGAGAGATCATCACTGATTTTAGAGCTCAAGTCAAACTGAAAGACAAACACAAAGAGCCTGACGCAGATTCTGACTCATTTCAGTCAGTCACTTGCTCAGATGTGCCAAATTCCCTGTCTTTATCAGAAGTGTGTAGTATTTCTGAATTTGTAGCAAGATCTTACAGCTAACCACAAAGCAGACCCGGCGCAGACATCGAGTACACCCTGTGGTACGAGGTGGTTATTTACATGTTTTGGTTTTGCTGTATTCTGTCCTCTAAGGCCATCTGCAGGTCTTTGCATAGACAAACGGAGCTTAATATGCAGCATGGTACACTCATTCAAAAACAAATTAAGCCTCAGAGAGTGAGCAGGATACGTTAACCTTAAAACACTGAATGCACAACACACAGCGTCGTGTTTGGACCGTTACAAATAAGCACATGTGAGCTTCAGATCAATTGCTGCCAGAGGCCCCTGCTTAGTGTTTTATGCGAACCCATTTCACTCCTACAAATGGGCTTCAACTCAGTCTTCCATCAAGCCAGCTACATGCAGCCACAGTGAGGCTGAAACTTGGACTTGCTTTCAAAATAAAAGCTTCATTTTTCTGCTTTCCTAATACTAAAATTATAAAAATGGCACGTGAGTGTCCAAGTTTACCAAGTTGCTTTATTATATTTGTTGAACATTTTAAAAGTTGCATGCATCTTCTACACGCAGCAAAAAGGAAAACTGCAGTTAGTTTTAACTCGTGTTTTCAAAGTCCGTTCTCGTGTCAGTGACAGTAAAAGTGTAGAAGTGATGTCGTCTTTCGTGTTTTCACTGACAGACGATGCTTTTTGTACCTGAGCCTTTTTTTCTGGGGAGGCCTGCTGTTTGTCAAAGCAATGTTTTTCTTCAGTCTGATTTCATGACAAATCATATTTACACATATTTATCCTGCAGTGACCACACAACAACAATGTACAGTGCATGATAGAACAAACCATCCATACCATAAAACAGTCACTAACCACTTGTCTCCTTTCTAATTTTCCTCCTCCAAGGGTCAACTGTCACCTTCACACCATGTTTATCTGTACATACTCTTTTCCCCAGGGTCCAGGGTTTAACCTAAACCTCAGATAAATAGACTCTGCTTGTATTAAATAAACTCCACTGCATATCAGTGCCATTTATGACATGTGGAAATGACACATCTTCACAGTCAGACTAAACTGAATGTGGTGATTTACACAAAACTATTCTAACCCCTGTTACAGCATAAAACTATTGAACTGAGTCTATTTTGATTAACACTAATAGAAAATTGTGCTCAATTATCTTATTTAGTGTTCATACGTGTGAATCATTTCACATTATTATGAAAATCTCAGCTGTCACTTGGAAACTCAGCTAAAGCATCCAAGAAAATGCTGCAAAGTAAAACTTAATGTATTTTATCCCTGATTTCTTTATGAATAAACCATCTTTCTGCATCGTGTCTTTATTCCCTCCAAGATCTGAGAACGTTTTTGAATTGGTTAGAGCCCAAACAACATTAGCCATTTGCTGATACACTTGTTGATATGCTGATGAATGAAAACTTAAAGCAGTGACTGGAGAAACACTCTTCAACCATATCATGAGTGTTTTACATCATTTTACCACCAGAGGGCACTGTGCAACATCTCTGTAGGCAACAGGTCTTTGCTCCAATCAGCTGGCTGTTGTTTCCAGCATCAGGAAGATTATAAACCACTTGGCCTGACAATAGAACATCATCATTTTTAAATTGCACTCATTATTTTAGCAATGACTCATAAATGATGCCTGAAAAACCCCACCATTCTGTCCAATTTATTAGCAGATTATAATGTGCAGATTATTACAGACTCGGGACTGAAGCCTATAAAATCAAAAAGCATAAGGAGAAACCATTTCCCCCATTCCAATGTTTATTTTCTTTCTTTAAAGTAAGCGTTACTGTTGATGTAGCTATTCATTTGTCTGCTATCATTTTGTCGTCATTTTAATTTGAAAACTGCTAACCGGAAGTATGTTTTTGGTATAGTTTTTTTGGGGGGGGGGTGTTGTGCTCCAAGTCTATAAAAAAGATGATACTCGCCATGAAGAGCTCATAATCAGCGTGGGGCGACATGTCGTGTTGTGAGTGTAAAGTCACGCAGGACACGGGGCAGGGCAGCATCCTCTATAGCATCCTCAACAGAGACGCTCTGTGCCCGCAGGCGCGCGAGGACACGACCGCTGCGCACCGGTGTTGCTCCTGCGCGTCCATGAGGAAGCTGGTGGCCATTCGGGCTCCACAGTCCGTGATCAGAGCAGCCTGCGAGGTGCTTCTCAAAACTTTCAGGTTCGTGAAAAACGTGCCGTGTTTTCGGGGTTTGCCAGCCGATGACCAGCTCCGACTCGTGCGCAACAGCTGGGCGCCCCTGCTGCTCTTGGGCTTGGTGCAGGACTCCGTGGACTTCGACACCGTGGAGACGCAGAAGCCCAGTCTGTTACACGAGATTCTGACGCACGACGCGGGCCGACGAGAGCGCACTGCCGGCGCCGCTCAACACCCTGGGGTGCCTCTCTGTGATGTGCAGAGTATCCAGATGTTTCTGGTGAAGTGCCGAGGACTCACTATCACCGTCAAAGAACACGCGTTTCTGAAAGGAGCGATACTGTTCACCCCGGGTAAGATTACACCCGCACTCAGGCACGAGTGACCCACACGGCTTTGTGTCATAACCCTGCTCTGATAAATATACAGGGTTGAACTAGACCTAAATCTTCCTCTTACTACAAGACACACACACACACACACACACACACACACACACACACCAACGCATTTATACAGCTGTGGGTTCAGGGTGGGTGAACAGTGATTATTTAAACAGCCCAACATGTCTCCCTGTCTGTGTCCGCCTTGTTAAAGTGCCTGAGCTGGAGTGTCAGGAGTACATCCACGCGCTTCAGAGGGAGGCTGAGCGCGCGCTTTATGAGCACGTGGGGAACCGGGGGAACGCGAGCCGGTCCGGCAAGCTTCGCGTGGTCCTGAGCACCCTGCGCGCCGTGGACCCGGACGCGGTGGCGGGACTGTTCCTGAGACCGCTGACTGGGACTAGCAGCATCGACGAACACGTGCTTGCTATGTTTTGTGAGAGGTAAACAGTGGGACTGAATAACAGACGCATTTCATGCAACCATGTTATAGACTGCTACACTTTCACCGTCAGAACGTCTAATGCACTGCTCTGCTGCACATCATGATTTTTATGTTTGTGTGTGGACACTGAGGACAACAGCACATACAGTGACCTTAATAAATGACAGTGATTACCTTCTAGGATCTCCTCGTTGTTTTTGCTTGCTACATTAGGAGGCAGTATTATTCAGACAGGAGCAAACAAATCTCCTAATGGTTCTAAAGAGACTCCACAATGAGACAGCAGACACCCTCAGTAAGAACATACTGCAGTCAAGCTTTTCCCTCCACCTTCAGCTTGACATACACATCAAAAACATCCAGGTCAGACCCTAAAAATCATCTGCGGCTTGAAATCAGTGATATTAAAGCATTCATGAAAATCAGATCCAACGAGAGAGAGAAACAACTAACGACAGCAGACAAACACTGCTCTGCCACAGCTGACAGTTCACTCCACCTCAAGGTGGTTTTCTGAATTGCTTCCTGTTCCTTGAGAACACCAACATGATGGCTCCCAAATGTTCCTATTTTAATTTCATTTCGGCAAAATCTTCATGCAGATCTGTCAGTATCTTTTTAGAGTAACTGAAAGAGGCAGCCTAATCACATAACTGTTTTTAGAACATATAGCTGCTTCACTCCCTGCTTCAGACACAAAGTTACAGCAAAAGGATAGGATCAATGTTTCTATCCTCCAAGTCTGGCATGTAGCCCACTGAATTGTGTTAAGTTATTTTCTTGGAATGAAAAAAAAAATACTGAATATTAGGGCTGTGCGATATGACCAAAATCTCATATCCCGATATAAGACATCTATCGTCCGATAACGATATAAATCACAAAAATGTAACATTTTCTGTAAATTCTGTGAATCTCGGGCAGCTCGACTTGCGGGAAGTGTTTCCAGCTGCGCGTCATGTAGCTGGAGTCGAGTGTTTTAACTGATGCATGAAACTATACATTTTTAGACATAAGTTGTTAAGGCCGCCATTTTCTTTGTGAGTATTTATTACACGCCTGTTCTAACGTTTGAGTCTAAAGTTTATTTTTTAACACCTGGCGGCTCTTTTTTTAGTTCTCATCCGTAAATAATCTGCTCTTTCACGTGATTCAGTTTATTTTGAAAAGTCTCAACAGGATCTTGAGCTTTATTGTGAAAGTTTTATGTGGAACATAAACAAGCGGACGCGCGATGGTGTTACCGTCGTCGTTGTTGCTAACCACAACCCAACACATAAAACCAGGCGCTTGTCCGTCTGTGGTTATATTACATATAAGAGAAAGAGAGAACTTTAAGAAATTAATATAGCCACTACAGTGACCATCAAAACGATGAAAAAAATATTGCCGTAAACAGTTTATTTTGCGACACCACGAAACAAACGATAGCGTAAAATGAAACGATATATATCGTTATATCGAACGGCCCTACTGAATATGCTACTATACTAAATGAAAAATTTTTTTTTCTAAAAAATACACGACCATCACACCATTTTTTTTAATGCCCTGTAGCACATTTAAACAACAGAAGTGCTTTTATATTCCAGGTCTCCAAAACACATCCAGTTTCAAAATAAAAGCTGAAATGTGCATTTTATTGTGGAAAGTAAAAATGACAGTGATTTAGTAGTTATTAAAATGTGTTTGGAGTTTGCAATTGATGACGATTCATGTCATAAATCGTGATCGTCCCTACAAGCTGCATTTATAAGTTAGTAGTATTCGTATCGGCATCAGTAATACTGGCCCTATATTTACTTGGTATCAGACCTATAGCATCATTTACAGTATTGAACAGCACTAATAATCACCCATGACTTTCTGACATAAATATTTCACTATTTAAAGATTGTCTACGTAAACCAAAGTGTATCTATAATTAGAATTACAGAGTTTTTCCCAAACTCATGAACTCCTTTTATCATATCCGAATTCACACATACGCGGCCCATCATCAACAAAAGGTACGGGTGTCAATTAAAACAGCTGTCAGCTTAGAAAGTAACACACCGGTGGTTTGGGCTCCATCTCTCTCCTCCGACAGCTTTGGTAAACACGTCTCCGCTCAGCGAGAAGCCGCTTGATGCCTCGTTTTTATTAATAGGAACCGGCGCCGAGCGGCTTCTCGTCTCCCTCCTGCTCCCAGGTGTCACGGGATGCTGCTACCTGAGAAAAAACCCAGCTGGAATTAAAGCGCACATAATGATGCTGCAGATTCTCCCTCCTGAGGCACTGCACACTCTGTGTTCATAATGTGAATTAACATTTCCTGTTGAATCATCTCCCCCGGTGCGCACTTAATTCCCATTTTTGCCTCAGCTGGAAGATGAGTTCTGTGTTATTTCAAATCCCAGGACTGGGTGTGATTATGACACGACGATCTGTACTGAACCAGCCGGCTACCGTGTCACATTGTAAAACTGGAGGGGGGGAAGGTTATCGATCCAACTTGATGTGATAGCTTAAGCTGGCTACGATGCATAGAAGTTTCCTAATGGGCTATTTTTGGGGCTGTAGCTAGCAGTTATTTTCATTGTGGATTCATCTCACAGTCAGAGCCACTCGTCACCATATCCAGGGATCAAAGAAAAAAAAACTTTGATGTTTAGGACGATAACTTGACTGATAGCCGATGCCGATACTTGCACATTTTTCTAAAGCTTATTTTTGTTGGCATTTATTCCTATTTTTGTGGCCTATAAACCAAAGCTCTTCATCACGACACTGTCAAATCTCCAAGGGCAGATAAATATTGGCCACGGGATTGGTAATCCGCTGATCAGTAAGCCTGATATTAGCTGATAGTGATATATCATTCAACCCCTAGCTGAAAATTCTGTTTTGAGATAAACTTCAGAAAGGGGCTTTTAAAAACTTTTTCTTTTTTTTGGTTAGAGAGCAAGATGTCAAAATATTGGCTTGACCTTGTCCAGGTATTGGCAACTCCAAAAAAAGTAAGAGCCAGGCTCTTGCGGTTAAATGAATACAGTTTGAGTTACACAAGATGCAGACAGTCCTTAGAAAAACACATCTGTATATCTGCACTTTATGAAACTAAAGAGCCTCTTGAACTACTCCCCCTTATTTTGACCACAGTGATCGTTCGACATTTCAGGGAGTTCATGACTAGAAGCTTTTCAATCTTCAAGGCTGCCGGCTCTGCATTATTAAGAGTCAGGTATCAAAGTCTACAAGCTACCAACTTCACATTTCAGCTCCCACGACAATGAGCGTATGCTGAGCACGCGCTTCTGAGCGTGTTCTCCCGGGTCTTTTCTTTCCTTCAGATACATCCTTTCAAGGCAGCAATAGACATTTTAAGCCTGGCCCTGAGTATCAGCACCACATTGTTCCAAGCATTTGCATCGACAGCCTTTTCTCCTCTCAGCTACCGAGTCTAACACCGACTAAGCTCGCCTGAGATCACTGCGCTCTCCTTTCGATGCACGATCTCACACCAGAAACAACACAGCCTGTGGGCGTCAGCGTTAAGCCTCAGAAAAACAAACCACTGTCACAGATAATAAGCCGACGCATGTGGACTCCACACAGATTAGACTTTCCTGACACACGTAACTTACAAATCAATGATCTGATCGAGGGAAACTCAGAAATTAGTGTGATATTAATCAAATCTACAAATCCATCTCGTGAAACTTATTAAATACAGATGCATATCTTATCGTGGTTTTAGGAGCTCGCTGAACATCTTTTGTTTTTGGAAGAAAAGACAGGTTTATGTAAAAAGTTAGCTGTAGAAGTCCTAGTGGTTCTGATAATATAGTATCACATTTTTTAAGGTCCTAAGAAGACAATATAAAGAATACATGAATACACCCCGCCTCTCATCCTACAGTACGACAGCCGGGGCAAGGAATAAAATACATGGACGCACTGAATGTGTCCAAACTGCTGATTATCTAGATTCCAACAGAGGTCCTTCTTCTTAGGCACACCAACGTTTTCAGTGATGAACTACAGTGCGCCCTCAAAAGGAGTACATCAGAGGCACAGCTAAGGTTGAGCAAGCACGTTAGAGAGGCGAGGCTGTGATGTGTAGCAGAGGAACAAAAGGATGTTGAATGTAGTGAAGGAGGACACGCAGAGGGTTGCAGATGATTCACTGTGGTGACAGTAGTGGTCCTTTAGTAGATCCTTAGAGTTTTGCATATTTCAATGTGCATCATGTTTCTATTCAGTTTGTCAATTATGTAACCTTCTGCATTTTTAAGCTTTTTTCCAAAATTATTATGCTGTCACAGTTTGTTCTCACTGGTTTCCTGCAGAGAACTTTACGGCCGGGGGGTGGGGGGGTGTATACATCTCAGTGCTTTCCATAATTTAAATGTCAGAGTGAAAAAACTAAAAAAAACTGCTGTTTCTTTTTGTTTGTTTTTTAAATATGTGTAAGTTAAACTGGCAAAGTGGCAACCTGCTGATAATACTATACATAACCAGCTGTGTTAATTCAGTTTATTTGTTTGCCAAAATATGGTTTTGAGTCTGAATAACAGTGCTACATAACTGCAGAGCAGCCTCTCTGCTCCCCGTTTCCAAACTTCGACTAACTTCAAATAAAAACAAAAAGAGATATTAGAAGCTCAAATACCTGCTGCCATCCGCCATTTGTCAGCTCATAGAAGACAGCAACCCTGACGCTCTTCTCCTGATTACGTAAGTTCGTCTTTAACACGCTTAACGGAGCTTAATGCGCATAATTAGCATAATGATTGTTAGCTTCTTTCTACCGTGATTTAAATTAAAAATAATAATAAAAAAGTTATACGTTGTTTTTTGTAGTTTTATTTATTTCATATTTATTTATTTTTAGTTTGGTATTTTTTTTTCTAAAATATTTGGTTCATTTTCAGGTGCTTCCCTGTTTAGATTATATTTTCTTAAATCCAATGACCCCCCCCCCCCAAAAAAAACGTAATTATTTTAATTTTTTATTTATTTAAATATATGTATGGTCTACTTCCATGCTGTCACATTATCTGATTTTAGCTTTGCTCACAAAGTATCATCTGTCTTAATTCATGCTTTAATTCAGGTAATTTGATGCAGCACAAATAAAGCTGACGCAGCCCATCCTTCGTGATGAATTGACCCGGTGCCGGGTCTGTTATGCGGATCATCCCCATAATAAAAATCATTTCTCGTTTGGGACAAATTAAAAGGGCGTTTTTTCCCCCCCCCTCGCATGTAACCGCAGTAGTTTATCTAACAGCAGCGCGCTGCCTCACAGGGAAATGTGCAGCCCTCCATTCACCACAATTATAGCTTCCAAACGGCGAAAAGATTTCAGCTGGAGCAATTTACTGAAGATGTGTGCGATTTTTATCATGACTCAATGATCTAACCCATCACTCCACTTTTCCCTCATAATGGCTCAAATTGGTTCCTTTGCTCCCGGCATGCCTTGCGAGGATGGGTCTCTGCTAAGGGTGCAGAGCGACAAACCACCAGCAGATGGCAGCGTTTCACTTTGAATGTCCTAAGGTGGCCGCTTTGCTGCCTGCAGCTGCTAATTGTGAAACAGATGGATAGAAATTGGCTCAAAATCAGTGCAACATTTGTATTTATATATATATGTATATATATTTATGATTCTTATAAGTGGGCATGGTTTCACATACTATTTCTGCTGCCTTCCTTTAAGACATGAAAACAACAGCTTCCTTTGATAAGCCAGCCGCATCCAGAGCTGATCGATACCCAGCACTCACCTCGCAGCGCAGACATCCACACTGCTGCAAAAGTAATAAATAATTAAAGAAAGAGCCACTGTTGCAGGAAGCAGCAGTGAACTGAAGCCATCAGTGATCCATGACTGGCATCCTACACACACACACACACACACACACACACACACACACACACACACACACACACACACACACACACACACACACACACACACACACACAGTCACTCACATGTGCCATCCTGAACCATGGTGAGTTCAGTATGACTCCAAAACTGGGTTAACAGCTGCCTGTATGTACTCTCCCAATGCTTTCAGCTCCGTCTCTCTCTCTCAAACACACAATTGGCCCGGTTCTTCAAGTGGAAGGTATGTCACACAGGGCACAGAGCACCAAGCTCGGAGTAACAAGGCCCTGTGGGACACGAGGGGGGGTTGGTATACCTGCCAGAGTGAGTAATACTCTTCACCAGGGTGTGTGTGTGTGGAGAGGAGGAAACAAAACATCTGTGCATGAACAGTATGTACATGATCTGCTCTCTATCCCGACCATGTTTTGTTCAGGGATCCTGTTATTGCTGTGACACTGTAACGAAGTGAAAATGATTTTATTTGTGCTTGTGTTTGGGGGTGTGAGGCCCCCCCACCCCCTTTTTTCCCCACAGACACACACCATATGGCAACATGTCAGCTCGGATAAAAACATCTGGCGCCTTTCGGTGTTCACATATGCACAGATGATTAGAGTGTGGTTCAATGCTATAGACGTGAAGGCCACGGGGAACGTATTATTTCTCTAGTTTGGCACCAGCTCCGTGTGCGTGTGTCTGTGTGAGTCTGTGTGTGTGAGTCTGTGTGTGTGAGTGCATGACGCAGGATGCAGCTGGCTCCACACGGGGGGGAAAAAGGCACTGACTCATCCAGTCCAGCTACTCTCACCTTCTTCTTCTCCATCTTCTCCAGCTTTTCTTTTCCATTCTGGGAAAAAAAGAAGTTCACACAGCCGATCTGTCAGAGAAAAAGATTCGATTCAACCATCAATCCTGAAAGTGGTTGTGTTTAAGGCTGGAGATTGATGTGTTTCGATGATTTAGGCGCACACTGATGTCATTTCAGTTTTTTTTTAAATGTTAAGTGATGTTGTGCTTTAGGTTAAAGTCAGACAAAGGTTTCCGCCTCCACACAGAACTGTGGTGGGATTTAGCAGCAGAGCTAAGACGCCTACGTTTTAGAGACACGGGAGACGGTGAGTGGTGTCACGAAACAGCACAAGGTGCAGCAGCACCATCTGAAAACATCTGTGGTTCAATTTCGGGCATCTGCTTTAATCACTGAAGTCGATTGGACGAGACATAACCCAACCCTCTAGGTCCCCAGTGTCTGTCATTCTCTCTCTCGCATGTTGAACATAACAGCAGACAGTCTGGTTCCAGTCCTGTGCAAAAGATTTGAACAACCACTTAATTCTTTATAATTTGCCAGGCTTGCTTTGTACATTGGCTGCTTTTTCACTTGTTTCACTGCATCATTTTCGAGGGATTTGTTTTAAGTTTTGGTTCACTGATCAATCATTCAAACACAACAACAACACCTAAGTCGAGGGATGAACCAGTGTTGTCTATACTTAACAGATAATTTAGCAAAGAACACTTTGCTTCTAGCAGCTTGTCAAAAACACGTTATTTGTTCTAATTTCTTTAGTTGAATTTATGAAAAATATCAAGGATAAAACAGTCTGACAAACATAAAATGGTATTTTTGCACTATTAAGATGAATCCCAAAGAGCTATTAACTGAAAACCTTTCACATCTCAGCAGGGTGTGCAGCGTGTCCTTAAAAAATACGAGGGAGCTTGACAAAAAAAGAAGTGGCAGATGGACAGTATCTGAAAGTCAAGTCCTTAAGAAATAAAGCACAGGACCCGAGAGATTTAATTCTGATTCATCTGCTGTTCATTGAAGTCTCATCAAAAATATTCTCAGTGCAAGGGTCAAAAATCCATTCTTAATGAAGGCAAACAGGGAGAAAAGGCTGAGGTATCCCAGATTATTCCAGAAATTGAGTGAATTTATTAGGTCTGGTGGAGTGATGAACCCTAATGTGGTTCAGGTCAGGATAGAGTATCTGCAGCCCTCTGTAACACACGGTGGAGGCTGTGCCATGGTTTGTGGCTGCATTTCAGCCAGTGGTGTTGGAGACCCACAATGCAATTCCACCTGGACAGCACCTCAACAGCTTCATTTTTCAGCATTATTGCAAACGGTACCTGAGTAGAAAAGCACCTAGTGTTACATTATCAGTCATGGATTGGCCTCTGCAGAGCTCGGACCTCAACATTACTGAAGCAGTGTGGGATCATGTTGACAGAGAACAGAAGAAAAGGCAGAGCTTTGAATGTCCTTCAGGAAGTCTGGAGAACTATTCCTGAAGACTCCTTAAAGACATGACAAGTGTGACTGTGCTGGAGAATAAATGTCATCATACCAAATATTGACTTTCAGGCTCATTAAATCTCTACAGTTATTTTTATACACTGTATTTCCATATACATTTTCAGATATTTCAACAAATCACTGTTTTCCTAACAAGAAATGTAAATTGCACCAAAGAGCTGGTTGGTTAAATATCCTGTCTGAATGAGCCTGACATTTGCGCCTCCTTCACATAATGCTCTGAGGAGTAAATGCTCCACTTGCGCTATAACAGCTTTAGAGTGCTCCAGAGGTGCTAGCTTCCTACTCCGACAGAAGCTGGAGATATTCCTAATAAATAACAGCTCAACTTCACTATAACATAAGTCTTTCTATTTCATTTGGCTTACAACTGCTCAACCCGAACCAGCTTCTTTTCATTGAAGACGAGTAGCCGGGGCTGAGTAACGCTGTCTGGCAGAATCTTCGTGATTCTCCCCCCGCCCCATGTGCTTTTGGGTTTTTCTCCTTCTCTCCTCCGCTGTTGCTTTGATCACAGCAAACAAGTAAATGGCTGCACTACGGGCACAACGCTCTGAGGCAGAGGAGAGTGGGAGAAGAAGAATAAAATAGTGTCTGCCTGCCTCGAAGCATGCCGAAAGACAAAGCATCCAGTTTTCTTAGAGACATTAAATGTGACAGTTTCACTGAGCAAACTTGCTTGTAGTTTCCAGTGGACTAATTCCCACTGGAAAAAAAGATCCACTTACATAAATGAAGCTGCACCTTTGAATCGTTCCTACAAACAGCCTGACACAGTGACATATATTATTCTCGCTGCAAAAATCGCACTTTGAGTCGAAACAAAAATCCTGAGACGTGTTCAAAAGGTGCTTGATAAATGCGTCTAGTACTTGAGCAACAAATCCATTTCCTGCTCTGCGTGTCTGCTGCAAAAGTGCATTAAGGTCAAACAACAATCAGGCTGTGGAGGGGGGATTAAAGTGTTCCTCAATGCAGTGACTTGATTTAGTCTTATTCTAAAATGAGGCCGGTTCTGATTCAGTCTCTGAGTGGAATAAGGAGACTTATTGATTGTTGTTTCAAGGTTTTACGGCAGACGCGAGAGTTATGGCGGTCGGGGCCGTTATCGGCTCTCTGCCAAGAAAAGGGATCCGGGCGCCGTCAGCAAACTATGCCGGCGCTCCATAAACAAAGTGAGCTGGGTGGCATTTTTCTCTTTCTTTCTTCTTTCAGCAAACAAAACCCACTCTGCACACACAGCATACACAACAACTGAGAAGTAACATTACCATAAATGTGGTTTTATTAATAATAACAGTATCTCTTTTAATGAACATTGCAGATACATAATAGAAAATAAATCAGAAAACAGGAAAGACGTCGTCTCACGAGTCGTGAAAGTGCCTGGAATAATTCTGTGCTATATATTGTCGTTGTTATTCATCACCGTTTGTCACCGTGTCACTCGTCAAAACCACGCCAGCCACCAGAAAAGCTCCCAATTCGTCGTTGTGAAACAATAGTGCGTATCACCCCCCCCCCCCGCTAAGAAAAAGTTTGCATTCCCACGGCTTCCCAAAAGCTGGAGCGCTGAGCATCGGACTCCAGTCGAAATCTCTCTTGGATTGGACGCGTAGCATTTCTACTTTGAGAGGCGTTGTGAATAATGACCACCGGTTTTCATGAATATGGCTAGATTGTCTTCATCTTAATCGTGTTATTGTCTTGATCATATTTACACAATGCCACATCAAAGAGCACAATACACTCTAATCCGTGTTACTTTTGGCAGGAGGGACAGGTGGAGTGGATAAAAGCAGGCCTGGCTCTCAATGATTTGTAGGGTGACTGAAAAAAAAAAAAAAAAAAAGAGTCAAAATGCAAAATTCTCAGCTTACAGAAAAAATCCAGGAATCATCTGAAATATAGTTTTTGAAAATAGATGGCGGGGGTGGGGGGGCAGAACACAAATGTAATTTATTGTTTAAAGATTCATAACATTGCATATTTTATGGCACTAAGTTAAACATCTATGAGATGCTGCAGGTATTTTAGTATGAGGTTAGTTTGTGTGTGTGCGTGTGTTTTTTTTTAAAGAGATCAAATATTATGGCACGGCTGCAGGAGGAGTAAGTGCACAGGCTGCCTTCATGGGTCTGAGTCACAGGCTGCATATAGAAGATGGACAAAGCCTTTGCGTCTCAAACGTAAGTGCCAGTGCAGAAAAGCATTCCTGCTAATGGCCAGGTGGAGACGACTCCTCTGGCTGTGAAAAGAACTCAGGAAAAAATGACTGTACCTGTCGCATGAGCTGCACTCTCAGGAAACCTTTATGGTCTCGATCGCTGTGTCAAGATGATTAAATGGAATGTGGGTGAAAAAGTGCCAAATTACAACAACAGTCATCTCAAGGCGCTTTTTACTGCGAGGTGCAGACCCAAATTTGGGAGAAACCCCCCGGAAAATGGAAAGCTTCCTGTCGCCTCTCGTGACCACAACCTCGGTGACGGTGGGAAGGAAAAACTCCCTTTTAACAGGAAGAAACCTCTGGCAGTGTGAGCGTTCACGTTCCTCAGTTTCAGATCCATCGCTGGCTTGACTTGCAAAGGTTCGCAACATCAAAATACCGACATTTCAAATCTTACTATGCGAGAACAGATCTGAACTGCATGACACTGTACCAGTTTCGTGACTGAGAATGGTAGGCTTTAGCTTGCTTTGATCTAATGTAGCATCTCTACTGTAGTTATATATAAACTGAGACTGAATTAGCATTTTTTAAAATAAATTCTTGTCACTGTTAAGCATTAATTATATCGTTTGGAAGGGATTGATTCTAAAAGGCTATTGGTTTTCAGGTGGTTATTGGTCATTAGCTCAAAAAATATAATCCTCTAAATGTTACTTTCATACTAAGAACTACACATCTCATAAGTTAGCACGTTTCTGCACGGTATCTTCCGACTCATTTTGAAATGAAAGGCTTACCGCCGCTGCCCTCTGAGTGAGATGTGCAAGGCCTGTTTTTATTTATCAGAGAGCGCGCCTCAACTCACTTCCACTGACATGGTGGACGGCAAACGAATAACAGCTGTCATCTGAGAGCAAATGAATAAGTGAGATTAGCCCTGGACAGCCTTGTTTGGTCCTACAGAGGAAAGCAGGTGGACTTAATGCTTCAGGTGACCGTGGATGTCATGGCTTGCCTCCTCCGTCCGCGCTGACATCATCGATAGCTACTTCCACTGTGAAGCGCCGAGATGAGATCGACAGATGTAACGTAACAAGTCTGCCGCGCTGCTGTGAGCGGTGCGTTTGAAATGCCGAAACTCCCCTCTCCCCCCCTTTGTAACGACGAAAACACAAACGTCTTCTGTTTTTTAATATAAGGGTAAGACATTTAGTGAACGACCTATTGATTTTCGTGAGCTATGCAGTTCCACGTAAACGTTTTTCTTATTTTTTTTCTTTTACTAGATATTTCCCCAACTCCTTCTGTCAGAAATGTCATAACTTCTCTAAGCAAATATCCCTCAGTTACAAAAATAGACTTTTCTTTTTTCATAAAATAATACACATAATTACTTCGCAGTGATATAATCTTTTTGTTAAGGTAAATAGCAAGGCTGTTTTAAAAGTAAATATTGTGAGAGAAACAGAGATGTGAAGCCTAGCACCATATTCCTCAACCCCCCCCCCTCCCCCTCCCCACAACCACCCACCCACCTGCACAGGTACGACTCCTCCGAAAGCATTCGATGAATTAGGGGAAACCCACTACCCCCCACCCTCCCCATGTGTTTTCTGGACTCCAAGTTTTGCATATTCTGGTTGAGGCCAGATTCTCAACCCTGAAACTCAAATCCAAATCTTACTCGTCTCCCGAAGGCTGTGACTTGTATTCCCAACCCCATTAAAAATAAAAAGAATTAACCGCCCCCCCCCCCCCCCCCCCCAAAAAAAAACTTTAGAAACTACACCAGCAAAACAAATGAAAAAAATAAAGGTAACAACGGTTTAACCGACACGTCTCACAGGCCTTCACTGCTTCACTTTTTGTACAAACTGAAAGAAAAGAATAAAAACATAAAATAATAAAAATGAGTCCCAAAGAAAGAAGAAACAAGTCCCAAAACACTGTTGCTACAAAGAATTAGAAAAACGTATGTACAGGACCCTGTATTCCTCGACTCTCGGGGTAAATGATCATAGGTGTTGGCTTGTGTTACGTGAGTGTTTATACAGGCATACAAAAAAAGTTCTCCTTGCTTCTTCTTCTTCTTTTTTTGTTGATGTTCAGTTTCAATAAAAGCTCGAATTGGACAAAAAACAAACAAACAAACAAACAAAAAAGAAAACATTGCCACCACCTTCTCCAGCAGTTTGAAGCCCCTCCCCTCCTTCGGTTGTTTCCTGGTGCAAAATTCAACAGCAGCAAGTAGCTTAGTGCCATTTAGGTTCACCTGGCTCCTTTCAGGGTCTGAGTGCCAGTGGTTAGTCCTCCCTGTGACAGACATCATAAAGATCCACAGTCTACCCCGCCCGGCGCTGTCACCATATAACGCTAGATATACTGGTCTCTCTGGGAAGCAGCGGCAGCATGGCGTTGTTGCCGTGGGCCTCCTCCAGGCTCTGCTGCCGGGGTGACTTGGACTGCGGCCGCTGTCCGTTGATGAGCGTCATGGGGATGTTGCAGTAGGTGTGCTGGTTGCCTAGCGAGGACAGCGGCGGGAGCGTGCCGCCTTGTGGCAGGTCGTAGTCGTAGCTACGGTAATAGTGTTTCTGCCTCATCTGGGTGTGGCAAGAGTTGTGAAAGGTCGAGCGTAAGTCCGGGTGCGCCGTCGCCATGGCGGTGGAGGTGGCCGCCGCCATGGAGATGGCCGAGACGGTCTGGAGCTCCCCGAAGGGGCCCTGCTCGCTGACGTCCAGCACCTGCTCGTGGGAGATGCTCAGGGGCTCCATGCGCTTGAAGGGCATTTCATACAGCAGCTGCTTCCAGAACTTGGAGGTGAGCTTGTTGCTGGACGGTCCGCGCCACTTGATGACCGTGAGCATCTTGATGGTGTGTTTGAGGGCCTCCACTTCCTGGTAGTTCATGATGCCGCGCAGCTCGGCACACTCGATCAGGATTACTTTGATCTCGCCGGTCACCAGCATGTTGCGCAGCCGCGTCTCCAGCTCAAAGATGCTCCACCCCCTCCGCACCACATAGCTGGGGGTCATGACGATGATGAGCCGCTTGCTCTGGTCCACGCAGCGCGCTACGTCCTCGATGTAGGCTGGATTCACAGACAGAGAGACAGAAAAGTATATCTTTTGATGAATCAGCACGATCATATATAGACATTATTTGTTTCTGTTAGCCAGAGACTGTATATAAAAGATGAATGTAACCTCCTGCTCTAAAAACTGAAGCCTGTGCACAAGTCATCTGCAAACTCATCAGCTAGTCTAGAGCTTTTGGTTTTTGGTGCTTACAGTGTAGCAGATAATGGCTCATTCTTCTACTTTATGCAACAGGCATAATTTATAAATGCAAGTAAATATAAATGATTTAAAGACCTGAGTTATTTTCAAATTCTAGCCTTTCATTTCTAGATTCCATCTCAACAAAACTGTTCTATTTTCCACACAGACCTCAAATCTTTGCTAAAACATGATTGGTCAATAGAACGCGGCCTGCATGTGGACAACTGGAAATGAGGATACCTCTGACACTAAAAATCTCATTCCTTGCCTACAGATTATATACATTCATACACTGTTCAGTTTAAGGAACATTTTGAAATCAAATTAGATCTCAGTCAACCTACAGAGGGCAGAATTCAAAGACAGCTTGAAAATGAAAGGGAAAAAATTATCCCTAAGTCTAGTACACAAAATTGTACTCAGTAGTTTTTATGACACCCATGTGCTTGAATGCATGGCTGACAACACTGGGGCATGCACCCTAATGAGACCAAACAGTGTCCTGGGGATCTCCTCTCAGATCTGGACCAGGGCATCACTAAACTCCTGGACAGTCTGAGGTACAAACTAGTAGCGTGGGATGGACCAAAACATAGGCTACGTTCACACTGCAGGCGAAAGTGCATCAAATCCAACTTTTTTGACCCTATGCGATCCATATCCGATCATGGTATGACAGTGTGAACGGCACAAATCCGATATTTTCAAATCCGATCTGGTACTGAATCTGATACATATCCGATGTTTCAGAAAGCAACTGCTGTTTGAACGGTCAGGTCGCATTAAATCCGTCTTTTACGTCACCGACACAAGACAGACGCCAATTATCAGCTCCGGAGAAGCGCCCGATAAGACATCGCGAACGCTTCCTGGCCATCCAGTGTAGATGTCAGTGAAACTGTTGGGAAGACAACGTTGGAGAAACGTGAACATTTTATTTGTACTGTATAATCTGCAGATTCTGACAGAAGTCTGCAATCATCCTTTGAAGCACCGCTCCTCTCTAAAACAGCAATAAGGATAATTATTAGGTTATTTACATTATTATGTGAATAACAAAATAACTTAAAGTAAAAATTGGGAAACGTAAAGTCCGAAGTCTTTATATTAAGGACCATCAGTCAAACAATATTGTTGTGTGTGACGTCTTGTTTTGCGCATGCGGGCCGCTTTGAGGGTTCACACTAGAGCGCGTTTGCTGTCGCATTTTATTTGTAGTGTGAACAAGCAGACAAAAGAATCGGATTTGATCAAAAAATCGGAATTGAGCATTAAGACCTGCAGAGTGAACGTAGCCATAATGTGCCAGAGGTTTCGGCTATTGGATGTGAGCATGGAGACCAGTCAATGGAATCAATTCCTTCATACTCCAGGAACTGCCTTATTACTCTTGCCACATGTGTCCGGGCATTGTCATGCACTGGGAGGAACCCAGGGCCCACTGTAAACAGTAAATGAACTGGTTCTTATTTCGCGCTTTTCTACTCTGAGTGCTCAAACCTGCTCTACCACCTGAGCTACAGTCACTCTACCAGCGTAGGGTCTGACAATGGATCCAAAGATTTCATCCCGTTGACTAATGGCAATCAGAGTGCCGTTACCTCACCTGTAGAGGTCAGTGCATGACGCAGTACTGACCCACTACCAAAACAGTCTATCTGGATGATGTTACAGGCAGCATAACATTCTCAAAGGCTTCTGTAGACCCTTTCACGTCTCTCACATCTTCTCAGGGTGAACCTGCTGACATCTGTGAAAAGCACAAATTGCCAATGATGGACCTGCCAATTCTGCTATTCTGTGGCAAATACCAGTCAGGTATGATGGTGGGCAGTGAGCACACGGCCCACTAGAAGATGTCAGGCTCTCAGACTGCCCTCCTGAAGTCTGTTTCTGATTGTTTGGCCAGACACATTCACACCAGTGGCTCTGGCAGTGCTCATCCTGTTCTCCCTTGCACAAAAGAGACGATACCGATCCTGTTGATGGGTTAATGGCCTTCTATGGTCCTGTTCAGCTCTCCTAGAGTAACTTTCCATCTCCTTTGATTGGGAGGTAAAGGAGTTGGACTACCTGTGTAACCTCTGTGGGGTCCAGCTATTGCCTCATACTACCACCAGTGACAATGACCCTAACCAAATGCAAAGCTAGTGAAAAAAAACAGTCAGAGAAAGTTAGGAGAGCAAAAAATGTCAGTGACCTCCACCTGTAAAACCCTTCCTGTTTTGGGGGGTTGTCTCATTGTTGCTCCTCTAGCGCACTTGTTAATTTCATTAACACCAAAGCAAAGAAACAACCAGGAACAACTATGGTTAGCTGACTCGACGCTAAACTTTGTTTAAAAAGTATTCCTTTAATTTTTTTGAACAGTGTATTTATGTAGACCTTTGTTTAACGAGATCAATGCAAAAATGTATTAAACTCGTCAATTCAAACAGCCTGCAGGGGGCAGAAGCCTGATTGTTTCGAAGTCGACACAATACAATAATAAAATAAACATATTTTTATGGTCTCAGGCACTGCTCTTATTTAATTGATTTGATTTGATTGAAATAACAACACAGCGACACCCAAAGCGGTCAACTGCAGCTTTTGCTATCCAGCAGTGGCTACATCCATCTTTTACACACAGTCCAAACATTAAATCCATTTCTATTTTTAATTGTGCTCATTTGTTCAATCAAAACAAACTGTAATTGTACATGAAACTACAGAGAGCTAATATGTGATGAAAATATGCTGAAACACATTACACAGGCTATTTGAAGAACTCTCTTGGCCTCATAGCGGCTTCTTACCCAACAGCTTCCTTTTTATCAAAATTTCAAACAAACAAGTCCAATTACCAGATGAAAAAGTGTGACGTTTAGGGGGGGAAAACAAAAAAGACCGAAAGCTGAGGACGTGAAACAAACATCACACATCTGACAGATTCTAAAATGTATCGCTGCTAAATTATTCCACCATCTGGCGTCAGGATACTGAGGCATAAAGTGAAGATAAAATAGATTTGTGATTATAGATCCTCACTTAAATAAACAGCTATAGTCTATGCCGCATTTAATAAGAAGATGTACTTGTAGTAACAAGAGGCTTTAGATTCAGAGCTTAGCGAGACACCACTGTCAGCTTCGACTCATATCTATCATATACAGTAAATACAGTATTGTGTTTAATCAGCTGCTTGTGTTGTGATGAATGGGAAGAAGTGTTTCCACAGACCTGTCCTCTATGTGTGTGCAGCTAATGCTTCCTTTTAGCCTTTCTTGGCCGAGACAAAGACCAAGTGTCTCCTCACTGGAAGTTAGACGGGATTAACTGGGCTTTACCTCCCAATCAAAGCCCATGACCCTTGTGTGTGTGTGTGTGTGTGTGGGAGAGAGAGTATCTCGGCATGTCTGCTGGTCTTTAAGAGACCAGCAGACATGAGAATGAGCTGCTTCTTTCAAGTCGCTCTGCCCGAGGCTTTGCGATGAGAGCGATCTGATTAGAGTAAACTTAGATTTGAAGTCGCTCTTTTCATCGACACAACAAGTTGGTCTCTTTACTGTTTGGTAATTGGTCCTCATGGGCTAATTTGCCACAATGTGTCCCTGAAGCTTAAAGTCTTCACTTTGGGTTTATTCAGTTTAGGTTAAACTAAGTTTTTCCATCTTATCGTGACTAAAACAAACATGAAGGGATAAATAAATGGATACAGTATCATTAGCTAATGAGTAGAAGATTCATTTTAATGTTTTGAATTGATTAAAGTGAAAGTAAATCTGCCCTCTCGAGGGTTGCGGCGTGATAAAACTTTATAGCTTTATAGATTAAATCCCCCCTTTCAGAGATTTTACAAGCTTTACAATCAAACTGTTGCATGAGCAATAATTGATTCACATCTGCATAAAACCTAAATTACACGGGGCAGGAAATCACAGTGGCTCTGCTCTCGATTGTTTGTTTCTGAAAGAAAACAATAATAATGTTAAAAAAAAGTCTAAAGTGCAAATAGCCCAGATCAATAAGATTAGCTATGTGGGAAATAAATGTCTTCCTACTTTGAGTGTTTTGCAGCAGATGCCCCTCCCACTGCCCCCTAACCAAAATACACAATTTCTGTAGAAAATTACACCTCAATTTCACTTCTTTTTACTGCAGTCGGATATTTTGAGCTTGAATACAATTTTTGAAAACATTTTGTGACTGACAACCTCAGTCCAGCCCATCTAATTTAAAAAAACACAATAAAGAAACATGCAGAGGAAATGAGCTGTGTTTATTCTTATGCATTGGTAACGCTTTATACTAATGGACACAGTAACTTACACAGTTACTAATACGTTTATCAGCTGTTCCAGAATAAGTACTGATCCAGAACTTAAAAATGAAACAATAAGTAAGAGGGAATAATAAGGATATGAACGGTGCCGTTACCGATATTTGATGACTTAGAAATTTGAAACGCTGCTATTGGAAGATTTTTTTTTCTCTCTGAGACACATATAACATAAACAGATTATTTATTTTCTCATTCATACCCAACTTGGCTCTGATTAGTTGGCTGCTGTGTTTGTGGTGTTACAAACACACATTAGTTA
Source organism: Mchenga conophoros (assembly GCF_057382185.1). Taxonomy (NCBI): domain Eukaryota; kingdom Metazoa; phylum Chordata; class Actinopteri; order Cichliformes; family Cichlidae; genus Mchenga; species Mchenga conophoros. The sequence goes on along the minus strand of NC_140547.1, from coordinate 38,845,752 downwards.
CAGGAAATTTACAGAGCGGTGGACAAACTATGCAATGTCAGCACTCCTGAGAAGGATGTAGGGTGTTTCTAACATCTTCTTTCATTTTATAATTGTTGCCAGTCGCTATAAACACAGATACTGATAGACTGAAAGATAGCCAATATCAACCAATAATATCGGCCTGTTAATAAATTGGTCAGCTCAACAGATGACGCGCTAACATGTAGTATTTCTCAGCTCAATGCTTATTATCTATAGTGAAATTCTGGACCATAGTGATTATAAAAACTTTGAAAAATACTAATTAATGATTAACAAGATGTCAGGCTACTGATTCCTCATGTTTATGTCCTTTATTGTAAAGTGTTACCAAAGACTGTATAAGCTGCACTCAATGGCTACTACATAACTTTTAAATGCTCTCAAAGATCAAAGATTTATCTAAAAACAAACATTTTTTTCAGTCAGAACAATCATGTCAAAGCCTTTTAATACAAAGTGCAGCCACAATCACTTTCTACATTACTGATCTGATCAGAAAGTCTTTGTCGGAGTGTGTCGGCACGAGCGTTAAAGATCTGGGGAAGAAGTACCTCTAAGTAGTCTTGTGTCATCCTGGAAATGATCATTGGTGAAACCTAAACATAGATATTTACATTCAAAGGTCGATTAAAAGATTCGCAGAACATTTGTTTACATTAAAAACAATTGTGTGAATGCGGGGACATGGCTCTGGCATAAACTGTGTTTCTCCACTGATGCGCTGGTAGCGATTGTGAAACGATAAGCACGCTGATCAGTTTATTCCAGTTTAATATGGGACACGTAGCATAAAAAAGCAAAGGACTTGGACATAGTTCAGCCAAGACTTGTTACTTCTGGTATATGTTAAAAAAATACTCAGTGTGCACTAGATGAGTGTGTCAGAAACGTATAACAGTGGTATAATACGTTCACCCAGCATACTGTGGCATTACATGTTACAATCAGCAGCTCAGGAGAAAGATTGTTGACACACGCTGGCGTCCCAAATGGCCAAACTGTGTTTATCTATAGCTGTGGATTACACTTTATTATATCAGCTGTTGAGATGCTAATACATTCCCAATGGGAGCTAAATGTTTATACATAGACATGATAAACCAGCAAGCTGTGCCACCGAGCTGCAACTGTGGCAGATGTACTTCAGATTTCTCTCCATCCTTGCATTTTTATGCCATTTTTCCCATATTACAACAGTCCCCCTGTATGGAGCATGTAATCACAGCAAGGGATTTGGTTTACAACCTTTGCACAATTCCACTGAGGAGGAGCATAATTAGTAATGGTGCTATGTGCAGGAAAGACAGGCAGTTGCAAGTATTCAAATGGATGCTAATAACATCATGATACCGAGCTCATCTTTGCGATCAGTTAATCAAAGATAAGCACAGGGCACGGTGAGAGGCTCCATTAGAAATATACTGTGGTAAAACATGCATTAATATCCATGCATAAAGAGATTTTTGATTGTACGGCTGACATCGTTACATAGCAGCATGCAGAGGCACACTTTGTATTGAGCTGGATTAGAAACATGGACCGTAATAACAGGGTTGACTCCTCCTGATAATTATGTTGCATATGTGATATAGGTTATTATGCCTCCCACAGGCTTAAAATGGTGCAGATCATGCACTTTAAATGCTAAAGCAGATAAATAATTAACCAGTATGTACAGCCCTTGCCTAGCATTTCAATGTTTTATGTTGCCTACTTGAAGTTATAATTTATATACTGTACCTTAATCTACTTATTAAATCAAGAATATACATAAAGTAGAAATATGAAGTGGAATAAAATTGAAGTAAAGTACATGTACTTTCATATATCCTGTTGACAACTGGTTGGATACTCACATTAAAAGTGGCTAAAGTTTCAAATAATTATGCCTCAAAGTGTCTCAAAACAATTTATGTGAGCCAAAAACTCGGGCTTCAGACAACGTTAAACACATGATTTCAAAGGTTTGGTCTTGCTTTGTTCCGTTGTAACAGACAGGTCTGTATAACAAGGCAGAGCTTACAAGCACTGACTGCGGAAGCCAGTCGAGGGGCAGCCTATCAGAAGACACAGCTTGTTTTGGATTGAAATGTGGAATAAAGGTTAAGTTTACGATAAATAAATAAAAGTTGAGATAAATAAGAATTCGTTTTTCTGTTTAAATAATCAACAACTGTACAACCAGTTTTTCACTGATCAGTTTTTGTATTTGATTCATTAAAATGTTATGAAAATGTTTAACAGGGGTGGACCCCTCAGGCTAGCCAAGCTAAACTGCAGTCGTTTTTTCAGAGGCACTTGTAACATTGCTGGCAAACTTTAAAAGGTTCACGGAATTGTGCTTAAAAATTCCTCGTAAGTCGAACCCTCGTTCTAAGGTGCCTTTCCAAGATCACCCCCTAAAATAATCACATCGCATCGTATCAAATATTGCACATCCTTTCATATTGTATCATATATGCAACCCAAAGTTACTGCACACAGGATTAATGGATACAATTAAATGCCTTTTTTATTTTTTATAAATAGTGCAAGTGGTCGCTGCCTTAGATACAGCTTTTAATACTGGAACACAATTTTCTGACTATGAGCGAAATATTTTGAAGATAACTTAATTCATGGTCCCCTTATAAATAATAAAAAAAATAGTATTATTTTAGAATTCTTGTAATAAAATTTTGATCCAGCAGGTTTTTAAAGTGGGTTTGGTTGAGTTTCCCTTCAGGTAGAAGCAGTTAAATAGTCAACCTTTTATCCCTTAATTTTCATATGTCACAATCTTGATTCACTATTTTATCCATCTATTCCATTAGCAATCCATTTCATATCCCCATCTTTGGTGCCCTTTTATTGACTACATGTAGTGCTTAGACGTTACACGAGGAAGTGGTTTCTTTTAGGAGTATAATACTTAAAGAGGTTGTTCAGAACTGAACTGGTACTAGCATAATTCGTTTCTTGCTTACGTGAGGTTGGGCTAGCTATGTCCCATGATTTAATACTTAGCCATATATTCTCTTTTATAAATGTTGCCTTTAAAGGAAACTAAAGACTAAAACTGAAATTAAATGAATAAATAACACTAAACAAACTCTAAGCTATAACACTTTTAGCATACTCATCAACTTTTGCTCAGCCTTTGGTTATAAAAGCTAACTTTATAAAGATCATATGAAGCAATGACGGCCTCGCTAGTCTTTGTTATGCCACAACACAAACGCATAACAGAAAATAACAACAAACAAGGCATCACCACTGCAGCGACAACAGCAACACGAGCAACACCAAGCGACAAGAAAACATTCGACACAACGTGACATCGCCGTGAGAGAGAGAGCTTACTTCCTGTGGGGATCAAGTCCCTGTCTGGAATGAAGAGTTTATACCCATAATGCTTCTCCAGCACGTCGGGGAGGATCTCCAGGGCAAAGCGCTCCTCCTCTCGGGTCTCCTGGCTCCACTGGTCCGGGTCCACTTTGGTGTAGGACAAGTAGGCGTCGTAGTCCTTGTTATCTGCAGGTAGAGCAGGGGGTTTGGGGGGGGGGGCAGACACTGACATGGGTGAAACGTGCCGGCTCGTGTTACACCTGGCTAATCAGTGATGCATTCGTTGCCTTCAGATCCTTTAAACTAGAACCTGTCATTTAGTTTAATAAAACCTGCAATCAAGCAGAAGCAGAGACAGAAAAATGAAGCCTCGGTCTCAGCACAATGAATACTTGCAATAAAAAGCTCCCAAAACCACTTTGCTTCAATTAAATGTGTATACATTTTATGATTTCAACATAATGTTTCCTACTGTGGTCAGCAAAATTATGCGCTGTTATACCCCCAGATGCTCAAAATCTATTTTCACACTGGTATGCAGGGGAGCTATTCATTCACTGAGAGACTTCACCGAGACAGGACGCCTCCATTACACTGACCTCTGGGCACCTCTGCCCATCTGAGTGCTTTTCATTACTGCTCCGTCCCCACTGACGAATAATGTTGCCTTGATAGCTACTTTGCCCACTGCAGGCAAAACAAATTAGACTCCAGCCTGAGCTAAATGCCCGACGCGGCCTGCTAGGCCGGCACATGGCACGGATCCATCACCTACATGAAAGCTCTGATTGATGACGGATTTGAAAGGACTGAGAGGAGGAAAGACTTAACGCTTAATCTTCTTAAACAGGAGCAGTACTGTACGGTGAGTCAGGAGAATGAAGGACATGTCAGCCACTTTTTTACTCTGAACCTGATCAGTCATTTCAAAAGAGGTCAACAGGTTTTTAACCATTAAGTATGAAAACATAATAGCTTTTTATGTACTTTGCAGTTAGCAAAAACACATGAGCCGGTTTGAGCTGGTGAACTTAATCATAGCCGAGATACACTGATATTTGCAACTTTGTGGCAATGGTTTGACAATAATCTTTTTTGCTTCCACTCCCACTGTGCTACACGTGGAAATGAAAGCCTGTTTGGTACGGAAGAACTTCAGCGACCCGAGTTTTGTGCAAGACAGACCACGCTCTGTCTCCTTCCCAACATTTTATAATAGATTTATATCTATAATAGACAATTTCACAGTTCAAATGTAGAAATTAAATGTTTTTGTGCAGGTCGGAGTAAAGTCCTTCTCATTTTATCCACAGCCTTTGGGGACGAAAACGTAAGAGAAAACATCAGAGAATGCAGTTCCTCTAATGACCACTTGAGGGTGCAAAAATGCACCACTCCTCATAGACTCGCGTATTAAAATGACCAACTTTAGAGCAGAAATAAATGATGCCAAATGACTGTTTGACACAGGGTAAAACTTTAAAGTTGGGTTTGGGATATTTGGTTTATTTAAAAGGAACCCCGGCTTTTTAGACATGTTTGCGCTAAAATATGCACTGTGCTTTCAATAATATATATGTGGTGTTAAAATATGCCAAATGTTTTCCTTTTAAGCACATTTTATATAAAAACGATTTACCAGTAGGCCGCCATTGTTATTTTCTTCTCAATGCACTCTGGGTAGTGACGTCATACGGTTGCATCGCATTGAGTTCACAGTTAGCGACGCACTGGAAATGGCTTCTGTTCAACCTTTCCAGTACTTAGTTTACATGAAGATGAAAACAATCGGTCACACGAGGACGCGAGAGTGGGGGAAAACTACTGGTGTCTATGCGGCTACTGAGAGCTTTTGTTGTAAAGAGCTCAATTTTATGGCAGCAGCTATCCATGGTATTGCATAACCGCATGATAAAAACATTAATAGAATTCTAATTTTTATTATACAGTGAAATTACAATATCGTTATTTTTACAGATTCTCCATGCAGCACAGTGCACCAAAACTTTTAAGCCATATGTCTTAATCCAGATGTTCTTTGGGCAGCCCTTGTTAGCCTCCATGACCGGTATAGTGCTGGTCTACCAAGTCATAACCAGGTCACTAATAGGCAAGTTAATTAATACGGCTGCTACACTATAGAAAACAAAACGGGTTAGCTGAACCAAAGCGCCTATACTGCCGACAACCAATACACGTCATCGTCCCAGAATACATTGTGTGCACAAAAACATGGCCGCTCCCACGGCTCCAAAAATGAATTAATGAATAACGGAAAACTCCTCAAGCATGTTTTTATGTAGTGGAGATCATTTGTAACATATTTAGAGTAACTTGTCATAATAGTCGGGGTTCCTTTGAACTATTCACAAGGTACCGGTGTCTGAGCACCTATGTGCGCTTCATATTATCCCAACTCCACCTCTCTTAAATCCTCTGGGTATAAAATAGAAACCATCTGACCCCCAACAAGTTTTGACTGGTGAACTTTTGTGACCTTTGGTGTTTACTCTGATAAAGATCAGCTCCAGTGCATGCCATATTTTTGGGCTTATGAAAATAAAATCATCAGATTCTATATGCTTTTTTATTCACTAAAAAGCATCACATCCGCACCACAATAGGAGGAAAGCACCATAACTGGGACACTGCTTGCATCTCTAATGAGTTTACCTCAAAGGCTGCGTTCACGCTGCGGCTCAGAGTTTTTGGAACTGCGAGTTCCTGTCTTAATTATGACTCGGCTCCCTCTGCTTTATAGTGGCCACCTGCAGCGTAGCAGCCATGTGGCGATGATGTTTAGTGTGTTGGAGAAGACAGGAGCAGAGAACGAGAGGGTTCAAGAGGAGGCAGTTTGGGATCAATTCTCAGCAGAGCATCACATTTTTTTATCCTTTAATATCCTCTCCATCCCACACTCCTGCTTCTCTCTGGACTGAGAGACTGTCAACAAGATTCACTTGCATCCCAGCGGGTAATCTCGATATTTGGGCTGGCGCGCACAACTCTTAGGTGACGCCTCGTAATTAATCCAACTTGTTTTTTTTGTTTTTTTATAACATGCAATTCATTTCACAGCGTCAGGGACATGTAAAAATAATTGAAATGTAACCTCATAATCACTCAGTATAACTAACTCTGAGGTTTATGTTCTGCTTCACAGAGACATAAATCTGCTTGTTTTTCTCTAGTAGCTTTTAAATGAAAGCTGTGTAGGCAGATCAAGGGCTATTTTAGTGGAGATGATTCATGCATCTGTTGTGAGAAAGAGAAAGCAGGGGAAGGACGAAAGCACGGGGTGAATCTAGGAGGTGCACTGATCCCCTGTTCGCTTGCGTTTCGATAGCTCGCTTATAGGAGGCTAGTGCTGTTCATCTGAGGTGTGCAACATATTTTTAAAATATATATCATCAAACAAACAAACAAAAAAACGCATCCGAGTCTTTGCTTCCTTGTCCCACATGCTGACTAACTTCGGCACGTGTGCTCTCTGTGTGCGTGGAGTCGGGGGGGTGCGTACGGGCACGGGGGCTCACAGTGAACTCTTGAACTCGCCATGGAGAGTGCCAAGAGAGTTGGAGGCGTAATCTCTGGGATATCTTTTGGCTCCATTACATTTAATGGAGAGTAGATTGGAACGTAACACACACACACTTAACTCTGTGCTTGAGGAGACACATGGCCTGGACTGCTAATGAGAAGATGACTCTTTGTTTTTAAGTAATGCTTTGTTTTTCATAATTCAGTATTCACTGAAATACTGCAATTCAATTTTTCTCAAAAATATGCCTTTGCCCTTGGTGTTTGGCTTGCATGCATTGCCATATTCTGGGTCTTGATCATACTCACACATTTTATCATGTAGTCACATAAAAAATAGAGTTTCAATAGACTCTATGGAGTCCTGCTAATCAAATGCAGTTGATGAATAGAAGCGTCAACACTTGTGAGCGCCTCTATAAAAGTTTTGGTAGTTTGCTGGTTTGGAGTGTGTGGGTGTGTGTTAACACAATGTCACAATCTTCCCAGGAGTGGACGTTCCACAGTGACGAGACCATGTAACCCTAACACACTGCAAAAAAACCCCAAGAGCTACATCTCAGACTCTGATGGTCTCGGTTAGCATTTTGTATGTTAAAGTTCACAACAGCATCTGAACAATCTGATCTCCTTTGGACTTAAGAGACCAAAGTAGAGATGTTTGGCCATGATGCACAGCACAATGTTTGATAAAAACCAAATGCAGCACAAACATCTCACACTAACTGTGAAGCACGGTGGTGGTGGGGTGATGATTTGGGCTTGTTTTGCAGTCACAGGACCTGGGCACCTTGCAGTCGACCCTGAACTCCTCTGAATACCAAAGTATTCTAGAGTCAAATGTGTGGACATCTATCTGACAGCTAAAGTTTGTTCTTTTTGTATCACTAAGTTTTGGCCGATGAGCAAATGTACAACAGAACGGCTGGAAATAGAATAAAAGAAAAAAATCAAGGCATTGCAATGGGCCAGCTGAAGTCCAGACCTCAACTTAATTAAAATGCTGTGGGGAGACCTTAAGAGAGCTGTGCATAAGAGACTGATACAGTCATTCAGAAAATGATTACCTCAAGTAATTGATGATGAAGCCTCTTCTACAAGGTACTGAATAATAGGTCCTATGAAATCTTCCCTTTTCTTAAGAGTGTACAGAGTCTGCTCTCATTCAGATAATAAGGTGAGTCAGTACAATATATGTATGTATGTACAACGGTGGACACAAAAAAAAAAGCCTCTAATCAGAGAAACTCTTACATTTGATAATTAACTGTTGGCCATCTGCTGGCATTAACTCTCTCTCTCTGTCAGATGTATTTTTTTTCTGTTTATTGAATAAAGAAAAATCTGAAGTTTTAAGTCAAATCAACAAATTACAACCAACAGCTGTACGTAACTTTACTGCCACAATGGGAACTATGGGTCATTTGAAAATCACAGGAAATTTTTCTATTTGAAAAGAAAAACGTAATGAAAAAAGTCTCATAGTTGGAGATCTAACATTGCAATAATAAATGAATCCATCCATTCTTCCACTTCAGCTCACAGGAGCTACAGTCTTAGCAGAAGCTGGCCAGACCTCCTCCTCCCCTGCCACGGCCTCCACCTCTAACCCAGCCAGCCATTTTATGGGTTTGTGCATCCTTAAATCCTCATTTCACCCCCTTTCCTCATATTTAGTGCCTTCCGTCAGAGTGGAGAAGGGGAGAGGGGTGCAGCCAACTCACCTTCTGACCCACAAAGCATCCTAAACAGATGCCCGAACATCCTAACGGGCTCCTTTTGAATCAGAGGATCAGTATTGACACCTTGAAGGCCAAAGGGGAAATCCTCTTACCGACTGTTCTGTTTGTTCTTAGTTTCTCGCAATTTCCCTCTTTGAGAAGAAGGAAACAATAGTAACTGTTTAAGCATTACAAACTGCCATTTCTTAACACAAACTCCTCATACATAGAGTATTTATTACAAAGCTCTCTCATTTCTACTTGACTTTGTCATCACAGATGAGCTACTTAATGCTGACCTCTGTTAGACACACTACTTCAAACAGGATGCATTACAGCCCCCTGTGGAAAAACCCCTGATATTCAGCAACGCCAAACCGCGCCGAACGCAGACGGAGACTCATAATTCTGCGGCACGCTGACAACGCTGACATTGGTATTTATGGCAGAGTGTTGATGAGCTCCCACCTCTTTGTCAAGCCCGCTCGGCTGTTGTCATCATGAAGCCTATTATTGATTCCACTGACACCCACACAATGTGACAAGCGAGTGGTCTTTAACTAAATTGCGCCGCTGACAAATAGCCGACGGTCCCTCCTATTGTTGCGTAAAGCTTACAATTTTGCATCTGGCAGAAGAGGGAGCCAGGCGTTCAATTAGTGCTTCGAGTGGCCGCCGAGAAACACATACAAGTTCTTGGCAGCGTGTGCAGCTACGCCGGGGGAAACATAAAATAGATATATAAATATTTATCTGTGCATTGGAGACACTGGCTTAAGCGCTTTATTGATGAAAAGTGCAGCTATATCGCCCTGTCAGTGCAGCAGTTACCATAGTGATGAGATCTCGGTTAACCACCTTCTGACTGTTTTTCTTCATTTCCAGCCCGTTTAATGCCTTACCCCCTATTTTACGTACGCGCCTTGTTAGATGCAGATGCGATTGAATGCCAAGAGGTGGCGGTGAAGAGATCTAATAGACCGCGGCGTGCTGGGAAGTATCGGGGGTGGGGTGAGGGGGGTCTCCTGAGAGCTCCAGAGGCAGAGTGCTGTGTCTTATTGAACCTGATCCCCTTCTAGTGAAGAGCAAATTGAAAATCTGTTTCTCTCTCCCAGCATTCACTCAGGTGGCGCAATTAAACGAGACAATTGCTGTTTGGCATTAAGTTCAAGGCGCGCCTTTTTTTCCCCTCCCGCCACCCTTTCTTTTTTGTTTTTTGCTTTTTTCTCCCCCCAACACAAACGCCTCTGGGCCATCCATTACGGCAAAGATCCATGGCCGGAAGCCTGACATAGCCAGAGGTAATGGCTTTCATTGAAACGTCTGATGTAGCAACCATCACAGTTTAGCAGAGCCGGGAGGGTACGAGGAGAGCAGCGGGCTACAGAATCCCTCCTTTTTTTACCTTTACCGCACATAACTCTGTCTCTTGCTGACTCTGTTTCCACCGCGTGCAGTCCCTCAGCCTCTCTGAAGTAATCTCATTCTCCCTGAATTCATTGCCGGGCTGGTACTTCAGAGACTCATTACAGGGGAATCAAATTAAAACTTGCTCCTTGTCTCAGTTTGATGCATTCTCAAGCCAAGACTCATCTACCAGGCCTGATTTTTTTCCTGTTTTTTTCCCTGTGTACTATTGGTAATGGGGCCTCAGAGTTTATGTTTTTGTCTGGCACGCCGGGCGATGTGTTTTGATTCGCTTTATGGCGAATGTGCGGCTGAATATATTACCCTTTAGCTCACACGCTTTCTCACATGTGGTTTGCATTCATGAGGAATAGAAATGGACATCAGAAATCACAAGACTCTATTGCCTTAGAAATTAAAAAAATGCATGTTGTGCTAATATCATCAAACTGCGGCAACAATTTGCACTTGGGCTGAAAGGCTAACTGACTAAAATGCATTGCATTAAAAAATAAACGTGGCCTAAGTTTATTTTTCCCACTTGGTCATCTACTGAAAGAACAAATTGCTGCTGTTGTGAGAATCAGGCTGCAAAATCCTGTTGCGTTTAAGCTGCTGTGTGTCTGATAAACTTTTAGACGGTTAAATAAGACTGTTGTCACCAGAAAATCAAAAGGTAATGGACTTCTCTATTGTGACTGAAGCTACTGTGGCTGCAGTTAGAGAGGCTGTTGTGATCTTTGCAGTTTCTCTCGGTTTCTATTGTACTCTAACCTTCTGCCTGTGGCTTCCATGTCATCCCTTTGTGAATGTCAGGAAAACAAAACCTAGCTTTTAAATAGATACAGCCACCATGACTTTCTCCACTGGTTTTCAAATTTGGATTTTAGCATTTTGTTCAACCCCATGTTGGGTCTTTACCTTACAATATAAAGCACCTTGAGATAACTGTTGTTATGATTTGACACTTCAATATTAATATAGTTGAATTGAATTGGATTTCTGAAGCTAGCCGGGATGTCATTGGCTAATGCTAATGCTAGGTTAGTAAGCTACTGTTTGGCACTTAACTGAGTTTAAAATGCTTCAAAAGGGAGAAAAGTCATAAAGATGTATGAGAGGTTTAATTCATTGACTTAAATTAGGTGTGACCACCCTCCTAGTAAAGCTCAACTTTGAGGCTTAACATAGTTCACAAATGTTGATTCAATGAACATTTAGCCTGTTTATAGCTAGCTTATAGTTAGCTGTTAAAAAATGTATTAATTTGCTATAAGCGTGTAAGTTCTCAGTCATCAGGGTCATGGTATTCTAAGGAGCTTGGAAAGAAAAGCTACTTAACTTCTTAATTGCTATAGAACCAAAACAGTTTCTTTGTTGAGCATTTTAACATGGGCGTTTGTGAGGACTGACTAATTTTAGAGGCGGCCTCAAGTGGCCACTTTTCATTGACTTCATTTTCTGATCTAGAACTGGCCTCTTGCTGCTTTATTTTGACATGTATTTATTTTCTTTGTTTGGCTTGCTGTGGTTTTTACTTTCTGACTTTGTTCTTTCAGTTTCATTATTGTATGATTGTGACATTTCTGTATATATTTATCTGTGTGCTTTCCTTAGATGTTGTCAGTTTGTCAGGTTCCTTACTCCATTGCCTTTTCTGACATTTACAAAACCCAATGCAAAGACTTTGAATATCTCATCATCTACAGATCATAATGTAATCAAATAATTCAGAGAATCTGGACAAATCTTTGTGTGCAAGAGACAAGGCTAAAAATCTGTTTTGGATGCCAGTGATCTTTGAGCCGTCAGTCTGCACTACAATGAAAGCAGTGGAAATCACTGCATTGACTCAGGAATCCCATATGAGCATAATCCAGAAATAACAGCATCTTCTCTTAGCTGAAGCTTGTTCAAAATGGAATGAGGCAAAGTGGAAAACTGTTCTTTGATCAGATGATTCATAATTTGAAGGTCTTTGTGATAAACATGGACACCACATCTTTCAGACTAAAGAAGAGAGGAACCATCGACGCTCAGTTTGAAAGCCTGCGTCAGTGATGGCATAAGAGTAGACTCCAATGATTTAAATGGGCTGTCTGCAGTCCAGACTTTTCACCAACTGAAAACATCTGGAATGTCATGAAATGAAAAGTTCAACCTGAGCTAATATGCTTTATGAAACACAAAAATGTCTACATTTAATGTTTAAATGTTGAAAGTGGGCGCCCAGAGGTTGAGCAGCAACTACTTGTGATTGGTGAAAAAATTCAGTGCAATCAACTGCTGTTTATTCCTCGTGACAAAGTGGTTATTGTTCTATATTTTACTCTTGTGAGCCGTTGAGAACTGTGAATAGATCGATGCCGTATAATCCCACAAAACAGCAGCTGCTTCAGTATAACCAAAAAAAAAGTTTACAAGATAAGCAGCTCTGAATAAAGTGACAGTGACACGTTGGGTAACATGGTGAAAGCAGCATATGTGAACTACAAGCGTTCACATTACTGGGTGAGTGGGTGTTAGTTACCCCATCTGCAACAGAATAATAATGGGAAAAAAATACACACAGTGACTAAATGTCCCCTAAAATAGAAAGCACATCAGCAGCAGCTGCTGCCGCCGCGCTCGCAGCGCTTAAGTGATCAAGGCCGCACTGTCCCCTTTAAAGCTAAACTGTGCAGCTTTGCCTGTTGGAGGCTCTGAAACGCAACCAGTGAAAACTGTTTGAACAATCCAGTCTCCGTTACCCAGAGGTTGTGCTTTGTTATATAAGGAAACAGCACTCTCAGCGTGAACCTTTTTTTTTTGTTAACAAAGACGACAAGAAAAGGAGCCACATCAAGGATGGTGATGCTGTTTCGGGGACAGTCTACTGCATATGGATTGAAAAGATTTGTGAATGAGAAACTATCGTTTGCTCCTCTCTGTGTTATTTATACTTAGAAAAGATGCATACATTTACATAAAACTGTGCCACGTGCAGCTTTAAGATATGAAAAATGGCTCCGGTGTTTTCTTAGGTGATATCGGTTCAGGTCTGGAGATTTGATTCACACTGAGGGAAAGGACTCGTCGCCAAATATTATTAAAATGAATAACAACATCTTACCTCCATCTATATCCTCGCTGCCGAAGTGGTTCCTGTAGAAGAGCATGAGCTCGATCCGGTAGCACTTGTACAGCGTCACGAGGCAGATGAGCAGCATCAGGATGGCTCCCAGACCTCCGGCAAGCTCCACAGTGTACATCAGCTCCGCTAGTAAGCCAAAACATAGGGTGGAGTAGGGATGGGGGGTAAAAAACAGAGAGGAGTGAGAGGAAAAAACAAGCAGGATATCCAGTCTTCCAAAAAGTGCCAAAAATCACACCCTGCAAGCTGAAAAATTTCTCTGATTTCCAGTAAATGTGGATAACATGGGTGCTTCTCATTAGCATTTTTCATGCCTTCCCTCCTTTGCAAATTGATCCGCGGTGCAATCAATTTCCCTTATTTCTCCAGAAAGCGACTGCTTAGACCGACTTGTTTCCAACCATCAATTAACCATCCTCCTCCTTTTATAATCTGTGGCTGATTTCAAGCTTTTTGAAATTTTCAGAAAAAAGTTAAACAGGTTTTTAAGATTTGAGGATTTTGTGATCACAATAGTCATTTCGAGGTTTTGTTTCCCTTAAAAAAAAACAAAAAAAAAATCTTTTTTACTGCAGACATTTGACTCTGCAAGACTACCTTTATTTTATCACAAATTCTTAGTCCTTTGCTTTTCTAATTCCCTTGTATTTCTTTTCTTTTACACTGTGGTGCACTGGAGCAGGTTTGTATCCAGTAACGGAACAGCAGTAAATAATCAATCAAGAAGTAATGCGTGACGCGGTCACGATGGTTAAAAAAAAGCTATTTATTATTAATGAAATGGCTTTGTTGCACCTCCACATTTGTTTGCAAAAAAGGCTTTATGAGTCTCCCGTGGCTGCATTCATTCAGCGTGTGTTTGTGTCACTTTTTCTCGCTTTTCCTCTCCATCTTTTGCGTGTCGCTTATTGTGGCTGGACCGGATCCAGATGACACATAACTCAAAGCGGAATGAAAGTACAGCCAGTTCTATACCTGTCATTAAACGCCTCCTGGCTTGACTGGATAACAATAATAAAAAAAAGAAAACTCACACTGAGGCAACTAGTGCAACAATAGCATGTGACAGATCTGAGCACCGCGCTTATGAAGATCAGTTACATGAGAGCGGCTGCTGAGAGGTGAAGCTCCTGGCTGTTAGCTGAACTGCCCGGCACACAAACAGATCGAAGCAGCCTGCGCTTCCTGCCATCTGTCATCACTGCAGCCCGCCATTATCTCATGAAAACATGAAGGATCAGCGGACGCTAAATTCTAGGAACTTCACTGGTGATAATTCAGTTTTACAGTGATGTGCAAAAGTCTTGAGTCACGCCTCATTTCTTCATATTTTGCCAAGAAAATGAGAAATATGTGCAGTGATTTACTGTGATGTGAACGAACATGCATGGAAACACAGGCAAAAACACTTGTTATACAATTCTAACAAGCTTGAAAGTGAATATTTGGTATGACCCGTTTATTCTTTATCACAGCCTGAACATTCATAGGCAGCTTTCTCGTCATTTCTTTAGTTAATCTTCAGGAATAGTTCCCCAGGCTTGTTAAAGGACATTCAGGGCTCTTCTTTGGATGTTGGCTGCCTTTTCATCTGTTCTCTGACAAGATGATCCCACACTGCTTCAGTAATGTTGAGGTTCGAGCTCTGGGGAGGCCAATCCATAATTGGTATTATGGTCATGCTGAAAAATGAAGATGTTACCAATCGGATGATTTCCAGATGGTATTTCATGGTGAACCAAAATCAGACTCCATCAGTTTTTATAGAATCTCCAACACCACTGTTTAAAGTGCTCCTCAAACCATGACATAGCCTCCACTGTGTTTCACAGATGACTATGGACACTCGCTGTTGTACCTCCTCATAGACTTTTCATTTCATCACTTCATCAGACTTGTTTCCACTTGTTTCAGTCCAGTTCTTGTGCAATATGGCATACCTCAGTCTTTTTCACTGTTTCCGTTCCATAAAAATGCCTTCTTCACAGCCACACTTCCATTTTTGAGGCTTCAGCAAACTTGACTCAACTAAAGGGTCAGATACATCTCTCATGTCCTGTGTCAGGTCTTTACTGGATTTTTTGTCCTGTTTCTTAAGAACCTGACTTGACTCAGACATTGTGTATTTGCTGTAGGTAGTTTTTAAGGCCTGCCACTTTTATCCTCTACTTGTCAAATTTCCTCAAACTTTTTAAGGACACACTGCACACCGTGTTGAGATATGGCACGTTTTCTACAAATAACTCTTTCGGAATCACTCTGTTGGTGCAAAAATGCAATTTTATGCCAGTACAAATAAAAAACACTATTTAAAATTGGATCTTTGCAAATTGTCTGTCATGTGTAGACAACACGGCTCATCCCTTGACTTATATGTCAGTGCTAAGTGGCTCAGCTAACTAAAAATGGTCAGGTACAAGGACTGCACTACAAAGAAAAAAGCAGCTAATGTTCAAAGAAAAACAATGAAAGAGCTTCTGAAAGCCTGGAGAACTACTGCTGAAGTCTGGCTCCTTGGGGGTAAATAAATGAGCCTTAAAACTATTGCACAGAGTGTTTATCTACTCATGGTATCTTAAAAAAGGTCCATACAATGACATTATTCAGTCAGAGTTTACCTCGGGCAAATTGAAGGTGATATGTCACACTACTGGACAATGGACTCAACCATTAGGCTGCATGGTCTAGTAAGTTGCCTTGAAATTCAGGTCGTTTGCTTTGTCTTTTCGTGCTCTTGTCTCATTTTCAAGGCTTTTTCTTTGTTACAGTGTTTTCTGTCCATCTTTTGCAGTTTCCTTTTTGGCTACGCCTCACAAAATCTGGGTGGTCACCCTTCATTGGCTGACTAATGGACAACAGTAAAAAACCTGGACTGACTGCAAAGCTGCGCATACACATAAACACGGACAGAGAGGCCTCGTGTGCATCACCATCCATCACGGACGCACGTTTAACCCCGCTGGACTGCGCGATGCCCGTCCCACTGCAGCGGCCATCAGGCTGACAGCTCGCGTGATGAAGGATGATGTTCTGGAGAGCTAACGAGCACGGCGCGTGCCGCTTCATCACGCCTGTCCCGCGTCGACCTTCAGCCAAACTCACGGACGAACATATGCGCGAACGGGAAAAAAAAAATACTCAAAACAAACGTAGGGAAGCATAAACACAGCTTTACCCCACTGAGCCTCAGACTTTCTCGCTTTGCCTCAGTTTCTGTCACTTTGGCCACCAAGTATCATCCCGACTTAGTTTTCTCTGACAGAGGTGCCTCAGCTAACAAGCACCACGAGAACCCGGATCCCTCGCTTCTTCTTTACCGTCCTTTCCCCCGCCACCCTCTCACTCTGCCGTCCTGCCGTAGCGCTCACCGCTTCTCCGCTCAGATATCTGGACAGAATAACGAGCCAGCTGCTTCTCAAGCAGCAGAGATTACAGCAGAGGAGGCCAATTCTTCTCTGCCTGGCATCCATATTGTAGCAGCGCTGCAGAGGGACAGATTAAGACAAATTAGCTCCTGACGACTAGAAGGCTGGATTTGATGGAGCCACATGGCATCAGGCAATTCATCATCTCGTTCTCTTGCCCCCATTTCTGCATCTCTCATCGTCTAGGGATGTGGATGAAAAGAGGGATGATGAAAAGGCGAAGCACTCATTCAGTAGTAAAATAAAATTTGGAAACCTGAACCTGCTGCTCTTCGCGTTCACAAATGGAGAATCTACGCTGAACTTCCAGTGCTGGGAGCAATTTACTGTCAGTGCTGCTGGTGTTGTTAATGCTGGGAGAATTCCAACTTCTCGATAGCAAGAAGAAGAAGTGGAAAAAAGGATGCTAAGACTTCATGCTATGCATATTCTGACTGATACGCCATGATTATCTACAACGAGGGGAAAGAGTAAAGTCATTCCGAGTGCTGTTTTCAGCTCCACGACACAAGTGAGGAGACACATTTTAGAAAAGCAGTGTTAACACTAACTAGTCCTGCATGGAACCTGCGCTCTACGGACGCAGCACAAAAACCCAAACAACACTGAATTGAGTCAATTTCACGTGGTCTCGCTATCCTGTGAGAGGACAGGGCTAATCTTCCCCTGTTTATTCTGAGATTCGACTTTGCAGCATAAGCCCCTTTAATATAGCAAATGGAGGGGAACTGGGCTGGCATCAAAGCTGGATCCAAAGCAGTAGGCTTAAAAGAGAAGAGAAATATCTTACTATGTTAATGTATTCAATGCTGACAACTTTAAGGATGCAAAGACACCTCCCCCCCTCGCTTCCTCTGGCCTTGCCTAATAAAAAAATATGAAAAAAAAAAAAGACTTACATAACCACACTGAAGATGTGCATCTCTCTTAAAAAATCATCATGGAATCAACTTTCAAACAGTCGATCCTCAGTGAGGCGAAATCATAGGGAAATTTTAAAAAAAGTTTGCTTGGATAAAAACCCTGGAAGTGGGGAAGGGGCGGAGGAGACAGTCGCCAGTGATGAAAGATGAGAAAATGAGTGAGAGTTCAGCGATCAAAGGAGGATTTGTGTGTTGGGAGAGGTCACTGCCAGACACTCAAACAGCTTGTCTGGCATCACAACACCGAAGGCTGCCTCTCTCAGTAAGTAATTTCTCTTTCTCTCTCTCCCCCACGCAAACTAATGCTTCCTCAGGCTGAGGTGGATGAATAGGCTTTATGCACTATCCACCAAACTGTCCTATTTTCTTTCCCCGCCCGAGGCAGGAAACAACTGGTCAACTCCCAGGATCCCGCCAGTAGTTCTTCTTATTACTTGGTGAACTGCTGCAGGAGATTCTCTCCACTGTCAGAGTGGAGGCCTGTGGTATTAAATGGTGCTTTTGTCCTGGAAAGCTGTAACATCCTATTATTAAATATAAAGGCTACTCTATTCATCTGCTAGATTTATGTTGAAATGCACTTCCTGATTTAAATACCGATTTGTCTTTTTCCAGCTTGCACGTGAATCTGTGAGCTTGGCTCACCTTTCTTGACGAGTTGGACGTTGGCCTGTCGCCGCCCGTTGCCATTCTCCACGTAGCAGGAGTAGTTGCCCAGGTCGGCCTCCTCCAGAGACTCGATGGTCAGAGAGATCGAAACCTCCTGCTCTCCCAGGTGCTCCCGGATTGTCCTACAGGGGGGAGCAAAGAGCAAATGAACAATAAGCATGTGCAAGTTGGTGAAAATGAATCTCCTTAGGCTGGTAGCGTGCTTCGCAGTGAGTAACAGAGCAGGGCGGGGGCCAGGTAAACAAATGTTAATATAGTCATTAGTTTAATGACCCAAAAAGCTAGCTAATGGGGACTTCTGCTGAAGACCAGACACTTTATTACCTGAGCAGGACGCTATTTGTTTAATGTCCTTGAATTATTCCCACAAAAAACATCTAAACGCAGGGTCTGATTATAAAGCAGTCAAAGTAATTGGTTAGTTTATTTAGGTGCTTTATTGAGTAAATGTAGATAACTCCCTGTTTTGGCTTTTATTGGCCATATCTTTAATATTTCGGTTCACTCTCAACACTCTTATCAACTCCACTTTAGTCATTACTTCTGTAAAAGCAATAATAAACCCGCTATGCTCTTTCTGGCCTGCAATAAAATAGCATAAAATAGTGTGTTATTGGAGTATTTCGCTGCAGGATGTGGTACAGACCAAAACAGAAGCAACGCAGTGTCCTAGAACCCAACTAGCAGCATTGCTCTATGCTAGATGCATAAACTGGTATTGCAATGGGGTTATAAGATGTTGCACTGACCCAAGCTGATCAAAAGCATCAGTTATTGAAGCTTTAAATGTGGACTGTTTAATTACTTGGTCTCTTGGAGACAATATAACAAGTTAAAAATGCGCTGCGAAAATGTTGGCGAAGAGACGTGCGGATGAAGTATGGCTTCGAGGTTTGTTTTCATCAACTTTATTAATTTGTTGCTGTAACCTCAGCTGTGTAGTTGGCTGGTTCATGGTGGTTCTTTGTATAACGAGTAAGATTAGCTGTTAAGAGACCTAACCTCAGCATGCTTCATCCAGCAGACAAAGAACAGCAGCAATAATCAACAGCAAAATCCCCGTTCACATGCACAACTTCATTAAAAGATTTAAATTGAAATATTCATTCAAATTAAAATAATTCATGATTTTATTAAATATAATTGCATTTTGAATTGGATGACAGCAGCACGTTGAAAAGAAAAAAGCTGGGAGAGTTCAATAATGATTAAGTCCTGTCTTTATTGTTTGTTTGACTCCTACATGTTAGCAGGAAAACACTTGACTGCGTAGCTGCCTAATGTTCAAGTGTCCTTAAAAGTCAGCTTCTAACTTGTGTAATTACTGTTTTGATAACTTTGTCTGTCTAAAGCTAAAAAGAATAAAGAACTTCAAGGCTTACTAACAACTTTTTTACTAGACCAGTGATAAAGCCACTTTGTTATGTACAAAAACTGCTCGCTCATGCAAATATCTAACCAACCAACCAATCACAGGGCAGCAACTCAGTGCATTTAACCGAGTGGGTATGGTCAAGACGGCCCGTTAAAGTTCAACAAGACCAGATTGCTTCAAGATGGTGGGAACGCTCAATAACTCAAATAGCAACGCATTACAACCAATATATGCAGAAGAGCATCTCTGTGCTTTCATGTAGATGGGCTACAGCAGCAGAAGACCACTATGTATTAACAGACCTCTCTGCATTGAATCATATCTGTTATTAACCTCTGTCTCTCTTCCACAGCATGTCTTTATCCTGTCTTCCTTCTCTCACCCCAACCGGTTGCAGCAGATGGCCGCCCCTCCCTGAGCCTGGTTCTGCCGGAGGTTTCTTCCTGTTAAAAGGGAGTTTTTCCTTCCCACTGTTGCCAAAGTGCTTGCTCATAGGGGGTCATATGATTGTTGGGTTTTTCTCTGTATCTATGAAGCGCCTTGAGGCGACTTATGTTGTGATTTGGCGCTATATAAATAAAATTGAATTGAATTGAATTGAATCTCATTCCCAGTCAACTAAGAACAGGAAACTGAGCCTACAATTTGGAAAAACTTAGCCGGGTCTGATGACGCTTGAATTCTAATGCAGCAGATGGTACAGTCAGACTCCAGCTTTGGCCAAGTGGCAGTGTCATAAATAATTGCCTGCTTCCTTCATTTTTCTTACATTTTAAGGAACTGCTGCAAAAAGTGTTTGCCTGGTGCGGCGAGGCAGATATTGTAGACTTTTGGAGCTAACTCACTCCAAAGTCTCTCCTCTCTGCTTTGGACCCAAACACATAAGACAGCATTGGACTTTTGAGGTGCCATCGTGATGATGAAAGGCTGATTTGCTGTTTGAGCCAAAGGCAAGTGTTGAACATGAAATGTCTGATGGTGGACAGATTCTATCAATTAATCAGGAGAGATCGGCTAATGCTTTGCTGTCAAAAGCTTTTGGACTTTTGGTTGGTAAAATGAAGCTAAGATACAGATTGTTTGGTAAAATTTGGCAACATCATAACTTCAAACACGCTTTTGAGCAGGGATTCTAGCTGCCTCATTACTGAGGTGTACATAAAAGTAGCGTCTGAAAGCTTTTAACAAGTTTGTTTGAGACAATGAAACAAAAGGAACAGAAAGAATTCTGACTCAGAACGTGCAGGGCTGAAAGGGTACACGTGTTCTTATTCCAGTGTTTGCAGCTCTGAAAACACAGACTCCAAATACAAACGCTAGATCAGAAAAAAACAAAACAAAATTAAAGTCAAAAAGTCATAAGAGAGAATATTGACTCTTTAATAAAATATCTTACCAAAAGGTTCACCCCAAGTAAATCTGAATTCTGTCTACAGTGTGCATCTTAAAATCCATAAATCATAAGATAAGATAAGATAAGAGATAAGATAGAACTTTATTAATCCCTCGGGTGGGTTCCTCTGGGAAATTCGACTTCCAAAAAGCACAGCAACGACCGAAGTTACAGTTACAGAATTGTTATATATATATATATATATATATATATATATATATATATATATATATATATATATATATACACACACACACACACACACACACACACACACACATATATAAATACAGAGACAAATATAAATAAAATATACAAAGGGGATAAATAGAATAAATAGGAATAAAAAATAAAAATACAAGTGAATTGCACATTTCAAGTATTGAGTCTATTGCACTGTTGACTATTTACAAAAAGTATTGCACAAGGTATTGTACAGTGAGGTGAAGAGGCACTACAGCTTAGTTGTTCCCCCCTCCTTTGTCCCCCTGTTTCCCCTCCCTCTCCCCTCCAGAGAGGAGTTAAACAGTCTGATGGCGTGTGGGACAAAGGAGTTTTTAAGTCTGTTAGTTCTTGTCTTTGGGAGAAGCAACCTGTCACTGAACAGACTCTTCTGATTGTTTATGGCCGTGTGCAGAGGATGCCCAGCATTGTTCATAATGTCCATCAGTTTCTTTAATGTCCTTTTCTCTGCCACTGTCACCAGAGTGTCCAGCTTCATGCCGACCACAGAGCTAGCCTTCCTGATCAGTTTCTCCAGCCTGGATGAGTCCCTCTTTGCTGTGCTGCTCCCCCAGCACACCACAGCATAGAAAAGTACTCCAGCAACCACTGACTGGTAAAACATCCTCAGGAGCTTCCTGCAGATGTTAAAAGACCTCAGCCTCCTGAGGAAGTACAGTCGGCTTTGGGCTTTTTTATACAGGTGCTCTGTGTTGCATGACCAGTCCAGTTTATTGTCCACCCACAGCCCGAGGTACTTGTACTTGTTGACCACCTCCACCTCCTCCCCCTCTATCTGAACCGGCAGTGGACCTTCTCTGGACCTCCCGAAGTCCACAACCAGTTCCTTAGTCAACCTTGGACCTTGGAATTACTTCTGTCTGGGAAGAGTGCAATTCTGAGACACTGTCTGAGATAAACTATGCACTTTATACCTATACAGTGCATATCTGCAACTATTTTTCCCGAGTTCTAAAGACCAGGCATCTACAATAGACACAACCTCAGCTCAGTTCCAAGCTCTACTTTTTCCTGACATAAAGTATGTGCTAGCAACTTTTTTAGATGGTAGCATTTTAGCGCATCAGTGGAACAAAACTACATGAAGGTAGGAGCTGCCCGTCCGTGACTGCCGATAAGCAAACACCATATGAGTCATGACACATTTCCCCCATGAAAATTACTGCTCTGTTGACTCGCTGAGGCTCTTGACGTTGATTGCTTGTGACACATTGGTATGGGGATAATAGTGTGACTGTCACGATGCACTACAGCACCGACCTATCACACACATTTTGCCAGAAGGTTTAGCGAGATGATGTTTCTGTTACAAAGTACTCCCTTTTCTAGAAATCTATATACTCTCCCACATTACAAACAGCGTGTGCAAAGAGTAGAATCCATTGCTTCGACTATTTGATCACAGTTGGTGTACTGGAGAAACACTCTGATACTTGAAAGCTTATTTTCTTTTTCTCTTGGCAGGATATTGTGTTCATTAGCATAAAATGGATTTTCACAGCCTTCTCTTCATTATCATTGTCTCCCTTGTTTAAGAGAGGAGAAAGAATGGTGTCATACTGTAGCTAAGTGGCTTCAATGAGAAGAGTTGACACCAAAACCCTCAAAGTGTCGAGGTATATTCTCATAAATTTGAACAAAGTAAGCACTTTTTCCAACTAAGCTGTTCTGTACAAGAGCCTGGCTCCTATTTAATAATCTCCGGTAAGAGGTAAATCCCTTTTCAGCTTAGAAATCAGACCATGTGGCTTTTCTCAGAAAAATTCAAAGCTTCAGAAAGTGAAAGAAAATAACACTATTAATGCGTGGGTCTATATTTAAGGGTGAAAAATAAAAATAACCTAAAGTTTAACATCAGTCACCAAGAGAAACAGTCTCACATGACGGCCTCATAGGAGACTTCCACGGATCACTAGAGTCATTTCGTAACATCTCACTATCTCACTATGTCAGTGGAAAAATTCCACCTCCACCATGGACATGGTGCCGGTATTGGTGAAGAGCGTTTGAGCTTTTTGAGGACCAACTCATATTTCAAAAAGTTTGTACGAGCACAGTATGAGATAATAATACCGTCAGATAATCATGGTGGACAAAGGCTAGGCTGCCTCTCCCAGGCACTGGTAAATTCCTTCCTCTCCAATTCCACTAAAGTCAGGTTCCCACTTTGAGCACCAGCACTTTAATAGTAAACCAGTGCTAAACAGTTTATTTATTTATTGGTATATTTCTTTGGTGTTAATGCATCAAAATGGTTATAAATGAGGCACTTTGTTGGTGGAGAAGAAATAAAACGAAAGTGAAATGGTAGAAGAAATATCAAAATATCAAGTTTAATTGATTCTAAAGTTTAAGAACTGTTGAATTAAAAAAATTCTACAGCTCATCAGTCATCAAGCATATTTTCAATGTGATAGACATAAAAAAGCAACTGAAAAGCAGTGCGTGTATGTCTGTTCTGTTAATGTCAGTGAACATTTACAAGTTGGATATATCAGGCATAGTAATTTATGGCGACATTACGCCTATGTTACATGTACTGGTATGCTGTTAATATGTTACATGTACGCTATGTCAGTGCTTCCTAACCCCTGTGTTGCGGCACATAGGTGTGCCGTGAGAAATGATCAGGTGTGCCATAGAAGATTATCTAGTTTCACCTGATTGGTACTCTAAGCCAGCGGTCCCCAACCTTTTTTGCGCCACGGACCGGTTTATGCCCGACATTATTTTCACGGACCGGCCTTTAAGGTATCGCGGATAAATACAACAAAATAAAACTAGTACCGGTACCGAAAAAAGAAGATTTATTCATAACACACGTGAAAAGACCCAGGAAAACCGAGTAAACGATAAAAACGATAACAAAATAATGCTGAAAACCGATAAAAACCCTGAAAACCATACATTTCATACCTGAGCCTCAACTCTCGCGGCTCGGGGGTTGGGGACCGCTGCTCTAAGCGACCGGCGTGAGAAACAGGCAGAACAATTACATTCTCTTACACTAGAGGGCAGTACCACTTCTTGCTCCATTAAATGGGTTGCCAACTGCCAGTAAAACAGAAGAAGAAATTACATAGTCATGCTACGAGTGAGACAACGCAGCGCGCAATAGTAATAGGTAAATATTTAAAAAGTAAAAGTATTCAGTCTGATCTTGGTCCTAGAATTCCGAGCCAGATGAAGGTCCTAGCATAAGCAGTGGTCAGAGGAAAGACAAAAAAAGGTATACTTGGGACAAGTCAGGCAAATTCCACTATGTCTGGTACACAGGGCTTTTTCTAATGTGAAACGTGCCGTGGCTCCAAAAGGATGGGAGACACTGCGCTATGTGTACGTTATTGTTCGCAAATACATTTTGCCAAACAATTTTTACTGCAGTGACACTTTAGGGTGACTAGAATGTGACACTAATTGTGCCCATAACTGATTACTTTGTCTTACACAATGAATATAAATATAAAGAAAATCAATGTTTTTATTGTCATTTTTTTGGTGTTTAGCTATTTCTTACATCTCATCTAACCTTTATCACATCTCACTATATACAGAAGATAAAAAGCAAAACATACACCAAGCCTAGCTGTAACCAGACAGAGCAGAGACATTATTTCCCATTATTTCTGTTCTCCAAGAAGGCACAACCTCAGCTACATGAGGTATGATATGATGATGTGAGATGGCAGGGGCTAGTAGGTAAAAAGAATGCCTACTGGTAATATCTATGGAAGTGATTACAGATGATAAAAACCATTCAAATGGATTGAGAACATAAAAAATGAGTGTTTTCCATAGCAGGATACCTGACCTCCAGTCAGTCCATTTCACAGTTAACCAGAATTAGCATAAAACAGGTACTAAACAAAACATTGGAAAATAAAGATCAATGTCTACTTATAAAGCCTGTTTCGGAACAACTGTTACAAACGAAAAAACAACAAGAAAACAATGCTCGTTAAAAAAGCAAAATCTGTCCTGCTGTGCTCTTGTGAAAAAACAGGCATGATATACGAGCAGATAATCTTTTTAAGGTTACCAAAATTACAGCTATTTCTAGCCCCTGTTTAATGACGCATGGGGCTAATAGCACAAAAAGGTGTGAGTGCCACTTGAGCATTTGTCTGCTGCCTGCTGCAGGGTATTTGAATATGAAAACTCATCTAATTCTTGTTGATCAATGAACAAGCCAAACAAAGCAGACTGGGAAGTGCTGGGAGGATAAAGAATAACTATAATACACCCACTGCTGCCATGGCAATATCTTACATTAGCTTTACAAAGTGCTGCTAATAATTGGTGTCCCACATAGAAATGATCACTCTGCAGTGAAACTTCTTTTATTGACCATGCACAGAGAAGAACTATTAGAAGTAATCATTTTGCAGCTACGTGGACTTATAGCAGCTTCATAAAACCTAATAATGAAGTTTTACTTTTTATGCTGGTCTCCAGCAAATATAGCAGAAAGGTTAGCTCCTGGGGTAAAGGTTATGTGAGTATATAAGGTAATTCTTTTAGGGTTTTCTCACAGTGCCTGTTAGCTCATCGTTCTCCATTGAGAGGCCAGTCGGGCAGATATGACAGGGGATCACAAGGCTGAGATATAGATCCATGCTGATGGTTTTTTAAAGAGGCGGCACCCATGTGTAACTCGACACAGATTGAAACACTTAAGGCGTTGGCAAAGGAAAAAAATTCATCTTTGTTTACAAAAAACACTCATACCCATCATACTTGTTACTGAAAGTCTTAAGTGGAGGTCTAAGTGAGTTCCTGGAAAACAGGAACCGTGAAGTGTGAACACACCCACACATACATCTGCCAGGTCCCTGGCACATATCTCGGGGTCAAAAAAACATCTTGGTGTTTTGTGACTTAAATCTACCAAAGACCTGACATCAGTTTCAATGTAAAATGTTTGGAGTAAAAATAAAACCCCCACAAAAACCACAAACTGTTTTCTAACTCAGGTACACTTCGGTAAATCGAGTTCGCCTGAAAACAAGGGCAAGGGTCTGTGGCCTATGTGATGGAAAACTACAGCAGAAGTGAAAGCCCACGCCACGGTGGCTGGGAGGCAAAATATTGCATCATTATTCATCTCAAATATGAGTAAACATCACATATTAGCCTGAAACACTACATCTGAAAGGTTGATTTGAATTACTGTAGATCAGAGCTGATCTGAAATGTAATATTTTATACAATGACAGATCATCCAATGTGCATACGATTTGTGCTGGCATGCATGTGCAGCGCTGTTGCATCAGTAAGCGGTAGGAGTGCTCCACTTTTCAAACTGTCAAATAATGTTGGCAAAGGACTGTTATTTCTACTCTGCACAGCTGTGAGACTGGATATTCTTATGTGCAGAGCAAGATTTGGGAATATATACATTGATGTGCACACTTGAAAATGTACATATGGATGTTTAAAAATTCATTTAACCAAAATCTGAGAACCTTGATACAAATTAGGTTACTTTTTAAGAATATACCCGAAATTGATGGGAAAGGTCTCCCCCAAGAAGAAGCTACTATGAGTTCAGGAATGGCTCAAGGACTCCAAAAGGTCTCCAAAGTCCCCAGAAGCTGGAAGAAACCTGATCCACCACCACGCAACCTACAGAATACCAAGGATCCCCTACCAATGTACTGGTTTAAGGGCACCCCGATAGCTCAGCTGGTAGATTGTGCAAGTTTGAGTCCACCCTTGTGTATTTGTTGCATTTCATCCCTTCTCTGTCAATGTAGCTTTCCCCATCCACATACAATGTGCATAACACTAAAGGACATGCCCACACAAGACCAGATGGTTCAGTTTTAAAGTTGTAACTAAGATTTCTGACGTCGGCATATCTAGTAGAGTTAAAACAACTCGAGCCATGTACCCTACCTGGTATCTGAAAAGACTGGAGAGAATATGTCTGCCTGTTTTCTCTTTGAACGCGTGAACATTTCCCAGAGAGGCTGGAGAAGTAATTTCGGATGGAAATCAGGGCTGCTGTACCGATACTGTTGCTTAGTGACAAGCATGGTGAGAATTATTTGTGTTTGTCAAGGTAAAGGTCAACTGGTAGGTGGTAGAAGTGCACAGGTGTTGAAACAGATTTTACAGTAAATCAAGAGACATGTTTAATTCCACGCTTCCTCTCAACATCTGGCCGGGGAACCAAGCATATAATAACTATAATAACTATCATTTTGTTTTTGCCGTACTGTTTTATGGGGTATTTTTGGAAGGAATAATTTTATATTGTGCTTAGATGAAAATAATTTCTTCTGCACTTGGCTAGCTTATCTCAGGAGAAGTAAACTACCATATGTGTGATTCTTGTCTTTCTGTTAAGCTAAGCTGGTGGTTCCAACCCTAAATTCCCCATTAAACAAGTCAATTAACTATTTGTTAATGCAAATATATCAAATCAGGCATGTGGACATGGTCATAATGATGTACTGAAGTTTAAAAGAAATATCAGAATGGAGGAGAAAGGTGATTTAGGGGACTTTTAACCTGGCATGGTGGTTGGTGTCAGAGGTTGTTTTACTGGGATTTTCCCACACAACACAACAATCTCTAAGGTTACAGAGAATGGGCTGGAAAACAGAAAATATCCAGTGAGCAGCAGTTCTCTGGGTGATATTGCTGTGTTGATGCCAGAGGTCAAAGGAGAATGACCAGCCTGCTTTGAGCTGATACTGATGTACTGATCGGTACTGAAAGTACCTCAAAAAACCACTCTTTAAAACCAGGGCATGAAGAAGAGCATCTCTGAATGCACAACATGCTGAACCTTGTAGCAGAGGGGCTACAGCAGCTGAAGACCACACCAAGTGCCACTCTACATTGTAAATACCCTGACTATACTCACTGATTAACTTAGCAAAGCTAAGACATCTGTTTAGCTTTTGCTAAGCTAACACATACTATACTTTGGGTCTTTCTAAGCAACTAGTTCAACCTTCATATGGAGAATTTAATAATTCTACATATATTAAAGTACTAAATCACATATGCACTGTATACACTTCAACAAAGGTTTGTATTATTAGGCTTTTATTTTCAGACGGTACTGAGCAGTGCTGAGTTTGCAGCACTAATAAGCAGAGACCCTGGACGGTGTAAGTACCCTGATTTCCCATGATATATCCAAGAACGTTAATTATAGTTAGAAAATGAAATGAAATTTTACACTTGAACTGCTACTCAAAAGGGTGCTGTATGCCCTTACACCGGGGGACTGAAACTTCTTCTGGTTTCAAACTTCGGCAGCACGGTCTTTAAGTCTGCAATCTGTGCTGCGTCTTCTCACAAATCCATGAAGTCATGTTCTGCAGCCACAATTTTTTTTTATCAACCCTGAATCTCAGTGGTGAAACATTGTGCCAAAAGCTCCATTTTATGTATTACAGACGGCCCTTAAGGGAATACTCCTGTGTGATTAATTTCCATTTCAAAGCTAAAAGCTCATGGAATGATGTCAGCGAGTGGGTTTGAAGTGGTGCAAACTCAAATGGGAACAAAAAAAATGAAATAAATAATAATGCTCAGAGGGAGACAGCATCTCACAGCGTGTATACTCCTCACGTCTGAGCCTGCACACACACACACACACCTTCCGGTCACGGTTTTGATTTCTTGCCTTGTTACCTCATTTGACTATCGTATGAAAGCAGGTTTCTAACTGCATGCGGTGAGCCACTCACTATTCCATCTTCTCATCTTTATTATACCACCTACGCAGTGTCGCCACCTGCCAACCCCCCTCCCCCTCCACCTCCACAGTCCCCTTAAATCCTGTAGGCTCTAATTGGCCCGGTGTCCTTCACGACAGAGAGTGGTGCTGAGAGCTGGACGGAGCATGCTAGCAGGCTAATAGAGACATCTCGAAATGCCAGGTCACTGACTGGGCCGCTAACTCTCCTCCCAGCCTTGTCACGCTGCTTATGGTTAACCTTTTCTTTACATAGCATTTGTCGACAACAAGAATTTTTCTAGTCATACGTGTGGTCCGTGAAAGGGGTGCATCGGGGCAGGATACCAAACACAGATGCTATGTGGTTTTTGCAATACAGACACGAGCAAGAACGACAAATATAAGTTTGACAAATAAAAAGAGTGAACTATCTCTTCGCTTTTATTGATTCAAAACCATTCATTTAATTAAATCAATCCATGTTTTTGACACTAGTTTTCAATCTGTAATTGAATTACAGCTAAGGGAATTCAGTGTATTTATACTGTGTCTTCTTGTTACCCTTATCTGAATTCCCCTGTGATGACAGCAAAGCAAAGAAACCCATTCTTAAGGATTAAGCATTTCCTCTTCACAGCTACAATTACTTCTTGCCTGCAATTTTTTTAACCACACTCGACTGTGACCACAGTCACAGCACAAATACATTATACTCAGCGTGCATTAACTTAGAAGAGCTCTTTTCTTCTTTCAACATATTTACTATGTATATTTGATTTTTTTTAAGGTTTTATAATCCTCTTCACAAAATCGGTGTAGTACTGTCTTGAGTAATCCCTCATTTCTTGCTGCAATCACTACTTATTACAATTGTACAAGCTTGAAAGTCAATATTTGGTATGGCCACCTTTATTCTTCATCACAGTCTAAACTCGCTTTCTTTAAGCAGTCTTCAGGAATAGTTCTCCAGGCTTCTTGAAGGACATTCAAAGCGTTGGCTGCCTTTTGCTCTGTTCTCTGTTAAGATGATCCCACAGTTCTTTAATAATGTTTAGGTCTGCGCTCTAAGGAGGCCAATACATCAATGATAATGTTCCATTGTTTGTTTTAATGTCAATCAGTTGACACTGATTTTCAATGAATTTCTAGTTTAATTCAAATTCAAATTCAAATTCAAATTTTATTTGTCACGTACACAGTCATACACAGTACGATATGTAGTGAAATGCTTGGACAACTGCTCGTGACCTAAAGAGAACAAAAAAGGAAAAGGCTATGAATAAGATAGGAAATAAATATGAAAAATTAAAAAGGGTAAATTTAACTAGGAAGGAATAAAATATAAATTAAGGTTAAAAATGAAATAACTGTACAACACAAATTAGAATGAAGGGTAAATTTAACTGGAAAGAATAAGATAAAGATAAATATATAAATTAAAGTTGAAAATAAAATAACTGTACAACAAAATACACAATACACAATATAGAACTATATAAGAATGTATGAAGAAATCTAAATATAAATAAATATATACACAATAACAGCAGCTGTACAAGTATTAACCGGAAATGAAGAATATAGTGACCAGTGTTGTGCAAAACCAAAGTCCAGAAAGTCCAGTGTGTGTGTAAGAACCATATGTGTGGGTCAGTACTGTGTGGTGGTGTGATTGAGAGACCGTATCGCCTGCGGGAAGAAGCTCCTCCTCAGTCTCTCTGTGTTGGTCTTCAGGGAGCGGAATCGCTTTCCTGACCTCAACAGAGAGAACAGTCTGTTGTTGGGATGGCTGAGGTCCTTCACGATCTTCCTGGCCTTGGTCCAGCACCGCCTGCTGTAGATTGAGTGCAGGTCAGGGAGCTCGGAGCGGATGGTGCGCTCAGCTGACCGCACAACCCTCTGTAGAGCTCGTCTGTCCTGCATGGTGCTGTTCCCGAACCAGGTTAAGATGTTTCCCGCCAGGATGCTCTCTATGGTGCACGAGTAAAAGTTCCTGAGCACCTTGGAGGGCAGTTGGAAGTCTCTCAAGCGTCTGAGGTGGTAGAGACGCTGACGGGCCTTTTTCACCACGGTGTTGATGTGACAGGACCATGACAGGTCCTGCGTGATGTGAACTCCGAGGTATTTGAAGCTGTCCACTCTCTCCACTGGGCACTCGTTGATGACGGGGGTCTGGTAGTTCCTCTCCTGCTTAGTGCTGAAGTCCACTATCAGCTCCTTTGTCTTACTGACGTTTAGAAGGAGGTTGTTCCTCTGGCACCAGTTCTCCAGATTCCTAATCTCCTTCAGGTAGGCCGTCTCGTTGTTATCAGAGATCAGGCCCACCACGACGGTGTCGTCAGCAAACTTGATGATGGTGGTGGAGCTGGTAGTGGCCACACAGTCATATGTGTACAAAGAGTACAGCAGGGGGCTCAGAACACACCCCTGGGGGGCTCCAGTGCTGAGAGTGGTGGAGGCTGAGACATGTCCGCCCATCCTTACTGCCTGTGGTCTGCCAGTTAGGAAGTTGGAGATCCACTGACACATAGATGAGCTGAGTCCCAGATGCTCCAGCTTGGTGGTGAGTGTGGAGGGAATTATGGTGTTAAATGCAGAGCTGTAGTCTATGAAGAGCATTTTAACATAATTCCCCCTTCTAGTGTCCAAGTGAGTGAGTGATGTGTGGAGGAGATGAGAGATGGCATCGTCTGTGGAACGATTTGGACGGTAAGCGAACTGTAGTGGGTCCAGTGTGTCTGGTAGTGAAGAAATGATGAAGTCTCTGACCAGGCGTTCAAAGCACTTCATCACTACTGAGGTGAGGGCTACAGGGCGATAGTCATTGAGAGAAGCAGGGTGGGGTTTCTTCGGGACAGGAACAATGATGGACTCTTTGAAGCATGTGGGGATCACCGACTGAGATAAAGAGATGTTGAATATCTCAGTGAACACAGGAGCTAGCTTGTATGCGCAGTCTCTTAGGATACGACCTGGGATGCCGTCTGGTCCTGCTGCTTTCCTGGTGTTCACTCTCTTGAAGGCTCTCCTTACTTCATGCTCGGAGATGACGAGCACGTTTCCGGTGCTGGCAGTATCTTCCTGTCTGCAGCCGTTAGCGCCGCTAACACTAGCATTGTTGGAGACCTTAGCTGCAGCCTCGAAGCGAGCATAGAAAGTGTTCAGCTCGTCTGCCAGAGTCACGGCCGCGTTCGTCATACCGGTTGTTGGTGCTTTATAGTCCGTTATTATCCTTAGTCCCCGCCACAGGCTCCTAGAGTCACTGTTGGAGTTGTGACTCTAGTTTCCTCCCGTAGCGCTGCTTCGCCTCTTTCACCGCCCTCCGCACGTTATATGATGCGGCTTTGTACGGGTCCATGTCCCCCGTCATGAGTCCCGTGTTGTAGGCAGCGGTGCGGGATCTCAGAGCGTCGCGGATGGTTTTATCCACCCACGGCTTCTGGTTGGGAAACGTTGTGATAGTCTTTGTCTCCACGGTATCATCCGCTAGTTTCCCGATGAATCCCACAACCGCTTCCGTAAACACGTTGACGTCATCGTCGGAGCTGTTTCTGAACATGCCCCAGTCTGCGTCATCGAGTGCGTCCTGTAACGCGGCCACCGATTGATCCGTCCAGCGCGCGACCTTCCTCTGAACCGGAACTTCCTGTTTCAGCCTTTGTTTGTATTTTGGCATGAGGAAGATGGCGGCGTGATCAGATTTGCCAAACGGGGGGCGGGATTGTGCCTTGTAGCCGTCCTTGACCGTAGTGTAGCAGTGGTCCAGTGTCCTTTCACCCCTGGTGGGGCAGGTGATGTGTTGATAAAAGTTCGGCGCTGCGCGTTTGAGGTTGGCGCTATTAAAGTCCCCCGTCACAATAAGCGCAGCGTCCCGGTGTTGTGTCTGGTGCTGTGTGAGTGCCTCATGCAGCTCGCATAAGGCGGTGACCGTGTCCGCTTGTGGTGGAATATAAACGGCACTTACAATGACCGATGTAAATTCCCGAGGTAGATAAAAGGACGACACATGATGGACAGTAGTTCCAGATTTGGTGTGCAGGAGCGTGTGAGAGGAACAACGTTCGCACTGTTGTCACAGTTTCCCTTCTTAAGAGAAGGGAGAACTTCTTGTCAGAAACTTTTCCATTCATACAGTTTCTGATAAGGTTTCAGTGAGCAGTGGATGGATCATCTGAAGTATCAAATGCATCTTTCAGATTGTGTGTCAGGTTTCTGCAGTTTCCTTTTTTTTTTTAAGGACACACTGCACACCATACTGAGATATGTCAGGTTTTTAGGTAATAGCTCTTTGGGAATCACCTTGCTGGTGAAACTGCTTTAAACTGTTTTATCTTTGGTACTTTTCATGGGTTCAACTAAAGAAATGGATTGTTTTTAATGTGTTTTTGTGACAGGCTGTTTAGCAAGTACCTAAAGATACAATTGGTTCTGCAGTTGTCTGTTATGTGTAGACAAACCACTGGTTTAGCTCCTGAGTTAGCTTCCTTTGCCAAGCTTGAATGATTCCTAGGTCAAGTTGCAACAAAGAAACAACACAAACATTCCTCTGAAAATGGTCAGGTATAAGGACTGGACTGTAAGTGAGTGGAAAAGCAGCCAGTGTCCAAAGAAAGCCTGGAGAACTATTGCACAAGACCATTTTTTTTTTAAATTACAAGAAAGTCTGGCTCCTTGGAAGCATAATATAAAGAAATAAAGGTTGGCTCATGACTTTTGCACATCCCGTGCTCTATCTTTATATTGATCTGAGATGTTTAATCAAATCAAATCAAATCAAATCACTTTTATTGTCACATCACATGTGCAGGTACATTGGTACAGCACATGTGAGTGAAATTCTTGTGTGCGAGCTTCACAAGCAACAGAGTTGTGCAAAATACAATAATGTAAACAAGCAAAATACAAGAATGGCTACATCTGAAACTAATAAATATATGTACAATATATAATAGTATATGCATTTCTGGATGTGTATACTAAATATTTTTCTACGTGTGTGTGTGTGTGTGTGTGTGTGTACACATATTTTACAAATTAAATAGAGTAAACAATAAATAAAATATATAAAATAAAATATACAGAGTTGAGACATGTGCAAAACAGTGGCATTACTGTACAGTATGGAGTGCATAATGTTAAAGTTCCAGTAGTGAAGCTGAGGTGTCTATGAAGTGTTCAGCAGTCTGATGGCCTGATGGAAAAAGCTGTCTCTCAGTCTGCTGGTACGGGACCGGATGCTGCAGAACCTCCTTCCTGATGGAAGTAGTCTGAACAGTTTATGGCTGGGGTGACTGGAGTCCTTGATGATCCTCCCCGCTTTCCTCAGGCACCGCTTCCTGTAGATGTCTTGGAGGGAGGGAAGCTCACCTCCAATTATCCGTTCAGAGCACCGCACTACTCGCTGGAGAGCTTTGCAGTTGTAGGCGGTGCTGTTGCCATACCAGGTGGTGATGCATCCAGTGAGGATGCTCTCAATGGCACAGTGATAGAAGGTCCTGAGGATGCGGGGGCTCATGCTGAATCTTTTCAGTCTCCTGAGAAAGAAGAGGCGCTGCTGCGCCTTCTTCACTGTTTTGTTTATGTGTACTGACCACGTAAGATCCTCAGCCAGATGTACACCAAGGAACCGGAAGCTGCTCACTCTCTCCACAGCAGCGCCGTTGATGGTGATGGGGGTGTGTACTTCTCTGCACCTCCGGAAGTCCACTATCAACTCCTTTGTCTTTGCGACGTTGAGGGTGAGATGGTTGTCTTGACACCAGTGGGTCAGGGCGCTGACCTCCTCACTGTAAGCCGTCTCATCACCATTGGTGATAAGACCCACCACTGTAGTGTCGTCCGCAAACTTCACAATGATGTTGGAGCTGTTAGTGGCTGTGCAGTCGTAGGTGTAGAGTGAGTACAGGAGAGGGCTCAGTACACACCCCTGTGGAGCACCAGTGTTCAGTGTGACGGGGGATGAGGTGATGCTGCCCAGTCTGACCACCTGGCGTCTGTCAGACAGGAAGCTAAGGATCCAGCTGCAGAGGGAGCTGCTCAGTCCTAGATCCTGCAGTTTCCTGTCCAGCTTCGAGGGAACGATGGTATTGAATGCTGAGCTGTAATCTACAAACAGCATTCTCATATACGTGTCTCTCTTCTCCAGGTGTGACAGGGCAGTGTGTAGTGTCAGGGCTATGGCATCATCAGTGGACCTGTTGTGGCGGTATGCGAACTGTAGAGGGTCCAGTGAGTCGGGTAGTGCAGAGCAGATGAAGTCCCTGACCAGCTTCTCGAAGCATTTGCTTACGATGGGGGTCAGGGCTACAGGTCGCCAGTCGTTCAGTGAGGAGATGGTGGAGGATTTGGGTACAGGGACGATGGTGGCCATTTTGAAGCAGGCTGGGACTACAGACAGAGAGAGGGAAAGGTTGAAGATGTGTGTGAACACTCCAGCCAGCTGAGCTGCGCATGACTTGAGGACGCGGCCGGGAATCCCGTCCGGACCAGTAGCTTTGCGTGCGTTCACCTTCCTGAAGCACTTCCGCACATCCTCCTCAGACACAGTGTGCGCACTGACGTCATCCGCGGTGCGCACACTGTCCGGTCTCATGGTGTTCGCTGTGTCGAATCTAGCGTAGAATACGTTTAGATCCTCACACAGAGAGGCCGTGGTCTGCGGTGTGCTGGTTTTCCCTCTAAAGTCTGTGATCGTGTTTAGTCCCTGCCACATACTCCGAGGGTTGTCAAACTGTTGCTCCACCCTGTCCCTGTACTCACGTTTGGCTGCTTTGATCGTCTTCCGGAGTTGGTAATGTGCGTGTTTGTAGTCCGATGTGTTCGCGGAGGCAAAGGCGGTGCTCCGTGCCGCCAGTGCCGCGCGAACATCTCCGTTAATCCAGGGTTTTTGATTTGGGAAGGATTTAACTGTTCTGGATGGATTAAACTGTTGCTACGTTCTACTACGTTCTACTAACTTGATGGTTTCCACTGTTTCACACGTTATCTTTTAATAGTCTCGGCGGCCGTGTATTGATGATGAGGATTGATTATTCATTTAAGAAGGGTGAGCACTTTGCTCTGGATTTCGATTGACCTTCACCGCTTGAAGATCAGTGCATAATCTTGAACAAAAGTACAGCATTGGTGTAATGTTCTGCCCTTGTTAGTCCATCAAACAAGGAAACTGTGACCTTTTCTCAGGCCTGTGATTAAGCAAAGATCAACCATGCTGCAATTTTGGCAACATCACAGACAATATGAGCCATCTGAGGCTGTAATCCACCCAGCTGACAGTATTTTACGTGCCAATTATAAACTGATTTAACTGCACGACATCAACCCACTGGTTAACTGGCCACTTCATTATGTACACTCGTTCAACTGCTCATTAAAGCAAATATCTAATTAGCCAAACATGAGCCACAAACTAAAAATATTTAGGCATGTAGACATGGTCACGAGGGTGTGCTGACTGGTGACTTTGAATGTGACATGTGTTAGTGGCAGACAGGCTGCTTGAGTAGAAACTGCTCATCTGCTAAGACATTCAAAACATTCATGTCTAGGTTTTAAAGGGAGAGTGCCAAAAAAGAAAATACCCACTGAGTGAAAATTTAGGAGCAAAATAAATTGCAGATGGGCGAGAGCAGAGAAGCGTGGTCAGACTTGTTTTGAGGTAATAGATCAGTAAAAAAAAGTCAACTCTTTACCAGCAAGGTATGACAAAAGAGCATCTTAGTATATCAAACCTAGAAGCAAGATGGATCCATCCTGTCCTGTAGCAATTTAGGGTGCTGGCACAGAAAGCAGTATTTCCAGGCACCTTGTGGGCACCCTTGTACCAGCCGTGAGGCATTAATATGCCAAAGCTTCCTGTGTATCAGTGTTGACCATATCTATCCCCTTTTCAGAAGGATACCATCTCACAAAGCTCATATCGTACACCGATCAGCCATAACATTATGATCACTGGCAATAACACTGATTATCTCTTCATCGTGGCACCTGTTAGTGGGTGGAATAAATCAGGGAGCAAATGAACATTCTGTCCTCAAAGTTGATGTGATGAAGAAATGGGCAAGCGCATCTAAATACGGTCATTTCTAGCTCCAAAAACCCAATACGGTGGTGGCCAAATAGCTTTGAGTTTAAGGGGTTTCCTTAACCTATATGTGATGGTATATTACCTAAATCTATCTTTTATATACAGTCTATAAGTAGAATAGCGGATTTGCATGATGGCAGTGCTGCCCATAAATCTACAGCATTAGGACAGTTATTAAGCTAGAAAAGGGGTTTCTATTCAACAAAAGCAAGGTGTATGTGTATGTGTAGGTATATGTAATAAAGTGACCCTGCAGCTAAAGTAAACGGATCCCATCTTACTCCTGTAATGTTGTAAATGTAGCAGCAAATCTATCAAATTTCCAATCACAGGTGAAAAATAGGCCTAAAGCAGAAGCGATACCATCAGCTACACTTTAGCAATGGCACGAAATGTCTGCTTTGTTTTTTATGGCTGATCCAAAGTGAATCAATAAAAATGATTCTGGACGAGTTCCATATGTCAGTGCCGTCAAGCTAAAACAACACTTTTCACCATGGGTCCAGGTTCATCATTTAAACATGCTGGAAATCCAGCTTCCCCCAGTGAACCTTTCTTTCTCTCCCTGTATAACTGCATTGCTGTCAATCATGGCTGAACATTTATGATTGACAGTATTAGACGCCTACTTATTATAGGCATATAATAAAAAGAAAATCTCATTTTCTGCAAGGTGAAACTTTAAAAGTGCGACAGTTCCTAAAGCTCCATTGTTTACCTCACATGACTTGTCAAAACTAAAGGAAGAAGAGTTGCGTCTAGGCTTCATTTTTGGATGGTCAACCAGTCTCGGCTGATGCTGATATCAGAGTAAACAGACTTCTGTTTTCATTAATGAGCCAAAAACATGGTGGTCACTCAAATGGAAAAGGAGGCTATTCAGTTAGAGTTTCCATCTGTTGTGCTGCTGCTGCTGCACTTTTGTTTAACTGATGGAGCAGTTCCTGAACTGCGCATATACAGTACATGCTGATAAAGAATGCATAGCTACCTGCATTATTAAACAGCCACATAAGGCATTCATGAATATCAAATGCTCAATATGAATATTTAGATGGTAGCTTGGTAGTGAACGGTTCCCTTCATTGTTTGGTGTGTTGATGGGTGGTCACAGAGTTGTGGCAAATTGAGTTTAAATAGGTGTTTACCAGTTCAGCCGAGGGGTCCTGTGCTGCTTTTGAAGAGATCAGAAGTGACTCATGAATATATTAGTCACTTCTGACTAAGTGATAGCGGCAGATTATTTCTGTCGCTATAACCGGTTTAATAACGGTCATATGTGCATATTTTTCTTAGATTTGTATCTTTTTTTGCCCAATCTGGACACAATTTTTATTATATGCTATTTGGATTGGAAAGCTCAAATTTCATGAGCTCTCACTGTTTTGGGGACGCCTCCGGCTCATGCTTGGTGGTGTGCAATAACCTAACTGTCTTCTGTTTTCCATTTTGCCTTTGCAGAGGTCTCAATATGGCCTGACTGAAAGTAGGCAATGTGAGATCACTAATTGGTTTCCGGACTCTACATTTTTATACCTTAACATTTTTGTTTTGGCTGCTGTACCACAGGGTAGAGTGGCTGCTTATCAACTAATGCTAGCAGGCTTGGTTAGCAAACTGCATCCATAAATTGCACTGGTGCCAAGTGCAAACACAGAAACCTGCTA
Source organism: Mchenga conophoros (assembly GCF_057382185.1). Classification (NCBI taxonomy): domain Eukaryota; kingdom Metazoa; phylum Chordata; class Actinopteri; order Cichliformes; family Cichlidae; genus Mchenga; species Mchenga conophoros. The sequence goes on along the minus strand of NC_140547.1, from coordinate 38,807,120 downwards.
TTTAGTGCCAACTACCAAACTAAAACAAAAACGAAAAACTGGAGAGCAGAATATTCTGGAGAATAGAATATTTTAACAAAAGCTGTTTGAAAAAAGAATATTTCAAACAGCTGGCAGCACATCTGGTGGCTAGAATTGTTGCCTCACAGTAAGAAGGTTCTGGTTTGAATCCACCTCTGTGTGGAGTTTGCATGTTCTGCCTTCATGGGTTCTCCCTGGATACTCCCACAGTCCAAAAACATGCACGGAGTTAGGTTAGCTGGTGATTCTAAAGTGACCACAGATGTACATATGAGTGTGAATTATAGTCTCTCTGTGTTAGCCATGCGGCAGACTGGTGAACCCTGCCTCTTGACCTAGCCGGGATAGGCTCCATCCTATGGTGAATTGGATAAGCAGATGAAAATGAATGGATGTTCCAAAAAGGCACAAACACAGTTGAGAGGTCGAGCTCTATGATGGGAATTAACAGAACGGAGGCTGGAGATAGCAAGCAGAGTCTATTAAAGCAGCCACAGCCTTAAATATAAGCTTTAACAGTGTCCAGCCTGGTGAATTGTGAAAAACAACCACCCCCATACAACCAGCAAATTAGCTATAGAAACCAAAACTGTTATTCATACAAGACTGTACGCATGCTAATCTAAAGGCTATAGTTGGGTATTTTGACGTGAGAGTGTCTGGGAACTGACTCGCTTTTGAAACCAGCCTTGAGTGGCCACAGATGAACTGTCATTTTGGCCACTCTGGCTTCATTTAGCTGCCCTGGAAGTTGTTGCCTGGTCTAGTATGTGAGAGTGTGCAAAACCTCATGGTGTTCACCTGTCGAGAGGGGAGAGAAAAGGTAGGAGGGAGTGTTAAGAAAAATCCCTTACAATAAACTTGTCTCTGGAAATGGCTGCCCCTCCCTGTTCTGGTAGGTTCCTCCTGTTAAAGGAAGTCTTTCCTCCCTACTGTTGCCAAGGTGTCGTCTGATTGTTGCTGTCTTTTTCTCTATTATTATTGTAGGGTCTTTAACTTACAATATAAAGCCCCTTAAGGCGACTGTTGTTATTTGACAATATATACAAATAAAATGGAAGTGGATATACAGATAATAAGATAATAAATATCTGTATTTTACAGTTTACACCTTCATTTCCCAAAATATTCCCCATTCATAAAATTGAAGCTCTGAAGTTCTTACTTGACTTCGCTCTCCTGAATCCTCTCCTCATCCAGGTCTTCGATAAACTTCTCCCCCTTCATCCAATAGATGAGTGGACTGACGTCTCCGCTGTATCCAAAGAACGCTCTGCACGTCAAGTTAACCGGACTTCCTGTGGGAGACGAGAGAAGGAGTCACCTGATAAAAATGTTACAAATGTTAGCCCTGAGATACTGATGACTGTCGAAGGGTCTGCCCTAGACAGTGTCCTCTAAATAAGTAAATAAGTACATAAATAAATAAAAATAAGAGATCAGAGTGTTCCTTTCCAAATATGGTGGATAGAAATAGCCACAAGATATGATATCTGATGCCTGACTTACAGAACCTATTCTCTCCTTTTCACCCTCCGAAACACTCCACGACAGCCTTGCTATCCCATCAGTTCCTAAACTGTTCCTCACTCTCCTGAGGTGCCATCTTAAACCACACTCAACCGTTTTTAAATTCCCCGACACCCTCTTAAACTTATAAACGCGCTCTTGAACCCTCTTTCATGCCAACTTTGTAACACCACTGTACCTTCACAAAAGCTCTTTACCCTCCTCCAAAGCTCCCTTCTCTGTCAGATCCCACTTTTACATTTACATCGCTGTATTTTGCAGGAAGTATTTTGGAAATGTTTAAACACCACAGTGCGGTACGGCTGTTAAGGAGGAGGTGGCTTGTGCTGGTAATGAATGCAAAACTCACAATTCAAACCGCACAGCCTAAGCAGGAGTTCAAATTGCACATTATCGACTCAATTATACTTGTATTGCTGCGATAAGAGGATATGCCCTTATGGGTCTGTGGAAGCAGACTGTGCCTAAGTCAGCCTTCATTCATACTTCATACAACTAAGATGCAGCTTTCGGTGTGAATCAGAAAATAAAAGGTGTTTATTCTCTCTGGCAAAAATCCGTGCTACAGCGCAGTGGCTTGATTGCACCCAAATTCCTTTTTAAGTGCTCAGCAGTGCACGGTAATGGTGGTTGTTTCATAACCATTATCACCATTTGGGTGCAAGCAACTTCCAAGAAGTGAAAACCTGTGAATTACTGCCAGACAACCTAACCTATCAAGACTGGAAGAGGTTGGCCCTGTTAGATACCATGGTCAAAAAAACAAAAACAAACTTGTGCTTTAAAAGATGCCAAAAATCAACTTTGAAAGAGCAAAAGCACCGACTGACAGAACGAATGTTTAAAGGGGCCTGCACATAAGTTTAGAGATAAAGCTTTACATACAAATTAATGCATGAAATGGAAGTGGCCTTACTTTTATCACCTAGGAACAATAATCTCATTATGAGGGCTGTCAGTGAGCCCGCTGTCATTCCAAGGGCATCAGATGCTTAGCCAAAGCTGCTGGCATCTCAAAGAAGTGGTGATAACACTGAAACCTGCCTCACTTCCAGCTCCATATGAATGCTTGGATGAGACACCTTGTCATTACACTGAAACGCATTGGGTACTCTTAAGCATCTTCTTTCCAGTATGCAATCTTATCGATAAAAAGGGTATTTTTGACCACAGAGGACCACAAGCCATTTCACTCCTACTGCTGGTTGCAAGATAAATGGAGCAGGGTTGTGTCACGAAGGCCTGAGTTAACACTGACCACCATTGGTGGTGTTGATTAGCTGGGTGCTGCGGGGGTCATCTTAGGGGGTCATTGTATTGTTGGGGTTTCCTTCTTATTGTTGTAGGGTCTTTTTATTACAATATACTCTTCTTGTGATTTGGTGCTACATTAAAAAAAACCTCTTTCTTACATGGGTATTCTAACATAACGGCTTAGAGCTTAAGGAGTTAAATATCTTAAAATGCTGACCAACTGGGAAATGAAATAAATCCATATCCATAAGAACCAAAGCTGTAGAAAGCACAAATATTGAAGCACATGTAAAAGTTTAACAAGGCTGAAAACAGGAAGAGAAAAAGCTTCCAACACCTCAGGTAATTTTTCTGTACAAACAGGCAGCGTGATATACAGATCGACTTCCTGGGATGATCAGGGTCACGCACAGAAGACCCATATCAAGCCCCGTCTTTCACATCAGCAGGAGTTCCTCTCTCTGCATCGCTTCATTTTCTACATCCTCTGTGACTGGAAGCAGATAAACCACTTTAAAACCCGTTTTCTCTTCTCTGCTCGGGATTAGAGACCTCTCACTCTTCTTTCACGCTAATCATATGTATGCCGCAACCGACGGCATATCCGTGAATCAGTGCCCTGTGCTGCCGGGGGGGGGGGAGAAGAACCACCTCATCAAAGTTGGAGAATGACTCTAATGCATAAAAAAGTGGCAGCTGATCAAGGAGGCTCCACCAGTTGTGTGTCCAGGAAGGCAAAAAGGTGATTCAGCATCTCTTCATTAGCTCTCCGTGCTCATTGGCCTGTGGCGAGTACTCAGAAGTCTGTGAGATGGGAGATAACTGTGGCGTATAATTGGGTACTTGCTAGTTCAAAGATAAAGGGATTTTATTTTACCGAGGCCTGCTCTAATTTGGCCCTCTAGTGCAGTCTAGTGCACTGAGATGATAGCTAAAGCGTTAACAGGGAAAATCTGGCTTGGAGATGCAGAAAAGGCCCTGAATTTGAGGTGTGTGTGTGTGTGCGTGTGTGGAGGCTGGGAGGAGGCAGTTTTGCATTTTGTCTCACGGCTCAAAAAAAAGAAAAAAAAAAAAAAGAAAAGTTGTCCACAGCTGAAAGATAAGGCTTGTGTGTGCGTGTGTGTGAGAGAGAGTGCGAAAATGAAAGAGACAGAGAAAATGAGTTTTGGGGATGGTGGGATCTGTCCTGGACCACACAGACACACACACGCACACACTTACAGACACACACACGCACACACTTTCAGACACATTGCAACACTTCTCAATTCCACTAGGGGTCTCTGTGGTGTTACAAAGGAGGCGGGCTGGTGTGTGCAGTAGCAGCAAATAAAACAACAAAAACAAGAAAAAAAAGACCCTAAACACACCATTTTGACAGGTGCAGAGAACAGTAAAAGGAAACACGGTTCCTCTCTTTCTTTTTTTTGCCACCTTTGATGTCAAGAGGCTTCACCCATAGATTCAAACAGCATATTGTGTTGTAGCGTCGACAGCTAGACTGCTGTGCAGACACCAGTCACAGTGTCATTCTCTAAGACTCACTCCAAGGGAGCTCCTCGTGCATATGGCTGCGTGTTATTCCCTTAACGATGCCGTGCTAATTTGTGCCGGTGTAGTTGCGAGCAGCTAAAGGCTGCAGAGAAGGAAGTAATGTGCTCAGTCTGGGAAATGCACAAATGGCCATGCAGGGATTTAAGCTTACTGATTTTAACATTCAAATCCCAACCTCTGGTCTTGGTCAGGGGGGTAAAGTGAGTCTTAATGCGATTGTCTCTCCTCTCTTATCTCTCTGAGCCTCCAGAGCATCTCTCTCAGTCGCTGTGGCTGCAGGACGGAGACGTCAGCAAAGATTCCCGTGGCAAAGGAGACAGACTTGAAGCTGTGGAAGCGTGAGTCGCCAAAGAAGAATACAGGGAAAAGGAGCGGGGATGTATGCATTTCTACATCTCTGACATTAAAGAAAGTGGAAATATGAGGAAAAAAGACAGCTAGAAAAAGTTTGAAAGAGGAATCCCACACATGGGAGAACTGAAAGACTTCCTACACTGAGTGAATAGAGCATTGTACTGCCCTTGTGTGCTGACGATTACACATCACTACATCTGCATGCAGTGCGTGCACCATCCATGTCGACTTAATCTACCAGCGTTTCCCATTCAGATCCTAACAATCAAGCTCTTGAGTAGGGAAGCCTTTGTTTTCTTTATTCCTTCGCTTTTAACAGCCTTGAATAAATTGCAGCTAGCGGTAAAATACTTCAGAGGGAAGAGGCTAAGCTTTTCAGTACTCGTGATCTGAACAGCACTGAAGACGCGTACGGCATACAGAAGGTTTAATGTTTGTGGCGAGATGAAAAGCCATTTGGAAGCTTGCAATTTAAGACAACATTATACATAAACAGCAAATTTTCAAATTACTGCTAATACACACAGGTTTTAGATCTTGGCAAAATTGCTTTAATGCAATATTTATGTTAACAGAAATCAGCTGCAGTAGGAAAGACTGCTTCAAGATTTGAAGCTAATTCATGAATTCTGAGTGGCAACAATAACAACAACTTCTTGCAAAGTGTGCTCAGCAGGTTGATGGTCGTAAAGTGGGGCCTTCCTGTGCAGAGTTTACATGTGCCCTCTGTGCCTGAGTGGGCACTCCCACAGTCCAAAGACATGCATGTTAGGCAAACTGCTGACTCTAAACTGGCCATGGACGTGAGTTAGAAAAACGTGCTTGAAGTGAAAACACAAAAGTGCTGCTCGAATGTAAAATATGACTCAGAAGTTAAGCCTAAGACAGACTAGAAAAGCACTAAATGACTGGAAGCACATAACATCACCAACAACATCTTTGCAAAATGTCAGGGTGTTATTTTGACTTTAGTGGAAATTTCTTTTCTCCCCAGTTTCTCTGGTTGCTGACTTGTTCTCTCTGCTCTGATGAATTCACCTTCAATGCAACTCAACATAAAATAACTTGAAGATTGCCCCGCGGAGGAGAAGGATAGAAGGACAGTTATCTTGACTGAGAAAAAGGCCAGAAATTGAATAAGCTGATAATTGATGGTTTAATGGGGTTTTCCCAGATTCAGCAGGCCTATGTTCATGAGAATGATCTTTCACCGAACTTCCACATTCTAGCATTCCCGGCATCATTTTTTTAAACACACTGGGTACCCGTTATGGTCCAGGCTAGTCTGACTTCAATAGAAGCACTATACCATGACACTGGGTAGGACTTGAGTATGTGGCTACCGAAAAAATGGAGAAGTTTGTTGTGGAGGGGAAACCATGAAAGGGACATAGTGTGTTAAACTTAGGACGCCAAGTGGTCCTGGTCAAACATCCATTTGTGGCCAGTCGGGAGTAGAAGCTCTGAAAACTTTAAGCATTGCCTTCATCATCTGCTCGAGTGCTGTGTTCAGGCAGTAAAGGGTTACAGTAGTGACAGAGGCCTGTAATTGCGGCGGCTGGGTACCCACTCACATCAGCGTTGCCAGATGTGGCGGTTTAATTGTCTCTCTGTTCAGCATTCACTTTGCTTTGCTTATTACAGCCTAAGCCTCTCCAATCATGCATTTTAAGGCAGCCATTGACTGTGCTTTATTCAGTAGTCATTTAGTTATGTTCCCCCTCGCGTATGGTCAATCTCTTGTTATTCATACTTAGCACTGCACCTCATTATCACTAAGCAGGCAAACTGCCGCTGCCGTTTCCACTAATTAATGCAGGTGAAGCAGATATCAAGAGACATAATACAATGTTTGCGCTGTTTTCCTGAACTTTATAAGCATGTTAACATGTGGCAATCGTAATAGGAAATGCTCGGTGATGTGTTGTGAAATTACAATTTTCTTGGATCGGTGTTACTTTTGGCGGGGACGAGCCGTGTCTGGAAATTAAATAAGGTAATATGGCTGAATATTACCGGGGAGTGGGAAACAAACAGGCTGGGGGTTGGGTTAATAACAAGTCCAATTCAAGCCTTGTGGAACACAGCATGACATTTGCAAAGTTCAACACCCACTCTCTGCATTGATGTTCTCATAATACAACGTACTTTAGCACAAAAGCAGCACCTATTATTGCCGCCCAGTCCAGCAGAATCATTACCAACGTTAAACCCTGCGTTGCTTATAATCTTGTGGAGAAGTCACAGTTGAATTCTCTTAATGAAAAGCTCATTAGACATTAATGAAACACTTAAAGGGTACTTCACAAAACATTAGAGAAATGCCATATTGAATGGAGGAAGTGAGGTTTTACAACAATTAGAAAAGCATCAGATGTTGACAGCAGTTGCCATGTCAACTATGAAGCAGATGCTATTTTTGCTAATGGTTATGTGAGGCATTGTGAAGTGTTTTCTTTGAGGCGTAATGGTTTTTCTTTGCTTTGCATCAGTTAGTGCTGTTGTTTCTTTCCTAAACGCCACTTAGGTTTCTGAGTTGGGATGCACCCGCTTTGCTGCTGACTCAAATACATCTCTTTAATCCAAAAGAAAAAAACCAAAACAAAGCACAGAAACATTAGTTAAAACCCACGTCTTCTTGCCCATCATGATTTTTGGTTGTCAAAATAGATTTTCAAACTCAGTACCAACATTTGGGTAAATGCTCAATGTACAATATCATTTTCACAGGAAGAGATTTCTCAAAATTAAGATGACAAAATTACCGGTTGGTGCAAATGTATTCAGCTATACGTTTTGTTTATTTCCTTTGTTTCTGGTGACTTGGCGCCATATTTTCTCGGTGGTCCAAAAAACTTTTTGTGGACTTTTTTTCAGCTTCATTTTGGGATTTTAAGAGAAAAATAACACTTTTTAATACAAATACTTTTGTTTTCCTCCAGCATTACATTTATCATTTTGTAATTTGCCATAGCCAGTAGCTGCTACCTTGAAGACCAGATTACACTTGGACACAACATGAGACCCGAGCTGAGCAGTCATTTCTTATATGTTTCTTTGTTTGCCTTAAGTCCTTGGCAATTAATAGTTATATTAATAGTAATTGCTTCACAATAAAGTAAATTATTCACCAATGACTCTTCGCAGTTAGAAACTTAAGCCACCTGTGCCTGAGTGGACCCCAGTGGACTTGAAGACATGACAAATACACTCAACAAAAATATAAACGCAACACCTTTGTTACTGCTCCCATTCCCTATGGGATGGACGTAGAGACCTAAAATTCATTCCAGATACACAATATAACCATCCCTCCCAAACAGTGGTCACAAATCAGTCCAAATGTGTGGTAGTGGGCACATCTGCTATATTGAGATAATCCATCCCACCTCACAGGTGTGCCACATCAGGATGCTGATCTGACATCATGAGTAGTGCACAGGTGTACCTCAGACTGCCCACAACAAAAGGCCACCCTGGAATGTGCAGTTTTGTCTCACAGCAAAATGCCACAGATGCCACAAGCAATGAGGGAGCGTGCAATTGGCATGCTGACAGCAGGAATGTCAACCAGATCTGTCGCCCGTGCATTGAATGTTCATTTCTCAACCATAAGCCGTCTCCACAGGCGTTTCAGAGAATATGGCAGCACATCCAACCGGCCTCACAACCGCAGACCTCGTGTAACCACACCAGCCCAGGACCTCCACATCCAGCAGGTTCACCTCCAAGATCGTCTGAGACCAGCCACCCAGACAGCTGCTGGAACAATTGGTTTGCACAACCAAACAATTTCTGCACAAACTGTCAGAAACCGTCTCAGGGACGCTCAACTGCATGCCCGTCGTCCTCATCAGGGTCTTGACGTCCTCATCAGGGTCTTGACCTGACTCCAGCTCGTCGCCGTAACAGACTTGTGTGGGCAAATGCTCACATTCGATGGCGTCTGGCACGTTGGAGAGGTGTGCGCTTCACGGATGAATCATGGTTCACATTGTTCAGGGCAGATGGCAGCTGAGAATGTCCCAGTTCTTGCATGGCCAGCATACTCACCGGACATGTCACCCATTGAGCATGTTCGGGATATGCTTGACCGGCGTATACGACAGCGTGTACCAGTTCCCACGAATATCCAACAACCTCGCACAGCCATTGAAGTGGAGCGGACCAACATTCCACAGGCCACAATTGACAATCTGATAGACTCCATGCGACGATGTGTTGCACTGCATGAGGCAAATGGTGGTCACACCAGATACTGACCGGTTCTGGGTCCCCAGACCTCCAATAGCGCAAAAAACTGCACATTCCAGGGTGGCCTTTTGTTGTGGGCAGTCTGAGGTACACCTGTGCACTACTCATGATGTCAGATCAGCATCCTGATGTGGCACACCTGTGAGGTGGGATGGATTATCTCAATATAGCAGATGTGCCCACTACCACACATTTGGACTGATTTGTGACCACTGTTTGGGAGGGATGGTTATATTGTGTATCTGGAATGAATTTTAGGTCTCTACGTCCATCCCATGGGGAATGGGAGCAGTAACAAAGGTGTTGCGTTTATATTTTTGTTGAGTGTATAATCCAGGCTTAGTAATAACTCAACAGACGCTAATGTTAACCTGTGTGCTAGCTATGTTAACATTTGTAACTGTTTGATAATACTTCAATAATGTCTGAACGGGAGCTTTCCTAACCCCGTACAATAAATACGAGTGTGTTGGCAACAGGGTTGTCCAAGTTTCTTTTAAGGCAGTTGTGGTATTGTTTTGGTGTTCAGCTGCTAGTGAGAGGAGGGGCTGTGTCAGGGGGGAAACAGCACCGTCGTATGAGTGCTGTTGCAAATGAGTAATAGAAATTTTTTGTGTCACTTTGTATCTGAGGATCATCTTTTACCGACAGCCCTACTCAGTGCATTTGTATGATAGCTATCTACTGAAATATCATAGCACTTTAGAATTGATGTTATTGAAACGTAACATAATTGGTTCTGGTGATAATTTGAAGTCCTGAGATTTAAAAACAAAAAACAAAAACGCTTATCTCATGGTGACACAGCAGCGACTGGATAACAACAGGACCTGGATGGTCACTGGGGTTTAGTACAGGGCTACGCAGACCAAAGAGGGACATCTAGAGGAACCCTCAGTGGCTTCATGTATTTATGGCTAAAGAGAGGAATAAAAAAAGTAGAAAGTGTGGTTGGGATGGAAGTGAAAGACACAGATACACAATGGAACATAGAGTGATAGCACTGAACTGAATGTTCCTCAAGACCTTGCTGGGTCACCTTTCAAGCATGCCCATACCCCAAGCATTCCCATTTCATCAGTGGAGCTCCCCGTGGTTCGATGCTCAGGCTGAATCCACTTTTACCAAAAGCAGTGCTTTCAATGATTTTCTTTTCTTTCCTTAACTATTGTCCCCGGCACCCAGTATGTTCTCTGCCTGCAGTCGGCATGGAGCCTTTCCTGACTGCAAACCAAATCTACTCCTGCTGAAGAGAGGGTCTCTGCTGAAAAAGTCTCAGCCAGCCTCCATCCAGCCTTGCTTATGTTCACTTGAATTTGCTTGTTAATAAATGTTATGACTCATGGCAGTTGCATGGCTGACTTTCAGGAGCTGCTGAATTTATCAAATACTATTTCTAGCCCCGGTCTGGCTCATTCCTGACAAATTACAGTGTAGCATGGTGTTACTCACACCTACACACTCTTAAACAAGCCAGTGACACTCCCAGTGAAAGGAGTCTCTCCATGTAAATAAACCTCCAAACTTCAGCTTGCATTCCTTGTGCTGCAGGCGTCTTTAGCACTGCCAATATCATGCTCCTGGGGTGCAATCGGAATAAACAGTATCACTCTAGAAATGTCCAGATGATATGAAAATGAGTAGCAGGCATGACAATGTGAAGGATGATTGTTACACTGCTAGAAAGGTTCAACTTGAATCTTAAGCAACAGAGCGTAAGGATAACATTCACAACTATAATGCAGTTTGAAACTTATTTAGGTTGCCTGTTTTCTTAGTTTTCATGGGCTGTTATTTTATTTTTTAAATTTACAGTGAGTTATCACTAGAGTTACAACATGTTTAGTCCATCCATCCTCATCTGACATTTATAATCTTGGAAATAAAGTTTAAGATCATAGTTACAATTCTGGCTCTTCATGCCACCACAACAGACGTGAAGTGAAACAGAATCAATACGCAACTGAAACACAGACTCTGAGCTTTAATTCAGTGACTGTAATAAAGATATTTTTGCATTAACTACTTATGAATTACAACCATTTTTTCTAACATGATTTTTAAGATACTATGTTAAAAAAATCTCTAAGGTTGACGTTCAGCAGACAGATCAACAAACTGACTCCAGCAGTAGATACACCAGCCACAATTTTTCTTTGACCAAAAAGGATGGGTATTAACTGCAGTAACAGTGTCCATCTCCTGTGGGGAAGCTTTCAACAAGATTTTGGAACAAGGCTTCAGGGATTTGTTCCCATCCAACCACAAGAGCATTAGTGAGGGAAGGAACTGGTGTTGGGTGATAAGACTGGCTGGCAGTTGGATTTCTAGTTCATTTAACAAATTTTGGATGAGCTTGTGTAATTCAAAGAATGGTATGTAACTGTGTGCTGGATGAAGATTTTCCTAAATCAAAACCAGGGAAAATTTGCCCTTTTTACTGCATGTTGGGGGTTCACCAAAGCATTTATTGGTTAGACCTTATTGCAGCATAGTCCTTGTCTCCTAAACCATCAGTAAAAAAAAGAAGAATCTAGTCCCTAAATGGTCCAGTGGAGCAAACTCACCAGCAAGATCAAGACAGCTTACTGTGCTCAGTGAGCAGGAGAGAGACTGAGACAGAGAGAGAGAAAGAGTAGTGAGTGGAGAGCAAGGGAGCATAGCTATATCCATACCCTCTCCTGGGTGTCCATGTAATGAGAACAGGACACAGCAGAGTGGTTGGGACTGCAGGTGATTTTCCTAGTGTTACAGGATGAACTGCATTGGATATCTGCAGCACACGTGCGCTGAATGAGCAAGGAAGTCCATGCAGCAACTTAACTAAGGGCCAACGTGAAGCGAAAGAGTGGAACATTTTTAAAAAAGAAAAAAAAATCATCAGACGGGGAAGCAGCTGTTAACTTATCGTCCTAAATCGAGCTGCAAAGGTAAGGGTGGGGGGGGTGGAGACAGTGTTGGTGGGTTTGGAAATCATTGCATCACACTTCTCAGGGGAGAGGTGGGAAAAGTAGAGGAGCGGGTTTACACGGTGGGAGTGTTGCGTTAAAGTGGTAGGAATGCATGTACTGAGATGTTCCAGCAAATATACATGTGGAAATGAGATGTCGGTACTGCAGTGCACTTTTCTTCAGTTTTATCACCTATTCTTAGACAAAAGGAGAACATTTTGTTTTCTTTCACGCCAGAAGCCTTCATTTCAAAGGAATATTTTTACAGTTCATTAAAGCGGCGCAAATCATTACTAACAATAATATTTATCAGAAATGTATTTACTCGTATGTTTAGAAGTTTTAAAAGCCATTGTTAATAAATTGGAAATGCATTGCTAATTAAACTTCAGCCACCCGCTATTTCATTGTTAACAATGAAATCGTTATGTCGGCAATAATGAAAATAATAGAGTCAACTCGTTAAGTAATTTGATATTGCCTTGTATTTGTACTTAGTAATCTTGCTGAAATCAAACAATATGTCATTAAAGTGCAGACTTTCAGCTTTAATTTAAGGGATCTGAAGAGCTGGATTGGACGACTGACTAAAATAGTCTCACGCCTACGTGACGCCTGTTCCCCTGTTAGCCCATAAAGTTGAGCAGATAAAAGATTTGAGGTTTTTAATTTTATTTTTTTCCTAACCATTTAGTCACCTTTGTCTACCATCTGACCTTTATTCTTTTTCTTGCATCTTGTGGTATGTCTTAGAAATAAGCACATTTCACTCATGAGTGAAGAATCAGGTGAAAAATATGACTGACTGAGTGAGCAGGAAGAACAATCTAATAACCTATGACAGAGTTTATAAGTCAAAGGTGGCCTTTAATATACTGGCCTGTTATTAAATGCATAAAACAAAATACACAGCAAATAAGCAAGAAAAAGTATTTTCTTAATATACTCTGCAGGAAGAATGTTGAAGGAAAGGTTAAAGCTCTGCTGAGAGCGGGCATCATCTACACAGCATCCTGCTGTTTTCTCCCCATCCATCATGTTCACAAAAAAAGAGCTCTGTGCACATTTTGTATTACTTGTATGTTGCCATGTTGCTATCCTCCCTATTTGCATGAACATATGGAAGGAAACAAATTCATGTTCACCTTGTTCAAAAAGGGCATGTTGGGATTCTGGGCTGCATGGCCACAACTGTCATGCTTGAAACAATGTAAAGCTGATAATGTGTATTAAAAAGCCTCTGCGGATCCATCTGTGTGCATTTCCAAAAGATTGGCGCGAGCATCTGGGGACGACAAAATGTCAGTACGATGGTACAAATGTGCCATGAAAAAAGGCGACGAAAGTTCTCCCTGGGGGCGCTGGTGCGTCTGGTTGAGTGATGCATTTGCAAAATCAAGGATTCTAATGTTTTAGGGTCATCTAGGTCATCTAGCCGTGATTGCTGAATGTCAGATCACCACTGGAATAAAATCAGTCTTGTGAATCGCTCAAACAAATAACCTTTGAGGAGCACTCTCCAATGACCTGGTCTACATGGAAAATAACTTTTAATGCTATTCATACAGAATAGCCTCATACAGTCCATAGTGCTGGTGATTCAGACACACATCTGAGCTCCCACGGTGGATAGTCAAATTGACTTGCTTGTTGTCACCCAGGACTCTTGCTGCTGAATATTTTCTTTATAAAGACATGACCATGCTTTAGCTAGTATTATACTGTAAGGCAGTGGGGCTCAAACATTACCTGTCAGAGTGAGAAACTGTGTCTGTCTGTACTCAATTCAAACTGGATTTCTTTGTTGGTTTTCAGTTTTACTTGTATAAATGCCCACCACCAATAACCATCGGTATGAAAAGGGGAAAAAAAAAAAAAGAATCCTTGGACACTGCTAGCATGGGGGGCCCACACAAACGCAAAGCAGGAGATGAAGCATCGCTGAATATGTTTCCAAACCAACTTCATTCTAAGCCAAAGACTAGAAGATATGGTGAAGCATATCTTCCCTTTGGCTTCACCTGCACAAGTGCGGAGGTAGGTCTCCCCTGCATTATTGGTTTTCCCTGCGTCGTTGTTTTTAAACCCATTTTGCACAGAGAGGCATTTTTTGAAAAATGTATTGATAGCAATGTTGAATATTATTACACAGAGAAAAAATAAAACTACAAGTAAAATAATCACACCATGACGCCTCTGCCTTTGTAAATGGAGGGACAGTAACTGCGTGTGTAAGCATGTAAAACCTGCAGATAGACAAAATACTGTTAATCTGACTATCTGCCATCCTGCAATTCATCTCATGTAAACAATAATGTGGCGCACAGCGTGACATGAAAAAAGGCACATACCATTGACGTTGCGTGACGAACTCTGTATTCCTTGTCCATGCATAAACGCAAAAAAGGAGTTTTAAAAAGTCAAATCAAATACCAAAGGTCCAAACGCACAGAAACAGCTGCGATTTCAAAAATACCCGTGCAGGTGTGCGTAGCGTAAAAGAGTTAGTAATTTATTTTATTACTACCTGTAATTTATTGCAGATTACTTGTATTTGCTTACTTGTTTACTAAATGTTTGAGGTGTGAAATAAACCGCAATGGAGTTTGAAAACAAAATATGGGTGTGTGTGGTTGGAGGATGCGTTTGTGCGGGGGGAACATTTTTCTTCTAAAACAAAGGGGGGCCCAGCAAAAAAAGTGTGGGAACCACTGCTTTAAGTTAGTATTGTCTGTCCAAACCTTTTCAGCTTCTCATGAATCTTAAGAGAAACTATAATTGTTAGTTGATGTACTTTAGCTAACCTGGCCATACTAACCATGGCTACTGCAGAGGAAGTCTAAAATACTTGTAGCACTCATTCAGAGTCACTGCTTTGAGAAGTGCACATACGGGTCAGCGCTATGATGTGGACTACAAAAAACCCAACAAAAAACAGCTAAATGAACTAATTAAAAAAATGTATTTAAAAACAAATTTACTCAACAAAATGACCCTAAATTCCCTTTCATTTTACTGCAATGTTGCTTCATAGGACACCGCAGAACATGCGGATAAGTGCTATTTTCTTTGCTGAGAGAAGCAGTGTCGGACGGAGTTTGCTGTGACTCCATTTAATTTAAGTTTCTTCTTTATCAAGGCAAGCATCTCTGTAATCCAAAGCTGTTTCCTCTCTGATCCTCTGTGCCAGACTGGTTCCCGGCTGACTGCTGAAACCATGAATCTGTGGTGTCCCGATGTCTGTGAAGTTTGTATTCACCACTACCCAGGCGTCGCTTTATTATCCCCGCTCTTCCCTTCTAAAGGTGACATTTGTCTAACTGTTCAGTCCCTCTAAGACGCAGTTTGGGACCTATTCAGCTTTATAGTCCCGCTTTACAGTAGGTGTGCCCAGAATTTAGAATTCAGATAAGAAATGGCACATCTTGGAATTGCCGGGCACTTAAAGCTTCTTGCCATCCATTTAATTAAAAACAATGCAATAAATTACAAGCAACCCTATCAAGATGTGGGAGAGAGAGAAGAGGAAGTAGGTGGAAGCAAGGTAAATTATGACCTTAAGTCGGAAAACATTTTAAAGAGGGATATCATAATGTGTGCATAAATTTAAGGGTGCGAGTGCTGATCTGCCAGTCTGCTCTGTGACCCTCAAATAGATGCATATTTCATGCTGTAAATACCACAGAAATGCAAATATCTGCATGTATGATGGATGAGAAAATCATCTCAACACGTGTGGTCTGGAATAGTGGCGTATTTCACAGTCATAGCATCTGCTGACCCTTTACTTGATGCAGTGATGGTACAGAATAATGACAAAGATGCAGATGTGACAGGAATATTACCCCTGCAGTGCAAAAGATGGCAAAAGCATTTCTGTTTGGCAGTCTTATCCAACACCACAGTTTTGTGATCCAGACTTGTCACCAAAAACGCCTTTATCAACGTTTGCAGCCACCAAGTTTCACAAAAAAATAAAAAAAAAATACTGACAAACATCTGCTATAATCTGTAAACAAGCAGGCGCATTTGGGCTTATTCGCCTCATCCACTATCAGACTAGTAGCTTCTGTACTGTAAAGATCTAAGCAGTGCTTGTATAATCCACCGTGTCATCACTGATAATCCACAAAATATCTCAAATACTGTATCAGCAGGATTTCCAATAAAATTAGAAGCAATACAGCACATGACAAGCTCTGCTCAATCCCAAATAATCAGTTCAGATGAGGCATAGAGAGCAAAATAGAAAGAATGTCAGATATTTGTGTTTCAGGAGTGAGTGGTTTTGCTAGTGGGACTGAAGATAACTATTTTATATGTCAAGGTAAATTTAGAAATCATATACATAGATATCACTAACTTCCAGAGTCACTTTTCTGCTGCGGTTATATATAAATATTAAAGACATGACAATTGGTTTTTGCAGCATTAATCCACAGACGTTGATAAAAACCCAGGATGGGGCTGCACGATTCTGGTAAAGACACAATTATTTGTCAGGTTATACGTTAATTTTGAAATTACTGTTTTTACTGCACTGTCGTGTAAACAGAATCCTGCTTTCACATCTTTGTTAGGTTCTTTGTTAAACCTCTTTTTTACTAGCAAAAGTTAATATTGCTTTTAGCATTGGAAAGATTGTGCTAACCAAGCTAGCTATCCAACACGTTCTCACTCCCAAAGCGTAACATTTTACAAATCGTCGGTATGTTATGCTTCCGGGCACCCAATACATCCCTG
Source organism: Mchenga conophoros (assembly GCF_057382185.1). Lineage (NCBI taxonomy): Eukaryota > Metazoa > Chordata > Actinopteri > Cichliformes > Cichlidae > Mchenga > Mchenga conophoros. The sequence continues at coordinate 38,790,459 of NC_140547.1, read as the reverse complement.
TATTACGAGATCGGAAAGATGAGGAGACATGAGAACCGTTTGGCATGAATCTACACATGTACGTTTATTTGACTTAAATCGCTTTGGAAAACACTAACGTCATTAAAGTGGTGGTTAAGGTTAGGGATAAGGTTATGGTTAGGGCTGGAATACATCATTGGAATGTCTATTACCACGGGACAGTCGTTCTACTGGATTTCATCCACAACCCGGTGCGTAGCATAGGGACGCGAAAGGTGACCTTCCGCGTTCCCGTGGAACGCCTCAGGACGTGACAAATCGTCGGTATATTACGGAGGGCTAAACTAGCATCAGCTGACGGCTCCCCTGGTCTGCCTTCTAATCCAATTATTTTCATGTCTTCAAACACCCAAGATGCCGAGCCAAAATGCCAAACTCAAGGATCCAAAACAGTAGTCTGTAGACCAATGTAGGACATCAAAGCAACTCTACCTGTATATTTTCATACAGTTCATTTGTAATGAGATCTGGATATTTCCCTTTTTGATGTAATAGGCATGGTTTTATTGAGCTTAGGCCTCAGTCACAGAGGCCTAGCCCTTAGCCCTCATGTGGTGCATTTCACTTTTAAATACCTGAATAATGTGCTTAATACACAACTCTTTGAATACATGATGTTTAAATGTTAAATAGGGTTTTACATTTAGACCTAAAACTGGTTAACCGACAAATAAGTAAAGCTATTGTTTTAGAAAAAAGTGAACAGCAACCACATAGCCTTAAATATGAGTAAAAAGCAAGGGGACACGAGCAGAACTGAGGTTAGTGCACATGCGTGTTTTTGTATGGACTGGAAATGATGAATCTGCGGCACAGTAAGTGTGATGCAGTGTTTACATGACTGCATTAGTCTTATCATCGTCTATCCTGACTGCCATACTTGCGTGCTTATATTCGTCTGTGTGCACGTAGCACGGGTGGGGGTGTATATGAGCAGCATACTGATGAGTTCCCAGCATGGGCAGATCAAATTACACAACCTACTCTCTTTCTTTCTCTTCACTTTCAGTCAGTCTTGGCTGCTGCCCCGCCTTTACTCTCTCTGCAGGTAAACAACCAGTTATTCCACAGAGGGATGCGTAGAATTTCTGATGGCCTGAGCGCCGTGCTTTGATGAGAGGATACCTATCAGATGCTCCTGCATATTCCCCTGGCAGACCTTCATTTGCCTAAATACACACTGGAAGTTTTCACCAGGGACTTGAGTTAATCTGACTTTATGAGTCTGGAAACATCAACACAAGTATTATATTAAATAAAAATGTTACTTATTAAAAATTATAGCGTGTTCAGTTGATAGAGATTTTATGGGAATATTAATTTGAACTAGATGAAACACTGAAGTTAATTTAGGAAACATGGCAGTACATGTTGTTGTTATTAGTTTATTATACCATCTATGAGCACAGAAATACTATGACTAGCAGGGAAGAAGAACTCCCTTTTAACAGGAAGAAACCTCAGGGAGTGCGTGGCTCAGGGAGAGGCAGCCATCTGCTATCTGGTGATGAATATCAAATAATTAAGGCATGATTAAATAATGAATTTATTTGAATAAATCAAAGACAATGCTTTAAATCTAGAGAAAATGTCCTTTTGGTAAAGTTAACAGACGCAGTATATGTTTATGTTGTTGAAAGCGACCCTTCTGTCTCACTGAGTCTGCAGGAGAATATGCTTTATAGCCCTGCTGTTAGTGCCACTGGCACAGCTCACTTATATCACTTAGACAAATTGACTCAGAGATAATATATATCAAAACTTTAAGCGAGAGTAAGATAGAGGAAGAAGAAGCAAGAGAGGAAGCGAAAAAGAAAGACTAAGATTCTCTCAGCCACAAATGAATATTGGAGCCAATCCATCTTGTAAATGATGAAATATTTCTCTGGCTAGATAAAAACTTTGATCTGCTGGTGGCAGGAGATGAAAAGTTAGGCGATTGTGGAATTCCATCAAGTAATTTAGGGGATATTTTTTGTTTGAATCAAAGAGACTGAGGTACTGACTTATTGACCGACCAACCTGCAATTCCATCGCTGGGACCAGTGTTGCTAAAATATAGCCTCTGCTCTTTGCTGTAATGTTATTCCAAAATAGAGGTGAAGCACAGAGGGATGGTGCAGGTGAGAGTGAGGTAAAAAAAAAAAAACGATCGATAGAGACAGAAGGTGAGAGAAGAAAGAGAATCCATAAAACACAGATTAGGCTTCCTTAACCAGTCTAATACAGAAATCCCACAGAGTCTTTTCCTGCACTGTGACCTGGGATACCAGGAGATTGGTATGGACGCTGGGTACTGACCGGAGAAAATGGTGCCCTGAATGCTGATCGACTTGGTGTGGGGCTGGACACCAGGTCCAGGTCAAATACTTAAAGAGGTGAGGCGCAGCAGGTTTGACTGACCTGCAGTCTGGGGGAAGTGGAGACAGTCAGAGGAGAAAAGTGTGTAGAGCTTTTTTTAAGAGGCGTACTGCAGAACTTAGAAACGGTGTAGCATCCAGAGAGATTATGAGTCATGTAGTCTTCAGAGGTTGATAACACTGTGAGCCACAACCATTTTTTTTAAATCAATAATAAATGTGGGGATACATTTTTTGGATGAATTACTTTGTCTATAAAGCAGCACAAATGTGTTAAAAAGTCCTAAAATTTGAATTATTTGCCCAAAGCTAACCATGATAACAAAGAAAAGCCAACACCCATCATGTTACTATACCAGCCCTGTATAGTGGCCTCTAGCTAATAAATCACATTGGAAGCACGTTTCCAGAGATCAAAAGGACAATGTATACATATAAGAAATGAAATGAAAGGGCGTGAAAGTAGCATAATGAAGCCACGAGCTGCATTGTTATGAAGGCCGGGGATGGGGAGCGGTTGGCTTGGGGTTAATCTGAGCCTGGGTAGTGAGGCAGTAATGCCAAGGCTCATGGGGAATTACTGAGGAGATTTGGAGGAAATCTGCTGGCAGCAATTTCCCTGTCGCTTTTATTAGCCTAGATGTGCAATTTGCCACTGGCTGTTTTAATATGACAGGCTACGTCTTGCTTGTGTTTTTACCCCCCTCTCTTTATCTCAGCGCTCAGCAGAGTGAGAAAAGAATTTATGTCACTATGCGTTTGTTAGATAATACAATACAATACAATACGATACTGTACTTGCCCTCATAGAGCAGTTACTCATTTCCCTAGCCTCCTCAAAAAGGGGTCAAGGGTTATGAACAAAGGCTACTGGGGTTAAGCGTCTCTCTTAAGAGCACATTACCAGAGTGAAATCTTTAACTTGTTTTGTGTGGTCAAAAGAAAGTCTCCCTTCTTTGTTTCTAGGCTGCCCTGCTGCTGTGTATGTGTGTGTAGTTTCAACCCATATCTGTACCGACAACACCCACATTCTCCCTCATGCTACAGCCACACTAGGGAAAACAGTGGTTAGAGGCCATAGCACAACCAAAATTATTGCAACTGTGCGCAATTAACTTGTGGTGTCCTTTTATATGGCTGCGTTAGAGGTGAGGACAAGGTCTGTGACCACTCTCTGTCAGCTGCTGCCCTAAAAGCAAGGTGATATCAGTCTGCAATCAGTTTGCTATCAATTTGCAATTGAATGGGTTCAAGTTAGTAATGACATGTAATCTGTGTTAATATGGCGATTAACTTTGATAACTCAGAAATTCATATAAACCGAAACTCAAACTAACTATACCTGCATTCACAGTCCAGATAGAACTTTACAGATTTGAAACAAAAACTCAGAAACAGAAAATGACGTAGTTGCTTGAGGACAGTGATTTAACTGCAACCTTGCATATAAGCAGAATACAGCCAGGGTCGAGTCTAATGTCCACTGTCGCAAAGAGTTGAGTCACAGATAAGTTGTCCACATTGGTGCCGACTGATTGATTGGAATGTTTTGGCAATCTATAATATTTGCAAATGGTCTCCAACTGGTCTGAGAGCCATTGCAGATAGTCTGAATTGGACCACAATTGCTTGGAGGCAGATTGGCTCCCACCAGGCAACCTGGAAAATCACCTTGATTAAGAGTGGTTGCCCAGAGATTGAGGATGTTGCACAATCAAACTCTGGGTAACCACTGTTTTAACCTAGTTGCAAGGATCACCCCATAGCAACAGGCTGCACATATACGTAAGCACATATTGCGTATCTTGTTCTCACACTATGACTGTGTGAGACTCTGTGACAGATAAAAAGATGACAAACTGAATATGGTCGATGGAGAAGTGGTCCAGCTAATTGCAAAGGACTGTGGTCAAAATGCAGGTAAAGAAAAAAGCATGGAAGACTGGAATCTAGGTATCCTGGTATGAATGTTTCAGAAATTACATTTAGGACCTGCTGATATGTTAAAACAGTACTTGGTAGGAAAGTCAATAGTTTCAGATAGAGAACCACGCTGGATCTTAATTACTTACTATTGTGTCTTGCTGAGCACTTGGATTCAAGTTTGTTTCATTCAAAGCAAATTAGACACCGAGTGCAGTGAATTATTAGTTACGTGCAAAGATTCAAATGCAGGGAGTGCATGTGCGGAGTCTTTGTTCTGACTGCCATCACTGAAGAAAAGGAGCTTTCTCATACATCCTTGAGTCTCATTAGACCAGCCGATAAACAACAACAACGTTTCATTTTCTACAAAAAAAGACACCCCTCGTATTATTACAAAGGGAAACTACACTGTGAGAAGCACTGCAGGGAAACCGAAGGCTCAGCCAGAACTTGAAGGATAATGTGCAGGAGCTGTGCCAAGACAAGTGGGAGTGAAGGTGGGAGGAAGAGGAGCTTATAGCATTGCGGCATTTCAATCAAGAGCAGCTTTGGGTTCTGATCCTCAGCTGGTCTGTGTAAGTAAGTTAAGGGAGAAAAACGATGAGCAATAAGGATGACATTTTTAGGTGAATCGTGTATTTGTATTCTCTCTTCGTGGACGTTCAGGAAGCTACAAAACATGCGCAACTGTTACAATATGAGGCTGTTTTTGGATAATTTGGTCAACTATGTGGTGTGATCAAAAAGTTTAGAGAGCTCAGCAAATGAGGTGATTCTACAAATTTGCTGAACAGTTAAACATATAGCAGATTTAAAAACTTACAACAACCACTGAAAGACTGGACTTGAACTCGGCTTTCAACACTGTCAACAAAAACATTTTGCTGAACTACAGATGGATCCGAGGTTTCTCAACAGTCAACGACAATAAATAGCCAATCCTTGTTCTAAACACAGGGGTCCTACAGGGTTGTGTTATATCTCCCATTTTATCTTCTATTTACAGAAATAATACAACCTGTAATATGGACATTATGACACTTCTTAGACTAAGTGGTCTTGGTGAGTTTCGGACGAACTCTAACAGCCTGGCATCATATTGTCAGGAAGTAAATTTACTCATCACTCTCATTGGTCAGACCTCCTTAGAGCAGAATGTTTCAAAAACCAAGGAGCTGTGCTGCTATCAGAGAGTATAACCTGATGATGCGACTCACGTGTGGTTTCAACCACTAGAGATCAAAGGGCAGGTGGAGGAGCAGGTAGATGCCTTTAGGTACCTGGGCCTTGAGACAGACACAACACTATCCTTTTCCTTGCATTGTGACTATGTTACCAAAAAGGCAGCTTCTCTTTCTCCTGAGAAAACTTGGACGTTTTAACGTAAGCAAAAAGTCTCATTGAATTGGTTCTTACTTAAACAGTCACATCCTGGTACGCCTTTCTTTCTGTCAAAAACAAATCCAAACTGTCACGGGTCATTACACAGGCAAACAAAATAACCAGCGCCACACAGTCGTCACTATCAGATCTTTATATTCAGCCAGTTGGATGTAAAGCTAGGACTATCACTCGTGAATTCCTCAGACCCCTTAACCAACTCATTCAAACTCCTCCCATCAGGCAGGCACTATAGAGTCCCTGCAGTCAGAAATAATATTGTCAAGAAATCACTCATCTCAACTGATGCTAACATGATTAACAGTTCACAATGAAGTTTACATGTAGGGATATATGCATGTATGTATGTGTGGATGAGCTTTTATGCTTTTATTCCTGTTGTTTACACTGAGAGCTACTTTTAAGACACATTTACACTGCTTTGCAATGGACATTAAAGTTTTCTGTTTCTGAAATCATTAAAAAAAAAACATGATTTAAATTTGGTAGCTATTTCTATCTCTAAGTCCTCTAAGTGTAAGTCCTGTTGTGTTTCCTTGTACTCTTTGTCTGTATGATGTCTGCCGGATCGTCTTTATGTTATCAAAAGGGAAGTCCTTTTTTAAGTTCAAGTTTCTGACTGATACCAAAATTTGCATGGTGTAAGGAATTTCAGGAATTTCAGAGAGCAATCTACAAACAGCAGCAGCAGTGGAAGCTGTCGGGACACGTCTGAGAAGATGACCTGAATGTGAGATCGTCCAAAGTTAAAATCAGGTTGTTGATTTTTAGACAACTTTTTGATCATACGTTGTCTAAAAATGCCCAACAGGCCGGCTACTTCTACATCTTTACAGCTACACAATAAGACATCTTCAAGAGTTGTTTGCTCAGTTTTTCTTTAAAAAATGTCTTTGTTTTGAAACTGTTTTCCACCAAATTAGCATTTCAATTCTGTGTTTCACTCATTTATGCTATTTTTTATTACGTTTAAATGAGCTCTGACTATCATAACAGTGGATGTGGAACCACAAAACTAGCGCTTTTGGAGGAGGCAACATAACAATGCAACAAGCCCAATGTGTGAGTTGGTGATAGAGTCAACTTGAAGTGCCAAAATCATAACTGGCACCCAACATTGTCCTGCAGCTACGGCATTCAGGCCTTAGCGCAGCAGCTCTGGGCTGAGTTCATGCGGACCCTTCCAGCGCCTTGTGATGTGTGTCTGTGGAGCTGCATTCGCATGCATCTCGCCCAAGTCTGGGTTTTTATGATCTCTGCTTCTCCCTAGGGTGCCAGATATGTGCAAACCTCACATATTTGGCACTCTGAACAAAACATTCAACAAGCAAGTTGTCTAAATTAGAGGGAACCAATTAAGGGAGCAATGGGGGGTAAATACAATCAAAGGCAAGATGTCAGCTATCTAAAACCATCTTCAAAGCGTCACTGGAAACAATTATTGAATAGCTAGAATATGATTTTCTGTGATCATTTTACTGTGAGAGGAAAGAAAATGGTGACTGCATGAAAAGAAGTAAACAACTGAATGTGAACAGGCTGCAGTTGCTGAGATAATGTTTCCCACTGTGATGCTTTTTTTTGTGTGTTTCACAAACATTTGTTTCTGCACACTGTGAATTATAAGAGAAAGCAAACAGGAATCTAGCAGACTGAAATATGCACGACTGTGTGAGTGAATCCTACTTTTTCCTTTTTCCTTTGCAGACAAGGAATTTGTTAGAATAAAAGAAATTTTGCTGTTATTTCTGAGTCAAGCTATAGATGCAGGGGATAAAATTGCGAGAGAAAAAACAGGAAAGAGAAAAAAGTCTGTAGTTATATAAAGGAAACATATTTGACTCTCAGTCAAGCGGATCCAGTAGTTCACTCCTCCTAATGGATAGCATTTCTTATTCAGGGCTAAAGTCCCTGAGAGCCATTACACAGAAAACTGTCTGTCTGGCTTTCCATGGTCAAAGTAATGCCACGGAAAATGTAGCGTCAGAGGAAAGATAGAAAATCGCACAAAGGTGGTATACCTTTAGGTACAGAATTAATGAAGCGGGTAATGAATGAAGCCTCTTCCTAAAACATCAGCTAGCACAGCTGGAGCATAATGGACTGCAACAACAAATGAGTCACTTATCAGCTAAGCCGCGTCTAACCCACCGGTGTTGTTGGCGTAAAATACCAGAAACTATTAATGTCCAACTCATTATCAAAGAAGACCAAAGTAACTCTTTGATTAATAGAGGCCTACAGGTTTACAGAGCTTTTCAGGATGCTGCAGTGATGTTCAATGAAAGAGTTGTGCCTCCTTACACTCCATTAAGATCTTATTAGCCGCTTGGGTTAATACGTGTTCGCTGACGGTTGACTTCCTCCTCAGCAAGATTTAAGCAGATTTAATTCTTGAGATTTGATGACAATAATGACTGAATACTAATGACTGAATATTTATTTTACGTTTTATTTACATTTGGACGGGCGTGTAAGTGGCAGATTTACAGATGAACCAGGAGCAGAGTTCTAGACTTATCCTAGGATGGCTGATCCTACACTTTTCATAATTCAACTTAACAGCGACTTTTGTTAAATCTTCATTCCGTATTTTTTAGACTGATTCCGATATTTGGTAAAAATACAAATACGATATATAGGCCGATATGTTTTTTCTCTCAGATTCATGAAACAAACACATCTACAATATTTATAATGTGTACTTTTTATGTGTCCCCTCACTGCCCAATCGGTTGTGATACATGGCGTCCCTCTCCTTCCTGAGCCTGGTCATGCTGGAGATTTCTTCCTGTTAAAAGGGAGTTTTTCCTTCCCACTGTTGCCAAGTGTAATGTCTTACCTTACAATACAAAGCCACTGGAGGCAACCGTTAGTGTGATTTGGCACGATATAAAGAACATTTTATTATATATAATTTAGTACCAATGTAGTTTAAAAAAATAATGTTTTAATGTCATGTGTATTGCTTGTTTTCGCTTTGCCCATCTCTTTTCCAATCAGCTAGTTGCTATGTTTGTGTCGACAAGTAAGCTGTAGCGTGCCCTGGTGGACAGACTCTGCAACACCAACATTTATAACATGGTTGAAGGGTGTTTCTAAGGTCTTTGCTTTTTGGCTGCTATACATGTCATTATCGATATATCAGCAAATAGCTAATAACAAACAACTCTAGATTCATTAAGATAATAGTTGGATGCATTCACAGATAGTGAGTACTGTGTTCTTCCTACTTTTTTCTACACACTTAATTCAAGCAGCACTACTGGCCAAACCAAAGGGAGTACTTCCAGTTATAAGAACAGATTATGTGAATGAACAACTGCTTCTGACATGGTGAAAACATCCTCTAGATTATCACCAGTGTTGTTTTGTGAGACTTAGAAAAGCCCCTGAAGTGCCACAGAAGACATCATATTATTCATTCTTATGTGCTGGAAAAAAAATCACCAGAAAGATGACCACTTTTTAGACAGCAATACAAATACACACACGCACACACACACGCACACACACACGCACGCACACACACGCACGCACGCACGCACGCACGCACGCACGCACGCACACACGCACGCACACACACACTGTTTCTGTGTGTTCAGTGGACACTTTACTTTCCTAAGTAAAGGTTCTGCTTCCTAACAGCTGTCAACAACTGTCAAATTCGAGCTTGGAGTTCCGGACAGAAAGCATAGAAAGTGGAAAAAAAAAAACCACACAAAAACAAAAGAAACACAGACCGATTCATCACGAGTGAAATTGAGTAGCAGGTGGCCCTCCCTACTGGCCCAGTCCCACTGTCCTCTGGTGTCCCGCTGCCCTCCTCCCACCCCGATGTGGCTCACCAGTCTGTTCCCTTCCTAGCCCTTGTTACGCCCCATCAAGCCGGGGAGCCGCAGCCACGAGGCTAGGCCTCGAACACCCCTGCCTGAAGGATATGTGTGTGTGTGTATAGCTTTGGACCTTGAGGGCGTTTCTACCTCTATCAACACAAGCCCTGCTGAGGGTGACACCTGCAAATAACAGTTTAATAGCTGAGTAATGTCTCTGGCCTCCTCCCCAGCTGTGCCAGGGCAGCCTGGTGGGCCATGAGGCAATTGAAAAGCCTTTGCTCTCTTTAGTGTATACATGCAGACACACATGTGCACATAAACTGAATATATTTCTTGCGCCCGCACACACCTACACCGAAGTGAGCTGATAAAACAGTCAAAAGGCTGTAAAACTGGGGCAGAAGTGCCAGCAGCCGGCCAGCGAACGGACCAATACCTCATATATCTTCATACTCCACCTGCTCCTCATGCTAATGTTTTCCTTCTATTACAGGTATATAAGTCTGTTGGGGGAATAGTGCTGCACAGGACAGTGCATTCTCAGACTGTGCAGCCTTATTGTGGCAGCAAACATTCATGTTTGTTTTTTTACCCCCCCAAAATTTAATCCATACATTTTGCAGAATAGGAATATTATAGAAAAATGCTTCTGCTTGCGGCGAGTATTGATTCTGCAATCTCATGAAATATTCTCATTCATAGAGCCTATCAGTGAGAGGATCAAACAGCCTAACTTGACTGTACACAGATTCAAGAGATGCTGAAGAGCATAAATATTTAAAAGTGTAAAATAAAAGGTTTCAATTGGCAACAATTCTGTTAGGTTTCTTCTTTACGTTGGCCGTGTCTCCGTCTCTAACCATCCCAATGAAACTAAATTCACAACCCCCCCCCCAAAAAAAAGAACTTTATATCTCATCTCTGTGCACACAGAGTTTAAATTTCCCTTTGTGTCAGCAAGTGTGATTCTGCCGGAGAATTTTCCACCGTGTCCTGACAGACAGAGCAAAACTAAAAAGATATCTGGAACAGCAAACACTCTTTGTAAAAATGGGGCAGAAGTGAAGACGTTGCAGAGAACTTGCCAGGAGGCTGATTGCAAGTAATGAAAAACTAAACTGCAAGTCATGAGATATATAAAACACGCTTAATAACTGTAACACAAAGATGCAATTTTCATTTCTGCAGTGATAAATGATGTTAAAAAACAATACCCAGGTTTTCCTCCGCCACGTTTCCCTTTTGGGCTTCTGCCTTTAAATAGATATAATGCATTTGCCACCTCCTTACCAGTCAATCTCTTATGTAATATATATTTTATTTGATGGATTCAGTCTCTCTTCTCACATAAATAGATAATATGTGATTTCCCTTCCTTTTCCATTAACTCCAGTGATCCTAAGGTGAAAATTTCCACTTATTTTTAGACTCTGTTCTCATGAACTACGTAGAACTTTCAGCAGAAACCAAATCAAATAAAACTGCAGTGAAGGTGCGCCACTAACAGAAAGCTACCATCCCAAGCACATCATCAAAACATCTGCTTCCATCCACTGGAGATGAAAATGAAGACAAATAAAGGAGAGACAGAGTCTTTATTTATAATTTGCGCATTAGTCTTTTTCTTTGTGAGGTCCTCGTGGCACAAGTGAAGATAAATGAAGCAATAAGATGCCGTTAAGTGCTGCACAATTTGCTATTGGTCACTGGCTTTCACTTCATTTTCCCCAGTCAGGATAGCCTTATTATGAAGTACATGAAGCACAAATATGTCCACTGAATGGGTTACCAATGACGATCCATAAGAGTTTCCAAATGCCTGATTCTTTTGGGAGTCGGAGTGAAGACATTCCTTTATCTATTTTTTGAGTTCTTATGAAGTTAATGTCTAGAAGCAACCCAAACACAAGTCCCAACCCTGAGCTAATCAATGACTTTAGGGTAAGGACACCTGGGTGTACTGCAAAGTAAAATTATAGGTTTAGAAAGCCATGTTGAGCACTTCTAACTTCACTAAAACCCACAGCTTGATCCAGAGCAGGTTATACTCATTGGTTCAGTTTATGTGCTATGGCCAGGGGACAAGTTGCTGCCCCAAGTCAAGGAGTAAATATCTCAGGATCTTGTCTATATTATTCAGCTTCTGCTCAAACTGTACGACTGAATCGCAGGGGTTAGAAGTTTGTAAGTCACAATGCATGTTCTCACACGGCCCGATGCCCTGATGCGACCTGAGTGCTCACACTGTGCGTCCATAACATGAAGCTTATAACACAAAATCTGTCTCTCGCTCTCCCTCTCTGTCTTTCACTCGCACAGACACACACACCACTACCATCAACTTTGCTTAATTGCTAAATAAAAACATTGACCAGGCATGTGCATCCAACTCTTTCCACGGTTTTTGTGGTCATGATAATTTTGTGAGGCCACATCAAAAAGGATGATCTTGCCAAAGTTCTACAAGTTGGGCCTCTGTCGCTTGTGTCCAGATCACACGCTGCACTGCCAGGTTACTCCGTCCTTTTCATGCCAACTTCTGTGTTTGCGCGTGCGCAGTGTGAGAGGCTTCGTTGATACCCTCACGAGGGGCGACAGGATTTCAGACAGGTTTGATTTTCTTGCGACTATACGATTGATGATCGGGAGCTGGTCGTGAGGTGTTAATCGCTTCTTGTTGCCCCATGTATACGACACAATGCACAACACACGATTAAGGAGAAACTCATGCCGATCCCCAAAACGGTTGCACGACTGAAAAAAAAGGTGGCTGGCCTTTTGCTGTGAGAGGAATCTGACTAAGATGCCCCTGGGTTAGGTGTCCTATGCATATCCTACCAGAAGGAGGCATTGGTGGTATAACCAGGATACGATGGGGACATTATATATACTACACTATAAAGAAGCCGCTGGGGAGAGGGAGGTCTGAGTTTGTTTGCTTAGGTTGCTGCCCCCCATGACCTGGCTCCAGATAAGTGGAAGAAAATGGATGGATAGATGGATGATCAGTTTAAAAATCAGCCGTAACCACACTGACAGTAATTCCCCGACAACACTCCTTGACGATGCTAACTATGAGCTGCAGGAGCTGATAAATTCAGACCTGTTGAGCCACACATTAGTAAAGCCATCAAGCGAATCTGTGCAGAAAATCTGCTACTGATTTGCTGAAGTCTGTGTTATTCTGCTGGCATTGAAGCTAAAAGAAGATATTAGAACATCACAGAGAATCTTTTATCATGAAAACTATTTTCTCTTTGATTTGGCCAAAAACTAAAGCGCTTTCCACTCCTCTGTCATCATATCACAGTGTCAAAGCTGAATGCACTTCTCGAGTATTAAGTGGATCAAGTTTAAAGTTTAAGTTTATGGAGCTGTCACTTATAAATATAAATGGCACCACCGAGAGTGCACTAACCATATTCCCTCACTGGGTTCGGAGCAATCTTAACAGCCCCGTTGCTGTTGCTATTTGCTGTTACATAAATATTTCTCATACTCTTCATATCTCCACGTGACCTGCCCCTCCTGATGGAAGGCGGCAGCGCTTGATTGGTTCATATTATGTGGAAGGAGGGTGTGACAGTGCAAGTGAATAGTTTCTGACCACGGTTTTAGTTTTAGTTAGTTTTTGCCACCTAACTGAAAGACAGGCTGGGTTTGTCAAACTTTGCTTTGGTTAACAGCCTCCAAAGAGCAAGTTTTTGCCAAAATTCAATCTTGGAACCATCGGTTATTGCCTGACAGTGAGAAGACTTCTCAAATTTGTTCTACACTCGTAAACAGTGACACATGGAATAGGAAATGGATATCTGCTGGCTGTATCAGAAGCCTGAAAATATTGTCCAGCATCACAGAAGGCCAACTCATCAGACTAAAGCTGATGGGTTCCCAGTTTGAGATTGGCTTAATTGAATTGTTTGTGAGGAAATAGCCAATAAAATAATTGATGTTGAAATTATATAAATGGATTCAACTTCACAGAATGCGATCCATTCATTGATCCATCTACCCATTTTCTATAGTTTATCTTGAGTCGGGTGAAGGGGGCAGCAACTTAAGTATAGACTTCCAAGGGAACACAGAGATAACCTTTCCAGCATGTCCTGAGCTTGCTCCAAGGCATCATTCTGGTAGGACAGAAGGACACATCATCCGGGATCCATCCTAGTCAGGTACCTGAACCACTTCAACTGGCTCCTTTCAACGTTAGGGAGCAGCACCTCTACTCGGATCCCCTCTCGAATTACTGAATTCTTTACCTCACCTCTAAGGAGAGGCCAGCCACCCTTCAGAGAAAGCTCATTTCCACTGTTTGCATCTGTAATCTCGCTCTTTCGGTCACTACCCCAGAACTCGTGACCGTAGGCGAGGGTGGGGACGTAAATCAACCGGTAAATCGACAACTTCGCATTTAGTCTCAGCTCTCTCCACCACGACGTACCGGTGCAGTGTCCGCATCACTGCAGCCGCCGCCCCAATCCATCTGTCATTCTCCCTCTCTGTTCTCTCCCCTTGTAATGCCTACTTTCATATTACACTGAGTGTCTATCATTTGAGTGTGAGGAATGACCCTTGAACTCCGTGTCCTGCCCGTCCCTGCCGCACATATCGATCTATCAGAACTGACCTTGACTTGTGTTACCGTATGTGGGATAATGGGCTCTCTGGCATTTGCCTGAGTAATCTGTGCCTTTCCAAACAGCTGAACAAACTTCCACGTATGTGAAAGAATCCTGGGTTCACCCATCGTTTGCTTAGCACACAAAGGAAAATCTGTCTACCAGCCTAATTATTACTGACAGATGGATGGCAGGGTCACAGCAGATGCACCCACTTAGTACTAAAAACACCGCTGCACCACTTGATCTTGATGTTCTTGTAATGCTAAATCCCTTAGAGAGATGAAATGAGACTGACAGCACTGAATAATATGGCTGAAGGGAGAGGGGAGCAGATAACATTCTGACCGTGCAGACTAATTAGTGAGGAGAGAATGAGTAAACCGTAAACTGAAGACGAGGAACGAAATAGATTTGATAGCTAATCACAAAATTGTGTGATTCCCAGCAAGCGATAATTACCCTCCGCAATTCTGCCAATCCACATGCTCCTTCTGAAGATCAGAAAAGATGAAGCAGAAGCAGTCAGAGCTCTCCTTTTACATCTCTGACTGTCAGTGAAAGTCGAGTGGCATTCATCCTCCCCTCTACTTTCACTGGCCTGGTCAGTAAATCACCGTGTCTTTCTTTTTTTTTTGTTGCCTTTCCTGTCTTCTGCTGAGGTCAGCTACAGGCGGGTTCAGACATAAGAAGGAGGCATCCATCACTTTTTTATACGTCCAAAGCTTCTGCCGCTTAATGTAGCCTGAGAAGGAGCAAAAGACAATGCAATCAGCCAGCACAGATTCAATCCTGCCACATTCCCGTGATTCGGCTATTTTGGGACTGAAAAGCGCAGAGAGTTGCAAAAGGGTTGTTTTTTTTTCCAGCGTGGGTGTGGGGATTGATGCAAAGAGGATTGACATTAGGTATACGCTGCATGAGTTAATACATTTGGGTAGATGCAGGTTAAGTTGATCACATTTGTTGAGATACACATGATTTCCCGGGAGGCAGCTCTATAAAGGAGAGTGTGATTGGACAACATACGAAGCTGATGTGAGTTCTCATCACGTCAGGTTAAAGAATTCCCCTCGCATCAATCCAGAAGTGACTAAGATGAATTTGGAAGCTTTTTTCTGCCTCTAGAGATAAATAAGACATTAACAGAGAATTAATGTCCACCTCGCTATCCATTTCTTCTTCCTTCATTGTCAAACCAATGACGTCAGTGTAAACTGATTATGCCTACTGGAGACAGTAGTGGATAGCCGTCACACGCCCGAGCTGGAAAGAGGCTATTAAACCTCGGTTTGGCTACCAGAAAAACGAGAGATAATCTACTGTTTCACCCTTTTAAAGCCCCTTAAATCCTCAACTGGTTGTTTGTTACCTGACCTCCATTTGGTTGTCCAACACCAGGTTGTGGGGAGCAGTTTCAGGCTGATCCCTCAGATAATGACAAGATTTGAGAGGATAAACTGGTCCAGGATCTGCTGAAACAAAGCACGCGAGCCAACCCCCCCTCCAAACACTTCCTACAATACCTGGCTATAAAGTTGTTGGCAAGGTATTACCCGGGCTATAAAAGGTTGTTGCCAAGGCAACCTTGCACAGTTTGACTGATGCTTTCCATAAGCCTTGCCATCATCGCCAACGTGAACCACTCCTCAGCTTTAGAGAAAAATGTCCATCAGGTTTTTTCTTTTAGAATTTAAATATATGTAAGTATACTGTGAATTTGAAATTAATAACTGTAAAGCTGCCTTAATTTAAAAGCAAATAAGCTCCTATAAACACGACTGTCATATCACTGAAATAAAAAAAATTAAAAAATTACACTGTCAAAGATGGAGACTGTACGAAAATAAGACATGCAATGCTTATAATGATATAGTTCCATCTTTAGTTTGGATACTTGATTTAGCAGAATTTCAGAAGATTGTTAACATGTTTATTGTAAATAATAATATAGAATCACAAACTAATTTTTCACCCAAAAAGCAAAGGCAAAAACCAGGATGAAACACACTAGTCTGCACTAACATTCTGCTTTTTAACCTCAAGAACTTCCACAAAGTATTTTTTTAATGTGTTTACATTCATTTACTCATTCAGACACACACCAGTGGTGTCAGAGCTGCCTGCCTCTCATCCAGAGGCAACTTAGGGTTCAAGTGTCTTGTCCAAAAACCACTCGGGCATTCCAAACAACTCAAAAGCTTGACCGAACAAGACACAGGCACTCCCCAGGTCAGTCGCCCACATGAGTGACAAGTGGTGATAAGGGGCAGGACCGTGTTAGAATGTTGGAAATTTCTACTTCATTCATCAGTAAATAAATGTGCCAGATCAATGCTTTGCAATTATAATAGATGGACTTAACTACCGTGATGTCACCCAATGGTCTCATTTTGAAGCCTCAAGATGAGCACCTTGGTTGCAACAAGATGTGATGTGATAAGGAGGGGCTGGTCAGTACAGAGCTCTTTGGCTAATGACTTGTGATTGATAGTCACTAGCCAAATGTGCGTCTGGTTTGATAACACAGTATCATAGCTTTTAAACTCAGCAGAAAAGTGTTTACAGAGGTCAAGACTGAAAGCAGTTTTCCTACAGAGTTCAATAGTTGCTGGAAGTCTCCATGGGGCATCAGCAAACCACTTTGCAACCCACCTAAACCCCACCACATCTTTCAATGATGTACCTCATTCAATCACTTAACAATTTTCACTTCTTGTGGCGTTCTTGGTGCTTGCTAAAGATCCATCCTGCCAAATATAAATGAGTGCAGACAGAAATAAGAATCATCTTTCGATTATAGTTGCCTTACTGATATGATAACCACAATTACTGCAGTAATTTTTAGGAAAATCGAACAACCCCCCCCCCCAAAATCTACGCTGCAGTTCTTCCCAGTTATTGTAGACACCTGTTGGTTTGTAGTGGTGGTTGAGGTGTGGTGTGATCTGACACAGTGTCATGGCTGCATGAATCATTTTTTGTTAGTCAGCAATGGTTAGTAAGCGGCATTTTATAAAGTGTTATCCAAGAATAACCTTTCCCACTGCTCCTCTCGCTGAATCACCATAAATTTACCAGCCCTGGCTTGCGCAGAGTAGGAGTCAAGGAGCATTCGATTTTACATCTATAGCACAAGGATCCAAGCGCATGCATTGAACATCTTATAAGGAAAACTTCATGCTCTCGCTCTCATCTTATAGACCAAACAAAGTTAGGCTCCTTGCAGTTGTTTGTACCAAGCTGCAACGACATTTTAAGATTCCAATCATGTCTGCCTCCCATCTTGATAAATGGAAAGAGTCTGCAAAAACTTCCCTAAATGGCCCTCTGGCATGGCTGGGGAATAAATTGAGCTAATCAAGGGTGGCCTCACAATCACTGCATCCACGAAGTAATCAAAGAGTTGAAAAGGAAACACACTGTGCATGTAGATGCAGCGGTGTGTGCGGATGTGTGTCAGCGGCAGTTTCAAGATAACTTCTCTAAAAGCCACTTCGGGGCATTGCGTCCATAATTGGTGCTTTTCCTCCATTCATTGTATGTGTGCATTGTCACGGCGCACGTAAAAGCCTTTCTGTCACAGCCACATGGAAGCAGTAAGCACACCGCCAAGTGTCTACATTAATAACCACCTCATTCGGTTGACAGGCCGCTCAGGGCGACCCCGGAGAAATGTAGATGTACGCACCCTCGGAGAAGACGCATGGTAAACTAAATGTTGACACTCAATAAAAATGAGCTCCTCCACTCAAATGGCTTCTTTATGTCAGGATTCAAACCTCAGTGGATACAAACAAATGACTGAGAGGGGATGACTTTGCAAAGTCATAGTTAGCTTAACCCTCCTCCTCGATCCCCATATGATTTATTCTGTTCAAAATAAAACAAGGCCAAATAACATCTATTCCTCTGGGCCTGATGACCGCGGAATAAATCCTGGGATTTGGGAAAAACAGCGCACCTGGTTTCCTTGCTAATGGGCACCCTCGCACTGCCTCCAAAACATGTTTCCTGCGGCCAATTTAGTCACTGGCAAGGATATTCTCAGAGGTGGTAATCGTAGCAAACAAACAGTGAGAGTGTGTTTCTCTGACCGTTTCCCCCTGTGGAGATGAAGCTGAAGCATGATGGATAACCACTCTGCCAAGTCGCTGTTCTTGTCTGCAAGCCTGGGTCTGGTCCCTGGGGTTTGGCCACATAAAACTAGGTTGGAAAGGCAAATTCTACACGAATTCAACTTGCTCATTTCATACATTTTCTCACAGGTATGAATGGCGCTTTAGTTCTGAAGACAGATGTTCTGCCTGCCTACAGTTGGCTTTATCTGCAGGGGCAGGCTTACTTTTAACAAGGCTTGTGATGGTGTTTAAATGCCATTTTTACCACGGTATCTACTGAAAACATACATTTAGACAATAAAACGCACTAGGAGCAACGGTGCTGATTATGGATGCAAAACAAAGATTTTGCTCTGTTAACGTTCTTGACTGTGTAGAATATTTTTAAGACTCTATTTTTTATATATATATATATGTTACGTAAGGCCCAAAATGGCCTCCGTACAAGCAAGTAGTAGCTCTAATATTGACCAGTAACGAACCACCACACGCACACTGCAATGGGTTACACAAAATTTATTTGTTCTTTCTCCGGGTAAAACTACTGGCTGAAGACACAACTCTGGCCAGGAATCCAAGGCCCAAAGCCACCGCGGTCAGGGTTGTTAGCCTGGTTACAAACAGGGGAAAGGTGGTCACTTGGAACAACAAGCAGCCAAAACGTATCAATCCTGCAGCTTCCTCAAAAAGGCTTGCCACCCACCTTTTCAGGCCTGACTTCGTTCGAGGCTGGGTCTCCACATCACATCCTGGGAGCTGGAACTTCCCCAAAACTGGTCCAGTTTCCTTGTCAGGGGCACAGAGAGTCTCCAGTCCAGTGTTTGTTTTCCTGCCTCCCAGCACATCCACTCACATCCCAATAAAAATGAGTCCTCCCTCCAACATCCTCAGATTATTTTAAAAGCAAAACCAGGCCAGGTTAAAAATCTTTTCCGTTAAAATGTGCACACGTCATCCTGGATCTTCGAGGCTTCCCTGCTACACCAGTGTCCTACTAAAAAAAACAACGACAACACCTACTTCCTGTTTCCTCTCCCCTTTATAGAGAAGGGCTCCAATCCTCCCCAATCAGCTGCTCCCTGTATTCAACTCCAAATAGCTGGCAGCTGGACTAGAGTAGAATCTCCACTCCCACATGGGTGTGGCCCACACCTCACATCAAACACAAAGAAACACCAAAGCATGCAATTAATACAAAACAAAATCTAAAGTAATGCCAACCCAAAAGCTTAGTGGGGGATTCTCTCCATCCTTTTCCACCATGCTATACTCTGTAACATATATAAACCACAACCATTATTTTTTAGTAATTATACTCCAGACTGATGTTGCTTAAAACATTTAACTGAGCAAAAGTGGAAAATAATATAGTTAAAATATTTCTTTTCAAAATGCAACATGAGATCACCTTATGGCTCAGTCACACTGAGTCACATTCAGTGCTTGCAACCACATGTTGAGTGTGAACCATCGACCTCTTAATGACCACTTTGATGGCAAGGTGATTGCACAGGTTGTAAGGTGGGAGGCAACCAGACTCTGAGTGACTGCAACCACTCTCAGACAGATTAGCAAAGGTTCACAAATAATTTCTGTCTAATTTCATAAACCTAGAAAGACTATTGCAAAAACATGTTGCACATCATCAGAGTCAGTCCTCCCCAATATGGGCATCTGCAACACATCTCTGTGCAACAGGGGGATCAACTCACCTGGTTGCATTCTCGTTATATTCCATATTCCAGAGTGCCCATGTCAGTTTGCAGTTAAATTGCTTTCCTGCAACAACTAAATCACTGTTTTGGGAGAAAGTGCCTACTTTTGCTTTCAAATCTATGAAATTTTTGGCTGGACTCTAAATGCAAGTAATTAAGGTGAATTTCTGTGCATCTGGACTGCAGCAGATTTGCAATATTCACTGATTCACAGAGTTTACAGTTAACTGTTTTATTATCACAGACAAATGCAAACCTGACGCCATTCAGGTAGACAGATAACAGACTGACTCATTACTGTTTTATGACCATCCTGATGCACCGAAGTACCTTGGAAGACAGCAACTGCAAGTGTTTGCAGACCAGAACCAAAGCAACAATTTCAAAGGCAACAAGATCAAAACTTTATTCCACACAGTCGCAGTAATTTTGGCCCTGTTGCAGTTTCCAATTTTTTTTCCCCTGGTAACAATGGCATTACACAATAAAATGATGCTGTATGTTCCGGGTGAACCTGAGCTTCTGGAGAAAAGTTTTATGGTTAGACGAGACAAAGATTGAGCACATAATGACAGTGTACCAGCTGTCAAGCATGGTGACGGAAGCATCATGCACTGTGGCTGTTGTGTGGCCTGTGGTACTGATACACTGCACACATTGGATGGAATAGTAAAGGAGGACTACTTTCAAATTCCTCCACTTGATTTGAAATCACCAGCCGACTGAAACTTGGACACAATTGGATCAGTGTCCAGCAGGACAAGGATCACAAGCATACATCAAAACTGGCTTTAGAATGGATAAAGCAGCCTAACATTAAGCTTCTGGAATAGCCTACTGAAAGCCAAGACCTCAAAACGTATTGAAATGTGTGGACTACACTTAAAAACTTGATTTGTGTCAAACCAACAGACGTTTGCTGTTGGTTACCAAAAGTGTCTGATTGAGGTGCAATTGAGGTGCAACCTGCTAAGGGGCACTTACCCAAATATTACTGGGGGGTATATGTATAAATGTTCGAGCCTGTAGGTATACTTTGACTCTTTGCACATCGCCATTTTTAAAGATATATTAAACATTCAAAGATATTTCTAAAGATGTATACTGTACATCCTCCACTATGGAAAAAGGACAGTTCAAAGAAATTATCAAAACAACAAAACAGTGAATAAAATTATTTGCCCTTGGTGTTACAGAAAGTGATGTTATCAATATACATGTTTTTGCAGTAAAAATGCAAAGAAAGGTAGCTTATACTTAAATCACAGATAGTTACTATCGGAGGGAACAGGAAAGAACTTTTAATCCAAGCCGTCTCTTCATAAGCATTCAGCGCTTATGGTGCTTTCAGGGGCCAGCTCGGGTCCAGCATTGTAATTTTGTGCACACGCTCCAAAACATTCCAGTGCCCTTTACTTTACACCATCAAGCATCAACTAAATATGTAAGTCACCTTCTCAACTGTCATCAAAAAACAATCAGTTCCACTAAACCAACAGGCAGTGCTCAGCTGCCGCATAATGAAAATGTGACTTTGAAGTCCAATACAGGAAAAGTCACAGAAATCTGGACCAAATCATATCGTCTAAAAAGAAAGGACAGAATGTTTCACCTACAACCCTCCGCCGACTCAGAGTTTCACTCCCTGAACAAAAGCAAATGTTTAACAGCTTTCTCCTAACCGTTCTTCATCAAATACTTTCAATGTCTCGGCAGGGGACCTTGAGCCTTGTGATTCTGTGCCACCGAAGGGCCCAGATGGATCAAGCTGACATCCTGTGAAACACAAGGACACAAGTCTCTGCAGGTAGCACAAACTCCCCCGTCTTTCTTCTCTCTCATGCTACCCACAGTGGTCTAAGTGCTCTGTCAGTCTGTTGAAAGTGCATGCTGGTGTAATAGCTTGATGATGGGAACATTACTAAGGGGACAGCGAGAGGCTTTTTCAAAAGGCAATGGGCCATAATCCCTCTGTTTGTAACAACAAGAGGGTATATCAAGACTATGTTGGACCTTAAACAACTCTCACGTCCCCTCCCTCTCTCATGAAGTGCTCTTGTTAGAGGTTTGCCGAATGGAGTGAAGTGAACCGAGAGGAATAGACTTGCATTTGGAAAGGAATTACACAGATATCCTTTCGGATATCCACTGTTCAGAGGGCAACCAAATCTATGTCGGGATTAAACGCGATGTACCTTTACAAATCTCTTTGAATGTGGAAGTCCTCCAAATACACTTTTTAAAGATAGATGCAGCTGATTAATTTGGAAGGCGTTCACTCTGGATATAACACTATTATGTTTTCAGACTGAAGAGCAATCGTCTATGGAACAAAGATTCTTTTTTTTTGCTTAGGCCTGAAAAACGGATGTAGTCTTTGATTTACAATGAACAAACAAGACACCGATCAGCACTGCACGCACAGAGAAGCTGCACACACCTACAACCCACAGACCGCATTCGATTGTTCCCGTCCCCCGCCTCTCCTCCCCTCTTTTGCTTCATCCTTCCTTCACTGACACTCGGTGCATCTTATCTGTGTCGACCCATGCCTCCCTCACTCACACACCGCTGCCTCTCCTGTTAAGAGGCGGGACCGCTGCGAGTGAGCATGCCCTTCCTCTGCGCGGCGCTGATAGAGCCTTAATCTGAAGACTGATGCTCAGGAAGAGGCTGATTAAAGGGGAACGATGAGAAAGAGGCAGGGGCTTATCACACCGAGTGAAAGCATCTCAACTCTCCGGGCTAATTGGCCGGGGAGCGAGTGGCCAGCTGCTGGGCAGAGATTGGGTCACCTGATGGCTTTTCTTTCATACTGTCACCGGGTGTACTTTTACGCACCCTCTCCCACGAGTTTGCTCTTATTTAATGAACTCGACCTTGTGATCCGCCGAGTTCTCTTAAAGCCATCCCACTCAGACCCACGTGAATAGCCCCAGAAGCTTTATGTAATTTTTTTATTTTTCTAAACCCGCCTCGGAAGGTGGGGTAGCAGTCTCAGAGCTACAACGTTAGGTGAAAGGATTAATCAAGCTTAACAATAGGGCCTGATGAATCACTCATGGGATCTTTGATACAAATGCCTTGTTTACACAGGAACACTTCCTCGTGACACCCCCTTGATACTTGTGCAAAACTGCTGAGATAATTTCCCTGTAAAACGTGTCTAAACCTTCAGGCCTCATGACGATGCGGGGTTTGGACCAGAACTAGGGCAAGAAATTAATTACTTTTTCTTTTGGTTTCCTCACAGCTGATCTATGCGTCCCGCATTCTAGAAGCAAGAAGGCTACGGAGGAGAAAAAATGCATAATCAACTCGGCAGAGAAATAATGATTCATCTTCACAAAAATACAACATTAAACAGACAAGGATGTCAGAATGCTTCTTTTCCGGTATGCCTGTCATGTAGGCCTCAGAGGAGATGCTGCTTTTGTTCAAAAATCCCGTTTAAATAACATACCTGCCTTGACTAATTTGTTATATTAATTGGTACTTATGGTAATTGGACCCTCCTTTGCACTTAATCTATGTAAATTTCACCAAGATACCAGAGAGAACATTTCTTACAATTTCTTCAACCGCTTGTATGTTACACAGTTAGTCTCTGGCAGCTCGTGCATAATTAGGCATTAAGAGAAGTGCATTGGACATAAAAGGAAATAGCTTAAAGCTCAAATGATGTGAGGAGCTCTGTTCTACATGCTACCAGTACAAGATGTCTGTTGGACGAATCGCAGTCCCTTGTCACTGCCTTCCCCCATCCCCTCCATCCCTACCCTTCCAAACTGCTTGCATTAGCATAAAACTCTTGTCAGAAAGCGTGGGGGACTCAGCAGAAGTAAGACTGGAGGAAGAGACGGCGAAACACCCCCGCCCCTCCCAAAAGGAAAAAAAAAAGTGAAAAGGAAAGAATGCTAGACTAGCATCAGGTCTAGCGACGAAAAACTCATTTCCACAACTCAGATCTGCACCACAAGCAGAACGGATTCGGAGCCCCTTAAAAGTGCCAAGTTCAAGCCCATTTCAATATTCGCTCTTCAGCAAATCTAATACCTGTGACATTAAAATAAAGCTGCTTTCGCTGGATTTGCGCTCTAGCTTCCCAGATAAGATCAACAGGGCAAGGCAACACTTGAATACTGACAAAGAAAAATTGCCTGTGAGTGCACTTCAAATCCACATGAAAGTGAGACTAGACACCCGGTCCCCTCGAACACACAATTTTAGGCATAAAATCCATGTAAACATCTTGAATAGAAGGACTGATTACTAGGATTTTGTGCTATGAGAGGTAAAATAAAACACTCGCTAGCTTTCCCACAAAGCAATGAGGCACAGGAGTATGAACACAAATGCACAAGTTGACTAACGCAAGAATCATGACTCATCACACAACCGATCCTCCGGGGTACAAAGCCTCACATATTGCATCCAGTAACGGTTAGATCACTCTGTGTCATGCTCAGTGAGAGACTTTTTAATAATCCGCAGGTTTTTGGTGTGTGAATGTTTTACATGATAGCTGCTGAGTTTGAGTATTTTCCTAGTTATTCTGATGATATATTTTAAAGCGAAGCCCAACAATTCCCTGGTCGCAGTTGAAAAGTGGAAATCAGCAGGAAATCGGGAAGAAGATATCAAAGATGTAACTGTCAGATTTCTCCGATTTAACAAGCACGCTGTGGCATGTGTCTTCTCGCTAAACCCGAGTGATAGCTGGTGAATAAAAATAATGAAAGACACAGGGAAGCCCATAGAGGTTTATGTGTCCGTTTTGTATGCTCTGAAACACTCGGTGCTCACGTGGAGCCGCATCCTACTGCTTCCACGCCACACGGAGAACAGTTTATTTTTACTCACTGTGGCTGCCTGCAAAGCTTCTTTTATGGTGTAGGTAATTGAGTTCATAAAGAGAAATGCATCTGAAAAATAGAACAACATTTCAGTTGATTACCTGCCATGTATTATCCACAAATTCACACACAAGCATCTGTGTTATTTACCCAGAAGTCTGTTAGATGTCTGGGTAAATAACACAGACGTGTCCTGGTGCAGTTGAACTTCCATCCATGCCTCCATTGCAGCTATCAAAGGGTCAAGAGTCAGGGTACACTATGGATGGGTTTCCTGATTGATGGGTTCAAACATAATAATTCATAAACCTGGGTTGATTGGAGAATAATAGTACCTTATTCATTTAAAGCCCTGAGGCTCTAGCTGAAGTGGTGAGAGACACTGGTTAAATATTTCTTTAAACTTGAGATTTCCTGAGGCATGCTTAAGCACTATATCAGGAGGGTCATGATGTCTACCAACACATGTAAAAGATTTCTGTTGGATACAACCTTCATATTTTTAAAATGTCACCTTTATCAAGCTTTCAGTAATGGAAAAGCCCCCCAGCTGATACCAAAGTAGATATAAAATTACTTTGTTTGTTAGATTTAGCTACAATGGAGCAGACAATGCTATAGGGTATGTATGCATTCTCTACCCTTAAATTAAATGAACAACAGAGAGCTGAGCGACAACTGATTCAATCATAAACCCTTTAAAAAAGACAAATCTAATAACAACTGTTTTGTGGACTACTATTTTCATGTCTTGAGTTCTCCATTTTGGCCATTTTCGTCTTAGTTTTTCAGCTAGCACTCACACTGGCTAGTTAGCCTGGCTAGCATCTATGATTCATTGCGATATTAAGGAAAATGCTTCTTTTGACTTGCAAAAATGGGAATTAAAACAAAAATTTTCAACAAAAATGAGAACAGCCAAGATCTTACAGTGTCTTTTAGTGCAAATGAACAACAGACTATATAAAAAGATGGACATAGCCACTGTGACGCCGCCAACTTGTTTTGCCCCACTTCTGTAGTGTTATGTGCTAATGCTAGCAAAACAAATTAGCAAGACAAGCTCATTTGCTCACGTATGCTAATTTGTGCCATATAAAATGCAAGAATTTCACTCACCGAAACAAAAGCCTTTAACCTAAAAGCAATCTATGTTGTGTTCCAGACAATTGCCTTATAATGCCATTGCATAATATAGTATTTACACTACACGACAAATAAAAAGCTCTGGTTGGATGAGGTCAAGGCTCAGCCCACCTAGTCCAGTCCCCAAGTAGTTGCCATGAACTTAGAAGAGACATGCGAGTCATGTAGATAGATTTGTTTTTAAAGAACACTTCAGGTGGCCATTGAAGAAACGTTTGGTTACAAAGATAACCTCGGTTCACTGAAAATCAAGCGGTCTTCACTCTTCAGGCCATGAAGTTGTGACCTGGTTTCACATATTAAGCAGGTAAAAGAGATCACAAAAAACCCATTATTGATAGAAGGATTCATCTGTAATTTATGTACTGAATGCAGCAATGATGGAGCTCTTTTTAATCGACTGAACAGCGGCACCTGCAGCTATAAGCCTGTAACTGTTTATACTAGAGATGGCACGATACCACTTTTTTATGTCTGATACCGATAGCATAAATTTGGATATCTGCCGATACCGATATGAATCCAATATAGTGTGTTTTTTAATCAATAAAACAGTTTTTTTTAATATCTTGCTGCATTTTGTATAAGTTCATACTCAAGTTTAAATAAACAACAACACTAAAGCTATTCTGTTGTACCTGTATGTAAAAAATACACTGCACCCAAAATATTTCATAGTTCAGCAATACTGATCAATCTAATAAACTTAAACCTACTCCATCCTTCCTATTCTGGTATTTTAGAGAGTACTTAGCAGAAATATCAAGCTCCCAGCAAAAAAAATCGGGAACCACCCTCCACCTCATGATGCTTAATCGACGTAATCAACTTTAATTTGATGCAGTGTTGGAAAAAAAATGCAGAGAAATCAATTATTTTTCAAGAAATATTAAATAGATTCAACATCTTTCCTCAACAGAATTGCAGACTGCACAGATGATATCTTCCCAAAGGAAAAAGTACTATAGCTTACTAGGGTATATTAGACTTAACGGTTACTATATACAGTAATGGACTTCTATACATTTTACATCAGATTAAAACTTTGGGTGTAAGATTCAGATAATTATTTATTAAAAGCTAGACATTTTAAATGAGAATAAGAAAGAAAAGTATGTCTTTGTGCCCCCTTTTCCCTGTTCATGCCCTATCGGCCCCCCTGGCTAAACTTTGCTAGATCCGCCCCTGCAGTTACCAGCCGTCAGCTGCGAGAAAAAGATCCTGGAGTAGAAAGTAATATTAAATAAATTCTAACAACAGCTTATCAAGGTTAAACGTGCTGCTGTTGTTCAGCCGCTGGTTTCCTCTTTCTGGTGCAAAGTGGGCCAAAAGCAAACAAGAGAGACGGACTCGCGACAGAAAAGCCGATCAGCTGATCATTAAGCAGTTTCATGATTGAAGTGGCAGCAGGAGAGGGAGGGAGAGAAGAGGCAGTCGCTCCTTATATCGGCTGTTATGCTTAACGTGGGAATGCTTTACAAACATTCAGAGATGAACTTACACACTTGCTTTACTTCTCTATGGGATCACTTCATCGGAGATGAAATGCTGGTTTGGTAGCGAGGCTACAAATACACACAGCCGCTCTATCACGTGAGCACACTGCTCCTACGTGCTACTGTTATGAGCAGAGTTATGCTGTGTTGCAAGTTTTGTGAGATGCTTTTTTGATATTTAATGGATCGGATTACATTTTTTATTTCTCTCTGATATCCGATCCAGTAATTTACCTCAGTATCGGACCGATACCGATACGTAATATCAGATTGGTCCATCTCTCGTCCTAATTTAATTATAATATAACTAACTATAAGGGCTTATGCCTGTTTGCTACTGAAAAATGATATTTTTATTTCCTGTTTAAAGCATTTAAAAATAATTAAACCACTTTTTTTTAAGTAGTTCATTGTATATGCGTGCTTTCATAGGTGTCGACATGTGTAGGTTTCTCAAATCCAGCAAATTTCTGTTTGTCCTAAAATAGGATAACTTTATTGTTTACACAAGCCTTTGACATCCTGCAGGTTACCAGAGACTCAAACTATTCCCCTTTATAAAGCCTTTTCAGCCTTTTTGTTTCAGAAAAGCAAAGCAAAAACAGTGGCGGAGACTAAAAGGGGCAGACGTTAAGAATTAGATGTATACAGAAGCTGAACAAGACAGAAACAGAGAGAAGGGGGGGGGGGGGGGGGGGGGGGGGGGAGAGACGCTTTGCATGGTGCAAATCACGATGCTTGAAGTATGGTGTCAGGCTTGCCAAACAGCTGTTTGGTATGCAGCGTGGAAAGCCTGTTCTCTATCTGCGCTGACATCCTGGGCAGAGGAATTATGATGAGAGATGATTGTATCATGACTGTAATTGTAAATGTAAATCCTGCTGCGTGGCCACCCTCTTTTTGTGCATAAAGATGAGTTGCCCAAACAAAATTTACTATCCACTTCATATCGTGGGGCGACTGCATTACTTTGACAAACAATAACCACTGACAAATGAATAACATAAAAGGAGATGATTAACTCCAGAAAAGCAATCTGGGCAGATAATTTACACTGTGCTCATGTGCTGAAGCTTCCCAGGGTGGCAATTGTTTTTTTTGTTTTTTTTTTCTGTATATGTATGTTTATGGCGATGCCAGGGAGAGCAGGGATTATTTATATTCTGTATAATTAGTGTGCATGGATGCCAACACTGTCACACTTGTTAGAGCACTTCCAGTCTCAAATTAAACAAAACTTTCATCTGCATTATATTGTACGTAGCTGAAAAACTTCTAATGTCTAAGTTCCAGTCCACTTTCATTGCACATGCGGCCATTTCAAAGTGCTATTAATTCCTGTTATTATTGAAACAACAAATATGTGCCACAGTAATTAGTGCACTGTAATCATTGCGCTACGGTGATTAGATACCCAGACAGAGTAGAACGTATGGCTGATCCCCTCCTGCACAGGACTCCAGAGGCATCCGCCTCGTGCAGGCAGACAAGGAGACTCAACGTTGCATTGATACAACAACCACAATTAGCATACACAAACAGCTGCGTGCTGCTGCTCATTTTTCATTAGCCGCAGAGGTAAAAGAGTTTGCTCAGATTAGCCTAATTAAAGAAGCCAATTGATCCTCGTTTTTCTGTCTGTGGAACAACGTATCAAGTTAAGGGTCACGTCACTGAAACGTGAGATTTGAAACTGTCAAAATCAAGGATTTGTCCTTTTTGGTAGTAAGATTGTCTTTACACAGCCCTTAATGTCAATGAAATAGTGAAGTGTGAATTTTTGATATTTGGAATTCGATTAAAATGCAAAGTTATTCTTGATTAATTGAGTGGAAAAAGCGAGAAAAACATATTCGGGGGTATTTTAATAATTTAATTAAATTTAAACATTAAACAAATGCACCCAAAGTCTCTATGCTATATATTCCATAACAGCTATCAGAACATTTGCAAATCTAAATACAGCTTCAGGCATAACCCATCTGTTTTTGGCTTGATCTACATGGTTACTAGGGTAATCTTTTAATGCTGCAATCAAAAGTGATAAAAAAAGGAACTA
The DNA here is from genome assembly GCF_057382185.1 of Mchenga conophoros. NCBI lineage: Eukaryota > Metazoa > Chordata > Actinopteri > Cichliformes > Cichlidae > Mchenga > Mchenga conophoros. The sequence continues at coordinate 38,760,900 of NC_140547.1, read as the reverse complement.
TTCACATTCAGCATCTCCAGACTGGCAGTATCACAGTCAAAGCAAAAAGAGACCCCCATCCATTTCCCCACTTTTTTTCTGTCCACATCCTGTCCTAGTGCAGTGATTGGCAGCTCTTTTTAACTCTCTGACCCAGAGTCCAATTACACGAAAAAGGGTGTGAAGTGTACGAGTCCGATTACGGGCCCATCTTCCCAGAAATAAGGACTCTGTCAGCGGGGAGGTGCGGGCCTCACAGATCCAGCCAAGCATAGCCACAGGCGAGAGCAGTATTCTCTCCTCTGTCGCTTTTCATTGCCGTGAAGTGGCCGCTCCTCGTGTGAGCAAAGCAACCTGCAAAACAGGCAACCTAGCAGAAAATACAAAGACATACCCCACCATTCATCAAAACACACAAACACGCACCAACAAATACACAAACACGGGCACCCCCTTTTATTTTTTTAATCCTTTCTTTCTCAAGTGACATACATGATTGCACATGCGTGCATATTTGAAGCGGCCTATTTTTAAACGTTAATAAACTGAATTCCACAGGAGCACAGGCTCACACCCCCGAACACAACATCAAGTGAGCACTAACATTAATAATGCAGATCCCATCACAGTGGTTAGTCTTATCTACTTATGGAAAATGAAGCCCATAGCATACTGCACCAAGAATACTAAAAAGCAATTATTGCTCTCAGCTGTGGTGAGTCCCAAATTAATGAGGGAGAGTTAGACTCTGGAAGTTTGGGCAAGAAAAAAAAATCTGAAGGATAATTTGTTTAGCTTGTTGGGGAAAAACAGTTGTGTGAAAAATATACTTAATAGTATTCCCCTGGTGAAGTTGTTAAGTGCAAAGGTAAGAGTGCTCCTGAAAGGAAAGCAGCAAAGGAAATACAGTATATACAGCTCTTTTTAAGGCACAGAAAACATTTGTTCTCCTATAATTTGCATGCTAATGATACTGTTCTAGCAATTTATGCAAAATGTGCCTTGATTTGAGTGATTGCAAAGAGAAAAAAAAAAGTTTTACTGGAAGCCTAATAACGAGCAAGTTTGCATGTAACGCAGCGGTTTTTGAAAAAACGAAAACAAAACTTCTCTGAATGACATGATAACGATTGCTCGTCCCTTCTTCTTGCTGACACAAGAATCTGCCTCTCGACAGCGAGAGTATCCCTCACACTGGTACCGCTGGGGCCGGCGCAGGTTGACTTTCAAGTAGGGGGCATCGAGTCAGGGCTAAAGCCTGCTCCGAGTCCCCTGGCTCCAAAGCTTAGGGCTGCGCATGCATATTGGTGCATGAGTGAATGTTTATGTGGGAGGGGTGTGCACCGAAAGGTCAAGATTCAGCCCACATCCTCCCTCAAAAGGAGGAGAGGAGAACAGAGAGCTGGGTGCTGTTTGTGGGTGTGAAACGGTATAAATACAGCAAACAGCATGACAGTATGCCTGCCCTGTTCTCACACTTTAGTTGCAAAGAGCACGTATATGATGTCTTTATTAGCTGTCATAGATTGATGAGTATAAACTTAAACTCCTCGTCCTCCCACTTTCCAAAGACGTATTTTAACGAGTGTCACAAGGTGTCAATAACAACACATGGAAGCCAATGCTTACCTTTTATTTCTGATGCAAAATAGACAACAATCATACATATATGATCTCAAGAGTAATTTAGTAGCTCTGTCTAGTGTCTCCGCTTGCACAGGTTTCTGCTGCAGATGCAGCTGGAAAATGTCCATTACAAGTGAGTCCCAACGTGCAAACGAAACTCTTTTTAAAACCTGACTAAAAGGGTCGACAGATAAGTCTTGTGGGGATTCAGTCTTTTCCTTGTCGCGCTCTCACATTCAAAGACCAAAATGAAAAATGCTGAATGTCTTTGTGCCATAAACAAATCAGCAAGTCGCTCTTTTGTGCACTCGGTAGCATAACCCATCATTACAGTGAAAATGTCAAACATGCTGTCCTGCTGTTCACAAAAGTCTTAGCTCTAAACAGCTCTGAACATATGCACTCTCCACTTCTGTTTAAGTAAAATTTGCTAGACGCTTCACTGGCAAGCAGAAAATATACCCGTGTGACCTTTTTAAAAAAATGTATGACAAGTAAGAAAACAGTAAGAAAATAAAGTGTTGGACTTAGTGTTTGAGTAACAATTCTTTAAAAGTTATCAGGATACAGACCACATCTCATAAGCTGTAATGGAAATATTTCCAAAAACTAAGAAGAAAGACTTCTACAAATAGCTTGAGGTAACAAACTAACTTCAATTCCTGTTGCCAAGTTTTCAAGAAATTAGATTTTTATGGTGTGTCTTGGTAACCTAACCTGTCACAGACTGCCTTGGTTCTTGGTTACAGTTAAGACTTTACTGGGAAGTATTTTGTACAATATTTCACTCTGTAATACTATGAAGCTGTCATTCAGAGAACAACCAAACTAACCACCAAACTAAATTCAGCATACATTCACCAGTCAACTGGTTGTCAGAATACATTTCTAATTAATTAATTACATGGCAGGAACTCTAAGGATTAGGAGCATGCAGACATGGCCAAGATGACCTGCTGAAGTTCAAACTGAGCATCAGAACGGGGAAGAAAGTGACTCTGAATGTGGCATGGTTGTTGGTATCAGACGTTCTGGTCTAGTTCAGAGTTAACAGAGAATGGACCAAAATAGCGTTGACTAGGAGTTCTTTAGGTGAAAATGCCTTCCTGATAGGAAGGTAATAAATAGTAAGTCAAATAATCATTTATTCTAACTAAGGTATGCAGAAGAGTGTCCCTGAATGCACGGTGTGTTGAAACCTTGCAGCAGATGTGCTACAGCAGCAGAAGAGCTATTTTCTTGGCACACTTTGGGTCCCTTAGTACCAATTGAGTTTTATGTTTAAACACCACTTTTACCATGTTACAGTATATTTACATGTAAAGAGATGTTACATAGTACAACCGCTTTCTCATCTTTCACGGAAAGTGGCCTGGGTGTCATTCAACTATAAAGCCAAAATCCTTTGATGCTGTCAGATTAATGGAAAAGGGTAAATATCAAAGAAGGGGTTGATGACAAGCACAGACTACTCCAAACGTCACCTTTTTCACAAGTCACGAGATACAGATACCACAATCCCAATCCTAAATTTTCATGCCTGTGACTGTCATAAGCTGTCGCTGTAAATTATCTGATGCCACCCAGGTTTTGATTCCAGAGAGATCTACTCGAGTTTAGTGTTCATTAACTATTGTATCGGGGTGATGTTAAGGTTGTTAAGAACCTGAACAGTGCAAATAGTAAAATAGTTTTATATTTGTCTGAGTTTAAGATGCCATATTTGCCCTTTTATTTAAGTACGGTCACTCACATCAGTACTTCCACCTTATAGTAACTGCTGACCTGCTGCTGTGCTTTGCCTCACATCTCCCAGCAAACATTGGCATTACAATGATCAGCTTTCTGATGTGCAACTTTATTTTTTTTGGCTGCGTTTTAATCTCTGTAAACCAGACTCCTATATCAATGCCACCCTGCATTACCCCTAACACTCAACGGTGCTCTGGTAAAACATGAAATATAGACTCATAAAGGTCTTATCAGCCAGACAAGTGGACCTAAGAGTTCCAGACGAGTGCGCTTAAAGGCTCACGGTGAGTTTAAAGGATTTAATGATGTCTGGCTTTAGAACAATTTTAGCTGGATGCATAACACACGACTCTTTGGTAAACAGTTAAACACTTGTCTCGCAGCCCACTTGCCAAGCAACATTTGCTGAGTAGTGCGACATGAACATTTGATCATGTTTCAAATGAAGCAACGAGCAGCTGTTAAAATCTCTAGAGTAGGCTTGGACGAAAAAAATGGAAAATTCTAAAAATAAAAAATCATGTTTCCCATTTGCCGTAACGCGTCCATTCAAATCCAAGCAGTTCTGACCAAAAGCCTAAGCTGCCATCTCACTTAGCACACGAGACAGCTTTCAGTGGCGTTCACGCTGATTAAACAGTGGACGCAGGCCTGCATCCTGCTGTGCAATGGTTTGCTATTTACCTGTCCTCTCAATTCATGTGGATTTTTCCAATAATCACTAATGTTTGTTTATCCTTTGCCTCACCACCTGCCTCTCCACTCATCAGGCACTATTCATTCAATTCGCCATGGGGCAAATAAAAAAAGAAACACACAATTAGTACTCAATGGGGTGAATTTTTGTTTTGCTGATGGTTACCTTTAATTGTGTATCCGCTCATGGTACTTAAAGCAAAAAAAAAAAAAAAAGTCAGGGATATAGAGATTTTCATTTTCAAATGAAACATAGCTAAAGAGGAATACACTGGCAAAGCACTGGCAATGACATTGAAGTCGCAGGCTGGTATTAAATTGTGAAGAAAATAACAAAAATGCTCTATCATACAGGCTGACAAGATTATTCAGATTCTCTTCTCTAAAAAGAAAAGAAGTCCTGCTGTGGCCTAAGCAGCCAATAAACATTCGACTGAAGAACTTGAGGTTGGTATTCAAGACAAAGCATCCCTAAATGAGAACTTGATCAGTTTTTAATGCTGCTGAAATACAGTCAGGCTGAATATGTTCTCATAAAAAACTGATGGACCATGAGTTTGCGGCAATAAATCCAATATTTTCCTACTCAACACACCTCAGTCCTCGCCCCTTAGCAAAGTTAGAAAGATTACCTACTTTATCAAAAACCTAAAATACTCATTTCCAGTCTACTAGAGCAGCTTTGCTTGATTCAACTTTCATTTCCACTGCTGGAATAAGCTGTTTTAACCAAGTTCTCCCTTCCTTTAAGCCAACCTTCATTTGACTGGCTGTACCTTGCAATTAGATGGTTTGAACAGCAGGTGGGTGGAGTGCTCACAAACGGAACTATGTGCCTGAGATGACCATGCTACAGATCTGTGGAGTACAGAGAGAATAAGCTCACTGTACTCAGACAGCCTCCGCTGTGATCATAAATGGATGGACAATTATGTGCAGCCACAATTTTCAGGTAGGCTGTGGCATTTATAAGATGCTGATTTCCATGTGTGAAGTGCCAGAGTAATGAGAGTTACTCTACCATGGCTCAGATTGGTGTGGTGGGTGGGCAGTGATGGTGTGGTGAGGTGTGGGGGGATAGTGTTTGTTAACAGTTCGAATGGTCCAGCTCTTTGTAAGTCTGGAGGTGAGGGACCTGACTGACTTGAGGTGCTGACCAGGGGGAAGTGGGTCAGCGGGGTGCAAGAAGATGATTGCACTGGTTTTCCTGAGACAGGAGGAGCTGCCAATGGCCTGCAGGGGTGACAGAGAGCAGCCAATGAGTTATTGGGGTGGGGTTAAGGCACACCCTTCCTGTTCTTAGTTTCGGCCCCTGCGTACCAAAAACCCAGGCAGTAGGAGAGCACGCTCTCCACTGAGGAGTAACAGAAGGCCAGCTGCAGCTTCTTATCCAGGTGATTCTTCCTCGGGACACAGAGGAAGTGCAGCCAGGGCTGGGTCTACTTTACCAGGGGGGTTGTGTCGTGGGTCCAGGTGAGATCAGCGGAGATGTGGGTGCCCAGAAACAGATTCCACCCGTTCTCCATTTATAATGAGAGGGAGTGGGCTTGCCAGTACTTATTGAAGACCATTACGAGTGTTTTTTGTTTTAAAGATGTTCAGCTATTTTCTGAGCATCAGTGGGATAAGTTCTCTACCAACACCCTGTACACTGGTGTCATTGGCATACACTGGGTGAGCAGTCACAGGTGTACAGGGTGTTCAGTAGGGGGCTGAGTATGCAGCCCTCTGGGGATCCGGTGCTGCGTAACAGTGGGGGAGGAGGTGGAAGCCGAGTTGGACTGATTGTTGCCGGTTGGTGACGGAGTCTTTGATCCAGGAGCAGGTGGCAGGGGAGATCTGAAGGTGGTGAGTATGTCCAAGGTTATGGTGTTGAAAGCTGAGCGGTAATCCACATAGTGCATCCCCACTATATTTTACATAGGTCCTCCTGTTCTCCAGATGGCAGAGGAGTCCTCTATATTATAACGATTGAGTCATGCTGAACTGTAGATGGGGCTCAGAATGTGCCAAGAAGCTGTCCTCTACACCGTTACACCACCAGCAGAAGCCCAAACCATTGACATAAGGCAGGACGAATCCATGCTTTCATGGTGTTTAATCTGAATTCCTTCCCTTTGCAGCCTCAATTTCCTGTTCTTAGCTGACAGGAGTTGCACCCGGTGTGGTCGTCTGCTGCTGTAGCTTATCTACTTGAACATTTGATGTGTCCATTCAAAGATGTTCTTCCTTGGTATTAAACAGTGCCGACTTGAGTTTTCCAGCCTTCACGGCTCCAACAACCATTTTCACTTTCCTTCCCATTCTGATGCTCAGTTTGGCCATGCAGACATGGTCTTGACCAGTCCACATGCCTAAATGCACTCAATTGCTGCCATGTGATTGTCTGATTAAATATTTGCATTAACAAGCATTTGAACAGGTGTAGCTAACATCTCGCAGTACATTGGAAATGTAGTTTTAATGTAGTGACTTAGACTAAGGCTATATGAAACTCTTATTTCTTTAACAACATACATAAGTTTCAGCCACACAATGTTCTAGTTACTGTAAGTTAAGCTAACATGAGCTATCAAACCGCTAAATGCATTCATCTAACTTTGACTTTATTGTACCAATTATGTATTTAAGCCTAAATTTCTTCAAAGCATATTGTCATTAATGATTCATTTTTGAAATATAGAGTGTGTAAAATTTTCACCCCAGTAAAATGCAGAGTGCAACTGAGTTCCTACTTAAAATGCGATTAGTCGAAAGGGAGACGTCCTTCCCAGCCGATATAGTCAAACATGGTGGGGGAACAAAACTGCAAACCTGCTCATATATACTTAGAACTGATTTATTATAAGTTTATAAAAATGCATGAATTTGTTGGAAGACATAATTACACACTAATCTAGGTATATTTGAGTACAATATTCTTTTTTCTAGTAAATAAAAATGACTGAGTGCAGCTTTAAATAAATAAACCTATGATTTTAGATATTTCTGTTGCACTTTGCTCTAAAGTATTGCTTCATGTTTATGAGGGTGAAGAATCTTTTATTGTGTATATGTAAAAGTGAAAGAGACCCGTACTTGCACAGAATTATTCCTCGTAAGCAATAAATATCTTTGGATATTTGTTCTCCCGATTCTACTACAGTCTCCCAATTTGTCCATTTTTGCTGATAGTTTACAGTAGTCTGTCATTATGTGTTTACAGCTGAAGTAATGTCCTCAGTGTGTCCTCATATGAGGTTTTCAAACAAACTCCTATCCTCACAAGTGCCTTCTCAAGACTATAGCAACACCTATTTTCTGTTAATTGGAAAAAGCTTTTGTTTGCTCACCATCTCCAAAGAGAGTTATTACAACAAGTGCAGGCTAAATTATTGAACTGGTGGAACTCAGTGAACCCTTTGCACAGCTTTTTTGTTTGAGAAAGCACTCTGTAATCAGCTGCTGTGCAGATACATTCATTTTCTTTTTATCTGCGCCACATAATAAGGACTTTGGTCCAATTCCACTATGCTGCTGCAGCGTTTATGAAGAAGTCAAAAAATGGGGGTATCTGAGTAACTAGGTCACTTTGATGTTTCACATTTCTAAAGCACTAACAATCTACTTAGACCATAACTTCACAACATTTCCCCCCAACTACAGTGGTGGATATTAAAGTTTCTCTTTTGCCAGTGCCCGACAGTGAACAGCTTTGGTCAAATGTGCTCGCATCAATATGGATTTTCTTCAAACACTTCATATCTTAAAGTGAGAGAGGAAATCAAAAATGTACAGAGGAGGACCTTCAACCAGGAGACAAAAGTAAAACAAATTCAGGAGCCAAAAGATTCAGTGTGATATTCCATACAATATTTAACAAAGGAACTTGTGGAAACACTGGGCCTTTCATAGTATAGATTTCAGAAATAATAATGGCCCGAAACATCTACTGTATTCACTTAGGACCACAAGCACAGGGTCTTTTAACCGCCTGCCATGTCCCTCAGCTGCTATATTGGAGCTGTTTTCAGTGGCAACATGATATATGCAGAACATCAGATATACTACAGTTTATTCTATTTGCAGATGATACAAATATTTTTTGTGCTGGAGAGAACTTACATCAGCTTTTGGAAATTGTCACACAAGAAATGATTAAACTGAAAACATGGTTTGATAGAAATAAGCTATCATTAAATTTGGAAAAAACTACATTTATGTTATTCGGAAATTGTAAAAAAGATGCAGGAGCAAAATTATTAGTAAACAATGTTGAAATAGAGCAAGTTTCGGATACAAAATTTCTGGGTGTGATAATAGATAACAAAATCTGCTGGAAACCTCACATAAAGCATATACAAGCCAAACTGTCAAGAAGCATCTCCGTACTAAGTTAAATATTTTTTGCCTTCCAAATCACTCCGGGTACTTTATTGTTCACTTATATTGCCATATTTGGAATACTGTGTGGAAATTTGGGGAAACACATATAAAACTGCACTTCAACCAATATGTAAAATTCAAAAAAAAGCAATCAGGATGATTAATAAAGCAGGATTTAGAGACCATACTAACATCATGTTTTTGAAATTAAAAATACTGAAGTTTATGGATCTTATAAAATATAAAACTGCAAAAATTATGTACAAGGCCAGATACAATATGTTACCAGGAAATATACAGAGGATGTTCTATGACAGAGAAGGAGACTATGAATTGAGGGGGAAATTGAATCTAAGGATTCTTAAAGCACGGTCAAAGGTTAAAACCTTTTGTGTCACTATTTATGGGGTAAAACTGTGGAATAGTTTTACTATAGATCTACAGCAATGCTCAGGAATTAGTAAGTTCATGAAAATACTTCGAAAACTGATTTTGGAAGAATATGATACCGATAAAGATGATCACCCATTGTATGTATAAAAAATATCAAATTATATCCAAATTATATCAGTCACGGTAGCCAAGTTTATATAGGTTCTCCTCGTGTATCGTGTGGGGTATGTGATGATGGGAATTAGGTGAATTATGTGGGATCAATAAGATGTTGAGCAGGGGTAGGAATTAATAAGTATGTTCATACTTCTTCCTACTCCTTTTCAGACCAAACATTGTTACATTATGTCAGACGATTTTGTTTTATTTCATTATATATTTTTTGTTTATCTGAACACATACGTGTGTGTGTGTATATCTACATATATATTCGTATCTGTAAATGAAAATATATGTAGTGTGTATATATTGTTTTTTGTTTTATATGTCTGAAACAAATAAAGATACAATACAATACAAAAAAAAACAATGTAGAAGTCTTGTAAAAGTCAGCTCTGAGGTGTGAAAGTGTATCACAATGAATGCGAATCGAGAAGTTGCTAAAGAAAGGACAGGCTCAATGGTCAGGTACAAGCTGGCCTCAAGAATCAATGACACACGTTTGGCCTTGCTATTCAAAGGGATATAAGAAATAATAAGAGTACAAAGGAAAAGCTTTCAAAAAGAAACAGTCCCGTCCTTTCTGCTGGTGATACAAGGGACCAGAAAGAACCAGAGTCTTGCCATCGATTTGCCAAACCTGAACAAACACTGGTGAATGAGAAGTTATCAGGTGGAACTGGATAGTTAAAAAATATATTTATTTATTTATTTTTTTGGCTTATTGCACTTGTGATGTGATAAGTGTCAAAATGTGACTTTATTTGAGGGAATCTTTACTTTCACTTCACAAGTAGAGCCCAGAGTGTAAGATCAAATTACACACTATCCAACCTCAGGCATGGCTGCCCCCTATCACGATGAATTACTGTGTTGTTATACTGTAATGCTGCTCTAAAGTGTAGACAGCATTAGAATGGGAAGCCACGGAGGAAGCATAGCCCCCTGGGCTACAAGATTATAACCCTGCTGCTAAACCCAGGGATAATAGGAGTTTTCTGTCCTTGGGTGTACTACGCCAGACAGAAAAGTCCTTCAAATTCTCTCAGTCTTTACCTGTGGCTACGGATAAGTCAACAGAGTTATCACAGCCCACCATAACTGCTGCCTCTGAACCACACAGAGGCAGCAGTGTTTCTCATGTTGAGGTTTGATGGAAAGAAAGTTCTACTTTCAATTCAAATACACGGAACAAGGGGAAAATGATTTAAGAGGTTGTTGGTTTTTTTTGCCACATTCTATAACTGTTGTTAGAACAAAAGGGTATTTAGCATGTTGAACACTGTCACATTTCATTCCTGAGTTGTTGAACAATCAATATTTGACTTTTGTTTGCTAGTTTGACAGTAGTAGCAACCTTAGAAATTGTAATTTTCTCATTTTTTGCCTTCCAGCAGCAAAAAATATTGAAGGAAACAAGTATTTCGTCTTGCTAACATATGCACTTTGATGTATGCAAGATTTATAGCAATGAAAATTGATTTGCCTGGAAAATATTAATAATAACAGACATTAGAAGATAATTATTCGAAACTGACCACTGCACTTAACAATGACTGAAAATGATCGCCTAATTGTATCACATTCAAACAAAACTTTCACAGCCATAAAGAATATTCAACAATTCCAATCTTCCTAAGTTACAGGATCTTCTGTCACTGAAATAACTCTCACTGCTCATACTGAGGCCATTGCTTTGAGCTCTGGCTAGCTTTAGCTTTTGCCATATTGATAAACGGCCCTTTAAGTGTATTTGCTTCAACATTACTTGCCATCTGTGTACAGGACTTACTGTATGAGTTAACTGACACTTTTCTCCAACTCTTCAAGGTCTTTGTTGAATGTACCCCTTGTAGTTTAAAATCACTGTTCACCGCTAATCAAACTCCTCAACATATATAACCCCAAAAGAGCACTGAGATCGTCTAGCCAGATGCTCTTAGTACAGCCAAGGTCTCACCTGAAGCACAGAGGAGATCGGGCCTTTGCAGTTATTCCAGAGCCCTTAGACTCTGGAATAACTTGCCACTTGATATTCGTACTTCAGAGTCTATACAGTCTTTTTAATCTCGTCTAAAAACTCACTTCTTTACGTTGGCTTTTAATTTGAGCTCAGTTTGAGTACCATCAGGTTTTTTGTTTTGTGCTTGTCAAGCACTTTGGACAACTTTGTTGCTTTTAAACGTGCTACAGAAATAAAATTGACATTGACACTGACTGACCATCTTCTGCCTTCAGAACTGCATTAGTTTGTTTGTGACAGACATTAAACAATGGTGTGAAAATGATATTTCGGGTTGTGTTGATATGCTAATATCTCGTGGTTGCCCCAGATTCATGATGTCAGTCTCCCATCCAACTACATGCCAAAGGTGCTGGAACTGAGGATCATCTGAGTAAAGCGAGCTTTATGCCAGAGTAGGCTATTCGACTGAAAGCATCCATTTAAACGTAGATTCACAGTGACCATAGCAGACGTAGTTACCAACAATACTCAGGTATGATGTTCAGTTGATGCAAAAAGAGCTCAAAGTGTGCCAAGACAATATCTCTTAAATAGTTTACTGCAAAGTAAACTGGTTGTCACTGTTTATGTTTCACAGCAAGATCATTGCGCTGATCTTTCATTGCCACCAGTTTTGGAGAGCTCGGTGTATCTTAATGAAACAGCCACTGAGTGTTTGTTCTGTACATTATAGCAAGTGAGCCATGACATGAGGCGAAGTATAGAGAGGATGAAGTCTGTGCATCAGATGCATCTATGAAAAATAAAACCCAAAACACACAAAACAAAGAAAGCAAAGAGGACGAAATGGCCTTTGTGCGATGGCGTGGAAACATGAGAACGTTTCTTTCTCCTTTATATAGGAATAGCTAGAGCTATTCATCCCAAGTGGGTGGTTGATTTTCCATTCATACCAGGAACTGACAGCGGAAATCTTGACCTTGCAACGTGAAATAGATCCTGCATATGTACCAAGAGGTCCTGGTAAGTTTCATAATAACGCTGATGACCAAATCGATCTGAATCAATACACATAATTAGCCTCCTTAAAGTCCTCTCATTTATTCACCGCCTTCATTCAACTTCAAAGGAAAATTTTAATCTGGAATATCCTGTGTTGCCTCTCGATTAATGTGTTACCCCCCCCAATTACTGTCTATATCAGTTGCCATTGTGTCCTGTGACGCACCCACCCGCCTGAAACACCTTGAATCGATAACCTTGGCTGTGTTTAAGCTAAAGTCATGGAGGCTGTAATGATGCTTAACAGCCCATTAAGGTGATGGAGACCTCGGGTACGGTGCGGGTGACACGTCAGGGTCAAGCAGTGGCTCCAAACACCTGAGGGAGGCCATGTTCACACATATAAGGCACATCTTTTGCAGCCTGTTATGTAAGTGGGAACACTGCATCTTTGAATAATACCAGAGCGTTAATTAGCTTTAGCCTATTTGTTAAGCAGAACAGAGGATCCTTTTAGTGCACATACACACACACACACACCCTGGTTAAAATGTACATTTAACTATTCATGAAAGCTCCGTGTGTTTCCCTCGCTGCAGTGCCAAACTACTCCTGGCTAAGTTTCTTTTATCTCCAGCTCTATTGTTTGGTGACCTCGGTTGTATAAGAGGCTTGTTCTCCATTGTTTGCTTCTGCGGTGAAATTGATTAACATTGGGCTATAATTGCGGCAAAGAGTTGAGGACAAACACCGGGCCCCATTATCTTTCACACTGTGTGACAAAATGGAGCTGTAATTACTAGCAACCGTTTTCAGAAGACAACACGTCTAAATGCAGCAAAAAAAAAAAAAAAGAAGACGTGTGGTCCATTAAGTTGTATGCACATGTGCATTTGCACTTAATTGATGATTACCCCTTGCTGATCAAAAGAGACTTAATGTTGCTGCAGATGGCAACAACAAAGGAGGAGGAAGAAAAAGAAGAAGGAGTGTAAGAGTGTGCAAGGCCGGATAAAGAGCCAGGGAAAGGGAGCAAATGGAAGGTTAAGTGCAAGCAAGGTCCAAGCTAGAATTCAAGTAAAATGATAAGTTTTGTTCTCCGTGAATGAATGAATTTTATTATTTAAAGGATACAGCTCTCTCGGCTGCTGAAGGATTCTCCTCCTTCACTCGCTGACACTTTCTGAGGAGTACTGCAACGACCATCCATAAGTCAATCATCCCAATTTAGGTTGCACAGGTGCACGCATGAGCACACGTGCATATAGGCACACGCCTACATGTGCATCAACATACACAACGCACAGAGATTACAGAACATGATGCTCAAATGATCCCACATGACTCAAACACATCTGGCAGACAGGCAAATTTCACAGCCTTCAGAATCTTCGGGGTTAAAACTGTGTCACAAAGCAGAAATTAGACAACTGGGTTCCTGAATTCTCAGCTAATGAAAAAAAAGGGGTTGAATGCACGATTACAGCTAAAGTGCACACGCACGCGCAGTACACTATACGAAGCCAAAGATGCTTGAGCTGCGTACTGTGCTGCTCTTTCCCTTTATGCAGGTTGACACACTCGTTTTGTTGCTCCAGGCGTTGACCGCGTTTCACTACTGGAAAAAAAGAAAGAATGAAAGAAAGAAAAGGATCTCCATGGCAACAGCTTTTGCAGTTTGTAGGTTCTAATATGTGTGATGACATCATCCAGCACCACTGATCAGAGGTACCCGCTGATGCATATCCCCTTTACCCGTCAGTCAAAATTTCCAGCTTTGAGAAAAAAGAAAAAAACAAGTCCAGCTGAAAATGAGATATCAGCCCTGTGTAGTTGTACTCGGCACATTCAGAAATTAATATGCCGATAAGGCATTTGATCAAATACATGTAAAAATTCTTTCTTATTAGTGTAAGAAAAAAATCTCAGAAATCCATGTTTTAGTCCGAATAATACAGAGAAACATATCAGACACTTAAACTGAGACATTTTACTGCTACATTTTGAATTTGATGAAATCCTACGTCGCAAGTTATCGCATTCACGAGATTTTCAGAAAACTCGACCTCTGACCTTGAGGTCAAGGTCACTGAGATATGAACTTGTCTGGATTTTTAGTAAATATCAACGTGAATATCCTACACCGCCTTGTTTTCGAGCATTCACAAACGTGGGATGTCCATGTTGCCTGTCATCTGGGTTGATGACAAACAGTTGTAAAAAGTTGGGGGCAGCAAAAGTGTAGAAAAGTAAACGGTACTAAGAAACAGCTGAAGGAAAATGTTTGCAAGTAATTTAATGAATTCAAATTAAGGTAATTGGCAACAGGTCAGTAACATGACTTTTTTTTTTATACCCAGAGTTTCTCAGAAGAAAGCTGGGCAGACGTTCTCCAGTCTACCAAAAACAAAGTTCAAAGTTTTTGATTAATGTTCCTCAATGTAAAATTGCAACTATTGCAATGACTCTCATCATCTACAGAACCTAACTAAAGAAAATCAAAAGATTCTGAGAATCTGGAGAAATCTCTGTGTGCGGGGAAAACGATTGAAAAAGAATCCGATATGTCATGTATGCCTGTGACATTTAGGCTTTAGCCTGACCAAAACTTGTGTGCAAGCTGCTGTGTAACCCACCTCCCCCTACAACTCCTTCTTTCATGCTTTACCTGACTTAATGTCATATCTGCTTTACTGATGCATCCTCTCCCCTATGCCGGGGTCTGTGCGACTACTCTCTTAGTCTTCAATTTCACAATGAACAACAATTTACATTTAAGTATTTCACACTAAGCCAACATATTATTCATCTCAAATGTTTAACTAAGTATCAAAAACTTGTGATTTGTTGAAACTATCACATAATATATGAAGTCCAGACTTGAAGTCACACATATTGTTCACTGTTCAAGCTCCGTGCTTCAGTGCACTCAACCATAACCCCTTAAAAACACATATTGACTTGAAACTGGGGCAATCAATGGCTACCCGAAGTGTTCAATTCATAGAAAGCAGTGAAAGCATATTTTACTCCTTGTAGAGTCTCTCTGCTTTCAGCCTGGTCATGCTCAGTCAGGTGAATTCATGCCTCCATCCGCAAAAAGGTTTTTGGTTCTGGCACGTGTACATGTTTGCCCAGTAAACTGATCAAATTCTGAGCACACACATGTTCCGGCACAGCCCTGCGTTCATCCTGCTGCTTCAGTCAGCCATGAAATCATTAAAAGGTGCCACTGTGCTGGTTCCACTTGTGGGCATACATGCTCAAGCAAGAAGTGCTATGCTTTGGGTTCAGAAGCTGTTGTTTGTCTCTTCACTTTAGTTGCTCTATAATTTCGGTCGATTTTTGCTTAATATGTCAATAGAACACGTTGTTCTCTAACAGCTTCCTCAGGTTGTTTGCGCAGACTGGTAATTGGCCTTGTTATCATTGACGATTTCCCGTCTACTAATCAGAGGGTCGTAGTTCGATCTGCAGCATCTCCAGTCCACTTCTAGCGTGATGATGGTGAAGTTGCTGCGTGGGTATTCTAGAAAACACTCTGTGGATGTATGGGTGAAAATAATGACTTGTAGTGTAAAGTGCTCCGAGGGGTTGATAAGGCTCAAAAATAGTCAATATCATTGCAAGCCATTTTCTATTTGCATTTCTTGTAAAATACGCTTGAAGCTGGTTCAAGTAATTTATAGTGCTGTCAAGACGTTAACTACACATACAAATCCTTTTAACTTGGCAAAAATGACTTACGAGTGCGACAGTGACACCGAAGGGAACTACAGGTCCTTTTGGTGTCAATGAAATGATGGTGAAATGTGACCAAGGGGTAAAATATAAACTATGAATTCCTGTGAGAAAGGAGCCACAAAGTCCTTCAATGCTGTGATACAAACACAGGCACGGCAGCAAAAGGAAAGCTACACAATAGAGGGAGAATGGATAAAATGTTGGGAGAGCCGAGATGAGAGGGAGTGAAATATGGCAAGTGAGGGAAGACAGATAGAGAGATGCCACAAGCATGAACAGATGGCTGCGAAGAGACTGGAAAAGAGTGAGATAGTGAGTGAGGCAGATAGAGAGGGAGGGAGAAGGGGAGGGAAAATCTGGATCAGGCTGAAAAAGGCCTCGAGTTCACTTTGGGGAATGCAGTAAGTAGGACAGGCAAAACTTACATTCCAAAATATGAGACCCAAAAATAGCCCAAAGGAGAATAAACCACTCAGGCCTGGGAGCTATGCTAGATGGTCAGTCGAAACAGCACCATCCACTCTTTAGGAGTCATAATCTACCTGAGGATGGACACAAAGGGGAGCTGAAATCTTAATGGTAATCTATGCAAATTCAGTTATGCAGGGCTGGAAATGAAAAACAGGGACTTTCCTGATGCAAATCAAGTCTACTAAATGAGGCACTTTCATTAATATGTATGTAAAAAGTGGAGCTATAGCACACACTGTATATAGTGAAAGATTGGAGAAAATGCCACAAACTTGCCGTTGTGAGAAACCCTTTTGCCTTCGGAGCTGTGCTCTAACCTCGCCTACCCTACACCTTTATTCATTTAGCCGGTAAAGACAGAGTTCTTTTCTCTGATGCTGGGGGCAACAGCAATATACAGTAAGAGCTGGTCATTAATTCAACAGTCCCCTCATATGTGAGAAGTGCACTTAAAAGTAGGAAATGATGTGTCTCGTTAACGGGGTTGAACCAATACTATTACATTATACTACGAGACCAACCCCCATGGCTGATATACAATAAATGGAGACCCCGTGCCTCTTCTTGTGGCCTATGTGCGTGCTCTGATTCAATCTCTAACCCAGTTTTCTCATGCGCGCACACACGTGCACACACACAGATACAAAGCGCCCCAAGAGGATAACATTCACTGGTACTCTCCACCAGACGTGGGATGAGAGCAGACCAGCTGGCAGATTGACAGCTGTTTGATGATTGTAGATGCACTGCATTATGCTCCCCGGCGAAAAACGACACGGAACTATGAAGACGCAATCACACCGCGTTAGAACGCAGCCGCCTCAATTACGCAGAACCCTCCGATCCAATCCGATGCAGTGTTTACACTACGTGCCTTTGGGCTCGTATAGCCTCGTATCTCGAGCATGTGCGGGAGCGTTGCCATTGATCTGCATTGATCTCTCCTCGGTTGGTGTTTTACCCGCTAAAAAACTTCACCTCCCTACAGTTGCATGTTAATATTACGGTAACCTTGATTGTGATGCAACCTGCCTTGAGCTGTGCCCAAAGTCCAGCTTAAAACCGAATCGTATTAATGAATGGAACTAGCAGTCACCCAAGGCCAAACATTGGAGATCCTGTGCCTGTGTCAAATTTGCATGAGGCTGATGATTCACAGCTACTGAACTGCTGCAGAGATAACTTTTTTTCATGCGGTTTTATAGCACTCGCGGATAGGTCTGGCGTTTTAATTTCAAGGATGTGTGTGCAGCGAGCTATTGAGAGTCATGCCTTCACTGCAGCAAAACTTTCCTCCTTTAATGCCAGCCATTTTATTCAGCATGACTGACGTTTAGCTGACATTATTACCCACCTTTGGAAAATGAGCACTAACACACGCTGGTAAAGGCCAAGTCCAGATGGCAACAATCATGAGAAGCCGTCAGAATGTGTCTTGTGGACATCCTGTCTGACAAGAAAAAGTCAATACAGCAAAAGCCATAACCAACTGTCAGGTTCTGTAGAAAGTAGGCTTTTACATATTAGACAGTGTTGCTGCACATTTTTAAAGCAAACTAACACCTTTTTTCTCATTTAATACCAAATGTAGCAATGTCTAAATGCTGTTTTGTTTCTCTCACAGGTGTCTTGACCTTGAGGACTGCATGGATGCTGCTGTTGTATCCTCTTGCACAAGAGATGAGTTGTTTTGTGCCCAATCCAACAAAACCCTCACTGCTGTTATTGTCATGTCCACATTACTAGCAGGTGGCCCAACAGGAGCTGTTGATGTAGCAGCAGCAGACACGCAGGGCTCCATTAGCATTGTTTTTCTGATCTCACATGATTCCTGTTCACAGGTTTGAATAGTTAAATGGTTTCTTGTGGTGGCAAGCTTGTTTTTAAACTTCCCAGTCCCCATCTTAGTAGCTATGTCTTTTTTCTTTTGTCCATTTGCACTTTGTGGCACTGCATATAACCCTAAAGTTAAGATAAAAAAGCAAAAACTGAATAAGTAAAAAGATTTAAGACCACGTTGATCTTGAGGATAAGGGCTGGCCTCCACGATGGGCTGGAATCAAGTCACTGCCTCCAAGTGGAAGATTCAGGAATCTTGGATTCTCTGAGGACAGATTGACAGATGCTGTACAGGCCTTACATGATGAAGCGAGAGCATGACATGGAAGCGAAGCTGCTGATTTTCAAGTTGATCTACAATCTGACACTTATATATGGCAATGGGCTGTGGGTTAGCAACCGAGAGAATGAGATACAAGCCAAGGAAATGAGCTTCTCCACAGGGTGTCTGGGCTCTCAGACTCAGATTAGTGCAACTGCTCCTGCACATTGGCCATTTGATAAAGATGCCTCCTGTTTTTGCATCCGTGGTGTGGGGGTTCAGGCATGTCATACTAAAGGGAGGTCCTGCAGAGACCTGGGAGAAACCCTGGTGAGATTGGATATCTTGGCTGGTTTGGGAAAGCCTCAGTGTCCCTCACCAAAAGTCGGAAGTGGCAGCCAAGGTGTCTCTGCTTATACTGATATCCATCTTCTACTGGGTATCCAGGTTTGGGTCTGAGCTAAGAAACCAACACTTCCCTCACCTCTGCCACCTCTTCCAGCTCATCTGTGGGGACACTGAATTGCTCCCAAGCCACCTAAGTCAGCGGTCCCCAACCTTTTTTGCGCCACGGACCAGTTTATGCCCGACATTATTTTCATGGACCGGCCTTTAAGGTGTCGCAGATAAATACAACAAAATAAAACTAGTACCGGTACCGGAAAAAAAGACGATTTATTCATAACACACGTGAAAAGACCCGGGAAAACCGAGTTAACGATAAAAACACTAACAAAATAATGCTGAAAACTGATAAAAACCCTGAAAACCATACATTTCACACCTGAGCCTCAACTCTCGCAGCCCGGTACCAAACGACTCACGGACCGGTACCGGTCCAAGGCCCGGGGGTTGGGGACCCCTGACCCAAGTGATATACTCTCCTCAGCCGGTCCTGGGTCCGAGCAAGAGCCTCCTAGGCATCTAGGAGGCACCCTAGTCAGATGCCCCAGGATAAGTGTCAGAAAATGGATCAGTTTTAGAGCTCTGAAGTAAAAGCACAACTTGAAAATGTATCAGTTGAGAAAATCTCAAAAACAGTACAATTTAACAGCGACATTAACCGTCACTGCCACGAGTGATGCATTACTCCCCTGTTCAGGTTCCCTGCCAGTGTGTGACACATGCACTCAATTTACAGCTGTGACAGAGGAAATCACGAGTGGCTGCATTAAAAAGGAAGCTTAAGAAGAAGTGTAGGTTTCTGCAAGCGCATCAGATACAGTAGTGAAAGCATTAACACAAACCCCCCATGGTTCACAACCGCTCATTCTTCTTTAATTACACACCACACACACACACACACGCTTACAGAAAGCACAGACACACACAGAGTCGAGCAGACATGGTTCGTTCCCTCTGACTCTTTCTCCCTGTTATTAGTTGATGAGTCATAGCGTGGCTCTTCTAAAATGGGACAATCCCCACTCTCAACACACACACAGTCACACACACCTTATACAACAGAGCACCTGAGACACACCTACGCAAACTCATAGAATACTCTCCCAAGTACACACACAGACACACGCACACAGTTGCAATTTGGCAGCACCCCACTCCACAGCCTGGGGACTCTGGAGCTGCCTGGTGTTGATAGGTTAGTGCTGTTTTTCTTTCACACATCCAAAAACATAGTCTGCTGAATATCAGTGCCACCTGCTTCTACCATGAAATGGGCTAATTAAGTTTATCCTGGGAAAACCTCACTTATCTACCCTACCTACGAGTGACTGCAGTCAAATTATCAATTGGGCAAATAGACTCGGCGTTAGAAGTGGTCCTTTCCATTTAAGTATAAATGTCATGCAAAAAAATTAATTTCCCCAGCGGCATCAATACAATCCCAATTTTGCCTCAGCCAGTGATGCTTCTCCTGGAGAATTTATTTATTTATGATAATTTGATGCCACTTTGAAATTATAATATGTTTGTCTGTACAAAAGCGAGACCACAAGAAGACAGCCCGGCCAAGCTGTGTCTCTGCTTGCCAAATAAACTAAACTCAAGATGTTTGTTGGGGAGTTTAAGCGCCAGCTTTCATGCGTTTTTGGTAAAACTGCACTGAACACTTTTGCACTTTGACAGCCCCACACAGCAAACACCGCAATCTTTTTTGGATGGACAGAAAAAAGCCCCCCAAAAAACCCCCACACACAAAATGTTAGGAAGACACAGACTCCTGAAACCTATGTGTGCTTTTTGTGTTTGGCAGCACAGTGAGTCATGGTTTGGACTGAGTTTGAAGCAAAACCCAAACTCCACCCCACTGTCAGTCTGAAAGAAATCAAAGTTTTAATCTGTCAAATTGAGGGTGCACAGGGATCATACTCCACAGCTGAACACGGAGCCAAATACGCAGTTAAAGAAAATATACTTAATCTGTGCTTATGCTGATAAAGACCGGCATATTTTTACCTGAACCAAGAAAAACAAATGTTTCAAGTCAAGAAAAAAACAACAAGCCCCCCAAAAAACCGCACACAGCCAACAGACTGGATCTCACTGATAATTTCTGAAAAATTGAAGTGTTCTCCTCGTCTTTTATTTGTCTGATTATTGAAAATGAAACAAAAACCAGTAACAGTGAAGAGAGAGGTATCAGTGAGACAGAACGTCTTCCAGTTGTATCTGTTTGGATGCCTATCCTTGGTTATCTTGTGTATCGTGTTATTGCTATTCTGTTTGCCTGTGTGCAAGGAAGTGAACCTTCCATAAAAAAGCACAGATCTGATCAGCAAAGTGTGCCAAACAGGGTGCAAGGAATGTAAATGAATCCTTTACGGCGCACTGTTTAAAGCAGTCAATCATGACGGAGCATTGGCAGCTTTCTCCATGAGGGGGAACAAATACTCAAGCAAATCAAATGGAGCCATTACCATGGAACCGTTGCCACGACAACGACCTTTTTGCCTAACCTTATGCGAGTAGTTTTATTTGCCTAATCTTACCCATACCGCCTTAAGGGGAGCTTAGAAGGCCACTCTCATTGGTTAGTCTTTGTCTTCCTTCTGTACAATTCATGACTTTACAGTAGCTATTAAAAAAAGAAGAAGAAGAAAAACTCCAGATGAGTCCAGTTAGGGACAATTAAGCTCAAAATAAATAAATTAAAAAGAAGATCCTAGAGAATCTTTTGCTGATGCCTTTTCAACTCATTAAACCAGCATCTGGCAACTAATGGACCACGGACTCGATGGAGCACAAGTCTTCTAAAAAACACTTTGTCTAATGACGTGGCTGTCATAATTGAAATCAATATCAATACCATGTCATTGCACGGAAGGATGCTCAATATCTTGTATCTGCCTTGCGGTTGCCAGGGAGAGTGAATAGTCTGGTGTGTGTATGCCTGCTGAAGAACAGAGACAGGCCCGTGTGCTATGGTTAGCCTGAGTCTCAGAGATTATACCCGAGTGCTGCCAAGGCAGCTGGCACATCGGCTGTGGTTTCTCTCACTAGCATCCAAGAAAAGAAATGGAATCTTTTGACAATAAAACATTTTCTGGGCACTTTGGTTTTATTGTTGTGAACATTTTGGTACATTCCAAAAGCAAGACATTGAACAGCGAAGTAACGATTCTGGATTTTTACACTGGCAGAAGCAGCTCGTGGCTCTCACCCACAGTACTAGGGAAAGTAACTGCCCACTCATAAAGCTATGTCCCAAATGTACACTACTGTATGAACTGATCTGGTGAGATTGTGCATTCACAGAGGGGAAAAAAATAACATCAATTGTTGCCAGCTAGGAGATGCCAAAAATGTAAGTGACTTGTCATTTCCAAACTTCTACTGGAAAAATAAAATAATTGCAGTGTTGAACTAAATGGAATATATTTCCTCTGCCTACATGTACTTTTACTTCAAATAAATTTTATATCAGCCGGCCAAAACACAGATTAGTTTATGCAATGGGGAGGTGTCTGTCACTCATTGTTCCACCGGATCCTCCGCTATTAACAAGGATTTCTGCTACTCCTACAGTTTGAGTCAGAAACAATAATTTTCTAATGGTTCTGCACTTAAAGTCAAGATCAAGGCCATATTTCCATTTTCATAAGAATATCTGCTTCTTCTGTTCTACTGGTCAGATCAGACTCCTTCCGGTTTATTGGCAGGCCGATCTAACTAAAAAAACTAAAGAAAAGAGAGGAGAAACACCCTTTAGTCATGCTGCAAGTGTTGATGTCAGTATGTCCACCAGAGGGCAGTCTGTAACTCCCATGTTGGCAACGCATGCTTGTAGTAACAAACTGATCCAAGAATAGCTTAAGCAACTAAATAAATAACTACATGTAACAAATATTAAGCAAATCTGTTCATGTTTTCTGTGCTTAAAAGCCAAAAAATATCAGTCGATGTATTGGAATATTGGATTAAAAATCACAAAATTTTGGTATCGGTGTTAATCGGTTGCCCAGATTTTGTGACTTCAAACGCTCAAACTAAACTTTTTTTCTGTATATCACGAATTACGTTAAAAAAAACCCCTGACATATCAGCAGTGATGGGAGTAACGGCGTTACAAGTAACGGCGTTACTAACGGCCATTACTATTCCTATCGTTACAATGCCGTTACAGTTACTAACAAGAAAATGTGGTCCGTTACTATTTTTCAGCAAACAGACGGTTGAAGCTGTGTTCAGTTTACCGCATCTTATATCAGTTGCACGGAAGTAGCTGACTACGTAAGTAATCTGCGCGCTACAGCTTTAAGCAGCTGCGCACGCTCCCGCGGACGGTAATCACGATCACTGTCTAGCACAACACCTGGAGCTAATGGGGCAAAACAATCGCATGAGTGCTGCTGTTTGACTGAGGAAGAGTAAAGTAGTCGTGGTAAGCCAGTCACACGACCACTTAAAGACAAAGCAACAAGGTGATATATACCAGTTTTTAAATTGTGTTGATAGGCCACATAAAACCAGATTCACGATAAACAATATATACGCGTGCACTCTCTGCTTATGACTAAAAAACGGGAAGTTTTAGGAGTGACGGCGAGAGAGAGAGAGAGGGAGAGAGAGAGAGAAAGACAGCAGAAAAAGAGAGAGAGCGAGTTTTGAGATGTGAGAGATTTGTGACGTTTAGCGTGTTTGGAGTGTTTAGTTAATGCGTTGTCTTGTGTAGTTAGTGTGTAGTGTTGTGGATAGTTTTGTGTTGTGTGTCAGAACAATGAGGCGACTGCGGTCTCCAGGTAGAAACAGGAGCAGTGATACACCTGCTGCTGTCAGACCTGCAGGTATCAGGCTGTGATGTTCTCCTTTATAGTGGACAGAAATTATTTTTTTGCAGTGGCACAAATAATTTGTGTGGCATCTGATTGAATGCAGCTGATTGTTCTGTAAATCATTTGAAATGGTTATTTTAAAAAATCAAGGTAAAAGGTAAATGGAAGCAAATAACTTTGTTGTTTGCAAAACTTGTGCATATGATTTTAAAATTGACAATTTATATTTGCATTTAAAGTTATGAAATATGATTCATTAAACATGTTTGTGGTTGAAATAGTAAAAAAATATAACTTTTTATACTCAGATTTTATGTTTTTTGTCTGATTTTAGACCAATTGTGTTAATACAGTATGTCAAAATAAGAACATGACTATAAATTCAGACACGTGAGGTTGTGCTGAAAAGGATGATACCAAACAAGGCAAATAAATAGTTTTTAAAGGTGAAATGTGGAGGGAAAATCAAAAGTAGTTAAAAATGGCCAATTATACCCTGGACCCCAGGGTTTTTTTTTTTAAAGTAACGCAATAGTTACTTTTCAAGTAATTAATTACTTTTAGAATATTGTAACTCAGTTACTAACTCGGTTACTTTTTTGAAGAAGTAACTAGTCACTATAATTAATTACTCTTTCAAAGTAACTTGCCCAACACTGCATATCAGAAACTGACATATCAACATAACTGAAATATTGACTGAAACATCAACATAAACAGTGTCTTATTTTTTTGTTTTTGAAGTTTTGTCGTTTTTTTAATGTTACGGTTCTTTTCAAATTCAGCATTAACTATCTAAAGTTTTACTAATAATATACTAAATAGGTAACTAACCATGTAACCAGGTTGGTCACTTACATTAGGGCAATTTTATAGTTTTTTTTATTACAGTATTAGATGTACTTATAAGTCAAGAAATGTGTACTGCAGACCAACTGGTCTGAAATAAGACATAATATGAAATCAAAATGGCAAAAAAATATCAAAACTGACCATCATAACACAAAAAAACCCAACAAGATTTTACTGGTTGATTTAAAATGATCCTTCCCTCAAAGATCCTTTTTTTAAATTGAATGACAATCAGAGTGGGATTGCAAGGGCAGATGTTTTAAAGGGTAACATCACAGCTGTTTTAACATTTCAACTCAATTTGGGGAAATGCCAACTTTAAACCTACCAGCTCTGATAATGGATGACAACAATGGCAGGCCCGCCACATTTTGCAAATAAAAACAAGTATGTAACTACTCTGTTTCTAAAATTGCTACAAATTAGGATTTTATAGCAAAACACAGCATAACTCATTAGCTAAAGCATCTCTCCCTGTCAGAAAAACCAATTAAAGGCCGTTTTTTCTAATCGCTGTGTATCTATCCTTTATACACTGTTACCAGCTCACTGCTATGACTCATCATAGAGAATAATCTAGTGGAGGATGGGAGGGAAAAAAAAGGAAACCACATTAATTTCTACTGAAAAGCTTAACTAACATTCTAATAAGATGAGGAAATGTATATTGATATCGAAAACAAATGTGGTTAAAAGGTGATAAGGACAGGGTTAAATATAGCAACACATTCCCCACGCTTTTTAAAGGAGAAACACAATACTTGCTAATAAAACAAAGCGCCCAAGAAATGTTGTTATGCTCCATATCGGGAAGCTTTAGACACGCTGTGGTAAGAGGACAGTAACTCTCTGTTGTGTAAATTTCTGTTCTATTTTATTCTA
Organism: Mchenga conophoros; assembly: GCF_057382185.1. Classification (NCBI taxonomy): domain Eukaryota; kingdom Metazoa; phylum Chordata; class Actinopteri; order Cichliformes; family Cichlidae; genus Mchenga; species Mchenga conophoros. Next base: position 38,735,678 of record NC_140547.1, on the reverse strand, counting down.
TTCTATTCTGGTCTGCGCAGAGGTCAGGGGCTATCTGAGCATCTCATAATCCCTCCTACAGCTGAAGAAAAAATATTGTTTCTTTACCCAATGTACAGAAGCAAGGTGTTGCCTGACTCATCGCAGTTATGAGACAAATATCCACAACATTTCATCTGACACATTCTTATTCCCCCAGAGCAGGGCCGCCCACGGACCAAACAGAGGACCACACTTGTCGATGTAATAGAGCAACACAAAGCAGGCGAATACTGTATGAGAAGGACAAATCTGGCCATATCAGATTGCTTAGCACATGCAAATCCCCGGAGGTGACAGCGTGAGACCTTTCCGTGCGTGAGCGTGAATGTGTGCATCATTAGCTCTGAAGAATATTGTGCTTCACCTGCATGTGCGTACGTGCTTCAGAGCAGTTTTGCCATGACATCATATATTGTGTAAAGTTTGCTGCCATTGCCATCCTGGCCCTGTAGCTCTCTGGCTGGTCACCAGAGGATGCTCTCTCTTTTTCTATCTGTCTCTCACACACACGCACACAATCAGAAGTTGGCCCAAAAGGCCAATGTGAGACCAAAGAGAGTGCAGCGAGAGCATCGCCCAACCAAGGTCACGCTCCGGGCAGAGAGGAGACGCTGTCATCTCTGTCCAACCTGGACACACAGCCACATAAATGCAGCCAGAAGGAAACCAATACGGCCACCTGTTTGGCAGGAAATACAGCAAGGCCAATTAGTTCAACCAGGCAACACACACAAATGCACTGCCGAGGCAATGATGATGAGGGAAGAGTTTGCATGGATAGCATTTTGGCTTTGGTTTTCTTTGCTGACAAAGAGGGGGGGAAATAGATCAACAAAAACTGTGGATGAAGTAAAATATTACAGAAAAAATGGCTTCGAACAACCTAAGAAATTTAATGGAAAACGCTTTTCTTCAAGTCACCAAAGAAAATTAATGTCTCCTCCTACTGCTAGCAATTGAAGTTCTTGAATAGCAGAGTACAAGAGAGCAAAGTGAGCTGCCGTGCCGAGGTTAAACTGAGGGCTAATCTAATGGCTGTTAAAAGAAAAAAAAATTACTGCGCTTAACTGCAACACTAAAAGGTGTGTTTAAATATAAGAAGGGCACCGAGTTGCTGAGCGAGTCTTGCCGCTCGCTGCTGGTGCTTGAATGGGGCTGACTATTGAAGCTAGTGATACATGATAGTACTGGAAGGAGAATGAAGAAGGCAGCAGCAAGGAGGAGGAAGAGGAGGAGGAGAAGCTTTTGAAAATTAAATTCTAGCTTGGATATGAAGAACACAGCTGTTGATGGAACAACAGCTGGGCGGTAACTGTACCGACGGCACTTTGTCAGTCTACGCTCTGTGGAACTGGAAACACGAGTCAGAGGAAGACTAACTAAAAACTAAATCCAGGGATAACCCCAAAACAAGATGCCTGCCAGAGTAGCAAGACCACAGCTGTTACATGATACTGATAGTTTAATCCAATGACCGCAGTGCTACCTTGCCTATAAACCTGCTGACTAAGTATTTTACCTTCTAAGTCCTTTGTGCAGCTTTTTGCCAAGAAGTGTTTGAAGGATCTTGATCAATGCTACTTCATGAAACAACAACACAAATACAGTTTAAAAAAAAAAAACGAACATTTTATCCATGGTTTGAGGTTATAAATCATGGTGTTCCTGTAGAAATCATCTACTCAAAGAAATTGGATGAAGAAATACTTTTATTCACCAATGTAAGGATTTGCGATTAATGTCACTGTGAATGTGCCCAGAATCTATGATGAGATCAAAGGGAAACCACTTGAACTGAAAAATCAAGTGCCAAAAACTGCAGTTCTTCACCGAATTGTGAATTGCTTTGTGTCCGCCAGTTAGAAGACCACATATAATTTCAATGTACAAAAAGAAGGCTTAATTTTTATTTTATTTTATCTAATGTGATCCAAAATTATCTACATTATCTGACACCGGTGCTCTTTGCCCATACCCTTTCATCTTCTCATCAGTGCTAGGTTTGAAAAAAGCCTATATGATGGCAGCCAAAATGCTCTTAGTCACACTTCAGGATAGCAGAAACCAATGGCAGAAGTCAGTGTCTACATCCCTCTTTGGTCTATGGGTGAAATCTCAATTTGTCCTAAGGAGCCATGAGTATCAAATCCTACGTATGTTTTGGGAGTGTTGCACATATACTAAATATCAGCACTGACCAGGCACCTCTTATGACCACAGTAGCCTCAAACATAGCAGCAAGTTGCTAGCTAAACTTAACTTCTCTGGCACACAACTGTCCATGGTTTAAGAAATTACCTCCTTCAGGACCTGTACTATCTTCTTCCACCATCAGCTTTATGATGACATAATCAGTAATGACATGATATATATAACTAATCATTTCATGCCACTTCTGGCTTGACACCGCATGCAAAAATGTACCATTTGCCATCACACTGTTACATACCTACCAATGAATGATGATGGTATGGTATGGTAGTGGTTGCTTAGGCAATAGGCTAATATTGAAGTGACACTAAGGAAAACAGTACTCGGTGACCACATCACGACCAAAATTATTGCAACTGCGTGCAATCTGGTTGTTTCTAAAATGACTCTACTCTTTGTAGAGTCATTTTAGAGTGCGAGCGGTTGTAGACCTGTTCTGCACCTCACTTTAGAGTCAGGCTACTATCAGTTTAGAGTTAAGTAGGGTCAATTATACGCAATCTGTTTGTGATAATATGACAATTAACTGTGCTAAATCAGTGAAAAGGCAAATCTGTTGCCGTCTGTTGCAAATCTCTTGCCAACTACACAAAATACTTATATTCAGAGTCTAGCCAAAACTTCATAGATTTGAAACAGAAATTCCTCCACAACAAAAGTAGTGCTGCAGGATGGCAATTTAACTGCAAAATGACATTGGCGCAAAACAACCATTCTGACAGCTGGTTGACGAATGGTTGTAGGCTATGCTGGTTATATTCCTAAGTCCCCTACAGCAAAGAAACACATCACAGATCTCAGACTGCAAAGTGTTGGCAATCTGTCTGCATTTATTTCATTAGATAGAAATTATTTGAAGACCTTTATCAACCTGCCTGAGAGTGAGTGCAGTCAATCCAAGTCAGTTTGTGACAGTCTGGAGACAGATTTCCAGTGGTCGCCGCAACTCCTTGCATCTGTCACCTAAACTGAAAAAAATTCAGTATAATCACAGAGCAACCACCAATTTTTCCGGGTCGCATGGATGTTTCTAACTTAAAGACACTTTGTACCAACATGTTGAGAAAAAAAGACCTATTTTTTCATGTATTCAGAGAGTATAACTGAATGCAATCCTTACTATATAGTAAAGAAAGCAATAAAAAAAACCCTTTTGGCAGTAGAAATAGAAAATCAGTTGGGATTTGCAGAACCACCAAAACAGCATCCCAGTTCTGCTCCACCAAATCTTTTCCTAATTCATCTCATCTCGTTCCAGAGCAGCATCTAGAATCACACATGCTGCAACAGCACAGGAAATCTCACTATTTATATTCAATGACTTTTCCCCTCTGATTACAAGTCAGGAAACTCTGCATTTGAAGTCTGTTGATCGATATTACACAGCACTTAAACGTCCCCCCGTGGGTGAAAAATCTTTTCATCTTTAATCAATTTCACATACGTGTGTCGTCATCTACATTTGCTACCTTCATCTATCAGAAGAAAGTCATTAAAACTGCATTTACTGCAGCAACGGTGGCATAAATAAACAAATCAACTGTCGGATTAGTTATAAGTTAAAACAGGACCACATTCTAGTATTCATCAAGACTTTTTTTTCTTACCTGCATTGCTTTACATTGTGTTTTAAAATGTGCTTGAAATGAGAGACCCAGTGATTGTCCCATTGGGTCAGTGCCTCTTATCTGCTGATATAATCAAGCCTGACAAAGGTAGAGGTTTTCTGACCTTCGTGAGTACCTACATGCAGGTGCAATGCAAGAACACTTAAGCCATTAAGCATAAAAATAGAAAACATCATCAAACCAGACTGTCTAGAAAATAGATGCTAAAGCTCAATTTATGATTAATAGGTCTACCCAGAGATGGAAAGTATTGCTGGCACAGGCAAGAGGCAGTATATCTTAATACTCAAGTGCTCTGGCCAGTTCGTGATGCTATTTTCTGCTAAGGGGGACAAACGCCTTGAGCCATTTTTCCTGTTTGCTGAGGCAGATATGATGTTGTGGGTGGGAGGAGAAGCAGAGCAGCACATGGTCACTGTGGTAAAATAGCTCGTCTTCTAAGGTCAAGCCATGATCTGAAACATGGCTGGTATCAGTGCTGCACTCACTGCTGCTCCGCTGGATCTGTTGACGAAAATTAGCCATCTTTGGTCGATAGAGCCTATCATCTCGTGACTGTCCCTGTCATTACTGTACTTATGTAAAACACTAATGGGAGCATCCCACCGCCAAGTATCCCTACCAATCACCACCAGCGACCCCCACCCCTTTCTAATATGACAGTAAAGATTTATACCTCCACACTGCAGGGCATATTAACCATTTGGGACAGTGTGCCGTTTTGTAACCACTTTCATCTGTAATAACCCAAGGTAAGACACCATCATATTTCATCCCCTCTGTGAATCTTAAATGAACCTGCTCACTTTTCACCCCTTCCTCTGATGCTTTGCCCAAACTCCCCCTACCTTCATTTCTCTCTCATTCTCTATCCTCCTCTCTCCCTTTATCTTTATCTCACTCTGTCTTCCTCTCCTCCCAGGCCCTCGACTCATCTGGAGACTTGCCAGGAATGCAGATAGGATCACTCACAGATGTACAATAACTTGAGGGGAATAAATATGCCCTAATTGAGAGAAATGATGTAATATTGATCCCAGGGCCTCTGAACCTTTGGCATCGACGGAGCGTTCTGCCGAGCCCGTGACATTTAGAGGGATGGCTGGTGTGTACGTGAGTGTGAATGTATGTGATATTGGGAATAGGTGTTGTACAGCCAGAGAGACTTTTTTTTTCTTTGTGAAACTAAAAATGTGTCTTGTGGTGTGTTGAGAACTTCCTGCCTCAAATGATAACCCTAGTGTAAGGTAGAAGTGCAAGGATGATGTTTTCCCACCTGAGAATGTACTGAACACAACACTGAGCTGCTCCACCGTATAAAATAATGCTTTTTAAAAAATTCACTCTTAATTCGACCATAATTCACCAAATGAACATCATGCTATGATAAATAAAACTTGGAACTAGTTCTTGGAACCATAATCTTGAAGGGAAAATGTTTGCTGAGATGATAGATTAATTGAGAAGGACTAACAGAATTCATGTGTTAGTTCTTGTACGTAATTGGCTAAGCAGACAGACTGGATATCCAAAATCGTTCAAAGCTTATATGCTTCTCTGCAGTCCTCTAAGAAACCAATGACCCAGCTGTTTTACATGCTGTGACCATAGACAGTATCAAACATGGACTACTATGGGCTCTTCTGACACCGTCCATTGGTTTCTCGAATCTCTTTTTGAGACCTTGAGACGGGGCATTTCCGTCCCAATCTTGGTTAAAAAAAAACACGGATGTGACCAGCAAGGGTGGGTCTGGATGTGAAACATCACACTCTGGATGTCTGGAGTTTTGATCTCCTCCATACCTGCTTCATACCCTGGAGGACGGGGCTGTGGCTCCCCACACTCCCTAGCAGATCGTTACATGGAGAAACCTTTGGAATGCAAGCATGCTGATCCACACAGGTGTGCACACAGGTGTACACACAGGTGTTCACAGACGCGGACTACAGCTTTCTTGGCTGCTGCCTCAAAGCACATTGTGCGCTGTCTATCTTGCGTGCTGCACAATATCGTTTATTACTTAGTATCTACTGATATTTACTGCTAGCTAGTTTATTGTGATGGTGCCGGTTTTTTTTATTATGTTGCTCTTTGTTGTTTGCTTTCTCTTCTGTTTTTTTTCCTCCATACAGGTGACCTGGGTGTTTTGGGGTTTTTTTGTTGTTTGGTTTTTTTTTTTCTTTCTTCCCCCCCCCTTCTCACCGTCTCTTCTCCCCTTTGGTTTTCTTTCTCTCCCTCTCTTTCTTTCATTCTTTCTCCCTGTCCAATCCCCCAGTCATGTCTGTCCCGTTTGTAGGAACTGAAAATAAAATAAATTCATAATTATAATAAAGGTCAATCAAATGGACCAATATGGCAAGGCCATGATGATCCACTTGGTAAAATAAATCCGCTTGGCATCGTTCTTGGCCTTAAGACAACAATTCTGATGGCTAAAGATCCAAACGGGACAAAAAAAAAAAAAAAAAAAAAAACAAAAAAAAAAAACATCACAGTCATTGCTAAACGACCTGTGATTAGTAAGTCGTTAGCCAATGAGCGTACCAGGGATAGTCCTCATTTTTGAAGCATTGTATGACCAAGATTCATAAATACAGACCCAAGATGAGCAACTGAGACCATAAGCCTGCCAGGAAAGTTTTTACAAAGGTCAAGAAAGAAACCCGTTTCCTGGCCTTCAGATAGATTGCTGGTTTAAGGCTGATTCACATAATCGTGACACTGACCCCTGTAGGCTCTGTGTAGGTCCAGCAGACACCCATGCCCTTTCCTTTAGGCCATCTTGCTTTTTTTTAGAGCATGATAACATGAATGTCTCCTGGTTGTCATCTTCTGTTCAGCCTTTGGGGAGACCTCAAGCAGAGTCTAGCTACATGTCGTCTTGTTCGGAAGGAATTCTTGTTCATATAAACAAAACTCTTTGTGGACTGATTAAATTCAGAACAGGAATGGTTGTACCTTCTGTAACAGGTCCTTAGCACTCTTTTTGATATCAGATTTTGGAATAACACATGCATCTTTATTGGAGGCTTCACATTTCCTAAAAGATTAATTTTGCATTCAGAGAACCTGGTCTTAAAAAAAAGTCAATTTCACAGCATAATTTATAGATTTCAAATTGGGGTGATCATTATATCTACCTGACCCTTCAGCATTCACATCCGTTCTCTAGGACCTTTGGTATTTACCTTTAAAATGATCTACTACACATGTCTCTCTATCTGTTGCATGGTTTACCTTCATTCCACTGTGGACTACCAGTAGAAAACCCAAGACATCAATACTAATCATTAAAATATTGAAAATGGTACCTTAATCAATGGGAGGTGATTCCAACAGCCCACCATTAGGATTTCAAATCCATACAACTAAAGGAAGAAACCTGTTTTAGAATAATGGGATGAGGACTCATGATCATAGACTGATCGTCGAGCAACGACTTTACATTTCAAAAGCATCTGCTGTAGCTCTGACTTTCAACTGCATTCTGCCAGCGTGGTGAAAGTTGACATTTTGTCTGCTGCTAGGTGCAGTTAATCATTTCTTCCTAATGATGCTTTGTTTTGACAGAGGATGCAACAACCCACAAATTCATTATATCTCTCAGTTTAGATTTTAGATTTAATGCGAGGGTAAGCCAGCTTAGAGGAAATGGGAGTCTCACAGCAACCTGACCTGCACAGGAATAACAGCCCAACCTCATCATTACCAAATGATTACAAAATCTAATTTGATGTGGCTACTGACTTAAAAGTTAATTCAGGAAAATAATGGTTTTGTTCTGACTGAGGTACCCTCTGTTTATGTCAGTGGACTATGTAACTCCATCCTGTGAGTGACTGAGGACCAATTTCCAGTTGAAGTTGTTATTATGTACACACCAATGAATAGATTAGAAAGTTCAGCCTCTGAGAGCAGTGCAGACCCGCAGATTGCAATAGAGACTAAAACAAATGGATTTTCACAATCAGTCTTTCTGAGATGATGTGATAAGGTTTTAACTTTTGCAGTGCACACATTAGTGGTTAGAAATCTATTACTCAAAAAATTAAAGGAACACTTTTCAATCAGAATATAGCGTCAAGTCAGTTAAACTGCTGGGAAATTGATCTGGTCAGTTAAATAGCAGAGGGGGTTGTTGATCGGTTCCAGTTGCTTTGATGTTAATGAAATTAACAACAGGTGGACCCCCCAAAACAGGAATGGTTTTACTTTTTTTTTTTTGACATTTGTTCTCTCATCATCTTTTCTGACTGTTTTGTATTTAGCTATGGTCAGTGTCATAACTGGTAGTGAGGTGATACCTGGGATTGTGGAGACCTCAAGTATAGCCTAGCTACATATCTTCTGGTTTCTATTAAATTGTTTTCTCATATAAACAAAACTCTTTGTAGAACGATAAAATTCAGAACATGGATGGCTGTACTTGCTGTAACAGGTGATTATCACTTTCTTTTTGATATCAGATTTCTGAATAATGCATGGATCTTCTAACCTCCTCTGGTGGGCCCTGTGCTCATTGTGCAGCATTATGGAGCCTTACTGGCATTTGCCATAGGACACCAGAAACTGCAGGTCCACCACTGGCACCCTCTGCTTTTCACAAATGGGAGCAGGTTTTCCCTGAACACATGTGACAGATGAGAAAGGGTCTGGAGCAGAGATGGGCAGTAACGCGTTACTTGTAACGCGTTACTGTAATCAGATTACTTTTTTCAAGTAACGAGTAAAGTAAGGGATTACTATTGCAAAAACGGTAATTAGATTACCTTTACTTTCCCACAGGAACGCTGCGTTACTGCGTTACTAAAACCGTGATATTTTTGCGAGAATGTCGCATGACAGTGACGTAAGAGTAACGGTCGTGACAACAGCTGTGTGCAGATCAACAGTGGATCATATATCGAGTACGGGAGAGAGTATGAGCATGCAGCGTTTAAAGCATGGAAGTACTGACCTTACTTTAAGTTTGATTCCATAAAAAGTGACAAAAACATTAGTGTCCATTGTGTGTGGGAAGAAAACTTCTTTTTAAAGCAAAAAACCCCCCTAAACTTCCAAGGAAGCACCGAGTGCGACATAATGGGAAACTCACAGAGAAACTGCCGTATCCTTCCACTGACCGCTGCGGCACACCTGCACCAGGGTAAACCTCCGCCTACCCAACTCCTGCTTTACAGGTGAAAATAGAGCAACAGGACCGCTAGTCTTTGATTTTATTTATTTTCCGCTGTGTTTTACTTGCATCTATTTGAAAGACTGAGTGTAAACACACAAAAAAAAAATTTTATGTGCTGGAATGTGTAGAAAATAGGTTTAAATATTAAACACATTTCTTCCAGTCAGAGAATGTTGCATATAATTAAATTTTTGCTTGATGCATAAAGTTAAAAGATTAAAACTAATAAAACTATAAAAGTTTTAAAAAGAGACTTTTCCATTTGATTACATTTTATATGATGGATTATGCAGAAAAAGTAGAATTGGGCTGAAAGATCTATCGCTTTATTACCTATTCAGGTTGTAAATCGTGTTTTTAAAAAGTAACTAAGTAACTAAGTAATTAATTACTTTTGAAAATAAGTAATCAGTAAATTAACAGGATTACTTTTAGGGGGAAGTAATCAGTAATTAGTTACTGATTACTTTTTTCAAGTAACTTGACCAACACTGGTCTGGCGAAGCTGTGGAGAACGTTATTCTGCCTGTATCCCTGTTCAGCATGGCTGGTTTGGGGGTGGGTCTGAGGAGGCACAGATCTCTAGAGGCTAGCCAACAGGACCTAGATTGCCATTAGTTGGTTAGTTGCCTTAGATCCATTGCCAGACCCTACACGGGTGCAGTGGGCCCCTCCTGGTGCTTGATAATGCCCATTGAGTGTGCAGGAAGATCCTTTAGGATGAAGGAATTGATACCATTGACTGGCCCCACACTGGCCTGACATACATCTAACAGAACACCTCTGGCACATTATGTTTTTGGTCCATCCAAACCAGTTTGCACCTCTGACTGTCTAGGAGCCCAGTGATGCCCTGGTCTAGATCTGGGAGGAGATCCCCCAGGACACCATCCATTGTCTCATAAGGAGCGTGCCCTTATGTCAGGCATGCACACAAGAACATGGGGGCCTAGATGTACCATTTTGAGTAGCTGCAATAAAAATTTGGCAAAAAAAACTAGCCTGCTGCATCATTTTTCGTCTGTGATTTTCAGGGTGTCTGAATTCAGGCCTCTGTAGGTTGATAATTTTCATTTCCGTCGACTGACGTCTGTATCAGTATAGATTTCCAGGACTATTTTTTTTCCAGTTGTATATATATTACATCAGAAAAATGCTGGTCAGTACAAACAGGACAAAAAAAACCACCATAGCATGGGCATGTACCAGCAATAAAAACCTGCAATAGGCTACCACTCATCATCTATACATATTCTACATCTATAAACACAAAGTGGAATGATGCTACATTGAAGAAAAGATAAGCACACATGAAGGTTTAATTATACTGGAACCTACGCCTGGCATCGGTACTTCAATTCAATGCTGTGATGTTTGGTTGCTCATTGTGGGTGTTTTGTGCAGACTCGTCAAGTTCTTCCACAGCAAAGTGAGAAAACATTTCTTTGTAGACCTGGCTTTGTGTACTGTTAATTGGAAGTAAAAGTGTGTTCAGACAGAATGGGAAGCAAATGCTAGATGTGGCATGATGGCTTGTAAGGTCAGTGGAAAAAAACACAAGTGGGCGTGAAAAGATGCAAATTGCTCCTGTTTTGCAAAATGTTAGTTTGAGCAAATGCACATGAATGGTGCCAAACCAAACAATGAAAACACAGTCCAAGACTAAAGCCACTCAATAGTTGCGTCTACCTTCCTTTGGCCACAATTTAGTGCAATCCGAGAGTGTAAAAAGATGTCCTGTACACAGAGAGAAAGCCATTCAAAATGTTGCAGACATATCAACTGGTTTCTGGAGCATCCTAAATGGAGTACAGGGATCTACTTTTACCAGGGTGTATTCTTGACCTTTGACCCTTTCCTGTGTTCACAATTTGTTGTTGCGCTACCCCACATTGTTAACTGAAAACCATAAATTCACTTCCATCCGCCCAGAGACTACCAGAATACACTTTGGGAAACAAACAAAATCCAAAACAAAGAAGTTTGGGATGAAAAAGCGAACACACCAAAATAATCAATTTAATCACTGAAACAGAAAACAACTCTTGAGATTTGCAAAATATTAGAGACTGGTGATGTAGAACAGCTTCTTAAAGTGAAGCACTTGTTTTTAATCTTGAAAGATTAGGTAGAATTTGAACAGGAGGTTCAGTAAAAAAGAAAATAAAAAAGTTTGTTTTTTTTCCTCTGCTGCAATTTCAGAAAACTCGCTGTCGAGCGATAATGTCAAGTGGCAGGGGATGAAGTGTGATATCCCGAGGATTGAGGTGAAGGGATTGAAGTTTCAACAGCCAATCAAGATCACAGGGGATCTTTCTGGGTTTTCCCTGAATGAACATCACAGGCGGCGTGCCACAGTGGTCGTAAATTCAATCTAAGCTGAAGTAAAATGTCAGGATAGGTAGGCCGGGAGTGACATGTTAGCTCTGCATAGAAAATAGGATTATAACAAATCAAATCTGGAAGACGCAGCAGCAGAATAAAGGCCCAAAAAAGCTGGTTGGTTAGGGTTCAATCCATGGTTGAGTCCGCTTTACGAACATAGATGAAAAACGAACGAATTTAGTAAGATTACCAAAAACATATTCATGCATAAAGGAAACGAACCTCCCCCCAACCCTAAATTGTTAAACTATTTACAAAGCGTATAGATTAGCAGTACAGTAGAAACACTTGTCCTGCAGTAAGTCTGCTTAGCTGTACTCCAGTCGATTATGTGTACAAGACAGAGTGAAAGCAGTGTGCAGTGACATGTCAGACTGAATTACAGACGCGAACTGTATCTGATCTGTCCCACAGAGAAAGCAGCGGAGAGACATGCCCACTGAGGGCCTGCATGAGAAGAGCATTTACACTGTTAAGATATTCATTGTGTGTACTCATGTTGTACAGTGTTTAACTGCATTATGGTTACTGTGGTTTAACAGAGACAGTATTTTAGTTGCCACCACAAGGAGGCACTGTTTCATTGTAAGAGCACGGATGCTGCGTCATCACGCCCCTAAGAAAAAAAAAAGTATACCACAACGAAAATGGCATCCATGAGAAAAGTTTTGCCGCGTGTTAATGAGGAATAAAGTTCCCAAAATATTAAGGACATTTTTGCCTCCGTCGTCATTTTCCTTCGAGTTGATCGCTGTCGATGCTGCAATACTCAACAGGTTATGGGCCCAGGGCCGACTCGAAGAAGAGTTTTTTCTCATGAAGATCCGGAGCCACAACGGATAGCGGGCTAACGGCTAAATAGCAACATGGATCAACGAGGAGCAAGCAGGCTGCCTCGACTCATGTTTGACGGAGATGAGACCAGATATGAACTTTGGGAAACTAAGGTGCTAGGATATTTGCACTTGTTGGGATTAAAAGCCACTGTTCTGAAGGAACCGAACAGTGAGGCTGAAGTAGCAGCAGACGGTAAGAAGAACGCTGACGCTTACGCTGAGTTAATCCAATTTTTGGACGATAAAAGCCTCTCACTGATTATGAGAGATGCCCCTGATAATGGGAGAAGAGCATTAGAAATATTGAGGGACTACTACGCTGGAAAGGGGAAGCCCCGAATCATCAACCTGTACACCACGCTATCATCGCTTCAGAAAAAGAGGGAAGAGACTGTCACAGACTATGTCATCAGAGCAGAGGCCGCCATTACAGCACTGTGCAATGCGGGTGAGACTTTAGGTGATGGATTATTGATTGCTATGGTTTTAAAAGGTCTACCTGAAAGTTTTAAGCCATTTGCAATACACGTTACTCACGATAAAGACGATATGACATTTGCTGAGTTCAAAACAAAGCTACGGAGTTTCGAAGACACTGAAAAGTCAAGCGCATCCGAGTGTAGCGACAACGTAATGAAAACAGGAGGAAGAACCGGGCGTGAGCACACGAGATCCAGCGCACAATGCAGATACAAGAGCGATGTGGACATTGTGTGTTTCAAGTGTGGACTAAAAGGCCACCGAGCAAAAGTGTGCAGACGGAGGACGTGGTGCAGTCATTGCAAAAGCAGCACACACAGTGATACCACATGTAGACATAAAGACAAACAAGATGGCGCGCGGAAGGTCGCAGATGAGAGCGGCAACGGATCCAAAGCAGAAACGCCAGATTATGCCTTCAGGATTAAGGGCGTAGACATCAAAGTCCAGCAGTCAGCGTACAGCATTGAGGAGAAAGGCCTGTTGGTGGACACTGGGGCTACCTCACACATCATTAACAGCATCGCCAAGTTCAAGAGCTTCGACGACGCGTTCAGACCGGAGTCACACAGCGTAGAACTGGCAGACGGTACCCAGTGCAGAGGCGTCGACCAACAGAGGGGGGACGCAGAGGTGTTCCTGATTGACAATACAGGCCAGCGACGCAAAGCAACGCTGAAAGATGCGCTGTTTATTCCATCATACCCCCAGAACATATTCTCTGTAAAGTCAGCCACTGCATTAGGAGCAACAGTCACCTTTAAACAAGGGCAGGACACGTTGACCCACAAAGACGGTACTAACTTTAACATTCATGTGTATGGCAAGTTGTACTATTTGCAGACTGAAGTTGAGGGTAATGATAAGTGTAACACCTGTCATGACATACAGGCATGGCATGAGATATTAGGTCATTGCAACTATGAAGATGTAGTAAGATTGCAAGGTGTGGTTAACGGTATGCAGATTAAGGGGAGAACCGATAGACCTGAAAAGGAATGTGAAGTGTGTATCCAGGGAAAGTTTGCACAAACCCGAAACAGAGATCCGGATACAAGAGCAAAGGCTCCTTTACAAATGGTACACACAGATTTAGCAGGTCCGATAGCCACTGAATCTATTGATGGGTACAAATATGTGCAGTCATTCACTGATGATTATTCAAACTCAGTGTTTGTATATTTCCTGAAGACGAAAACTGATACAGTGCAGGCAGCAGAGAAATTTCTAGCGGATGTTGCACCATATGGCAACGTAAAATGCATTAGATCAGACAATGGGACAGAGTTCACATGCAGAGATTTCCAAACCCTGTTAAGGAAAAATGGCATTAAGCATGAGACATCAGCCCCGTACTCACCCCATCAGAACGGTACAGCCGAGAGGGGGTGGCGTACTCTTTTCGAGATGGGCAAGTGCATGCTAATTGAGAGTCAGCTACCGAAATGCCTATGGAACTATGCCATTCAAACTGCTGCTGTAACACGGAACAGATGCTTTAATAAGCGAACAGGGAAAACACCCTACCAAATGCTGACAGGTAAAAAGCCAGACTTGTCAAAAATGCAGAAATTTGGGTCTGTGTGCTATGCATACAAACAGGACAAGGGGAAACTTGATTCAAAATGTGACCAAGGTTTCTTTGTAGGTTATGATAAGAACAGTCCCGCCTACTTAGTTTACCACCCTGAAACTGAGAAAGTTCAGAAACATAGACTTGTTAAGTTTGTGAGCAAAGTAAATGTAGAAAGACAAACACAGACAGATGAGGGAGAACTAAATGATGACTGTAGCAGAGTAAGACAGCCTATGGCTAACAGACCTTCAGAGAAAGGTGACAAGGACAATGAGGTTCCAGAACCTATTGTGACAGACACAAGTCCACAAAGTGGTATACCTGATGAGCGTGAACGAAAAGAGACAAATGTGACAAGTGATGGATTTGTCAACAAAAGGTATCCTCTTAGGGAGAGAAGAAAACCGGGACATTTAAATGACTTTGTAGCTGCCAACAGTGGCGGCGATGAGATCCACACTACCATAGACTACTGCTACAGGGCAGTGTGTGGTGTCCCAAACACATTTAAGGAAGCCATAGAATCAGCTAACTCAAAGAACTGGATCAAAGCCATGGATGAAGAAATTCACTCGTTACGGGAAAATGACACTTTTACCCTAACCACTTTGCCAAAGGGAAAGAAAACAGTGGGGGGGAAGTGGGTTTATTCCGTTAAGAGTGACATTGAGGGAAACGACCGATACAAGGCAAGGTTCGTAGCCAAAGGTTACAGCCAACAGTTGGGGATAGATTATGGAGAGACATTCTCACCAACAGCCAACTTAACCAGCATAAGAGTTTTGTTACAGAAAGCAGCGCAGGAGAGCCTGTTACTCCATCAAATGGATGTGAAGACAGCATATTTACACGCTCCCATTGATTATGAAATCTACATTGATCAGCCAGAAGGTTATGAAGAGGGAGAAGGGCTAGTCTGCCATCACGTAATGTCGCATACTGCTGTTTCTGATGTCATTTAAAAAAAAAAAAAAAAAAAAAAAAAAGATATTCATTGTGTGTACTCATGTTGTACAGTGTTTAACTGCATTATGGTTACTGTGGTTTAACAGAGACAGTATTTTAGTTGCCACCACAAGAAAGGCACTGTTTCATTGTAAGAGCACGGATGCTGCGTCATCACGCCCCTAAGAGAAAAAAAAGTATACCACAACGAAAATGGCACCCATGAGAAAAGTTTTGCCGCGTGTTAATGAGGAATAAAGTTCCCAAAATATTAAGGACATTTTTGCCTCCGTCGTCATTTTCCTTCGAGTTGATCGCTGTCGATGCTGCAATACTCAACATACACAACATGTTTTAATCAAGCATTTTAAATTTAATCAGTTATAACTGAGGAAGCACATCCATTAGGAGACAGAGAAGTGGACGGAAAGTGCATGCTGATTAATTGGGACCCCCACTCCACAGATCCCTCTGCTCTCTCCGTTCTTCCCTCGAGTTCCGCAGCGAGCGCTTGAAAAGTGTATCTCCGCATTTGCCTTTTCACACTCTCGTCGCTCTCCCCGTCTCACCTGCCTAATTAACTGTCAGCTGAAGCCATTTGTTCTTCTATATTTTATGGAAGAAAGAATAAAAATAAATAAATAAAATTCCACCCAAGCTGCCATAAACCCTGAAAGGATATGCTGGGTTTGACTGGGCTCTCTGTGAATGATAAAAGCGCACTAGGCCAACACTGAGAAGAAGTGATAGGAGCTTGTACTGGCAGAGAATCAAATAGGTGTTCATATATTATGTACACAGTGCTGCTGACTCTGTGTAGAATATCAAAGGGTGCAGAGGTGGGTGAGGAGCATTAAAAAAAACCCTACAGAATTCTGGCTAATCCTTAACCAGTTAAAACTAAAATGCAAATTTAAAGGGGATCTTTCATGCTGTTACAGTGGCAGGATTCTCATATGAAACATGGAAAGATTCAAATCATGAAGTCAGAGTATGAATAAGTAATATATACGTGGGGCGATCATGGCTCAAAGAGTTGGCAGTTTGTCTTGTAACCGGAAGGTTGCCGATGTGGCTAAACTGTAGCTTGCCTCCACCAGTGTGTGAATGTGAGAGGAATTGTAAAGCGCTTTGAGGGCCCCGAAAAGCGCTATATAAATGCATCCATTATTATTATTATTATTATTATTATTATTATTATTATTATTATTATTATTATTATATAAGCCAAAAGCTCAAATTTCATACTGTTTATTCCACTTTTGGCTCTGTATGACATCACTGAGCGCATACATGCCTAATATGGCACAGACACGGAACGGAAGCCACACCCACAAACCATCTTTTATGAGGGGCAGCCAATCAGAAGAGAGTTACCTTAAAGGGATAGTTCATGGAGCTTAAACATGAATTGCTGTACAGATAATAAAAAAGATAGATAATTCTGAATAATGCAATGCTACTTTATTACAGGCATGTGCTCAAAAATGTGCATAATAGGTGCCCTTTAAATGCAGCCTGGTACAATTAGCAGTGAAAATGAAGGGCTCAAAATATTCTTTTGATGAAAAATACAGTAAAAGTACAGTTTAGTAAAAACATATCTTTTCTACCTTTATTGCCTGTTCTCAAAGCTATCAGGTAATGGATTTTGCAAACCATCATTATCCACTAAGAAAACTTAATCAGATGAAGAAAACCAGGGAGACTTTTATCCATCATCAATTTAAGGCTACAATGACTTGCACCTATTTTCCCATTGCCACGTTTTACCTCTGCGAGACCGTTTTGTTCATCGCCCATGACAAATTTACTTCAAAGGAAGCCTCCATCGTGACCCATTTTCTCTTCCACCAACAGCCGAGCTTTTGCCCAATAAGGCACAAAGCGGGAATTTTCCCATGAGCCCCCCTTGCATCCAAAGCTGGTAAGGCGAACGAAAGGTACCGAGGCGGCCACATGAGGCGGAATTGGAGGCAATCACTTGGAGTGCTGCTAACATAATACACTGAAGATGATACGAAGAGAGATTATGTACTGACTCATTAAAGATGAACAAACACAAGCTGCATCAGTGTTGCACAAAATAACCAAGATAGATGTGATGAGTGTGAATACAATGAAAAGGCATAGGATTGGAGGAGAAAGAAACACAGCGGACACGGCTTTTATACCAAGTGAATCATTTTCTTTTTCATATACAGATGTGATAAATGACTCATCCTTTTCTATCTTCTATCCTTCCTGATAAAAACTCAAGGTCCATTCACAAAAGGGCCAGGAAAGTAAAAAGACCTAATTGAAATATTGCATATTGAACAGTGCTTGGTAGGGATGTCACCAGAACTGATATTTCCAGTAGCTTTCTATACCACAATTCTGAAAACAAGAGGGCACTTTCCTGATACCATGGGTAATATAGGAGGCAATTATACAGAGTGGGATTTTTACTAAGATAATAATAATTGGTACTAAAAATTAGATATTCATTTGCAAAGCTGTTTATACCAACAATGACATCTTTCCCTCCTCCTCCTGCAGACACACGACTTCACACAGCAGCTACAGACAGACAGGCACACAGTCCCTCTTATCCCTAGCCCCTCCCACCACCAGCAGCTGAACTCTTGAACAGCAGCAGAACAAACTTGCTAAAGCAACTTAAAGACCGACACCCCTGTCTTTGTGAGAAATTTCTAGGGGCCTGTAAATCTCCTGTTTCAGCAACGACGAAACTGTTATCATTAATATTGACCAAGCTGGTGTTAACATTACCATTTAACTATTAGCTCTCTGGCAAGTCATGATCAGGATAGGGGCTAGCAGCTATGGCTAGTGTTAACATTATTGTTGGAGCTAGGCAGTCCTGCCCATCTGAAATGATAACGGACAGCGTTAATTTAACAGGCAGAAATGTGTTATGGTCTGTAAGAGCAACTAGACAAAAACAGTGGCGGTCAATAACAACAAACTTAACAACTATTTTATCAGCTATGATCATACTGCCAACTCAGAACCTTAATGTAGAACATGAAAAAAGCTAATTATATTTAACATTAATTGCCTGATAGATACTGAAGAAAAAAGAACAGAGCAAAAGCAAAGTGGTAATACGTAGAAGTAACTCCTCAATAAAAAATATTGTATCCAAGAGAAACAATGTGGTGCATATTCATAGAGGAAGAGCAGAATATCCCCAGCAACAGCAAGGCGACATTTACCAAGTATTACACTACAAATTAAGAAACTACCATTGGGGTTGTTACCTAATAATATCTGACTCTAAAACTTTCATCCTACATGGACAAAATAAGCACATCACTCCAAAAAACCAAAGCTAAAGTAAAGTAGAACAGGACCTACTTTGAAGCGCCAACTGGCTAATCTAGAAATCTGAAGCAATGCCATTGTGTAGCGCAAGCTAGTGCGACACTGTATCCTCATAAAACAAGCGATCACTGTAGGGAATGAAACGAGATTTCTTACCTATTGCCATTTCTATGATGCTCATTTGGCTCTCTGAAGGGAAAAGGATTTTTGGCGGCTTGTCTGTCAGGGGAGCTGTGAAAACACAAACAGAAAGAAAGAGAGAGCGCATTAAATTCCACATCTTTTCTCCTCGGTGGACTGTGGGAGTATGATTTATTCATTAAAGACCACAATAAAAGTGTCCTTTAAATGGGAGCAAACACATGGAAATATATATATTTAAATAGTGGACAGAAGAAGAAGGAGAAGAAGGATGAATTACCCAGTCAAAGCTTTAAATATCAGTGTGCATGCTTTCAAAGCAGAAGCTACTTAAGTACTAATGCCACTCATTCTTTGAGTAAGTCACGATACGGTGCCAACACGGAATACATTACAAGCTGTTTTGTATATACAGGGGCTGTGCAGCTACTCAACCATTTCCAAAAACACCGTGTAATGTCAGGTAAAAAAACAAAACAAAAACATTTGCAGCTGCAGTGGGCACGGGAAGGTCGAGAGCTGCAGGAAGAGATGCTGTCCTTTCAGCTGTGTACAGCTCATAATGACTGCAACACGGGAGTTTCACAAATGCTTACAGTACAGCAACAGCGGTAATATTAAAATTAACCTAAGAAAAACAAAACCGCCCGAGACCAGCAATGAGATATAAATGATCAATATGTCAGCCACGAGCACGTTGCTGATTTAAAAGCCTATCACATTTGACACGAGAACAGCCTTCGGTCCCAACTCCCTTCGAAATGCACCAACTCCAATTAGACAGCTGCTGAGTAACAAAAGACGTGCACTTAGAGGCTTCTCATTATAATGATTCCCTAATTGGTTCTAGTCTTCAAAGTGGCATCGGAGAGGTTTTCTATCTTTGCACGCTTGGAAATACTCGGAGGGTTGAGGCTTTTTTTTCTTTTTCCATACAAATGAGTTGCGGTTTGACTGCAGCAGCGATCGTTGAGGTGAACCTGGGAAAAATGAGCCTGGGTTTAGAGAGTCGATCGACAAGATGGAGGCGAGTTTTTTGGAAATTTAAACTGAGCTGAAATCCCACGTAATATAATTCAGCACAACGCGAGATGGTATCATAAAATGTGTTATCCCAACAACCGATCCTTCGTGGGCACTCAGATCTTCATTTGGCCTCTGTGTAGAGCAGCAAATAGCAGCTGGGAGCTTTATGATGCAACTCAAAACCCTTTGAAAATGATTTCTCACTGATGCTGCAGGCAAGATTCTGTCTTGACGAGGCCAGTAAAACACATTATAAAAATTATACTATTTTGGTCGAAGTATTTGGCTCGTTTTTCAAGAAAAGGATAGTTTTACATCACCCATTTTAGCAGGT
The DNA here is from genome assembly GCF_057382185.1 of Mchenga conophoros. Lineage (NCBI taxonomy): Eukaryota > Metazoa > Chordata > Actinopteri > Cichliformes > Cichlidae > Mchenga > Mchenga conophoros. The sequence goes on along the minus strand of NC_140547.1, from coordinate 38,715,583 downwards.
GATGTAACTGGTACTTATATCACTTGGTACATGGAAGTTTCTTATTAGTATCTATAGCTTTGTAACAAATAGTGCTTACACTTTATTTTAAGGAGCTTGTGGTCAACAGTTGTTGCTAATTAGCATCCACAGTGGTAGCGCATTCCTCCTTTGGCTGTCACTATGAAGTACTTATTTGTAATTTCTGCCTTATTCTGTTATTAAGTAACAGATTTTAATTTTATTAAGGCTTAACGTTAGATTGACCCTGACACAGGGGCTGTAGCTGGCAGCTGTCTGCGTCACTACGTGTTTTTCTGTGTAATCTGACAAATAACATGAATTTTATGTGAACAAACTGACCCTTGAATAAGTCTGCACTCTGGTTTTGGTGAGTGAGGTTTAACTACTTAATTTCTGTTACTTTGGACTAATTAACAGGTCTGTGCTACGCAGCCTTGCTGTATATGCTAACACTATCAAATGTCATGATTTTGACATTTTCTATAACACTCACATCTACTTTCTCCATTTGTTTGTTTTTCCTCTAATTTACTACATGTGTTCAGTTAATGACTTTACTATTACCAGATCATCTATAATCTCCTAATGTTAACCTTTACAGCAATCTCTTGTGGTCCTAGTGATTCTTTTCTCTTCCTAGTTTCCATTTCTTTTCCATTTTTTCTTCATGAAAGACTCTGTCAGTTTTATTTTCTACCACATGCTAACCTAGTTTGGATAGCTTCTGTCTGCATGACCAAAGTCTGGATTTAAAGTTTTAGATTTTGGATTGGTCACTGTCCAGCACCTGCACAATGATTGTTTTTTTTTTTGTCTCAAACTATTACATCAATAAAAAGGAATTAGGAAGTCATTGACCCCAAACTCTAGGTGGCTGTGTAGTGTAGTAGCTTGGTGAAGCAGAATAGAATAAGTGGCTTATAATGACCAAAAAAGAGATAATGTTCTGTGATGATTCATGCTATTACGTAAGCCATTATTTCTAATAGTGAACATGTGCACAATAATATAAAATGTCAGCAGACAATATGCAGATTTACAGTTGCAGTGAAAGTTACAAAGGTCACTCAAATAATTACAAAATGTTGCCTCCTGTTCTGCCACATCTATGGATTTGTTTGTTTAGGCCTTACTAACACAGGCCCAGAGACCCCGCAGCTGTTACGGAAAAATATGTATTCCCTGACAAGTTGATGAGTGGTTGCTGGAGGTTGCAGACAGTGGCTGGATGAAAAATATTATGAGATACTGCAAAAATATCTTATTGCTTTGGTCACTAGTAGATTGCCGCTGTCGCCACAGTATGTATAGAAGACTCCAACTTGTCTGCAAACACTGGCCAACTAGTTAGGAAGTGGAAACCGAGACAATTTGCCTTCAAAGCAAAAGTTGCCCTTTTCAGGGTAGGACGACTTTTCTTTTTGAAGGAAAACATTCTCTAGTGTTTGCCGCTCTTTTTTAAATTTCACTACCGCTCAGGTGTCAGAGGCAAGTGTCTTCCATGCAAACTATTATTGATTGTAGCCATCTCCTCATGACCTAAGTAATCATAACACAGTTTGTGATGCAGCACCATCTTTCATCGATTTCACGTAACCAATACTAGCAAGCTCCAGTAACCACTTGCCGAAAGGTTGGCAATAAACATTTTCCCCTGGTGACCAGATATTGTGGGTCACTAACTGATCCTCTAAGCCTGTAGTGACTGACGCCTCACCGAGTTTATCGGGTTAAGTTGGGTTGGTTATAAAATGTCTCCTGTGCTGAAGCCTCATAACTTGTTGCCCTATTCATCCATCCCTGCCTCCTCCCTAAGAGGTTTTTCAGCTCTAGAAAATAAATACACTACTTAGAAAAGCATCTACAAGGATAGTAGATGTTCTTGCCCAGTAAAGTGTGCACTTTCAACGAAAAAGCAAAAATGACTTGATTGACTCATTTTATTTTTTATATAGTCGATTTAATCTGAAGAGGATGGCTGGACTCTCGGGAGAAAAACATTTTGAAAGCATCATTTTAGAAGGAAAAAAAGGAATAAGAGTTCCAATGTCACAACAACTGACCGACAAAACCATACTGTGGCCTTAAAAAAAAGAAACGCTCATGCAATGAGTAGCAATATGAAAGCAGGAAAATGCCTCGGAGGTCATTAATTACTGTAAAAAAAAAGGTCCGCAGCAAATTATGCCTGTGCCAGGCATATTTCAATGCTGTATAAAAAAATTAAAAAAACCTCATTACCTTAATTACCTTTTTCTTGATGAAATATGCTTAGATTATTTTGTTTCATTATGACATGAAAAGAGAAGTGAGTTTTTTCCACTCCGATGGTTTGTCTTCTGTAAGACAATGCTGATTCTGAGGAGAGGAGATGGTGCATAGGAATGTATTTATAGAAACATGAAAAGAGAACTGAGCCGAGGATACAAACATCAAACATGGAGCCACAGCTCACTGCATATGCTGTTACTGTAAGGTGCATTTGTTGTGTAACTTCAGTTGTACACTGTAGTTTGTATATTAAAACCAAAACAATACTTTGTCATAATTACTCAAATCTATAAGATCCAATCAAACCCAAAGACCTGTTCTGTTGCGCTGCTGCATGAGCAATTTTGTGTCAAATTAATATTGCAAGCACTTCTTCTTTTCAGCTGCTGGAAATTTCATTGGCCGAGCTTTGCATTATGGAGAAGCAATCCTCGCTACTGCCTCCAGTAACACCTGGAGGTAGGAAACCATGATAGCTACTGAAGTTACACAATCGATTGCCAGGATGCGAAAATTGAAAATGTAGCACAGGGTTGGAAAAATCTGAAAGCTTTAAGAGTCCTGCTGGCACCAGCACCAGGAATACCAAAAATGTTTGCCCTGTGGCGTTCATACAGCTGTACACAGCAAAAAAAGTGCGAGAATTAATTTCTAATCATTATTTTAAAGTCAAGAAAATGTGCTCTCTACAGCCAATTAGCTTCTGAATATGTTTGTTCAAATATTCTCAAGGTCTACATACTTCTGGAAATATCTGCGTATATACTGACTTGGGGTTTTCTAACTAGGGACCAAACTCAAAACTTGATTTTATTTGAAAGATCATATCAATCTTCGAATATTACTGTACAGTATTGTGCACCTTGGCCACCACTCTTTTCTTTACATTTGGTTTCCAAGGAATTCAGATGGTCTCGAGGAAACTTTTTTTGGACACTGGCTTCTCTTCCTTGCACCTGACCATTTTCAGAGGAATATTGTTGTTCTTTGTTTGGTTTCAAAGTCACTTAACACTGAATCATTCATGAATACAAACAGTACCTAACTCAAAGATAAACCAGCGTGTGTCGACAGATACAACTTTTTCCATTTCTTTATCTGAATCTATGAAAAATGCAAAAGACAACACATTTTGACAGCATGCAGTATATCCTTAATAAAAAACCCAAAAGGTTAGAGGCCTATAAAATTATCTACAAGAGATGAACAGTGTCTGAAAGTAACATCCTTCAGAAATAAGATCCAGCAAAGACCTGACGCAGGACCTGAGAGATACACCTTCATTTGATCTACTGTTCACTGAAGCCTCATCGGAAATGGTTTCAGTGGAAGGGTGGCTGTCAAGAAGCCATTTTTAAGGAAGGGAAACGAGATATGCCAGATTACAGACTTATTAATAGGGATGGGTATCGAAAACCGGTTCTTGTTGAGAACCGGTTCCCACTGTTTCAATTCCTTGGAATCGTTTGCCACTTTTAAAAACGATTCCCTTATCGATTCCAGTCGCCCCGAATGACGTCATCACGTTGAGTAGCGTCTTTTACCCAGTAGGAAACACGGCGCCTGAGCGGCACAAACGCTCAAAAGTTTGGTTACACTTTATGAGAAAGGATGACAACAGGGCAACGTGCAATACTTGCAAAGTAGAGATTTCATCAAAGGGAGGAAACACTACGAATATGCAAAAGCATTTGCTCAAAAAACACGCGATTGCTTTCAACGAATGTCGTGTTTTTGATCCGCTCCGGACTAGCGAAGCTCAACCCAGCAGCAGCGGTAGCGTTTCCACGTCCTCTCCCGTTAATACTGCAGGTAACTAATCAATTAGCATTGCATATTATGTTAGCGCGATTTACCTTATTACAAAACCTGCTATTACTGTGCGTTGCATTTAGATAACCATGATGAGAGAGACAGAGTCTGGCTGGCTCAGATGCTGGCAGTTCTCGCTGCAGTCTACCGGTAGCGTCTCCTTTCAGGCCAGGATAGACGAATGTCACCCAGCAGTGTCTAAGTTTGTGGTCAAAGGCTTGCACCCATTTGCCACAGCAGATGCCCCCGATTTCACTTTGGTAAGTGAATATGTTTAATTGTAGGCAGGGACATTACTGGATATTCTTGTGTAATTGCTACAGAATAATTTATGTTAAACTTTGTTATTGCTACAGGAGAATATTTATTTTATTATTTTACATATACATTTTTTTTCCTGGGGACCCTGTGACACCCCATTGAAGAGCCGTAGGCTGTGAATCTCTTAAGATCTCACTGTTGGGTTTGTAAGGCCATGTTACTCCTAAATTTCTATCTTGTTCAAAGAGAAGATATAAAACAAAGTTCTAAGCTAATCGACTTTAGTGTTCTCCTTTTTTAAAAAAAAGAATCGATAAGAGAATCGATAAGGAATCGAATCGTTAAACAGAATCGAAAATGGAATCGGAATCGTTAAAATCTTATCAATACCCATCCCTACTTATTAACACTTTCATTTTGTATGTAATTTTACCATTTCACTACTTTTTAGCCGAGGAAGTTTCCTTTGACCTTTGCAGCTTTGAACTTCATGATTACTGGGCAAACAGGATTAGTCCACTCAGTCTCAGTTAAAGGGGCATGACACGTTGTTCACTCACTCAACTTGCACTTAAGTGGTTTGACTTTTTTTCTTTTTTTTTTTAAACGCAGAAAAGTCATGCTTAAATTCAAATGTGAAGGCTAGTTTTGATTTGCTGTTTGCACCGAACGAGTTCAAGGTGAAATCCCAAACCTGGAAGGCAATCAAAGTGCCGATGTAATTTTTAACAAGCTCAGAGAACACGGGGTTGATTCTTGGCAAAAGCGGAACCATTTCGAAGCTAAAGTTAACAAAGTAGGAGAAGGCTCTTTAACTGTAGTAGAAATACTGCCCTTCACTGAAATCAAGGGCACGCTGCTACTGATATGCTGTTCGTCAGTGGGATCCCAACATGCTGGAAGGCATGCAAACGCGCATTCACACACAGACACACAAAGTTGAGATGCATTAGTGAAGCTGGCTGGTCTTCAAATACAAAACCATAATTCTGTGGTGGGTTATTATGAGTGGGAGTGGGCAGGCTTTTCACCGGGGGGCTAGAAATACATCCAGGCTGACCTGTTTCCCTGCACACAAACAGATATATTATAAGCACATTACACACAGTCGCACACAGCCATCCATGCACACATCGACACTAAAAAGCTTGATGCTGGCATTAGCTGAGGAGAAAATGGGTAACCCTTTTACAGTCCCCTAAATACAAAGACTTATCACGTTCATATAAAGTAAATTATAGTGTTTTGTGAGGTAGAAAAAGCAGGTGAGTGCAGAAAAACTACACCTGAAATACCCTTTATGGGAGAATATGGCCACAAACTGCACAAAAATAAGTAATTTATTGGAGCATATTATCCAACTGTCTCACATTACAGTACTATGCAAGTCTTAAGCCAAAGAGGAGACTTCATATTTTAAAAGTGGTCTTGAGCAACAGGCATTCTGAAGGTCCAGAGAACCAGAGAAATGTTTTTGTTTGTTTGTTAAACAACTGCACACTGACTTATGGGTTATTTAAGCATAAAAAATAAACTTAACTTAAGGAATGAACAACCATCTACACATAACACATCATATCTTCTTGTTTCTTTAGATGAATCTATGAAAAAAACCAAAAATAACACAGTTTGACAGACTTAAAATAATATTTTCACACCAACAACTGGATTCCCAAAGAGCTATCACTTGAAAACATGTCTGCATGGCACACAGTGTCCTTGTATAATTAGAGGAAACTGGACAAATGGAGGATAAAAGATGAAATGACAGGACTAAAAATCTCTGTCTGAAGTAAAAAAAAATAAAATCTAACAAAGAACTGACACGGACCTGAGAAATTTATCTGAGTTGATCCATCTACTGTTTACCAAAATCTAATTAGAAATAGTCTGATTAGAAGCGAGGACATCAGGCAGAAAGAGTTCAGGCCAAATTACACAAGCACTGGACTGACAATCAGCAGCAACAGGTCTCATGGATGTTTGGTTAAAATCATGATCAATATGTATAAAGGAGGTCAGGTTGTTATGATTCTGGGCTCCATTTCAGCCAGTGGTGTCGGAGATCCTGTCAAAATTGATTTAATAATAAACCCAGAAAGGTACCAACAGATTGGTATCCACCATGCAAAGTGTATCTTAGGTAAAAACTTTTTCAGCATGACAATGTAGTAAAAACATATGAAAACCACACAGTGAACACTGTCAGTCATGGATCGGCCTCCCCAGAGCTCAGACCTCAACATTATTGAAGCAGTGCGGGATCATCTTGACGGAGAACAAAAGAAAAGGGAGTCGAACATCTAGAGAAGATCTTTGAATGTCCTTCAAGAAACCTGGAGAACTATTTCTGAAGACTACTTAAAGAAATGACAAGAAAAATTGCCAAAGAGCGTTTAGACTGTGTTGAAGAATAAAGGTGGTCACATCAAATATTGACTTTCAAGCTCCTTAGAATTGCTTCAATAAATCTCTGTGCTTATTACTCATTTACCTAGCAAAATACAAAAAAAAAATGAGGGTTAGCACTAGACCACACGTGTCGAACTCCAGGCCTCGAGGGCCGGTGTCCTGCAGGTTTTAGATGTGTCCTTGATCCAACACAGCTTATTCAAATGGCTAAATTACCTCCTCAACATATCTTGAAGTTCTCTAGAGGCCTGGCAATAAACTAATCATTTGATGACCCAGGGTAATATCTAAAACCTGCAGGACACCGGCCCTCAACGCCTGGAGTTCGACACCAATGAACTAGACTTTTGCACAGCAGATTCATAAAATAAACCTTAAAGAGGTGATTTTTAAACAAATATGTTTGTTTGGCTCCTCAAGAGTTGTGGAACAAGCCAAATGCCATCAACCTTGGTTAACTACAGTTGTGCTTGATGGATAACAGAACCATCCATAATTCTTTTTAAAGAATTGGTTGCCTATTTTCCTAGAAAGTACCCAGTAGTATTCTATGTACTTAGCTACATATTACTTGCTTATTACCACCGGTAATTACCTAATATACTACAAATTATCATGTATTTATAGGGTATGTTGGGTTACCAAAAAGAAAAAGAAAATGCCTCAGAGGCCTTGTGATCTGCTCTCGCTATGATCACATGATGATGGATGGAGGGATGAAGTAATGAAACAGAAAAAAAGACCTCGTTCTCTCCCATTAACTCCAGCATCACCTTTCTCCCTCCACCCGTCCATGTGTCGCTCGCTCTATGTCTTTGTAGCTCTGTCTGTCTGTTGTAGTCACTCTCAGTGATGAGAGAGAGGGAAGATGAAATAGTGGGAGAGGAGGAGGGAGGAAGGGAGAGGGTTGTGGTCCTCTGTTCACACCTCATTAAAGACCACTTCAGCAGACATAGATTAAGAGGAGAAGCGTGTATGTGTGTGCATCTGTGTGTGTGTTTGTTTGTTAGCTTGAGATCGTTAAAGAAAAGATGCAGCGCGAGTTCCACATGAGAAAATAAATGAAAAAGCAACTTGAAAGGAAAACCTTGTTAGTCACACATGTAGAAAAGAAGAAGAAAAAAAGCTTCGCTATCTTGGAGTCTTTATATATCGTAAGCTCGAAGCCTCTCAGGTTTCCTCTCAGGTTTCTTCAGATCAGACACAACTAGACTGATGCAAAGATGGTGCATGGAGGCATTTTTAATGTCAATAACAATCGCTGACTTCAAAAGACAGTAGGGTAATGAAATGCTAATGTATTTATGCATTAAGATATTTTAATTATTGTAAATTATGCTGAGTTTTAATAATTATTATTACCTGCACACATTTTTGGTAATGATAGAAGTTGCTGGACAGTTTTTATTTTTAACCCGCCACTTGACAAGCTGCCAACACTATGATGCTACCATGATAAGAGCGGCTGCGTAAATGCTAAATTGGCCATTTGACTACTAAATCAAATTGAAGGACTTTTTATAACTTAATAGATTAATGACATTAAATGATTTACTTACTGCCAAATCATCGCTATATTAAAAGATGACAGCAGCAGGCCGAGCGTCAAAGTATGTCCTTTTTTTAAACAGAATCTGACATTTCAAAATCAATGTGTGAACCAGCTCAGCTGACACTGATACATTAGCAGATATGTCATTAAAGTGCAGACTGATGGAATTTAAAGTGTTGGATAGGTTGGCAAGAACGTCTTCAAACTGGACTGAAGCCGAAGGGAACTCTGCAGCACTGGGAAGGAGAATAAATTTGTCAGCAGTTGTCAGCGGCTGTTAAAGCTTTGAAAAGGTAACTGACTACCTCAGGGCAGATGGCATGCATGGTGCGAGATTCTAGACAACCATGAGAGAGAAGTCTCCCTAAGTCACTTTATCAAAAATTGTTTATGCTAGTAAATGATATCAAACATGAAAACAGTATTTGCTTGTAAACTGCTGGACTTAAACAGTACTTATTGCACATTGGCCACCTTGCTAGGTAGAACTGCTCAAAGCAAATATCTAATCAGCCAATCACATGGCAGCAACTAAACGCACTTAGAGATGTAGACTTGGTCACAACAAACTGTAGAAGTTGAGGTGATTGCACAATAATATTGAATGTTAAAGCAGGTGGGCTACAGCAGCAGATGGCCGCATCAGGTGGCAATCAATTTTATTTATACAGCACCAAATCACAACAACAGTTACCTCAAGGCGCTTTATACTGTAAAGTAGACCCTAGAATAATACATACAGGGAAAAACCCCAAAATCTAATGACCTCCTATGAGCAAGCCCTTTGGCGACAGTGGGAAGGGAAAACTCCCTTTTAACAGGAAGAAACCTCCAGCAGAACCGGGCTCAGGGAGGGGCGGAGCCATCTACTGCAACATTTTGGGGTGAGAGAAGGAAGACAGGATAAAAGACATGCTGTGAAAGAGAGCCAGAGATTAACAGAAAAAAAACGCTATAATTCACATGGGCTCACCAAAGTTAGACAATAGAACATTAACTGGTCTGAGGAGTTGATTTCATTTGCGGTGTTAGGAGGGTAGGGTCAGAATTCGGTATAAACAACAAATGAAAACTGTTCCAGTTACTGCTGGTGGTGTAATGGTGTGGAGCATATTTCCTTGGCACACTTTGGACTCATTTAAATCCCATAGACTACATAAGTGTTGTTGCTGACCATGTCCGTCCCTTTATGACCACCTTCTGATGGCTGCTTCCAGCAAGACAACACACCATGTCACGAAGCTCCAATATTTAACTGGTTTCTTAAGCATAACCAAAACCAACCCAGTACTAACAAGGTGAATCTAATTAAGTGTCCAGCGTGTGGGAATTTCATTGGCTGTCATCAAGTACTTGGTAGGTTTTATTGTGTAGTTTTCATTTTCATGGATGAATAAACAGGTTAATAGACTAGAAAAGGCTACTGTAAATTCTTACTGTGAGCTCAACTGAAGGAAAGGTGTTTCCATCACCACACAAAAGAACAAAAAAAACTGCTACAATTTTCCTTCATCACAGAGATTTCACGAAAAGCGCTGACGGTACAAAATGTGACTCGTCAGATATAGTGTACGGTGCTCAGCGGGAGTGAAGACGGTGCGTTGCCTGTGATGTTGTTGTGTGGGAGTCAGATTATATAGTTCAGGCAAAATGATTTTTTATTTTAACGGGAGGACTTAGCAGCTGTTGCCCTGAAACATCTGGCTCAGGGCTGCAGGTTAAATAGAGCAGAGTCAGGATGGATGCACTTACTGACGATTATGTTTAACCGCAACAAGAGGAAAACAACGAACTATGACTAATATATTAGAACAATTGATCTTCACAGCCACAATTTGCAACTTTATGAAAATTAAGTGGCATTATTTTATAGAATTACAAAACTGTGAATTGAGACTTTCTAACAAAAGATATCTGCTTCTGTCTTCAATCAAAAACTGTAGTTTCAATAACAGAGCAGGAACCTTTAGATAGACCTGTGCAGCGTGTGCCCCATCTCTCAGCCAATAGCAGCTAGGACACACTGCACGCTTATCCAGTTTATCTCATAATGGCCTGAAGTGGATAAGCAGTAACTGGATGAATTTGTAGGTTCAAAATCGTTTTATTTTGTTTACGACGGGCTATTTGACAGCTTGATGAGCAAAAGTGGACAATTTCTGAACTAGGACTGACAAGTTGTACAAATCGATCTGGACTGCAAAATTAGAAATGACAAAAAGTATTGCAGGGAGTGGATATATTAGTAAAGACATCTTTGAATAACATGAGTTGGTAGAATTTAAGGAGTCAGTTTTCTACTGAGACCACGATGATGCCAAATTCTACCTCTCTTTTGCGGCTCTCTACAGTAATCATTTAAATGACCAGTGTAGTTGTGGGATTGCTACTAATTGGAAAGTAGGTGGCTTGATCCCCAGCTCGCCTAATCCGCAGGTCGAAATGTCCTTGACCGAGACACCCTGAGCCGCCCCAATGCATCCATCCAGATACGGATATCAGCGAATTAGTTATAAGGAAAAGACTATTACTCGCCAAAACTGGTTCTTGAATGGGCTTTTAGTATAATTAATGGCATGCTATGCATCAGATAATTGTACAAAGACCACAACCATGACATTGAGGTCCAGTTTGACGAATTAAATTAGTTTCGACTTAGGGTTAGCCTAACCTCTACTAGCCAGGGTCTAGTCTAACTCTAACTCCAAAGCTTAGCAGATAATGACAACCTAAAGCTGTCTGTATAGTTAGTAATGCCCCTTGTAATACAATCGCTAAGCCTCAATAAAAATAGCTAACAGTATCTGTGAGTACCTGAACTGAGGTAGGCATTGAGTTGTTGTTAACTGCACCCTTCTGCAAATCTGTTTATTTGTGCTATATATTTGGGAGTTTTAACATAGAAGCCTCTCAGTAATACTGCACTCCTAACATGTGCCTGTAAACAAGGCAGGATGCAGCCATGGTTTTGTTGCTACTCTGTCCAATTACAAATACACCTCAGCACCGTGTTTTCGACTCCTCACCTATCAAATTGTGGCGATGGTGTTCTCACTGTGGCTTCAAATTACTGTTCTTAGCTGACAGGTGTTCCTGTTCTTATCGGCCGATCGATGTTCTTCAGCACATCACCCCCTCGCTGTGCTTTCATGTTTTCATGTCCGGCTTTCGCCTCTGACTTTGTTCATTAATATCACATAGTAAAGTCCTATACGTTTTATTGATGGAAAGCATCACACAGGCAGTCGTGCACCCGCAACTTCTGCCGCCGACAAATCATATCGCGCAGATCAGATGGTGACTCGCTCATTCTTAATATGCAGTTTGAAAAGTAGCTGAACCTCGGCGTTCCTTGTCGAGTTGCAGCCACTTGTTATGATGGATATTTTTGAGGTGCAGAAGATAAATCTCCTATCTGAAAGAAGATGCTGCTTGTTAAAAATAAGCTAGATGCTCCGGGAGAGTCCCCGAGCTGAAATGGTGATCTCTGAAAGCAGTGAAAAATAAAATAAACCATTCGAGAGAGGGGGGAGAAAAAAGAGCTCTAAAGAAATGACACTGCCATACTCTCCAAGGGTACTTGTTGAAAAATACCAATATAACAACCCTGCAGGAACAGAATATAATAAGGGTATATTTCCTTATTGAAAAAGGTGTTGTTTTAGAAGATCCATCAAAACAATTGAATATGAGAGGGCTCACAGGATGGGACAATACATTCAGGGGAAATCACATAAATCACATAACTGCAGGCATTGGGAATAGCTGGAGTGAATTCACTCTCCGGTGAACACTCTGAAAAAGAAGGACACTCCACATAATTACTCACAATGGCCATATATGTTACACACTGAGAGCTTTGCAATAATGAAACCTCTGCTTGAATCTGATGCGGGCTGATGGTAGACATCTGCAATGCCGAAGATGAGAAACTGTGCGCACACAGATCACGTGTGACTGATCACATGCAAACTAAAAAACAGATTTGACTGTTAATTAGCAAAGCCTGTACTCATCGCTCACCTGTTTCCTCAGCAGGGGCCACCAGCTTCAGATATGTGTTATTCATTTGATGATAAGGATAAGAGTGGGAGGTGGGAGAGGAAGGAAGACAGGAGGAGGTGATGCTGCAGGCCGCCTGGCCTAAAATATCCCAGAGGGGAGGAGTTGAAGGTGAGTCAGAGAGGAAGGAGAAGTGGTAGTGGGAAAGCAAGAGTTGGAAGAAAGCTAGAAAAATCCAAACTAAGCATGCAAAGACGCCTTGCTGTTTCGCCAACGGCGAGGCGTGCGTTTGTGTGCAGAGAGCACTTTGGGTGAAGATGCTTAGCGATGGAGGCTGATGGAGGAAGGCAGGTGGGGTTAACATGTGAACCTGCGTCTAGCTTGCTGACAGCTTCGTAGCTGATCAACCCGCTTACCCTAAATCTCAAAATGTCTTAGTAGGTTGAGTAGAGCTGACAGTTAACTAGTTACAGTCAGTTTGATGCAGTTGGCTTGATTCTGCAATATCAAATCCAAACTCTGACAAATATTTGGAGACATTTTATATTTGCAGTGAAAAGTTGTACAAAACACTGATTATTCTTTATTAAAAACCGAACTGATACAGGGAAGCACTGTTCATGAAGCTAGCAGGGCATACAATAAGATAAATGTGAGGAATCTACAAGGTTTCATGCTTTTAAAATGATTTCCTGAAAATAATTCTGCAGCACTGGATCAGACAATCTGATGTTCTGTAATAAGACTATAAAGCTATTCAACTGGCAATCCAGAAAGAGCCTCTTCCAATGCTGTTCATTGTGATTTGTCAAGCCAAACAAGGTAAAAATATTATACAGTATGTCTGGAGCTGTTATGACTAGGGATGGGTATCGTTTAGGTTTTATCCGATACCGGTGCCAAATCGGTACTTTTGAAACGGTGCCGGTGCTTAAACGGTGCTCGAACCGGTGCTTAAAGAATGGAGAACACAAACTTTGTCCAAAAACCTCTCATGTTCAGCTGTTTTTTTTTTTTTGTAAAAAGATAACAATGTTAGCCTTTTCTGCAGCTATGGGGCATATATGGTATCACTCTTGGCTGGAAGCAGTGCTTAAACAATGGAAAAAACACAAACTTTGTCCAAAAACCTCTCATGTTTAACTGTTTCCCACTTTTTCTTTGGTCATTTTAGCCTTTTTGTCCAGGGTGAAGGGAGTATCTGCCATCAAACAAGAGGACAGCCGCATGTAGCTATGATGATGTTTGCTAGTTCACCTTACATGCATTAATGTAATAACGTGGTTAGCCTACTCAACGTAAATTACACTCAAACAACATTAAGCGACTCACGCAGAGAAGAACGGCTGCTGCTGCTGCATCATCATCCTCATCATTTCTGCTACACTGGCAGGGCTAGGGGCCAGGACTCTATTCTTCGGGTTTTTGGGGGATGTTGCTCCGGGTCCGATAACTGGCAACCCACCCAACGTGCACAGTGTGAGGTCTCGCAGCAAGCTATCAAATACGGCGCATTTCTCGGCTTTTAAAAAAAACCGCTATGCGTCGCCAGGTGTTTCATCGGATTCGAGGTGTTACCTCCTTTGACAGTATCACAGTATCAGCTTAAAGCACTTGTTGCTGCTGAGTTTGCATATTTTGCTGTGAAGTACAACCAGACTTTTGACCGCTTCGCCTTGGACATTTTTAATCTGTAGCTCTGCTCTAACTGAACGTACGTACCTGGCCCCGCCTACTATCCTGGGAAACGTAAAATGATTGGCTAGAATCTAAAGTGTATCACAGCTCAGGAAAAAAAAGCACCGAAATAAAGCACCGAAATGTGCGCTGCTTTTCGGTCTGGTTACTACCGTTGGACACCGGTACCCATCCCTAGTTATGACCAGAGATGGGCAGTACCGCGTTACTGTAATCTGATTACTTTTTTCAGGTAACGAGTAAAGTAAGGGATTACTATTGCAAAAACGGTAATTAGATTACCCCGTAGGAACGCTGCGTTACTGCGTTACTAAAACCGAGATTTTTTTGCGAGAATGTCTCATGACAGTGACGTAAGTGAGTGCGACGGTCGTGACAACAGCTGTGTGCAGATCAACAGTGGATCATATATCGAGTACGGGAGAGAGTATGAGCGTGCAGCGTTTAAAGCGTGGAAGTACTGACCTTACTTTAAGTTTGATTCCATAAAAAGTGACAAAAACATTAGTGTCCATTGTGTGTGGGAAGAAAACTTCTTTTTACAGCGAAAAACCCCTAAACTTCCAAGCAAGCACCGAGTGCGACGTAATGGGAAACTCACAGAGAAACTCGCGGATTCTTCCACTGACCGCTGCGGCACACCTGCACCAGGGTAAACCTCTGCCTACCCAACTCCTGCTTTACAGGTGAAAATAGAGCAACAGGACCGCTAGTCTTTGACTTTATTTATTTTCTGCTGTGTTTTACTTGCATCTATTTGAAAGACTGAGTGTAAACACACACAAAAAATATATTTTATGTGCTGGAATGTGCAGAAAATAGGTTTAAATACTAAACAAATTTCTTCCAGTCAGAGAATGTTGCATGTAATTACATTTTTGCTTGATGCATAAAGTTAGAAGATTAAAACTAATAAAACAAGTTTTAAAAAGATACTTTTCCATTTGATTACATTTTGTATGATGGATTATGCAGAAAAAGTAGAATTGGGCTGAAAGATCTATCGCTTTATCACCTATTCAGGTTGTAAATCGTGTTTTTAAAAAGTAACTAAGTAACTAAGTAATTAATTACTTTTGAAAATAAGTAATCAGTAAATTAACAGGATTACTTTTAGGGGGAAGTAATCAGTAATTAGTTACTGATTACCTTTTTCAAGTAACTTGACCAACACTGGTTATGACACACATACAGTACTGTGCGAAAGTCTTGAGCCACCTCTTGTTTCTTTACACTCTGTTCAAAAAATTAGAAATACAGAGTTTGTATAATTCTGATGACCTGGAAAGTCAATATACTGGGTATGACCACCCAACACCCAATTCTTCAACACAGACTGAACTCTCTTAGCTTTCTTGTCTTGTCTTTATGCCGTCTTCAGGAATAGTTCTCCAGGTTTCTTGCAGGACATTCAAAGCTCTTCTTTGGATATTGTTGCCTTTTGTTCTGTTCTCAAATCAAGATGATCCCACACTGCTTCAATAATGTCAATAATGAAGCTGCTGCCAATCAGATACCTTCCAGATGATACTTCATGTTGGATCAAAATCTAATATTACTTTCTTGCCTTTTTTTCAATCAATCAATTCATGTGTTTTACAGATGGCTGTAGTAACTCACTGTTGTACCCTTTTCTGACCTCTTCTGCATATACCGAAGAGCCAAAACTTTTAAATTTGGATTCATTACTTGCCAATGATTTTCAGTGAAGTTCTTGTGTAATTTTTCATACCTCAGCCTTTTCTCCCCGTTTCCCTTCAAGAATGGCTTCTTGACAGCCACCCTTCGACTGAGACCATTTTTGATGAGGCTTCAGTGAACAGTGGATGATCAACTGAACCTCTCAGGTCCTGTGTCAGGTCTTTGGTTGACTTTGTTCGTGTTTTTTAAGGACCTGACTTCTCTCAGGCCTTGAGCCACACCGCATTTATATTTTGCTTCCAATACTTTGTTATCATTTTGCCACTTGCCAAAAGAAAATGAAATGATCAGGTACAAAAGCTTGACTGAAAATGAGTAGAAAAGCAGCAATGAAAAGTTCAGAAATGCAGTTGAGAAAGTTCAGAAAAGTTCTGAATGTAAAACAGTCAGAAAGTCTAAAGAACTATTAAAAATGCTAACACAGTCCGGCTTCTTGGAACCAAAATACATATAAATAAGGTGAGGCTCAAGAGTTTTCCACAGCACTATACATAGTCAGTCTAAGGGTTATGTATAACACACAAACAAGATTTTGAAAAGTTTTTGTATTTATAATAGATTTTTGTGCTTAAAATACCTGAAAATGGTAATTGGTTAGTCACTGAAAAGTAATTACATAGAGCTATTAATTATACACTAGCAAAATATATTGCTTAATTAATTATCAGTGTGGAGAAAAAAACCACACTGAGTCAAGTGCTGGTGGCTATACTTGCAGGCATTAAACTACTTTTTTACATCACCATACTGTAACTGATAATGGCTGTGCAGTATAAGAATACCAGGTTTAAATATAATACTGCCAGCTGTTTAGCTGCCATAATCCTCTTACTTAGTGTTCCCACTGTAATCTCCATGAACAGGTTATAACTAACATATACATGGATGAATTCACCCGTGCAACCTGAAATGTCTTTTGTGAATCACACAAAGTCGAGCTTTGTCACTGCATGGTTATGGGAATGCTGCTGTAGCGCTAAATTCAATTCAGCTCAATTTCATTTTATTTATACAGCACCAAATAACAACAACAGTCGCCTTAAGGCGCTTTATGTTGTAAGGTAGTCCTGACAATAATACATCAAGAAACCCTCCCAACAATCAAATGACGCCCTATGAGCAAACACTTGGCGACAGTGGGAAGGAAAAACGCCCTTTTAACAGGAAACAAGTTTTTTACTTCCCACTCAATACTGGTTCGATTGGATTAGTCTTTATAGAAATCTCAGGTACACTAAAATAATTGCAATAACCATCAAACATCTTCTAAAATGATGATTTTACTTCACCTTTTACATTCCCATTAGTATCAGCACTATGATTTTATACTTCTATCTTAAAGATCTTGGTCTTTTCATTTGTGTAAAATATTTTGCCCAATAATTGTTTCTAAGTATTATGAAAAACTGTTGTGTCGGTGTATCTGCTACGCCTGCTGTCCCCACGACCAGGACCCAAATAACCCAAATTAGAGGTTACTTGTGCGTTTGCATGTGGTGCACATGGCTTTGAATTGTTGCATGGCAACAGATGCTCACCGTTACTCCAAACATGCCTATGTGTCATACCTGAGTGTCACCGGTTGGGGGTGGTGGGGGGGATTGAGAGATAAGAAATGGATTCGGGTCCTTTCAGGGGTCGTCGATCGCATACAATTACACCGCACCTGGCTGAGTGATGCGCTGTACACCGTCAGATGTAAATTGTGAGAACATGTGACTTTTGACTGAGGCGTAAATGCCATCTGGCCTTCGCGGTTGATGACAAGGCCACAGGTGTGATGTTGAACTTTACACGCAGGTTATCAAACATTCCAGATGATTAATGTCTTTTAGATAAAATCCAACATTTCCGCATGACATACATCACATTTGGCGATAAAGGGGCCGAGTTGCACACGCGTGACACACTGAGAAAAATCCATTTTCACTTTGAAGTGACAAAGAAAGAAAATGTGATTGTCAGAATAGTGACACACTGTCCCTAATTCGAAACTTCTCTTTTTGCCATCTCAGCCTTTCAAAGACCCCTAAAGCTCATATTTAGAGCATTTCTGGTGTGAAACAACGGACTCAAGAGTTAGTCAGTTGACACTCAGGAGCTTAAACTGCATTAAAGTGCTGGATTCTGCTCTTACACTGCCTCCTGAATGCATTAACCTTTTTTTCTTCCCTGCAGGTGATTTGCTATTCTACAAAATGAAAAAACAAGAAAGAAATACACAGAGAAAGGAAGTGGCTGACGTACAGTAAAGTCAGCATGACACTTGAAAAGACAAATTTAGGCAAGGCAAAGAAAGAAATAATGGAGTTAAACAACAGGCGGAACGCAGATCTCAGAATGGGTTTAAGGGCCTAATACGGATGACAGCAATTTCCACGAGGCATATTTGAGGAAAAATGTACTATTGATTCATACACTTTCTACCATATACTGCATTCTCAGCAAGCATTGCTCGCTGTTTGTCTTTGCTTTAAATCTAACTACTTGACAGGCAATACCTATGTACTTGCCTGTAATTAAAAAGTGAATTAATCTTGAGCACTGCCTGTCATAAATTTTCCCATTATTTCCCCCAGTCTGCTTTCTGGTTCCCCTCAATAAATATATTCAGAGCGATCAATAAGGGTATTACTATGTATATATCGCAGTGGGAATCAGCTTGGCAGGTTGCCTTTGGCTGTGCTACACTTCTCGCTTTTTTGGCCCATGTTTATCCTCCAAAGCGTCCATCTCCAGTTCTATAGGAGGGCTCGGCTGCTGTTTAGGGGACAGTGGGAGTAACGTATGTGGGCGAGTGTTTGAGCAAAGGGCTGCGTAGCTGGGATTTTATTTAGAAAATGCTGGAGTAAAAACTTGAAAGGAACAAAAGGGCAAAAAATTGACTTCTAGCATCTGCCTGGGCAGGAACACACCAGAGAGAGAAGGGGAAAAGAGAAGAAGCACCGCTAATGTGACGAGTTCTGCTAACTTAAACATTTGAAATAAAGTGAAAGAAACTTGCAATTAGGCAGATGTGTAAACCAGGGCTGTGTGCTGTAATTAATCATGATTGTGTTAATTACACTTTGTTTTTTCCCCATAATGACAACTAAAAAGAGACAAACAGCAGAGGAAAATATCGAAGATGAAGGATCTTATGCCAAATGACACTCTGCAGCCTTGCAGTAGCTATATTGAGATTTCATTGCTGTGGATATTAAAAATGCCAATTCTCTCCCCGCGGCAAATAAGTTCTCTCTCGTTCCAGCTATCCTCGCGTAGTGAATTATTTCTCGGCGCCGTCTGTAAAAATGTGTCTTTTAAGTCCATTATTTCCCTATTTTCCATAAGCAAAGCCATGTCTGATACAATCTTTTAATTAAGATTTTACAAGTTGCTTCCTGCAGCTCAAAAAAATGTTTTTTTCCTTTCTTTTTTTTTTCAGTGCTACAGCGCAGTTCCCAAGGACAAATTATAACATCTTTGTTTAGCTTAGCAGATCACTCATCTCGCAGATCTCATCTGCAGGAAGGGCTAAATTTTATTTGTTTAGTGCTGCAGGAAGTTCACATTACACCGACGATAAATTGAGGCGGCCTCAGATACTGGAACATTGCTCCAGTGACGTTTTTACCGGTTTAATCGCACATCTTTGATTAGAGACTCAAGCTTGATTTTCAAATTAACCGAGTATGTCGATACCGATTTGAAACATAATGAACTGTATTCCAAATATCTAAACGCATTACTAATCAACAACTTCCAACTCAAATTTTGCGTTCATCCGCAGCTCAATCAAAGTGATGAGGAGTAATGATAGTTTGATTGTGCTCTTGGAAAAAAAAAATCACAACAGAGTAATTAGAAGTCACACAAGTTAGTCTTAGTTGGCAGCTCGTGTTCTTCTGGGATGCAATTTTTTAAATATTTTGTTCATTACTGTAATAAGAATCTGGGATAATTGGGATTATCTTACCCAGGAAAACGAGTGTCCAACCCTGGTGACCCCAAACTAGATTAGTCCACTGGTGTGTTATTATTAATCAGAAACCAGTAGCCCAGTGAGGGAGGAGGAAGCTTTAAATTGGTCGCAATTTTCAGCAAAACCAATTATTTCCATTACATTTACCAAGAAATGAAAAAAGGAAGCTATAATACAGTGCAAAAGTCTTTAGCCAGTCCTTTTTAGGGAGCCAAACATTCTTGTGATTGTTTTTGTTTGTTTGTTTGTTAAGACACTGATTTAAGAATTATCCAGGATTAAAAATCCAGTTCGTGCAACGGCCCAGTGTTGTGTCTACACAACACAGAGAACTTAGCAAGGAACCCCTTTTAGCCACTTTGTTACAAGCAGCCTGGTGCAGAAACACATATCCCTATTCTTTAGTTAAATCGACAAAGATACCAATCAAAGCACAGCTGGACAGGATTAAAACAGTATTTTTGCACAAACGAGGTGATTCCCAAAGAGATATGTGCCGTGTGTCCTTAAAAATAAACTGAAGAAACTACACAAGTGGAGGACAAAGTAGTAGCAAGCCTAAAAATGTATCTACAGCAGACGAATACTATCTGAAAGTCGAGTGAAATAGGAAAGTATCTTAGCAAAGCCCTGACACAGGACTGGAGATGCATCTGATCCATCACATGATCAGTGTTCACTGAAGCCTCGTCCTGGGTCCAGTGGAAGCCAGAACTACAGTGAAAATCAGCAGCAACAGGGCTAATGGAGTGACGATTCCAAATTTGACATTTTTGATTCAAATTGTCAATAACATGCACAAGAGGTTCAGCAGAGAGGTGCAACAGTGAGCATCTACATTTTAACCAGTGGCGTTCATCTTGTCAAAATGGATGGAATTGAATGAATGCAGGGAGATCCCTGAAATACCATCTGGAAAGCTTCTGATTGACACTGCGATGCAACATACAATCGATATTTTTTTTACCTTGCCTCGACGACAACCTTTTGAAAAGTTTTATAGTCTTGTTAAAGAAGGTCAGATTGTGTGATTGAGACAGTATTGTATCTAAAAAAAAAAAAAAAAGTTGTAGCACAGTTTAGACTTTGACTGCAGCAAACTATCCACCCCTTGTGTGTCGGTGATCACTGCATAAAATCCATACTGTGCTTCGGGGCATGCTTAACTGTGATGGCAACAGTTTCAGGATGCACATAAATGTTATTGCTCTAATAGCTTGAACAGAGATCTGTAGCAATCTCTGTTTCTCTACAGCCCAGTCTAAGCAAATACCACCAAACTTGACTTGTACAAACATGTTTTCCTCCCAGTGTTCCAGTCAAACAAAATGGGTTGATCAAATATTGGCATTTGACTTTAACCACTGTGGGGCCTGAAAAGATTTCAGCCGATGTTTGCGGCGCTATATTCGGCACGCAAACATCCTTTGGAATGTACATTGAATATAACACGTTCCCCATGCATTATTTATCAAAGCTGCCTTCAGCGTACCTTTGGAGAAAGAAGTAATTAAACCAGTAGGCTTATGCACATAAACAAGGATATGAGTGTCTTTAATGTGTTTGATGGGTGCGAAGAGAAATTCTTGGCCAGACAAGCAATGAAGAAACTTATATTCCAGAGGTGGCATCTACAATGCAATCAGAGCCTCTGCGACTACCTGCTGCACTAACAGATATAATAAAAGCTTTGTTTTTCAGGCCTGCGTAGGAAGCAAACTGAACCAAAGCTGCTGCACCTTAATCTTCATTGTCAAACCCAGCCAGGCTCCACCATCAGCCAGCAGGCCTAGCCAGGCGCCATCATCAGAAATTCCGCTTCCGGGTCCCTCGTGGTGGCCGCCTCGTGCTCTCGCTTCAGTATGCCACCCAAGAAAGGCCCAACACCAGAGGAGGTTGAGGACATTAAAACCTCCCTCGGAGCGCTGTGCGGAGACGTGGCCGCAGTCAGGGCACAGCAGGAGCTGCTTCTGGGGCTTCTGGAGGAGGTAAAACAGCTACGCCTCCAAAATGCCGAGAAGGACAGACGGATCATGGATCTCGAGCGGCGGGTGGATGAGCTGGAGCAGTACACCCGTACGAACGACGTGGTCATCAGCGGTATTAAAATCAAGCCGCGCGCGCGTACGAGCGCGCGGTGGCCGGGAACGTCGGGGAGCCCAGCGACGAGGAGACCCGCTCGGTAGAGCAACAGGTGGCGTCCTTCCTCCAAAGCAAGGGGATAGAGATGGACCTGGAGCACATAGAAGCATGTCACTCACTGCCCAGGAGGAGTGACAGACTGCCGGCCATCATTATGAGATTTGTCAATCGGAAGAACAAGGTCGCACTGCTGAAACAAGGACGCAAACTGAAAGGCACGGACGTTTTCATTAATGAGCATCTGACACGAAAAAACGCAGACATCGCGAGGAAGGCAAGGCAACTGAAGAAGAACGGTAAAATACAACATACATGGGTAACAAACTGTAAGATTTTCATTAAGCTAAACGGGACACCAGAAGAGGCAAAAGTACTGATAGTGAGGAACATGGAGGATCTGGACAAGTATAACTGACACCAATGTATCAATTACACCAGGAAATGACATGGACACGTTGAAATTAGTTCTTCAACAGAAAGTAATTGATCTAGATTGTGAATATAAGGAGCATAATATAATAGATCCAGAAATAGATTCTGAAAGTAACTTTCTCTCTTCTTTTGTTAAAAATTGTAATTATTTCACTCAGGAACAATATGGAAAAGAAATTAACCTAGACGGGAAGCTCTCATTAATTCACTTTAACAGCAGAAGTATGTACTCTAATTTTGATTTCATTAAGGACTATTTGCAACAATTTTCTCGCCCCTTTAGTGTTATAGCCATCACTGAAACTTGGTTCAATGTCGATAAAGGAATAGATTTTTTGTTTGAATGGATATGATTTAAAATACATGAATAGATTAAATAAGGCGGGCGGCGGGGTTGCTATATATGTTCATAACTCTATAAAATATAATGTTGTAACAACTATGTCTATGGCTATTGATGGAATTTTGGAATGTTTGACTATTGAGATTATGAATGAAAAAAAGAGAAATGTTATAATAAGTTGTATATATCGGACACCCAGTTCAAGTATTGACACTTTTAATGAATGGATAGAAAAAACGTTTGCTTCGGTGAACCAAAAATTACTATTTATCTGTGGTGATTTTAACATTGATTTGCTAAATCCAACAAGGTTAAAAGCCATTGATGACTTTACTGACACAATGTACAGCTTATCACTATATCCAACAATAACAAAGCCAAGCAGAATAACATCACATAGCGCCACTATTATTGACAACATTTTTACTAATGTCATGGATTTCCAAATTAATAGTGGTCTGCTTGTCTGTGATATAACTGACCACTTACCAGTTTTTACTTTGTGTGACTGTGATTTAAAAAAAATAGATACCAAGATCATGATAGCAAAGCGAACAATAAATGAAGAAGCAATTCATGCCTTCAATTTCGATTTAGCACAACAAGATTGGAGTTCGGTGTATGAAGAGTCAGATGTGGACAAGGCTTATGATAATTTTCTAGATATTTTTACTATGTGGTACAATAAACATTGTCCTGTAAACGAACACATGACAAAGAAAAAAAAGATAAAAAGTCCTTGGCTCACAAAAGGAATTATTAATGCTTGCAAAAAGAAAAACAATCTGTATAAACAGTTTATCAAAGTAAAAACAAAAGAAGTGGAACAAAGATATAAAGCATATAGAAATAAATTGACTGATATTATAAGAACGAGCAAACAACTTTATTATAGAAGAAGATTATATGAAAATAAAAACAATATAAAAGGAACTTGGGATGTGTTAAACAACTTAATTAAACAAGGATCTTCTGGAACATCATATCCTGAATATTTTACTGATGCAAATGGTGAAAATCACAACATGAGTAATATTGTCGATGGGTTCAATAAATTCTTCATAAATGTTGGCCCAGAACTAGCAGCAGACATCCCGTGTCATAAAAATGAAAATATCAGTAATATAAAATCAAATCCCTTTTCACTGTTCCTCTCAGCTACAAATGAGCAAGAAGTAATAAATATCACATTAAAATGTAAAAGTAAGTCTTCAATGGATTATCATGACATAAATATGTCTGTAGTTAAACAGGTTATTCTGAATATTGCTAGTCCCTTAACATATATCTGTAATTTATCATTTCAGTCCGGTTGTTTTCCAAAAAAAATGAAAATTGCGAAAGTAATACCACTATATAAAAGTAATGACAAACACAGTTTTACCAATTATAGGCCTATTTCTCTACTGCCTCAATTCTCAAAAATTCTAGAAAAACTTTTTAATTCAAGATTAGAAAAATTCCTTGAAAAACATCAAATAATAAATGTTGGTCAGTATGGTTTCAGAACGCAAAGAACCACTTCAATGGCGATAATTGAGGCAGTAGAAGAAATTACTGATACACTGGATAAAAATAAATATGCAGTTGGTATTTTTGTTGACCTCAAAAAGGCCTTCGACACAATCAATCACTCAATTTTACTGGATAAATTGGAAAGATATGGTATTCGAGGGAAAGCTGGTAACTAGTTAAAAAGTTACCTAACAGGTCGGGAACAATATGTTAGCATAGGGCATTACCATTCAGAGAAACTTGGTATTACATGTGGTGTTCCCCAAGGGTCAGTGTTGGGACCAAAACTTTTCAATGTATACATAAATGATATTTTTGATGTTTCTCAAGTACTTAAACTCATACTGTTCGCAGATGACACCAACATATTTTTCAGTAGCGATGATTATACTGATCTTGTAATGACTGTAAACAGGGAGCTAAAATTAATAAAAAAATGGATGGACATAAATAAATTATCATTAAATATAAATAAAACTAAAGCAATGTTTTTTGGTAATTTAAAATATAATATAGAATTACCAATTATCATTGAAGGTGTACCAATTGATAATGTGAGTGAAAACAAATTTTTGGGAGTTATAATTGATAATAAAATTTCATGGAAACCCCACGTCAGACACATAAAAACCAAAATTTCTAGAAGCCTCGCAGTTTTGAACAAAGTGAAACAATTCCTTGATAAAGATGCACTTCGTACTCTGTACTGTACCCTGGTTCTTCCATATCTTACATATTGTGTGGAAGTGTGGGGAAATACATATAAAAATACAACTAATCCATTAGTCACAGTACAGAAACGAGCACTGCGTATTATTCACAAGGCTGGTTATCTAGATCATACTCACAAATTCTTTCTTCAGGCAAAGTTACTTAAATTCCAGGATCTGGTTAATTACAATACATCCATAATTTTGTATAAAGCTTTTACTAAACTTTTACCGGCAAATTTACAAACTAGATTTGAAATTCGAGAAAAGGTTTATAATGTGAGAGGCTTTGGAGAATTCAAATTACCCAGAACTCGAACAACCCGTAAAGGTTTTTGTGTGTCTGTATGTGGTGTGAAAATCTGGAACAGTCTGAGTTTACAATTGAAACAATGCAAAAATATTCATAGATTTAAATTTCTCTACAAACAGTTGGTCTGGTCACAGTATACTCAATGATGGGTTTTAGTGTGCTCTGTAATGTCTGTCCTCTTACCATTGCTGGTATGGATTCCAAAAAATAAAAAATAAAATAAAGTGTGCGTATGTATGTACATATGTGTACATGTGTGTGTAGATATATATGTATGTATATGTATGTGTGTTTGTTACTTGTAGTTATTACTGCCTGTTACCTGTGGTAATGCAATTTATAATTTATATATTCTGTATTCAGTTATGAAGGCTCTAATTGTTGGTTGCGAGCTGCCGCTTAGATGCTTGTATCTGCCCGGGGCTGTTGATGGGTCTGTATGCAATGATGGGCGTAGCTGCGGGAAGTTTATTGTTTTTTTTTGTTGATGAGTGAGTATAGGGGTGGGATTTAATAAGTTTTCTTCGTCCCACTCCTTTTTCAGGCAAGTTTTGTTTTTTGTTTTGTGTATTTTATGTTCAATATAGGTATTTGTTGTGCCTGAAAATGAATAAATAAATGAAATGAAATGAAACAATATGACAAGTAAAAGCGATTGATTCATTTTGAAGTATGCAGTGATGTTTATACAGATAGTGTCTTACAGTCTCTCACTACTACTGCTATCCCTTTCTCTAGTTCAGCCCTTCCTTCATGACAAACTAGCACATCTGACCTTCAAGGAGCCCTCTGGCTCAAGACCAACACATGAATCGGGCTGTCACTGACATTTTCTTGCACCATCATGGCAAGTTGGAAATGACACTGTGGCCCATCAGCCACACGGTTATGACAGATGTGCTATAAAGAAGAGGCCTCCCACTTACAGAACACTTCCTGTAACACCAAAGATGGAGATCCTCCACAACTGAAGCTGTATCTGCTCATTATCATAGTAAAGGTGTAGTGTATACCTTTCAAAGGCCTTTTACACTGTAAGCCACAGTTCCTCACTTTCATACATCACTATGGTTTAAGCACTTTATCTCTCATGCACACACTGCAATGGATGCATCAGGGCCAATTTGCCACTGAGTATCTTGTCGAAGGACACTTAAACATGTGGACTGGAGGGGGCGGGGATTAAACCACTGACGTCCAATTATCAATGACCCAGCTATCTGAGACATGGCGCTTAAAGGAAGCAGGCATGTCATGAAAAATTGTTCTGTAGAAGCTGCAGGGAGACAGGCTTCTTAAAACAACCATGTTTAAGCTTTAATGGAAACAGCAGTTTTGGCTAATTCAGTTCACAGTTACCAAGTTACCACAGTTACCAAGATGGCTGCCATGCAGGGTTTACCTAAAGGAACTTCAGTATGATCAAGAACATCACAAAGTTAGGCTATGACCATGTATAACTAGCACCACCTGCTCAGATCTCTTGTTTTAGGTAAGAAAAGATTAGTTGTAGATTCATGTTAAAGGAACAGTGATACCACTCTGTTCATAGATTTCAAAACCCCTCGTTGCCTTGTTCTTGAGTTATCGCATATTTTGATTCTTAGAAATCTTGACCTCTGACCTTGACCTTGAGGTTGAGGTCGATGAGAGTCAAACTCACCCGAGATACTTTAGTAGACTCACCTGTGGTATGAATTTCAAAGTTATCCTAAGAAGCGACAGAAGAAACACCCTTCAGCCATGTTATGAGTGTTGATGTTGCATAGTTGGCCCACCAGAGGGCACTCTGGAACTTCCCCGTTGGCAACACGCACATTTGGAATGCAACAGTTGCAAAAGCCAGCTGATCCGAGCTGGAGTCGGGAAGGGCTTAAATGAGTAAATGCTTACACATAGCAAATGTTAGGGAAATCTGTTTATGCTTTGTACGTCTGAAAGAAAGAAAAACATGCTTTATTACTGCAGATTGTAGCCTTTAATACTATCTGCATGTGCTGATACATTCTGGTCTGCTAAGAATAAACCGCAGTATCTCTGGCTTTTCTACCACGATGTGACTGCTGAGCATCAAAGCAAAATGCAAGTCTAGAAAGAAGCATTTGCTCTTTGATTCAAACTGACACCGCACCTGACATTTAAATATGATACTTTAGATCATCAGAGGGAGAAAAAAAAATATTAGGCTGTCTTGCTGCAATGCTTTTAAAGAACCTGGATATGACATTACATCATAACATTTCCGAACAAAACTTGATCCTGTCAGAATGTAAGCAACTGTGGACATCCATTATAGTGCTCTTTATTGTATTGTTTATCCGCTCAGTGTGCACTCTGGGCTTTCTTAGCTATGGATGACGGTTAACATTTAACCAAAACATGCATACCTACCAAACACCTCCCTTCCCATCTCCACCCCAACGGTTAAACCCTTGCCACAAGCTTCTAAGTGCTCCCTTTGTGTGAATCAGTAACCTCCCATGCCCTTAACACACAGCCTCAACCCCTCCAAAGCACACAGACTTATTTTTCCTCCCCCTTTTAATGAAAACAAAAAAGTTGGCACGGATGCTTGTCAAGCTATTATTTGTCTTGGTCAACCACTCAATCCATTCGCCAACCAAAGAGAGTGCCCAAACCAGCCAGCCTTCTATCAAATACTGTGCCTATTTGACTTTAACTCAGTTCCAGCCTCCTCCTCCTTAGCTTCTTGCCAGTGGCCTGTTTAATTCGTGCTTGGTGCCATTGCCGCACAGTGGTCCCCTATTGCCGAGCTACGAATCCTTCCTCCCAGCTCCACCGCAATCCCCCCCCCCACACACACATATCCCTTCTTCACACACCTCCCCCTCTTCCTTCCTCTCAACCCCTTTGCCAGTGGCCCTGCAAATCTCCGGAGGCAGGCATTGCCAAACGTTCCAGCTGTTTAAACAGGTCAGCGGTCGGTGCCGGGAGCCAACAGGGGTAGATTTGCCATTGTGGTGCCCTACATCACTGGCTTGTGCTAACCCCCCTCTGAATCCGTTGTCTCCAAGGAAGCCACCGGGGCCAAACTGTACTGGCCCCCGAGCTCAGAGATCCAAGATTACATGCTCTTTTTTTCCCCGTTTCCATATTGTGGTATTGTTAGGATTTAAAAAAGTTCAAAGATGTGTCACATCGGGATGGAAATGTTACATTTAAACCAGGCTGATTTTCCCATATCCTACAATGGTGTAGATGAAAGCCGTGAACAACTATTGATTTCACCTCTTTGTTCCACAGCAGTAATTTAGCGGAGGTGTGCTGTACATACATGAAGGACAGAGTGACAGAAATTTATGCGAGAATGAAACCTCTGGAAAACTGAGACATGGATTCTGCAAAGAGTGCTACTCATTGAAAGTAAGCAATTTCTTTTTTATTTCTGTTTTTGTTTGGAAGGCCACATTATTAATCTTTCGAGACGTGGCAGAACAATACGGGTCAGGAGTAGGAGTGACACGTTTCTGCACCTTGTAATTATCTGACTTTCAGTTCCATTTACTTCAGGAGTATAAAAGAAATCTCTCTACAATTTGACAAAAACTTTTTTCTTTTGATTTGTGATAAAAAAACAAAAAAACTAATTAAAACTAATTTGATACCCCCATCGAGGTTCTAGACTTAACCCTGTCTGTTTCACCTCATAAATGTGAAAGTAAAGGTCATATATGTTTGGACTGAAGAATTATAGTATTCTTCTATCCATTGTCTTCTGCTTATCCTTATCAGGGTTCAAGAGGGGTTGGAACCTATCGCAGCTACCATAGGGCGAAGGGCAGGGACAGGTCAACAGTATGACGCAGGGCTAACTCAGCGAGATAGATGACCATTTGCCCTCACATTAGTTACCAATTTAAAATCATAAAATAACCTAACCTCACTAATTGCATGTCTTTGGACTGTGGGAGGAAGCATAGAAAAGCTTTTTGCCTGCAGTTCTCGTGCCTCTGCAAGCTACTCTGCAAGCCACTTACCCTCTAGCTCCTCCTTTTAATGCTGCGTGTGTCTTGATCATTGCCAGGTTCTCTCTAATGGTTCTCTCTGATGCCTTGGCTGTTCTCGCTCGGGTGTTGTTGCTGGTCTCCCCATGTGACATGTACTTGGAAGGGCAGTGGGATGTCCCGGAGCCTGACTGAAGTGTTTTTAAGATCAGTCCACTGACACGTGCATATATTTCCTCATATTAGAGTAACAGTTACTCATTGTGACATCGATGGCCACTGCATTTGACCTTTTTGACCCATTTGTCAAAACAAGCCATCACACTTAGGCAGATTTGTGGAAACAAATTAAAAAAGGCTGCATGATGGTTAAAATACAAATGAAGAATTGCATGTTTGTGGCATATAACAGCAGAATATTGTGCAGACAGAGAGAATTCTATTTCTTCACTTCCCTACCCAAGGGATAGCCTCTGAGGGAATTCAAGAGAGGAGTGTATGTAGGGAATTATGAAACAACTTCTTCAGGCCAATTAGTACATAATAATTCTTATTCATTATGAGGACAAAAGGAAAATCTGTGTTTTGCTCGTAATAACATCACAATAATGGGAGCCTTTCTTGTTATTTTGACACATTTTTCTGATTAGAAGAAGAAGAAATGAAAATCTTTTCTATGCAAGTTTTTTTTTTGTCATGTTAAATACCTCAAGAGAATTTCTCACATTCTTTTTGTATTATTTCTACTGCCTCTTTGTTTTTGTTTTTTTAATATGCAGTTGTGTTGAATTAATGTAGCTTTTTACATTTTCTCATTAACAAGAGCTCGTCTGTTGTTAGGAAATCTTGGCGCTTGCTGTGTGTTGATAATAACGATAATATAAGTAATCAAATCCAGAAGCTACATCAAGAACGAGTCACAGAAATGTATAATGTATGTTAGCAGGACAAATCCGTCAGCGGTTGTTGCGGTTTTAGATTTTTTGTGAAGAATGGATGATTCAAGCATCAAAAAGACACAAAACTCAATGGATGAATCACTCGTGTGTCTACACACAGAACAGACTTAGCAAAGAACTAGTAGCCTGCTGCTAAAACATAGAAGTTGTTCACATTTCTTTCGTGGAATCCATGAAAAAACCCAAACATAACAGATTTTGACAGGCATAAAATAGTATTTTTGCACCAAGATGGTGATTCCCAAAGATGTAAAATTGGACATCTTTTCACCTTTTTTAAAGTGCATCTTTAAAAAAAGTGGCAGTTGATGAACACTATTTTAAAGTCATAGCCTAAAAAAATGGGAAAAGATACCAGACACAGAACCTAGGGAAAACAACTGGCCCTTTAGCCGATCCACTGAAGTCTCATCAAAAATGGTCGGAGTTGCAGAGTGGCTTTGAAGACGCCATTCTTAAGGGGGGGAAACAGGGAGAAAAGGGTGAGGTATGCCAAATTACATAAAAGCAGGTCTGAAAATCAGAGTCATATGGAAAGATGAAACCTAATTAGAATGATAGTGAAAGAAGGGTTGAAAAACAGGGTAGAGGTTGTGTTATGTTTTGCAGATACATTTCAGCCAGTAGTGTTGGAGCTCTTGCCAAAATTGATGGATTTCGAAAGCAGAAAAGTGTAATCAGATTTTTATCCGCTATGCAAAACCATCTGAAAAGCTCCTGATTCAGCATGACAGTGATCCCAAACACACTGGCAATACAACACACATAAGAACACGATCATTCGTGGATCAGCCTCACCAGAGTCCGGACCTCAACATTCTTGAAGCAGTGCGCGATCATCCTGACAGAGAACAGAAGAAAAGGCAGAAACATCCAAAGAAGAGCTTTGAATGTCCTTCAAGAAGCCTGGAGAACTATTCCTGAAGACTACTTAAAGACAAGACAAGAAAGCGAGAACAGGTACGGTACGTCCATGTAGGTTTGCAGATATTTCAATAAATCATTGCCCCCGTTTCCCATTTTCCTAGTAGAATATAATGAAATATACATTTAAAGAAATGAAGGGTGTTTTAAGACTTAGAGCTTTTAAAAAAAGGTTGTTTTTTTTTCAGCAGATCCACTGTTGATACAAAAACTATGGACTTGGACACCTTTAACCATGCAAATGACTGCTTTTCAAAGAAACCCCAACAACAAAAGAAACAAACTTTCTTCCTTTTTTTGTTGTGCTCTTGTTGACATGATGTTTGCTTGATATAAGGCAGGAATAAAAAGCTGTCAGTTGCCATCATGTCCACTGTGGGTCACTGTAATTGTGCAAAATGGTGGCGCTCCACTCAATGACACCACGAATACACAAACACAAGAAGGCAGACAAATCAAAGCTCTTTCCAAAGCTGCAGAGGAGGGCTCTTAGCAGTGATCACAGGTCTGTCACTGTATGTATGCTAAGAGATAGTTCATTGAAATTACAATCTAATTTAGACATGGTCCAGGTCTGTCACACAGAGAGCTGAGATGTATTCAATCTAGCTCTATAAGCCCACAACTTCATGTGAGCTGAATATGAATTAAGCCTATTAGAAGTATATGAGTGACTCCTAGTTGAATATATGGGGGAGGCTTCTTGCCACCTCTCTCACACCCACTCCTCCTCTCTCATGCTCTCTTTCATATCTCTGCATGTGGCGAACACATTTCGCCCACATACGCAGCTGACCAGCCACCTCTACCCCCCACCCGCCCTGTCGTGGACCTAAGCAGCTCACCCACAGAAATTCCACATCAAAGTTAATTTCCGGACTTGTTCAGATGATCAAGCAGTATGCGAGCGAGGTCTTGGCTCTGCTGACCCGTGTGATGAGGCTTACTGCTGTGCACTGTGGACAGTAACACCGGCACAGGCAATCAGCACGGTGGGGCGTGCGTGCGCGCGAGTGTGCATATGTATATCGTGTTTGCTGCTTGCTCTCAAAATCCGACTTGACACCTTCCTCCCCGTTAACCGCGACGGCCCCGCTCCTTCGGGCCAAAGCGCCAAAGATCGTTTTGCAACACCGTAATCAATACTTCGGCCAAAGACTCCGTCCAACCCACACATGTGGTAATGATCACTCGCGGTGGGTGGCGATGGCAGGCTCGGCCCCGGCGCTGGATTTTAATTGGCTGCTCTAGCCATCAAGGAGTGCGGGGACCTTTTGATTCGGCCAGACTGTCACGCAGCGAGCCTTAATTGGCCTGCGGACAAAACATGAGGAAAACACATTACTTGAAGTGCTCATGCATGAGCCATCATAATTTATTACAGAGACATTGCAATCTGAAATGCCATTAAACTCAAAATGCCATTAAACTTTAAAATAAATTAGAAACTGATTGTGTTACGAGGCTCTTAAGCGCTCATTTCTGAGGCCTGCGTGTCTTTTGCTTCTAGTATAAAAGATTTCGCTTACTATGAAAGGCGTGCAGGGGGGAGGAAGAAAAATTGCGGGATGGCGACAGAAGTCTGCACAAGTTTGGCCATAGCGAGGAATGGCCGAGTCTCCTCTAATAACACAAACTCACATGTCAGCAAGTCGCACACAACCTCCGCCAAGAGTTACCTGAATGCAATGCGCTGACAGGAAATGACCTCACTGAAGAAGTGCCAGCAGGCTGGAGAGTTAGTCTTTATTATTTCTATTATACTTCAAGTCTAGATGTGGGGGAAGGAAACAAAAAAAGTGGAAAAGAAAAAAAAAGAAAATATGGAAAAGTTCTTCCTGTCACAGCTCTCATACTGCAGCCATTACCTGTGTGAGGCCAATAAACTACAGATTTCATCTTGGCTGAAAATTTCCTTCCTCTCTGCGTGACAGGTTACTACTGGGATAAATGGCTTGTGTGCGCTATATACTGTTGTGCCTTCGAACTGACACCTGAATGTACAGCAGGTGTCACAAATCAAACCTTTAATTAGATCTTATATGTTAGAGGTGGTTAACCTAGAGCCGTCACCCACCCGCTTACCCGTGATTTTCCTCTCAATCTCTCGCGGAAAAACCCGGAGTCTCGCTGTCTCTCTGTCTCGAGAACTATTGTGCAGTCTCATAAATAAATAAAATGACTTGCAATGCTGCAAATATGCCCCGAGTCACTGTCACCCCCCCCCAACCCAACCACACTCAGCCCTCCCCCTCCTTTTAAACTTCAACATAAGCCTGCTTTAGTGCCATTAAAATAACTTGTCATGACAGTGTAGCCTGGGAGCAGTGCAATCAATTTCCATTACATCAAGGCCCAACTGGGCATCGCCACTGAACTAAGCGCTGGTAAGCAATCTCCCTGACTGAGGGTGGTTTGTGCAGCAGTGTCGGCATGTGTGTGCAAGTGCAGCATTAAGAGCGTGTCTCGCTGTATGAAAGAGCGAGGATGGGGCGGTAGCAACGTGAGAGTATTTAGTTGACTCCACCGACTCATTTTCTTTGCAGGAGTTCCTTCTCTCACCGGCAGAGGGACCAGGAGGGGGGAGAAGAAAAAAAATCAGTATTCACAGAAACTGTTACATCTTCTAAAAATATTTTGGTCATGCTCCAAGTAAGTAACAAGTCTAATTTTCCATCATAACATCATGTGAAATTATCAGCAGCTGAACAATCGGGTCTCATCTCAGCGTGGTGAGTCTCCCTGAGGTGATTTAGAATGCACCTTTTGTAAAAGACCAATCTGCAACTAATTAACATCGGAGTAATTTATGCCCCAAAATTGATTTTTTGCTCAGTATAAATTATGCAAGAGTGCCATCCGCTGTCCCTTTCCACCTTCTTATCTCTCTGGTTGGAGTCGGTGGATTGACACGTTGCTGAAGTGTCCTTGATGGGTCGTTTCTGCAGACTGTCAGTGATGGCGGAGGCAGCAAAAGAGGGAGAGAAGATCTTCGAGAGTTATGTACTCGCGCAGGGCCCGTAAATCTAAAGTCACTCAAAATCAACCCTACACCAGCGCTCATAAAACCCGAGACCTCCCCGCGAGTTTCACCAGTTAAGCGAGGCGGATGCGTCTAAAGGTTCTCGAGGAAGGAACTTTTAGTTCCCTGCATCTCCCGCTCTGATCTCTTGCTCCATGCCACTGCGGTGCCGAATCACATTAACACTCGTTTAGCGCTGATTTTCACATCTCAAAAGCTAAAGCACTAAGTGAGCGCTAATTAGCTGAGTGAAGGCATTAATTATGTAACACATCATCTTAATTAGCAATCCCAGATGTATGGTGTGTCAGAGGAGCATTTGTAAGCACAGTTAGCTAATTGATAGATATTGACAAGATGTATGACAGAAGATCGCTGAAAAAGGTGAAGGTCGGTTTGGAGGGGATCCTAAGTCAACGGGTACATTTACTGCACACCCTCATGTGTCATTTGTTTAAATATTTGCATAGAAATGTTTATTTGTGACGCAAAGATGGATTGAAATGAAAACATAGGTGTAGTGGAGAGCAGGTTGGAACAGCTGGATAATATTTATTATTTTAAACTTACTTGTTCAGTCAAGGTTCATGTAAAGCATCATCATGCCTGTCAAAAGATGAAGAATATGTCAAATCGCTTCCCACCATTAGTAATTAGGGGCTATAAGCTCTTGATCCCCCTTTTATGCAGGGGGATTATTGTTCTATCTTCCTTCTTAAAAAGAACCCAATCAGTGTTCTGCAGTAGCAGCACAGGCACAGATCACCTGACCTTTTATGCATTCTTTCGCCATCTGTTCAAATCAGCATCGCATCTGTTGCTCGGGTTCACCTGCTCCGCTTGGGCCTCGTCTCTCGGGCAACAAACTTTCAGTAAACATTCGCTCAAATCAGCTCTGGGTTCAGATTTCAATATAGAGGCTGATTTAATCACACGTTAACAAAGAGCAGCACGAGTGAGCCAAGAAGACAAACAATAATTTCTGAACAGGTGCACCTGCCATTTAAATTGCCATTTAGGCTGCCCAGCAGCACCAAGTGAAGAAGAGTTGGAGGAGAGTGGAATATAAATAGCTAAGACTGCTCAGCCAGTCAGATGACTGTCTTACTCCCTTTTTAAATCTGCACTAACTGTTTACGATGGGGTAAAAATTAACAGCTAACTATGTGCTAAAGTAACAAAAGCAGCAGCAGATGAAAATGTCTTCATAAATGGATGTAACATCAAAGGTGCCCCAGTGGTTTTGCTGACATTTATAAACCAGAAGATGCTACATCATCTCAGAATCCAACATAGTGCTAATTCTGCCTATCTGCCAATGGCTAAAGTGGTGCTCATGGTACCACATTTGTCTTTGTTTGCCTACACAGAGTGAAGGATTTTGGCTTATGTGTAAACCCAGGGATGGTGCTACGCATAGGTAGAACAGTGGTGTTGACCACAGAGGAAGAAACAGTGGAAGATGACATTTCACCAGCCTCCACTGTAGAGTAGTTCTTTGCACTGCTTCTCCTTGGCAGCAGCTAAGCTACCGAGACAACAACAAAACAAACACAAAGAATAGCTAAAGCCTGACTGGATTATCGGGGAGGAAAATATTATCAGTCAATATCTGCTGATCCACAAGTATAAACATTTATAATACTTTATAATGCTTATACTGCTATGTAACTTATGAAAAAAACAACAGAAATATTTTATTTCAAAAAACGTCACAAAACATCAGTATTGGTCCTACTGTATATCGTTCAGGTTTGCAACTTTATGCTGTAGAGAATCACAAACTAGCCAACACACTCAATCCCTAATGTTTGCTCACTTGCAATCTCATGCAGTCGATTGTGTGTCTGAAAATGTCAGATTTTTAAATCACCAAATATCTGCATTGGTATCCTTTTTAAAAATCCTACATCAGTTGGGCTCCAAGAATAGCCCAACTGGATACGTTGTTCTGCATGCCATTAAAGCAGCCCCACGGTGACAGCATACAGCTACAACATGAGGAAGTCAGCAGAGCTCTGTGCAAGCTCTGCCTAGAAACAATGCCGGTCCCTGAAGCCGTTACCTTTCTATGCCTTCAATCACATTCACAGGGTATATAGTTTGAGCTGCTGCTGCATCTGCAAGCAACTCTGCAACCCATTTCCACTGAGGCTACTCTTTTTCATGGTTTGTCTGGCTTCCTGAACGCGAGTTGTCAGTGATGCCTGCTGTGTTTTATACGAGGGGTTCTTGCTACTGTTATCCCTGCCTCAAGCTTTCTACGCATGCAGCTAGAACTGCACAAGGAAAATGGAACCTGTGTGTATGGCTAACAAGGTTTATTCAACATAATGGCAACACTTGATTAATCTTAAGAAATGATAACACGACCTATAACAACAGTGGAAAGAAACGACACTCTCAGATCAAATCTGTTTTTGTCAACAATCCAAAACTCCTTTCTATGAATATACTGCATTTAGTCATGCGTGGTAGTACTATGCGCTGTACGTCACCAAGATATTTAGAAGAAAAATGTATTAAAAACTTCAGTCCACCCTCGGTAACCCTGTGTCTATTGATAAAATGCCAAGAGAGATAGTCTTTTGTTTGCTTAAAACAGAGCTCATGCCCAGAAAGTGCCACCTCAACAAACAAGGGGACACTGATCAAAGTCATCTCACCTTGTGGAAAGCTTGCCAAGTCAAACTAATTCCTGGAGCTCTCCCTCGCCAGTTTGTTCACGGGGCTCAGATCTGCCAGGACGAGCCAAAAACCACAGGCTTCCAGAAAACACGTTGCCAATTACCTGTCAGTGTTTCATAGAATCAAACAATGCAAACAGCAGATCACCTAAGGATATACAGGAATACAAATGCAGCAAGACAGATTTCCCCAAGCTCTGTATCTATGAATGTTTTATCTCTGGGATTCAAAGGATAAAACCACTTTTGCCTGCAAATCCTAAAAGCGACAGGCAGCTACACACTTGCAGTATTTCAGTTAAATTAAAGCCTGTACTCATATACAGTAACCAAGTAACCACTCCACTCTGAGAATGCTCATGAAGCATGCTCTGCACATGCTTCACGCTCTGATATTTTCTCTCCTGTTTCGCCCACATCCTCCCTTGCTGTAAGCTCTGCAATCACATCTCCTGTGTGCTGCTCCTTTGGTGGCACCAGCAGGTGGAAACCCACCGGGATGCTGAGTGCGCACTACAGTATACACACACACACTGCTGGACTGATCAGAACGCAGGGGTGAGTTGACTTGCTGGGTTGAGTACTGATGGCAGGGGAACGCATAACAAACTGCCTGCCAAACCACAGGGGGATGGGGCATTGCTCAAAACAAGGGAGCTACGGCAAACAGCTGGGCACAGCGGAGAGTCACAGCACCGAGTGGGGGAGGTGTTGCATGTTGTAAATGCACAGAATAGAGCACGAGTACAAAAGAAATAGTTTCCTCTTTAAAGGGACATTTCCAAACCAAATACATGTTCTTCCCATGGCCTGTAGTGCTATGTATCCATCTATGCTGTTTTGATGTTGATTATCCATTTAGTTTTTCTTGTCACTAGCATGTGACGAAATCTGAGCATCTTTACATCCTTTTGTACCAACACAGGCTGGAATTCATCTAGATGGCAATTCAAGACCGTCCTTTTTGGACATCCATCTGTTTTCTTCCACTTATCAAATTCAGGGTCACGGTAGGGCCGGGGCCCATCTCAGCTGTCATAAGGCGAGAGACGGCACAGGGCCCAGAAAAAGAGACACCTACGGAAAACTTCAAATTATGAATAATGTTTGCTTGGCAGAAGGAAACAAACCCAGGAACTGCGAGACGCCCGTCCTAACCACTGCACCATTGTGTTGCCTATGAAGTGGCAAAATCATTAATTTACAGATTCTTCTGAACAATAAAGGCCAAATTCAATGTACCACATAGAAATATCTTGTATTGACAATGAACAATACTAAAGTTCTTTAATAACTTGTAATAAAAAATATAAATAAAAAAGGGGAATTTGCCAGGATTGCTTTCTACCCCATGCGCTCCCCTATTTAGATATTCTGTAATGTAAGCTAAGGCCCATGGTGCATGGTGCAAGCTAACCCATGTGCATGGTGATATAGTGAGTGGAACAGTGACAAAAAGAAAAACATTAACATCGAGGTCTGCAAAATCCCATGCAATCACCAGGCAACCATTGTGACATTCAGTGCAACTGCATGAAGTGACTACACGGTCACGTGGTGAGTGGCAACCTGCCTCCAAACAATAGCAGTCTGACTCAAGCTGACTGCAAATAATTTCTGTGAAATGCATAAACGTAGACTTCCAACAAATCTGTTTGCGTTGGTCCGTAATCAATCCGAGTCCGTCTGCACTGATGAGAGCAACTCAACTTTGACACGTCAGCTGGTTGCACAGGATGGTTGAAAAACAGTATATCTGACTCCAGAATGAACTGCCCCTTTAAAAATCAACTTCCTTTAATAGGAACATGACTCAGTGGGGCTACAAGCATTGTACTGAATAGCAATGAAACAAAGTCAGTTAATCAATCTGGCAATTACCAGGAGAATAAAAGACAACCATTATCATAACTGCTACATCATAAGTCATTTGTCAAGCCAAAGATACTAAATGATGACGCTCTCATTCAAGCCTCTCAAATGATGTTTTTCTATAGTGGGCCTGCAAGCTCCCTCAGAGAGGACAAAAGCAAACTGAGAAAACAAGCGCAGGAGATGCAACAAAACACCGTTGACGTGGATTACGGATACGTTACACTCTATAATATTGCATCATATTATATTTTTGACTGCACCTGCTGTTGCTAATTAATCTCAACCTTACTCTGCCTTTACCTGCTGCCAATACTGCTGGTTAGACAAAACGAAATAAATCACTCGTCTGTTTACTAACAATCGCAAAAAAGAAAGATATATAGGCCAGTCCATAATAAAATAATCAGTCGCTAAGTATGTTGTTATTATGTGATTATGTTGTAAAAATGATGTTGCATGTGAATTGAGCAAAAAGGCAAAAGTTAATGAACCGCCATGGGAAAAGCAACATTTCACTGATCGCCCTCAAAGCAATTTTGTTAAAGATTTCTCCAGCTGACATGCCTTCTGCAAATTAGAGCTGCACGAGAAAGAAAGAGGAAGATGAAGGGAAAAAAAGTATCTCATCAACCTAAATCACAAATAAGGAGTGCAACAGCGAAGATAGCTCACTCTGTGTCACAAATGAGACCCAATTATGTCATGAGCCCAAATTAAATTTTGACATGTGGTATGGTCAGCGGAGGGGCACAGCCAGTAATGAATTGAAGCCAAGCAAAATCTAAAACTTCCTTGTTAATAGTGATGAAGAGGAGTGAGCGTGGAAACAATTTGTTCCTAACCTCCAGCCTTTCCAGTCATTAAGGAATTAAAATGTTGATCGCGAGACTTGGAGGTAATGAATCTGAACATTTTCAAAGGCAACATTTGGTGCCATTTAGGCTCAGTGACGAGCAAAATTTGCCCACAGCATGTCTCGCCAAGGCTTTCGCCATCTCTTACACTGCTTGTTCCAAATGTTCTTACAAGGTAAAAGTCCTTTTTTATTTATATGCCTGACTTCTATGTGTGAGAGGAGGTCAAAATCCAGAGATAGAGACTTTAATGGAAGACTTTAATCCACTATTTAGTCCATAAAACATCACATTTAATGGTTAAAACTGATGATATTTCCATGTTCAAGTTTTAGATTTTCCTCCAAAGCTGCACTGATGTAAGTCAGGATTTTGTTTACTGTAGAACCGTAAGATAGACCTCGGGGGGCAAAACGTCACGCTGATTTCTGAATGGCGTTATCGTTACCTGTGTCCTTTTGCAACGTGACGCTCAATTTGGTGCCGCAGTTGACTGCACAATTTAGTGGGTGTCAGTTGAAGAAGAAGATAAAGAAAACTGAAAAAAGCCACTGTCAAAAAAAAACAAAAAACAACACCCCCCCCCCCCCCCCCCAGACTTTTCCATTACAGGCAGCAAAGAAAAGCCTCTGGTTCTGCCTTTCGCCTCTGATTGATATTTCGGGTTTGACCGGGGGTATGAGATTATGGCAGCAGTGGGACGTGACAAATAGTGGGACAATAGCTGGGGCAGAAAATGAAGGTGATAAAATATATATATATATATATATATATATATATATATATATATATATATATGGTGGTGTAAATCATATAATGCTAAACCAATAATAACACAAAAAAGCCTGCCATCTCAGATTCGGTGCTCTGTTCAGAGTTACCCTGCTGTTTGGATACATCTTTGCGGAGCCTTCTCAGAAATACAAGCATCCTGAAATTTTTTCGTAACGTCATAAATGTGCATGCGACCCTCCCCTCCCATTCAGATTCTCTGGAGATCCTCTTGGGTTAGGAAAATAACCAGTGGGGCCCATGAAAAAAAGAGCTCTTCTCTCCACCTGAAGTGCGTTTCATAACTGCATATGGCTCCCTTCCTGCTCCCAGAGAATCTGCCTGGAGACAACATTAACCACCTATCCCAACATTTTCCCCATTTCCATCTAGGTCGCCCATGTGTCCCTGTATTAATAATTATTTAAATATATGGAACCTTAATGAAACAAGCAAGAATCTTTGTGATTTAATAAACAACCCTTTAACGTCATCTTACAGCCCTGTTTTC
Organism: Mchenga conophoros; assembly: GCF_057382185.1. NCBI lineage: Eukaryota > Metazoa > Chordata > Actinopteri > Cichliformes > Cichlidae > Mchenga > Mchenga conophoros. The sequence goes on along the minus strand of NC_140547.1, from coordinate 38,674,884 downwards.
TGCCTTCTTTTACCCAGACCTGAAAAAATATGTTTCAAATCAAAATATAGCTTTTCTGTCTTGCTAATTACTGTTCTGTATCGTTCGAGACTGTGTCTTTATTACTTTAGAGTTATAAAACTCATTTGTAATGTCTGCATTTCACTAACAATGAACAAAACAAGCCAAAGATGACCTCATTTTACTGCTGTGCTTACAGGGCGCTTACAGCTGGGTGACCTGCTGTCAGCTAGCAGTATGGCCAGTAAGAATGAAAGGGTTATTTTTGTGAAAATTACTGAGAACAGTTTCACCACCCACCCTTAATTGGGTCTGCTCGTTCCATACATTTGAAATATTATTAGCACTTTAAAATGGCTGTAATCGGTCCCATACTGTTATTTCTCCCATACAGTCATCGGACACTTTGTTAGGAACATTGCGATTGTTATCATGCCAGAAGCAGCCATCAGAACACGGTACATTGTCGTTGTAAAGAGATGGACATGGCCATCGACAATACTGGGGTAAGCTGTGACATTTAAACAAAGCTCGGTTGGTACTAAGAGGCCCAGAGTGTGCCAAGAAAATATCCCTCACTCTGTTTCACCAACACCAGCAGCAGCCTGAGCTATTATTACAAGGCAGGATGAATCCATGCTTTTGTGCTGTTTACACCAAATTCTGACCTTACTGTACCTTCTGAATGGCACAGCAGAAATTGAGACTCATCAGACCGGGCAACATTTCTTCTAATCGCCTATTGTCTAATTCTGGTGGAACTCATAGCCTCCTGTTCCTGGCTGACAGTAGTGCCACCTGTTGTGGTCTTCTGCTGCTCGTCCACCTCAAGGTTTCATGTGTTGCGTGTTCAGAGGTGCTTTTCTGCATATCTCGGTTGCAACAAGTGGTTATTTGAATTTCGGTTGCCTTCCTATCAGCTCAAAGCAATCTGGCCATTGTCGTTGTGACTTCTGGCGTCACCGAGAGAACTCACTGGATATTTTCTCTTTTTCAGACCGTTCTCTGTAAACCCTAGAGATCGCTGTTTCTGAAATAACTGACACCAACAACCACGCCATCATCTTGATCATGCCTACTTGTTACTGTAATTGATTGTCATTCAGGCCACCTGAATGGAAGTAATAAGCAGTGTGCTGTGTACATGTTATATTAGAAACAGATCCCATGGTTGGAGTCAGATGGAGCCATTACTTTCTTTACCTTCACTTAAGGTTAAGCATCAAAGACACTTGGTTTGGTTTAGGGAAAAAAAGGTCATGGTTAGGATTTCAAAATGCATCCTTTTACCTTGTAAAGAATATGTTATAGCTAGATTAACATATTTATCACCAAGATGCTAAATACACGTCTTCCCACAACCAATAGAAGTTTCCAGATAAATAAAAACTATTTATCATTGATTCCAAAAAATAATGAAAGGCTACTGAACCACCTAGAAGGTGGAGGAAAAGGATAATTGGCAATGTGAATGACTAACAAAAACTAATAATGGTCATTCAAGGGGCAGGTAACATCCAGATTGTGCACCCATTCGCCAGGCTATATTAACTTTGCACCGAAGCACCCAAGGAAAAGCCAGAAGTTAGGAAAAGGATACATTTTTAGCCCATTTCCACAGCAACCAGATGTTTGAGTGACAATCTTAATTAATCCGCCGCATCCCTACTGTGAAGTGATGTGTGCCGAGAACAGCACACATAAGGACTTGTGCCACTGCTTCAGAGCGGCGTTAGGGTGTGAAGATCATTATTTTCTTGCCAAGGACATGACATAAAACAGGTCAAAAACCTATAATGAACTAAGTCCTGAGATTCACCATCTGTTTCTATTATTACTATTTTTTAAACAGGTCTAAAAACTTAAATTTGACTATGCAAGCACAAAAAAACATGACACACTTTAATTTTGTAACTCAGCATAATGGTGCAATACAATAAATAACTGACTCTTTAGGCTTCAAAGAGTGTTAACGCACCATCGACCACAGCGGGAGACAATGAATTCATTTCACAGAAGACTCACAAAACAGGGACAAGCTTCATTTGTATTCATAAGTATGTTCTTTAATAAAATGACAAAATATAAAAAGGTAATGACATAAGAAAGGTACAACAATTAATAAACCTCATCAAGCACCTGCTGATTACATGGTGTATCCAATTCACCAGAACAAAAGGATTACTTTCTAAATCCACTCAGCTCTGTCTTTTCTTCACTGGCACTTTGACTAAATTAATTATCTTCCATCAATAAAAGGACATATTATATTTCAGCCTTCTTCATATGTTAATGAGTCAACTAAGGGATGGGAGAGATTTGGGTAATAGCCATCAAATGGCACGGTTAGGACAAATGCTCTACTTGGTAGAACAGAAAAGAGGTAGGCGTGTCATACTGGGCTGAGGAGGTAAATAGTTTGAGCGGGTTAGAGGCCGTGTTAACATTTTACTGTCCACAAAATTAGTTTAGACTGTAAATGACTGAATGCTGAGTGGATATATGAAGTTACTGCTGCTGCTGTTCTTGTGCCACAAGCTGTTTATGTTCCTTTCACCGCCACCACCAAAACAAATGCCACATTTAGTTTTACTCAGATAAAATAAAGTCATCTGGCTCCTCCTGAAGAACAATAGACTGACCGAAGTATTAGAAAGTCAATATGTTTCAGCTGTAGCATTCATCATGGTGACAGAATTGCATACATTATAGGTAATGACATCCAAGATGTGCCGGGCAAGGATGCCCGCCAACCCCCCAAAAAAGAAAGAAAGAAAAAAGATTTCCCTAAAGCCACAGATGTTTCAGCTGAACGTTATAGTTGTGTTACTCTGTGACTCCTTTGCTATATTGTCACTATGGTATTTCATCAGTTTGTTTTATCTAGCTTACCAGAATTCAATTCAACTCTATTTGTTTTATATAGCACCAAATAACAACAACAGTTACCTCAAGATGCTTTATATTTTAAGCTAAAGACTCTACAGTAATACAGAGAAAACCCCAATAATCACACAACCACCTATCAGCAAGCGCTTAGTGACAGCAGGGAGGAAAAACTCCCTTTTAACAGGAAGAAACCTCCAGTAGCTCATGGAGGAGTAGCCATCTGCGCTGACCGGTTGGGGGTGAGGGGGGGACAGAACAAAAACAGGAAGGAGGAGGCAGCCTAATGGCCGTTACCAGTTTTTCTTGTTTAGGAGCATCTGGCTCATCATCGCTTCATATCAACATCCTTTTTTTTCACGGTGTGTTTTCTGAATTATTTGCAAAGAAGCGATGTGTTTGGTGTGTACATTTGTTACTTGACAAGAGCATTATAAGAACATTATATATAATATATACATTAGGTGAATGTGCAGTAGTAGCATGCATGCAGCAAGCAGGTGAATTCTGTACAATAAGTGAATTAAATAAGAATAGACAATCTAACATAGACATTCAACATGTTTCATTCACATATACCGGTATAGGTGCATATAACCTATATGCTTTCTAACTTCTTATGAAAGCACCAGGAGCAATTCAGCAGACTGGAGCAACCAGGGATTGAACTACCAACCCTTGTAAATTACCTGCTCCACCTCCTGAGCCACAGCTCCGCCTACAATAAATTTAAAGTAGAAGAAACCAAGAGCTGCTCACAAAGAATAATGTTTGAATAATCCTGCGTTAATTTGATATAAACTCTTAAACAATATGAACGGTCCTCCGAAACACCCAATTTAATCTGAACTTACCCTTTCCAGGTATGAGGCGTTGTTGAACAACCAAATAGATACTCTTGAAGGACCACTACTACGAGAGACAACTAATCTAAGAGTGCCTTACCTATAGGTGGTTTGTGGAAGCTGCCATTATGACTTGTAACTTTGAGAGTGGCAGCCTCTAGAGTTAAGTGCCTAAACAGCAATACCTTATTGGGCAGGCAGGTTGATGTAAAAGGAAGGGGTTGAGTTAGATGACCTTTTACCATTTGTCTGAGGTCTAATGCTAATCATGCAGACAGCTGGAGATGTTGTGGTGTAGTTGTTGTATTGCCGTGTGGGTTCTTTGTAGACGGGGGTGCACAAAAACCAGGCATGCATGCATCTGTCTGCTTGGACTCTCACTGTCTAACGATCACAGAGTGGAATGTAGTGGGCTCGTGGACATGGAAAGTATAATCAAGCCTTAATGCATCACAGATGTAACCTTAACTTAAATGCTATATTTAGGATAAAGGGAAATAAACTTTATTATTATAGTCTGATTATTTTTCTGTGCTCAGTGACTGCAAACAAATGGGAAAAACAATTGTTGCCAAAGTTTATCACTGTCATTTTCGACTCACAATAAAAAATCTCAAAGGTACTAATGCAACTTTTTCCACTTATATGCTAGTAGACAACTTAGACAAAGGTTTTGATTTTTAAAAAATCGTTTCCAAGTGCTTCCTATCGCATGACATCATCTGCTTCCCGCTCTTTCTGGCTGAAGACATGGCGGATGCAAATCATCCTGGAAAGAGGTAATTTTCATAAATTTCTTATGACTTTCCCCCCAAACATATTTATAATTATTTAATCATTCAAGTCTCTAGAGTAACCCTCCCCAAAAAAATTGTACCTAGGATAAATATTTTTTTGTTCATGGGCTTATTTCTGTGAGTGGCAACAAAAGTTGCCAGTGGGCACATAGCATGTCGCTAACTAAAGGAAAACACTGTCTGCAGGATTGCTCCTAATTTACTTATTTAAAATTGTAGAATGATGTACAATGGCTCATTTTAGTCCTTTTAGAATAATTCCTAGCTAAATAAATTCACAGGTATTCAAGGCCTCTGTGTATAGGATTTTTATACATTACCATACATCATTTTCTTGCTAGCTAAAATTCGCTTGCTAGCTAACATGTATGTTGTCCTTTCCTTAGGTACACCGTAGCAGAGATCCTGGCCATGCTGCAGGACTCTGAAACTGTGGCGGACATCACAGTTGTGCCTGAGTCAGAAATGCACGCACATGACACAGACTGTGACAGTGACCAATCTGATGATGAGGCCACTGGTGACCATAACCGCCTCCCATCAAGAATACTCAAAGGTGAAGGCTTTTTACCTAATTCGGACATGCAGCTGCCAAATCCCCCCGATGATGATCCTGGGTGCTCATCCTCAGTGAGTCAGACAGAGACTAGAAAGGTCAGTGGCACAAATGAAAATGTGACCAGTCAGATTGTTGGGCCCATGCTCCAGAAAACTAAGAACCAAGACAGGAAATTCAAAAAAATCAAAATTGCGGCCAAAGCACCAGCACAAGCCAACAAAAAATATCAGATCCCTCGCTATGTCCCCAAAGAACATGATCCTGGCTTCACATCAGATGATCCAGTGGATATCTTCCTCACATTTTATCCCAAGTCCCTCAGAGATGTCACACTGGAAATGTCCAATCTCTACGCTGAACAAAAAGGGAAAACGCTCAACCTGACTGAGGATGAACTTCTTACATTCTACGGTATTCTGTTGATCAGTGGATACAACACAGTCCCAAGGCGGCGTCTTCTCTGGTCAGACGATTGTGATGTCAGCAACAATGCTGTAAAAGATGCCATGCGGAGGAACAGGTTTGATGAAATTATGTCTTCTGTTCATTTAGTAGACAACATGAAGATCACAGCTGACCCGTTCTTCAAGGTGCGTCCCCTTTTTAAGCATCTAAATGACATCAACAACGCAATCCCGATAGCAGAACATGTGGCAGTAGATGAGATGATGATTGAGTATTTTGGAAGGCATGGGTGCAAACAGTTTATTAGAGGGAAGCCTATTCGTTTTGGGTATAAAATATGGAGCTTAGCATCCTCCTCCGGGTTTGTCCATCAGATGGAGCCATATGTAGGAAGTCACACACATCTGGTGGAAACTGGACTTGGTCAGGGTCCAAGTGTGGTTCTTGGCCTGGCAGAGAAAGCTGAAGTGCCACCTGGAGTCAAGTTTTACCACGACAACCTCTTCACAACCCTGTCCCTGGTGGATGAGATGACCCTGAGAGGCTATGGCAGCTGTGGCACGATGCGACAAACTCAGCTCCATAACGTTCCCTTCACAGCACCCCAGACCTTCAAGAAGACACCCAGAGGAGATGCTGAGTATCTGGTTGAGGCAGAGAAGCTGATTGTAAGGTGGAATGACAACAGCGTGGTCACCGTGGTGTCGAACATGGAGAGGGAGTTCACCGAAACTGAGGCGAAGAGATGGAATAAACAGAAGCGGACTATGGACAAGGTCAGACAGCCCAAGTGTATCCAGGACTACAACACACACATGGGAGGAGTGGACCTGCATGACCAGTTTGTCAGCCGCTACAGACAACATCCGGTCCAAGAAGTGGTGGTGGCCATGCTTCAGCTGGGCCCTGAACAGTGCCATGGTGAACAGCTGGTGCTATTACAGGTACACAAGGCTGTATGTTATTTAGTGATATCACAATCGAGTTGGTGATGTTTGACTCGAGGTCATCGCTAGTGCTCTTCGGTCGACAAGAGCAACAGTGATGATATCCAGACCAACATCACAAACTCAAGTGTGATATTGCTTTTACAGAACATTCTACATATGGGGCATGACGTTGTAGAAAGGATGAAACGATGCACATTCATGCATCTATCATGCTTGTTTTGTCATTCATTTAGGTCCTGGAAAAGCGGGGAGAAGGATCTCCTCTCCTTCCAGAGGCTGGTAGCCCAGACCCTCCTCCTGCGCCATGGAACAAAGCCAAGTAGGCAGGGCAGAAGATCTTCAATGGCGGTGGCGATAACTGATGCCACCAGGTTTGATAATTTGAACCACTGGCCCTGCAACACTGGTAGCCGGTACAAGCGATGCAAGAACTGCGGCGGACGCACATCATTTGCGTGTGGAAAGTGTGATGTGCCACTACATGTGGAGTGCTTCAAGAAGTACCACACTGAGTAGAACATGCATGAAAGATGATGGAATGTATGGGAAGAAATATGTTATATATGTATATATGTTTTTAGAGGTTCTAAGAAAAAAATGTTTGTTGAGTTTTTGAGTATAAAAAAATTGAGAATAAAGAAATCAGTTCAAATTGTTTGATGTTTTGAATTTTATACAGGGGGAACCTGAGGCTCCACCTTTTTGTTATTATTTATTATGACTATATTATTATTTTGTTCTTATTATATTATTATTATTACTTCTCTATTATTATTATTAGGTGACATTTGACCTAGTGACAAGCTGTGTGACTACTGGCAACAATTGTTGCCAGTCATAAAAATGCTATTTTCTTCAAAAAAAAGTACAAAATGGAAAAAATAAATACATAACATGATTCAGAGGGACTCAACTGATAAAATGATATGCCTTACAACTCTGAAAAAAATCTGGGCACAAACGGGTTAATAAAAACCAAAAATTACATATTCGCTGCCTGGAACAACAGTTAGGATTGGGGGGGTTGTGCCATCGCCGAAGATGACTTAGACCTCTGAGGGTTAAAATAATACAGCCAAACTGCATTTACGGCTGGCTGAGATCTTATCACAGTCCTGCTGTGCCTTTGAATGCATGCAGCTCTGGAATTGTTGGGCAGTTTATCTTGTCCAGATAAGATAAACATTATACAGATAAGATATACACTTGTAGAGAGCACGTTGCTACCGTAAAGTCAATGTTTCACATATGCTCAAGAAAACGACAATAGAACTCTAATCATCTGTTGCAATGTCTTTATGATTTCTGAAAATAAATGTTAAACATGAGGAACTTTAGTAATTCTAAAGTATCTCAGGGAGAAAGCAATAAACAGTCATGATCTCCACCTGAAATTCATGTTCTACAGTTATACTGCGCTTGTGTTAGACCTCATAGTCTACATTTGCAGAAAACAGCCCCAAGCTTATAAATGCATCACAGAGAACACACATGGAAAGGTTTCCATCACTCAAGAGCAGTGGTCTGGCCCAGGAAACAAAATAATGCCTGTACCCCCTCCCATTTCTAGCCAGTCATGTTGCTATGCAATAATATTCAATAGTAAGCAAGGCCCTGAAATAGCGCGACACTACCCAGCAAGAAAGCATTGTTCACTCAAGAGAAATTGGTTTTGAAAGTGCCAGACTGAAAGACTGTTAAAGAAGTGTTGCATCAAAAATTGCTTTAAGCCACAAAGCTACCATAGTGTCAGATCTGTCAATTCAAAATGTTCAGACTTGAAAGACATGTAAAATATGGGGTGAAAGGGATGAGTCGGTGCAAGGAAGAAGGCAGGAACACTTAATGTTGAGAAATATTTTCATGATTGTTTTTCAACCAGCATTTTGGTTATTTACGGGCGCCGCACACAACCAAATACACTTCATCGCAATGCGGTGCAAAAAGAAGAAGAAGAAAAGCGGGTTAACAGCATCAGTCCCAGCTCATTAGCCACACTGACAGTCTATTTTACACACCAAAGTTGCTGCTCTCCTGTATCTCTGTTTCATCACTGTTTCTTTGTTCTGTGCTGTTTAATCTAAGACATCAAACAGTGCACCTTACAAAGAAGTCATAAAACCACAAATTTCATTTAAAAATGAATGTCGCTTCCAATCACCCGGTGAGGGAGCTCATTATGATTTTAGCTGTGCTCATTATAATCAAATGGAGTCTGACCTTTTGTCCCACTGCACTGCTTTGAGAGCGGCTGTAGGCTGTTGATAAAGAGGGGAGTGACAAGGGTTTTAATAGTGAATTGTAATTTTCTGTCCAAGGTTGAAGATAATATTATATGAAGGTTCATGTATACTTATTCCAGATTAGAAAAGAAAGTATTCAGATGTAAAGTTCAGGTCTGGACAACTATCTAGAGTCCTTGAATCCCTTTTGCAAAGCAGGAATGCAATTAACAGTAAAGACTTGCCATTATCCGATGTTGTTTACCATCTTATACGAAAGTTCCCGGAATTACTCAAGAGCTGCACTTTAGAGGAGCTATATTTGGTCAAGTAGATGTTGCCAACAATGACGACTAACCCATATTTTACTGCGTCGTCTGTATTGATTACCAAAAAGATATCCAGGCTCTCATTAGTATTTTGGGAGACGACGCCATTTAGAGTGAGTTAGATTGAATGATTGGAAATAAAAGGCCCCGCTAGATTTCTCATGTTTGACAGAAATTGGGGACAAAACGTACTCATGTTGGTGAACAGCCAAGGAGTCCAGGAGGATATGTGCAAAACACTAAAATTCTACAAATACAGAATTGCAAAGCACACAGCAGCAACAACAGCGTGATTCTGGACCCCCAACTGACAAAAAAAACAAGTCAAGCAGCTTTGGCAGTAGAAAGAGTCCTTCGTACATTGTAGTGTTACTTGATTTCCTAACCAAACATCACATTAAAAAAAACAGCTATTCCCACTGCTCCCTCTCTGGCGTGTATCCACGATGCTGCAGTTCTTAAACTTGACTGGAAACACGAGGAGGAACCCAACGCATATAAATGTTTCACATTTTTCTCAAGCCTTCAGGTTATGTATAACTCCACACAAACTCCCAACACAAACAGTAACTCTGAAAGTGACTCAATGATCCAAAAGTCCATGGTTACTTGGTGATTTTTCCAACTTCCTGTGTTGTGATAATTTGACAGCCATGTGGAAAAATGGAAGGACATAGTGATGATTGTAAATAAGCTACTTGCTTAGCCAAATTCACCACAAATCTTGGCAAGTCAACCAGGATTTGTGGTGAAATAGTATGTCTATCAAGAAATATCTTATATTTTCTGTATCTAACTAAACACTCATTAAGCATATACTCATGCTAGTTAGGTGAAAGGCGCCATGATACAACAGTCAAATTGCGAAAAAACTCTTGCTTTTAAAGGTGCTATAGAAATACATTTTTAATTGAATTGAAAATGGTGCTTGGAGACCAACGCGCAACCACAATTACTGTGATTGTGACCAATGGACTTGGTTTCTTCAAAGACGGCGACCAAGTCTGCAACCACTCGCAGTCAAGTCTGCTATCAGTTTGCAACTGCATCAGGTAAAATTAGTAAACTGCAGAATGACATCGACACTTATCAAAGTTGCTTTTATAAAAAAAACAGATCCAGAATACAAACAGCTGGCAGCCAGATAAGCTGAGTCTCATGTAGTTGTGTTCATTAACAAAGACTCATTCAGACTGATGGCAGCATGTTGGTAATTTATCTGGATTTATAAATGAGACAGCAATTATTTGCAAACCTTCAACAATCTGTCTGAGTCAATGCAGTTGGAGTCAAACTGCAATAGTCTGTAGACAAGTCACATTCTTTACGATCGAAAGGTGAACATTTAATGCACTCAACTTCTGGGCGACAGTTTGGTCATGGCAACTGGTTGTAATTGATGACTGAAACTGAAAAAATTCAATGCAATCACCAGGCAACCACTCATTCTTGGTTAGTGGTTGCCTGGTGGAGGTGGTCATCCTGTTTTTAATCCAGTGCCACATGGTTAAAAAATGATGTATGAACTGAATTGTAGCCCAAAAATCAAGGCACAGTTAGTTACAAACTCTTATGTCTTAATTTGGAAGAACAGTTTGTTTGCGATGCTGTTTTGTTACTTGTAGAATTTCATCCTTTATTTTTCACATTGGCCTTTTAGATAGAAATATAATGTGGATAAATGGCTGACAATTTCCTAAACAATTGAGCTCTAGAACGCTTGTTAACATGATTAATTGAGAAAATTAGACAAACTTGGGTGTTTTGCCCAAACAAACAAACCAAAAAAAAAACCCAATTTAATATGAAGCCAGTGGATGCTTATTTTTAAGCGTTCTTTAGGAATTTTGCAAAGCTTATTTACTGTGATTCCGCCAGAATATGAAAGCTTGTGCAATTGCTGATCTAAACACCAAGCACAGGAGCTCTTTCCAAGAACAAAACCCTTTTCCTTAGGACACGATGTGTTTCATGTGTGCAGAAGCACAGACAGCAGACAGAACCAGGAGACACATCAAAACTACAGGCTAGTTAGCATGATCGGTATAGCCACCATGGCAGCGCTGCACAAAAGAAAACCGCTCCGTGCAAAAACTCCAAACTTCTTCAATCAAAACTGGAAAATATATAAATAAATCCAAAACTCTGAGGAAAGCAATTCTGTCTAAAAGGAAAGCAACTGAGCCAAAAGCAGAGTGAACACTGGCGTTGCTTTCCAAAAGATAAAAAGAACTCCAAGTTTCAAGAAATAACAATGGGAACTTGCATTACACTTTTTTGCCTCGAGGCACACAATTGCATCTTAAAACTTACAGCAAAGGTCAGAATGGGTAAAAATTGTTCAGTTTATATCCTAACAGTTCCAGCCAGAGACCTACTGCTGCTGTGGAATTAGACAAAAGTCATTCTAATCACTTCAACAAAAAGAGAGACGCATATTCCTCTATTCATCTATTAATTTTTCCAGACCATTTAAGGGCTCTCGCAAAGAAAAGCAAAAAAAAAAAAAGTATCCACACTTCTAGCAGACTGCTTGAAGGGTGTATTTCTTTTGAAAAAGTCATAAATGCCTGCTTTACTGCCACGGCCCAATCATCAATCATCTTTTGCTACCTGTTTTGAAATGCTGAATGTCTCTACTGTAGATAGAGAGATTAAGACTGTTGGGATGACATTTTGAGGCTGGTGAGAAAATGATGTATGACTTTGCTCGGCCTTCGCTGGAGTCTCTTAAAAAAAAGAAAAGAAAAGGCACTACAATGTGCAATCCAGTAGCAGTTAAAAGCCATCGCTCCGTCTGATCGTCACACAGCAATGGAGGTGATGATGACGACGGCTGTGCTGAATCCTAACAGTTTCTCTGCCTGTCCCAAACCGCTTCCCTCTGCTCTTCCTCTTTTTCTTCCTGTTTTCTTTTTGTTGTTTTTTTATTCTTCCCAGCTGTGCGTCATCTGGCATTTGTTTGTATCCTTGCAGACATGAGCTAGCACAGGAAAGGTGCGCCGAGCCAAATGAGTCACAGAGAGGAGAAGCTGTGGTCGTATGAAGGCAGTCAAAAGAACACGAGCTCCACTTTTACATTAGCATTTTCCACTGGTTCAGATCAGCCATGCAGGGCCGTTTTATATCCAGCAAGCAACCTTATTTCCCTGAAGATTGATTATGTTTAAAGCTTGGTAGTGAGGAAACTTTAGTAGGAGTTCTAGCATAAGATTCAAATAAATAAAGCAGGCAACAATAAAAAAAATTATGACTCTGTTTATTGATCACACACTTTACTCAGGAAAACTCTGCAGCCTGATTCCCTTCACATACTATATGCCTTTAAAAAAAAAAAAGGAAAGAAAGAGAGAGAGATAATTAAGCTGTAAATTGTGGGATAGTGCATGGCTTGTCAACCTTGGCTGTGACACTGACAAGAAATCTGTCACCTGCTTTAGGTTCAGACTTAAATATTTCAGCAGCCTTAAGAAAAAAAGTTCTGAAGTGGCTCTGGGTGAATTCCACTGCTAAGCAATTAAAGCAGCCTGGAAGTCACAGCGACGCTATTGACTGCCACACTTTGGCAAAAGGTGCAGTGATCAGCTTTAAAAAGCTTAATTTTGGGGGGTTTTAAGTGACTCGAAGCAACTGTGGAAAATAATCACCAGACAGTACGCTCAGAAGCATTAGCAACAAAAAGGATGTTCTGTGGAAGTACATTTGTTTAGAAATTCACTGAATGACAACGGATTTTCCATTGATCTTTCTGCGTGCGGTTCGTGGCACTTATTTTTGCTGGAGTTTCTACTTCACTTCAGTGAAAATCTTCACAAAAGCAGCAGGAGGGAGAAAAATGAGGAAAGGCAGGATACTTCCTTACCTGTGACTGATAGCTCAGTAGTCCTTCGCACCACAAAGTTCCCAAACGGCACTTCACACGTGTAATTCCCAATGTCATCTTCCCGTACTTCCTTGATGGAGAGAATGTCCTTCTTCCTTTCAATGGTTTGTCTCCACTGCTTTGGCTTGCACTCCTGTTTTGTTTTGTTTTTTTAAAGACAAAACAAGAGGATGGAGATACAACTTGTAAATGTAAAGCATGAACACTGGTTTCTTTAAAGTAAGAGGGCGGGGCTACAATAATTTTCACATTTCCAGTATCAAGTGAACCCACGGAGTTCACTTGATACTAGGAGAGTACCCGGTTCTCTCCGGGTACTCCGGCTTCCTCCCACCGTCCAAAGACATGCAACTTGTGGGGATAGGTTAATTGGATAATCCAAATTGCCACTAGGTGTGAATGTGCGAGTGAATGTGAGTGTGAATGGTTGTCTGTCCCTGTGTGTTGGCCCTGCGACAAACTGGCGACCTGTCCAGGGTGTACCCTGCCTCTCGCCCTATGACAGCTGGGATAGGCTCCAGCGCCCCCCGCGACCCTGAAAAGGATAAGCGGAAGCGAATGGATGGATGGACAGTATCAAGTGGTATGATGACAAACTTGCATTCAAATGTCATATAATCTGTACTCTGGACATCATGAGCCGAACCAATGAACAACTCTAGACAGTGTTAAGAACTTTAACTACACATTTAATCCTTCAGATATTTCATATAAGAAAAGGAAGTGTGCTGCTGTAGTAACTGACAGACATCTGTCAGCACGACGTTTGGCCTTTCAAATCCAAACAAATCCTGAAAACACAGTTAGAAACCAATCGCATATAAGAAATGAATGTGCAAAATGACATATTTGCAAAGTTCTGGTATATCACTGTGCAGACTGTGATTATATTGACAGAATGTATTATTTTACTTTTTATTCATTATATTTTTGTTTATTGTGAACTCATTGTGGACAAAAATCATGTGGGATCATGTTGACAGAGAACAGCATAAAAGGGAAGCTCTGTTTGACTTATTTACTGTATTCCCGTGTATGTTTTCAGCTTTTATATTTCTCATTTTCTTAGCAAAATGAAAGGGAAGTATCAAGATTTTTGCACAGTACTATATATTGCTTGGATTTATTGATCTCCTTTGCCTACTAGATTTGTGGTGTTAAATTTAACACAGTTCACAGTTTTATGACCAAATGCTCTCAGTGCTTTTTGTGTATTAATTATTATATCTGAATTTACTGTACTTTCACATCGATGCCTGTCAGATTCAGTCTCAGCTTCAAAGTATATCAGATTTTAAAAACAAAACAACTAAAACTGTAGAGAACCTCTATAACTAAACACCGTATCATAAAATACTCCAGCAGCTTTATAGCAGAGAGACCTCATATCATATCACACAGCACACAAACTTTGTTTGATGCCAGATTTCAGACATTAGTTTAGTGAGCTCCTGTTGTCCCGACACAAATACTCTTTTAAACTGTGATGTATGAGACCGGGTGCCTGCGCATTTATCATTCTGAGGCAGGACTGCAGCACCAAATTAAGCTGCACCACCTATTTGTAAAATCATTACTGGGTTTATCTGTAAGTTCCTTCCTAAACTCTTAGTGATTTTAGGATTTACTTCATTGGGTTGCATCATCAGTATTTGCTCGGTTGCTTGGTAACATCTCTGGAGCCAATCAGAGGCAATCAGTGTGAACAGGAAATTATTTCAGCATCAGGAGTTGTAAGAGCCCAAAATAACACACCGAGGCCAAATTATATATTGGAATAATTGGAAAAAATAAGCACCAGTTTAATAATATATATTAATACACATATAAAAAATGTTTTTTTTATGTGAGAGTATATTGAGTCAGAGTGAATAAGAAACATTACATTATATTGGCCTAATGGTCTGCAGTTTCAGGTCTTAAATTAGAAAACTATTATTCACTTAATGGGTTCATTAAAGGGGGCTAATTCTGTTCATTTTCATCTACATATTTTTATCTTGGACTTTACTAGGGTAGCTTTGCATGATTCCAAGTTCAAAATAATTCCTATTTGTTATACACTGTAACAGTCTCTGAAATAAGCTTCTTTTTTTTAGCTTCATTTATTCTTTTATAAGTCAGTTTTCCACTGATTTGCTGCCCCTCGAAATCAGACAATTTGAACAGATGGTGGGTCCCACCCACCCACCTCTATCCAGCGTATGAAGGTTCAGTCACACAAGGCTAGAGGCTGGCTGACAAAACCTCCTTGCAGTTGCTTTGATTACTAGCACACTGTCATAGTCGGCTGTAGTTTGCATTTACTAACTAACTATGAAACAGTAGTTGAACTTCTAAAAGTGAGATGCAAATTAGAAACAGAGACCAAATTTCCCACGTGTGGGACTAATAAAGGTTATCCTATCTTATCTTAAATGTGCTGATTTATATGATAAGAAATAATTTGTACACTAAAGGTAAACAGTCTATATTTCCAGTTAGCATCATACTCTTCAGAGTTTGCTAGTCGGCAAGTGTTTGCAGCCAAGTTATTATATTATTCTGCAGAAACTATAACAATATGTTAGCAAGTAACCACAAGGTTTCCTGGGCAATATGCACTTTTCCGTAGTTACCGGTGGTTACCAGTGGGTCCAGTACAGTCTGTAGGCCTGTGTGTCAGAGAAACCAAGCATTTTATAATATATATTTTGCACAAGACATTTTCATTAAGGTTAATTAAGGTGACTCTGCTACACAATGTTGGTTCTGGAGCTTTAAGGAAACCTCCGTTCTCATCGCGACACATGTGAAGAGTTCTAAACATAAGCAAAAAGTGAGGATGACAACATCAGCACGGATAACAAATTTGTACAGAATGTGATGAATGTGAAAATCATTCTGGGCACTGGTTGTTTCCTTTCACATCAAAATCGGGCTCCGTGTGCCCAACAAGCAGCAGGGAGCAGATTCCAACACAGAATGACAGACCTGGCTACTCTATAACTGCACTGACAAAATACTGTGTATCGTAGGATTGGTTTCTAACTGTGTTTTCAGTATTTGTTTGGATTTGAAAGGACATTTTTCCTATGCGCACATGTGTTAAAAATGGAGTTCAGCTTGTAATGAAGAGACTAGCTTTTAGTTTCAGTCACTGATAATTTACCTGATCAGTTAAAATCTGTGAATAGCTGGTAAACACTACACTGGAGCCAGGTACACACAGAAAACAACCTAAAGTACAACACGAGTCTTATTTTCTATCTCCACAGCCCATGTAGCCACGTAGGTGGTGATCATGAAGTAGGCATGGACTTTTAGAAACAGCCTTTCAACTTTTGGGCCACCTGAGGCAAAAAAAACTAGGGCACTGTGGGAAGCGTCTTGCAGGATTGAATCAGCCCACCAACAAAGTGAGAGCCAATAACTGGAGGGTGTGGATCCCACTGGCATTATCTGCTATTTTAATTTGATTCCGCGGGAAATGGAAGTGGCCACCTAATCAAGCACACTTTCACATTTGATAAATTGGCCCCCGAGCTGCGCCTACGAGCTCTGGCAAAGAGGCCTGTTGGACACAGAAGGCCTGCCAGGTCGGTTCCACTGTGGGCCTCCCAACTCTCCACACAACAAGCAATATTTTTCTCTTTTTGTTTGACCGCTTGAAAATGTGGTATTTAAAGCTAAGTTTAACCAAAACACGACCCTAACCCTTTGTTGATAGAGTGATAGCTGATGAAAAACTCTAACCATACCTTGTACCACACGATCTCAGGCTCCATTCCTTGCTGTACATAATCCTCAATGCCTGGGCAGATGATGTCTTTGCTTTTGCTCAGCTCCGCCTTCTCAAAGAACCTCATTTTGGAGTTGTAGCAGAGGTCTGTGTCATTCTCCGCCACCGTGAGGGACATGGACACCTTCATGCAATACGTGGAGTTCCTGCAAAAGATAAAACGTTAACAAATCGGTCAGTGTAACAAATGGACCCGCGTCACTTTTTGAGCTCTTGCCAGCTGCTGAGCCGAGAAGCTGTCAGCAGTCCATCTCCGAGCCGCTCAATCAAAAATTCCTGGGCTAATTCCTGGGATTGAATGTGAATCATTAAACGCAACAGAAGGAGACACAGAGAAACCTTTGATTTCTTTTAAAGGAAAACCTGCCTTTAATGCTGAATAACTACTGATTCCAACAATGAACAGCAATGATGCATAATCAGCTAATCTGTGCATATGAATATATATATTTGTATATATACAGTACATGTGTCCTAATGAAAAACCAATGGGTGTTATTGAAGAGCTAGAGCGCTTACAGTCAACAGCACTCGAAGACTGCCTTTTGTTTTCATGCGTTTTCGCAGATACAGTGCGAGCTAGCAGAAAATGACTTGCTACAACTGATGTACTGTAAGTGCTCAGGTCATACACATAAAGAAGAGAATTTATAACGCGAGGGAGAGACGGCGTAAAATGCGAGATTACTCGTGATGTTTGGAGACTCCATGCTCGCCTGGCTTCGCAGATACGGCAGAGTATTTATCCACGCTGGAATAAACATTTCATTTTACTGCTCGGCACTGCGGCGCGCACCTTCAGTGATTTGTGTGTCTAAATGTGAGTCGAGCGCTCGTATGCAGGCAAGCTCGAGGTATCCTGGATGAGATCTAGGCCTGCCTGAGTGGGTGTCGCTTCACGGACAGCCCCGTGAGAAGAAGCGATCCAGCTGCTAAGCACAAACAGCAATCCTCTTTGTGTCATTAATGTGACAGCGATTTTGAGATCGGATCTGCTGCTCGAGTAATTCTTAACCCAACTTGGGGAATCGATGAAGCCATTGATTCGCTGGGAAAGTTGTGCTATTTAAAGGAGGAGGGGGGGAACAGAAGCAAAGGTCCTTGATGATCAATTTATGCAATAGGGGCACCTTTTCTTTGCCCAAACCGCCTAATAAGACTGTCACAATTGACAAGTACTCTTCAGCCCTACTGCAGCAAATCCCCCCCCTGGTTAAAAGACCAACAAATTGGCAGTGTTTAGGAAAATCTCACAGCTAATTTTCCAACTAAAGCTGGTTACACAAATTGAGCTGAACCAACAAACAATTACAAACATGTTAAATCCTTACATAATTGCGAGGCATTAGCTGCCTCGTGGATTAGCGCGAAAACACACTGGTCTTCACCACAGTGTCTGCAAACAATCCCACGCCCCCCCCCCCCACCCCCCTACACTCGAACTGGACGGCTCCACACACTCCTCTTACTGTAAAGTGTGCCATTTTTCCTGAAGCCCGGATGCAAATGTGACATGATGTGGAGATTATCCCAGACAACTTCTACCAGATGGACACCTGTGCAAATGAGATCCCACGGGTGCGCTCTCTTCCCTGTTAAATATTCTGGGCAGCGCTGATAAACTCGCAGGCTGGTAGCGAGAGAGAGGGAGAGATAGAGAGGGAGAGATAGAGAGCGAGAGAGAACTGTGTCATCTGCTCTGCATGAGTGATCGATGGTGCGGGCCAACACTCTGTCCTACGATGTCTTTCCAGCATTTCACATCCATCACTGACGCCTTTTGAGCCTGGAGAAGCTGGACGATCTCTTGACTATCCACTCAGCATGTGTGCAGTCATATTCAAGAAGCTCGCTCAGAGAATAGAGCAGGGGAAATTATCCTCCCGCACCACAGTGGAGGACTCGACTGTACGCCATGCAATGTAAACTCCTTGTGGATACAGTGATAACAAGCTAGGTGATACCATGGCATTAATGGGCGCGAGTGCCTGTCAAACGTGTCAGACTGAAGAGGATATGCAATGTCGTGGCAATGATAGATAGCATCCTGCATACATCAACCCGGAGCAGAGTAAGGCTGACAGCTATGGTACACAGCTGGAGGGCAGGCAGAGGACTTGAGATGCAATATGCGGCAAATTCAGTGAAATTATGTGCAATGGTCAGTTCGGAGTTAAGCAGCCTGGAGAAAAGATTATGGCTGTCATACTGGCAAATACTCAGGGGATATGGTAGTGGCTGAAATAAGGGGATAATTAAAAGCTGACTATATATAAACTTTGATACATATATTTTTAATTTCTTTTATTGACTGAGAATAACCCACCTGAAGATTAAACCACACTGAACCTGCCCCCTTTTTTTTGCTCAGCAACTCTTCCATCTGATATTAAATAATAGGGCTCAGAATTGATTTGAAAATTCTCCCGAGAATCCGGGGCACCTGTGGGGAAATTAATGAACTAACTTAATGAATCTCTTAATTAAAATAACTCCTCTCCAATATAAATCGCATGATGAAATAATTGACGATTTATTACAGCTGACTTTCGAGTAACAATAAGGTTGTTAGGGAATCGCCTGGTGTAAAGCAGACACCGCGAGGCAGAAAAAAGAAATAAAGTCCAAAGGTTGATTAAAGGTTACCTTGAGACAATATCATTACTGGCAGTGAAATGAACCCACCGCAGGTATTAACCCTAAGAGATTTAATGCAGGCAGCTGATATGCTGTACAGTAACATTAGGGTCTTACCTTAGGCTGCTATTAGCATTTAAATAGAGATGTCTGAGGTTTACCTTGGTACAGATGTTTTACGTAACAATTTATGCTGCAATAAAATAACACGCTGCACAAAAATAGTGGGGTTTCTTTTCATATTTTTGCCTCTTAACAACTCTGAAACTACTTACAGTCATTTTAAAATGCAATAGCTTCAAAGCTGCTGAAAAAAACGAATCTAACAGCAACAACCTATTTAGAAAAATTGTCATTGGAAGTTTTCCAACTATCTCATTAGCATCCAAAGGAAAATTAAATCCAACATCCAGGGTGATGGATGCGCGTCCTTCATCGATGCAGTTTGTATTTCTTTCTTTTAAAATAGTTTTAAAAGGAATTCTTACAGCAACCAGGACAGAGTTTGTCTGCGTGCATTGTACAGAGGGATTGTTACTACTACTAAAAGCGCTATACAAATACAGGCCATTTACCATTTACAACCGAGTAAATTCTAATAAAAGTAATTTATTAGAATTTACTTGGGTCCTGATGAATGAGTCCTGAAAAATTGATAAAAAACCCTAAACAGGAGTCTGAATTGGAAAAAGGATGATCAAATCAACACAAAACCATCCTTTTAAAGAGTCCTAATGAGATTGGAGGATGCGATCTTTCATACGGATGAAAACAGCCTTGAATAGTTTAGCTCCTGCGTGAAAATTAAGCATGAGCAGTCTGAGCAAAAACCAAAACACTGAAGGTCATTTTTGACACGTCTTTTTAGGACCCCATTGCCATATACCAGATTCAGGAACAAGCCTTGCTACATGCTTTGCTTGCCACTTGAAGCTTAAAGTTATGAGAAATCTAGGGTCCATGCTTTTTTTTTTTAACTTTTTTTTTTGTTATTGGTGAGAGAGGCAAGAAGGCTACGAAGCTAAGGTCTCAGTCACACAGCCATAAACCTTGTTGGCAACTCTGACTAACTGGGAAAAATGAGAATTCCCACATAGTTTGCAGGTTGTAACTAGATATAATTGGTCCCACAAAGGGTCCCGTATCGAAAACCTTTTTATGTTTCTGTTGGTTGCTAGCAGCCAACCAAACACCATGTAGAAGTGCAACTTGACTAAGTGCAAAACAAACTGAAAACAAACTGAGAATGTCTGATTTCAAAGCAAAGGTTGCGCTTTACTGCTGCAACCGGCCGGCACCTAACAAAAGGTTCAACTTTTACTTTAAAGCCAAGTAGTTTCTTTTACCAGTTTGCATTGCACTTCATTGTTCCACTACCACTTACTTACTTTCATGCAAACTACCGCCAACCATGGCAATCTGCTAGCAACCATAGCAATTGCAAGGAGAATGTTGTGACAGCGCTACAAACCTCTTTGCAACCTATGTTACCCAATTGTAGCAACCTCTTGTAACCACTTGACAACTGGACAAGAAATACACACTATTCCCTTGCAACCAGTGGTTACTAGTAGTCAAAAGAGTCAAGAGAGTCACGGTTTTGTGGTTGTGGATTAATTTATATTCCTTAATTATTGTTATTCATGGTTTTGATTCTCATTATTATGTTTATGTTATATTCTTATGTTATACTATTTGTTCTTAGGCTTTAGGTTCCCGTTTTCTTGCCTTCCCCGTGTTCCACGTTTCTCATCTTGTCTCCTTGTTCCCTCTGTCTCACAAGTCAGTCGTGTTTCTGTCTCTGTGTCAAATCTCCTTCCCATTATAAAGGAAACCAGTTCTTTCTTTCTAGTGGCCAATAGGGCTGGGCTATATCATACCGGTCACGGTAATACCGGTGCAATGTTGGGCAACGATCGGAAAATGAAATATCGCGATAGAATATGGGTAAAACGCGCATGCACAGTGCTTTTGTTTACATGCGCACATGGCGGCGACGCAGAATGAGAAGAGAGAAAGCGCATCGTTAAATGAAACGGATGAACCAGAATTGGTTTGTAAAAATGCTGCAACTTCAGTGGTGTGGAACAAAGCACTATTTTTGGTAGAGCATGCTAGCGGGCCGTCGTTATTACTTTTTTTGAAAATACGGCACACTTAAAATCAATCCTTTGATTTTTCTGAAAATCGACAGTGCCCCTTATGATCCCGTGTGTCTTATGTATGAATTCTGGTTGTCTTTACTGACCTCGAAATGATTTTATGTACACGGCGCTCGAAAATCTGTCAAATGTTTTAGTATGACTTTGCTAAGCTACGAAGCCACACCGCTGGATGGATTGTCGGAGCATTACGGCTGTAGTAGGCAGGCGCCTCGCGGAGTGATACGTACTGTGCTTCAACATAATATTACCGTATTGTGTGTGCATAACCGCTTTTTAAGTGTTGTGGATATTATACATGGTTATGCTGAGGATATGTCGGCCAATTTCCACTGGAAATGCCTTTTGGTTAAACTGTCAGCAAGGAATTTGCATTTTCACTGTTAATTTTTTATATAACTTTAATGCACATAAAAAACAGCTGCTTGTTTAAGTGAAAATACATTGATGGGTTTTGTTGGGTTTTTTTTGCACCAATAAAGCTGAGGAGTTGTAAAGTATTTTGTCTAGTGTCAATTATATCGTCAGTTATATCGTTATCGCAAATTTTCAAATGTATATCATGATAAATATTTTTGGTCATATTGCCCTGCTCTAGTGGCCAACAGGGGTAACTCCTATGGTTGTAAAAAAGAAGTGGGAAATAAGTCTCTAGAAAAAAAAAATCCCTAGGCTCCACTGACCCATGTCCCCAGTCAAACTTTTCTGATGAGTTAATGGGCTCATTTGCTCATTTCACATCTTATTTAATGAAGCATGATGTCACGTTTGGAAGCCAAGAGAGAATTTTTAGATACAAATAGGGTAAAGCAGTGTGGTTACTTTATGACTCAGTGTGTCAGGAACATTTGATTTTTAAAAAGCTAAGATGGTGACAGGTTTATGTTTGGTCACCATAGAGGAGAATCCAGGCTGTGGTTGCATAGGTAACCATCTAATGCATTTACCATGCTTTAATGTAATAAGGTAATAGTGCTCTTTGCCTGAAAGTTATGATACTTTCCCATTCTGTATCCCTAACCATTATTCACCTATCATTGCTACGAGTCACTGAATTTCAGAGACAACCCACAGTCTCACCATAATGTTTAACCTCTCGCCATTAAACATTACAAATTCATGATGTCAGATATATAGAGCATCTTAACTCTCTGAACAGTCTATATGCTTATAAGCAGTTATAACAGAGGCGAGGAAGACTATAAGTGCCATAGGTAGCAATGGCTTTACAAAAAAGGCCGATAAACATCAAATAGCGATTCAAAGCAACAGGTACAAAACTGTGAAAAGTAAAGGTCAGAAGGTGAACTTGCTACCAAGCAGTACTCAGATGTTGGTATTGTAAATCTGGATATAGGTGTAAACTGTAGCAGGGACACAAAAGTTTCCATGACACACTGTCATCTGTGTCAGCCCCCAGGTGTATTGCACTACCTACCCTGTCCACACCTAGCCAAGATTAACCCAGGCAAAGATGGAGTCGGCCCAGTTACTCTAAATCAGGTTTTTATGGTCTCTGTATTATTTATGGGCAGAGCGAAGGTCACAGTGAGCGGTGGGAAGACTGGGGCTCCTACCTGTAGCGTCTGCTCATAACTCACCTGTCAAATCCAGCACCAAGCCTAGGATGATTAAGCACCGCGGCTACCCAAATCTGACTGTGGGCCAACTTGCTCCTACTTAGCCCCTGTCTAAGAGTGTGGCACTTGTCTGCCATACTGGAACAACAGACTCCTTCCTCAATAACAACCATCCACCTTTTATCTCTCTCTCTCTTCCTCTCTGCTTGTGGTTTGTCTCTGTCTCTGCATCCACCCGCCCAGCCGCCCTTTACTCGCCTGTCTTGTAGTACACAATTTCTCAGAGTGGAATGCACACCTCTGCGGATAATTTAGTTTAGCCACGCTGTGAAAAACACACGCCTGCATCCCTCTACACATTTGCATCCACACACACACACATACACAAGCATGCACATCCAAAAACACAAAAAACATGGAGCAGCAGTATCTCTGCACTGTGCAATACGCAGTGCTTACAAGACTAACTACAAGGGACCCCACTGAAGTTCAACACAGCTTTAGTCACATTATGTGGCTCATTATGCAGTAGAAATGTGATACCTTATTTTTAATGCCTTTTTTCTCTATATCTTTAGCAGTAAAGCTGTACTAACTTGGCTACAGAAAATGTAGTAGTGTAGATTTATTGAAAAAAAAAAAGGTCCACTAATAAGTAAAGTTTCACGTGAATGTTTTCAGGCAAACTTCTTGGAACTAAGTGGAACTAAATGGAGCAAAGAGTGTTGTTTACAGTGGAAAAATCCTGACCATTGGAGGGACTTTTTAAATGTATTTTAATTTATTTATTTACAAATATTTTGTGATATATTGTAGTTTAATTTTTCACCGTATGGTGACGCTCTTGGTATTGGGCCCTGTAAATCCAGAAAATTTAGAAATTAAAAACAAACAAAAAGAAAAACGCAAGTCAACTTTTGCTCGAGTTTGTTCAAGTTAATGAAGTGTAAAGTATATATTCAGAATTTAAATATTTTCATTACATGGTATGTGTACTGACTCATTGTGGTTAAATAAAAAAAGCTTTGCTTTCTGAATATCTTTTTGAAAAATCAGTTAATTACACAAAAGCCACGCAGCACTGCAATTCGATTACTTTAGACAAATGCAGCTATACCTTCTGAAACATCGCTATTACTGATAGCTAAATTGGAAAATGACTCATTATTATTGTTTTGCTTTCATTGAGAGTAATGTTCACTCAAAGAAAAAATAAAAAAAATCCTCCACACTAAACAGAGAATCACTCTGCAGCAATGTTTATAACTGTTACCAGTTCAAGTTATCTAAAAATAAAATAATACTTTAACTCAAAAAAGAAGAAAATGTCAGAGGAACTGAAGATATTTAATCAAGAAGAATTAATCTATTCAGTTTCATTGTGTATTTGAGCTTCTAGTGTTGGCAATAGATCCTGATAATTTTGGGGAACTGGTTGCTGATTCCTTCCCCTACTTCATGCTCCATCCAATATAACTCATTCTCTAAATATGATAAAAATTTACATGCAAAAACAATCACCTTACCCCAGATACCAACATTCACCAAAGACCTTATTTCTCAAGTCGGAGAATTCCTGCAAGCCTTTCCTTAAGTAAGCGTGTCTTAAACTGACAATAGCACTTCTTGTGTGCAAACGCATTACTCAGTCATTTTCTAGTCGATGCCTTTAGGGAGCTCATTTTCTATTCCACAGCACCCTCAACTCATCTTTATGCTAGCAACCTGATTTCATAACAAGCATAAACAATTTGTCTCCGTTGTATTCTTCTTCTAAATCCGTCATGACCTTATTCATTGGTCCCCAGACCCTCTGGGTGCAATGTATGAGCAGCTATACTGCTATGCATATCAAATGCAAACTAACCATCACATACCAGCAATGCTGTTGCCAGAATGGCCTGTTTTACTGAGGGCATGGGTTGTATTGGTGAGAAAATGCAAATTAGTGTTTCCAGGGAGCGGTGTGTACTGTGTAGCTGCTGAATGTCATTACGGTTTTGAACAACCTAAGCAGTTTTGTTTGGGAGGTGTAAGCCAGAAATGTTTTCTGCAACTTGCAACAAAGGAAGGCACACGGTGAGACAGCTCTCCAGATGCAACTGGATCTGGAATTTTTTCTGTGCAGTAAAACGGAGGACTAAGTAATTACTCATTACCTTAAGCTGGTAATTACATTGCTTTACTAATTATGCAACAGCAGAAGTAATCGACTACATTACGACTTACTTTCCATATGCACATCTCCGTCATATAGTGTTGTTTGCTCTTTTTATGCTGTTTGCAAATTAATATATATATTAAAACAGAGGGGCGGGTAGATGTTTAAATGCAAAAAATTGGGCCATTTTAGCTTAGTGAAGGCATCACGATATATATATATATATATATATATATATATATATATATATATATATATATATATACACACGATATATTTGTGGATCTAAATGAGACGTTATTGTGAAATTAAAATCCCAGAATGCTTGTATCAAATGTTCTAGGTGCATAAACTTTTAGAATGGGTCATATTGGCCCATTGTAACACCCTCAGCCTTTGGGTGACTTGTTGATTGTTGACACTATCACTTGCAATTGCAATAGTTGGTTACCATGCAACGATTTTTCATAGTTGCAGGAGGTTTGCACACAGGTACACTTTAGACCCCCAAAGTTTGGTTATTCTAGAAAATGTTCACGGACAAAGAAACAAACACACAGATTCCATGTATTGTAGTCAGATCGATTCAATCCTTCAACAAATTTGAAGTTCTTCTACAAATACCACTTTTTGTACAAAAAGCACAACATCCTACATCAATAAATTGGATTTAAAAATGGATTACACATGGCTAGTTAGTCAGCCCGTTAGCTGGTAAATTTAGAACTAATCAAAAAAATATTCAGCAGGAAAGACAAACCAGAAATGTTGGTGTAACGTTCTTTTACTAGGATTAATGTAGTTTGTTGCTTAGGTCAATGCAGAGTTCATATTCCCTTTGGTGCTATACATGACCTACCAAATTAATACATTTGCTTTTGAAAAATAAATGAATCTTCGACAAAAGCCAGTTCAACTGCGATACTATCTTGTCGAATGTCTCACAATATGTGGCATAAGTAAAATTCCAATTAGCTCTTTCAGTTTTATGAAATTTTAATGAAGTTTCTGTCCCAGGTCCCAGCCACTTTCCTATTATTCCCTCGCCCTTAGGATTCAGCTGAGCTGTGCGAGTTCTCTTCTATATCACGGTTTGACTGACAGCTGTGGTATTGCAGATGTCTCGCTTGGAGCTCTGCTGTTCACAGTCGGTTGGGGAGGGAGAGAAGGCAGGGAGTGGGGAAGAAAAGTTGGCGGCGGTGCCAAAGCGACTGTGCTTGGGGAATGGTATTTCTGACATTTGTCTGGCAGATAAAAACCACCATCAGATATGAGGAAGAGAAGGTCAGTGTCCCTGCTATCAGATGGCGATGGTTTGGCATGTTGTTTGATGACTTCCTCCTCTCAGTGTGGTCCAGAACAGCCAAGAGGCTGGGCAGACGGGGAGACATGCAGACTGGGAGGATGCAACTACATAAAATCCCCCAAAATGTGATGCTTGGGTACAATTCTGGTGTGGAATAAAACTCAACTGCAGTTGAATGAATAAAACATCTAACAGTATGTTGAACACGTTTTGCAGTTCACTATATACATCCTCCTAGATTGCCCTGAACAGTCCTGCGAAGCGCAACAACTGAATGTAGAGCTCTTGTACAACAAATTTACCACAGTGCTGGATTAATCCAGCTGCACTGAACATGCAAAACAACAACCAAAGGGAGACAGCCAGCTCCAGAATGCCCTTTGATTACCAGACTTTCACACAAGGCTTAACACTTCAGACCTCCATTAACCTCGGAATCAGAAAGTAACACCAGATGTGACCCCGGCCTTCTTTCTGAATGTAAAACACAGGCTAGCTGTCAGAACAGTGAGGTCTGTACCTGCTGGAGGGGGTCTCAGGGAACCCGTACCTTCCAATAGTAACACAGATTTAAAGCAACATAAAAATATCACCACCTGTGTAACTGTAAGACATTCTCATTTTATTTATACGTTTATGCAACTCCTAAATAATTTATATTTATGGGTTATGTCAGGTGCTTCACATGATTTTGACTCCATGTTTGTATTTGAGGCAATAACGTGGCATCCTGGAGGAGAATACCCACCTATCACACTGCTTCTTCTCGACGTCTTTAAAAGTCTGTCACATAAAGCACCATTTGGAATTCCTTTGTAGCCGGAAGGAAAAAAAGGTCTCCTCTGCCCTCCTACTATGGAACCTCCTCCAACAGAACTCCTTGGCCTTCACTGAACTCATTTACCACCAGACCCAACACTGCAATCACTGCCACTGCTGCATCACCATTACAGTACCACACAAACTTCAACCCTCTCTTAAAAAAATAGACACCCACCAAAGGTGATGTATGCATATTTGAAGCTTGACTGTTTTGCTCATATCTCTATAAATTGTAGCACTTTCTCACGGTAGAATTTTCTCCTAAACTTAGCTCTGGAACTCTCTTTGAGAGTGTATCAATAAGAGATTCACACGCAGGGCGGTAAAGACAATTTTCTCTCACTATATTGCCAGACAAATGGTAGTAGGTTAGATTATGTAATAATTCTGCATAATAATTTCTGAAGCTATTTCAGCACAATTTCCATATAACAGTCAACCTCTCGTTTTGCTCTCTGTAGCCAGGAGCCATTTGAGCTCAGCTTAATCAAATGCAATCGAGTGTGGGACAAATGTCCAATCAGAAGCCGTGTGAAGGGCAGGCAATGAAATTGACTTGAACTGAAATGTTTGCACATGGTGAATTAAACTGATATTCCAATTTTTACAAAAAAACTCAACATACCCAATAAATATATGTAGCGCCAGTTTTTCTTTATTGCTAAGCGAAATAAGGAAAAAAAACACTCATCAAGAAAAAAAACGAGGCATCTCAAATCTCCATTTACCAGCCACTCCATCAGGTATTAATATTCAACTGTT
The DNA here is from genome assembly GCF_057382185.1 of Mchenga conophoros. Lineage (NCBI taxonomy): Eukaryota > Metazoa > Chordata > Actinopteri > Cichliformes > Cichlidae > Mchenga > Mchenga conophoros. The sequence goes on along the minus strand of NC_140547.1, from coordinate 38,646,797 downwards.
AATGCAACTGATAACCCCAAAATTTGGTCAGCCAATCACATGGCAGCAAATCAACTTGGACATGAAGACATGGTCAAGACAACCTGCTGAAGTTCAAACCGAGCATCAGAATGGAGAAGAAAGGTGATTTTAGTGACTTGACATGGTTGTTGGTGCCAGATGGCCTGGTCTGACTATTTCAACTGTTGATCTACTAGGATTTTCCCACACAAATCTAGATCAAACCTTGAAGCAGATGGGCCTCACCAGATTCATGAAAGCATGAAACCATCCTGACTTGTATCAATTGTTCAGGCTGCAGTGATGTAATGCTGTGGGAGAGGTTTTCTTGGCAGATTTTTTGAGTATTGTTGCTGACTATGTCCTTTTGGACCACAGGACATTGAGTTCACTGTAACAATCACTAGACATCAATCCAGAGAGAAACTCAGGGATAATGGAGCAAATCTGCAGCAGGCATGCAATGCTATAATGTAAATTATGGACCAATTGTCAATTGAATTCAATCCAATTTTATTTATACATCACCAAATTACAACAACGGTCACCTCAAGGTGCTTTATGTTGTAAGTTAGACCCTACAATAATATATACAGAGAAAAACCCAACAATCATATGACCACCTATGAACAAGCACTTTGGCGACAGTGGGAAAGAAAAACTCCCTTTTAACAGGAAGAAACCTGCAGCAGAACCAAGCTCAGGGAGGGGCGGGGCCATCTGCAATTTGTTGGGCTGAGAGAAGGAAGACAGGATAAAAGACATGCTGTGGAAGAGAGTAGTGATGGGATTTCCGGCTCGGCTCACTAAAAAGAGCCGGCTCTTTCGGCTCCGAACCGGCTCTTCAGGTTGTTTTGTTGCTTTAATTTATTTATTATTAACAACAATATAAAATTATACACAAAAGGAATTACTAATGTAAAAAAAAAAGTGGTTTTATTTATATATGTTTATATATAAAGATATGCGGTGGCCCCTAGAGACAAAGCACGCGCAAACTCCAAAACACATTTCTAGCGTTAACCGAACTTCCAAAACAGAACTACCTAGATCACTTAAATTACACAATTGAAAGCATATGTGTATTGTTTGTGTATTTATACACAAGCACTCATATATATTCAAATAATTTTAAAAAAATGTTCATTTACCTGTTACTACCACACACCAAATCCGGTCGTTGGTACTTCCTGGCTTGTGTAGCCACTACACTGCGCCTAGCATCCTGGAGCACTTCTGTTGTCTTTTGTACGTGTTTTGGACTTTTTACGTGTTTTGAAGTTTGTACGTGCTTTGTCTCTAGGGGCCACCGTAAATATACTTTTATTTATTCACTCCACATAAAATGTAATAAATAAATTATATAATATAAAAACCAACTATTTATATTTCAGCTTTTAACTATTTAAATTTTTAGTTTTTTCCTTTTAAACAAATTTAAAGTGAAACAACACAAAACACTGCAAACCACAATACAATTGAATATAAATTAAAATATGAAAACAAAAAGAACATGCACATTCTCTGTCATATGGGCCTGCATGAATAAACTTTCTGAATTCTTTATCATCCGCAACTGAAAATAGTTACTATACCTTTCTAATGTGACGTTGTTGTCCCTGGCTCTCTTTCTCTCTCACTCCCTCCCGCTCTGATCTTGTGCTACTGCGAGTGTAACGATAAGTGGAGGCATTTTGAGGGGAGTATCTGTGTCAGAGTGTAAAATGATTGAGGCGGAATTTTAAGATACTAACATTTAAATACATGCAGCAGCAAATAGCCTGATATGTTGAAAAAGTCTAGTCTTACAGAAAGATCTCGAGCCATTGGAGCCATTGGAATCACTGGAGTCAGATAATGTGTACATATGAATCAGATTCCTTTTTCTATAGTCTTCCTATGGGTTGATGAAACCATTCGCTGAAAAATTACTAACAAACAATCTCTAAAGCAAGAATCTGAATAGGGATCATTGCAATGAAAAATTATACACCGAAAACTTTTAAACAGTTTTGGGATTTTGAATGCCTTTTCTCCATACATGAAAGTCTATTACTAACCAGGCCCTGGCCCCAAAATGGTTTCAAGTGCACACTCCTCTTTGACACTGCCATTGTATCACCAGACAGCCTCAGTGAATACCTGGCAAAGTTCACACAGCCACATCAAGGCTGAATAAAGCACAGTGTGAAAGGTGGCCTGAGCCCAAACAGCAGCCCATACATCATCAGACAATGGCTGTTGGAAAATATCCTCAACTAAACCACATAGAGCCAACTAAAAGGCTGTCCAAGCACTGTCGACAGAGCGGTCTCTCTCGCTCTATACAGGTGTACAAAATAGTGAATATAGGGGAGCATCATCAATAACCCCTGGCTGGTGGATGAAGCAGCTTGGCCAATCCATATCACACAATTAACTAAAACTCCACCTGGGTGCTGAGAATAACTGCTGCCAGAGTTTTGGCGCCAACTCTCTTATAACCTCTCAAAGTTGTAGTTTGGAAGATGCTTTTTTTTTTGTTTGTTTCCATCAGTCACCGCTGTGGTGTGACTGTGCATTTCTTGGATAATTTGTTGATAAAGTTTATCGTAGAGCTTGTTCTCATATATTTTTTACTGTGCTAGCAGCTGAAACTGTCTGATGGTTTGCCAAACAGCTCAACTAAAGGTGGGATTTTTATAAATTTCAGTCTTAGAGAAGGAATATGACTTTGGCAATCTTTCATATAACACCATCTGCAGTTTAAATAAACCTGCAAACCACATTACTTTTCCATAGAGCATTTTGTGTTTTGTGCTATGTTAGCTCTTAGCATTGTAATATTCGCCATCTTCCATTCAAAATACAGATGACAGTGGAAGTCTGTTAACAACCAAAACAATCGCCAACCAGTCTGGGAAGACAACATTTTTTTCTAACAAGATACAATTACCAGGGAAGATCAATCACTGGTTTCTAGGCCTGTGTGACGAGGTGTTTAGCAACTGATTTTAGAGGAACAGCCAGCAACCATTTGCAACTATTAGGGAATAATTTTTTTTCCTAGCAACAGGTGATCACCGGGCAGTTCAGCTTTCATAAATGGACAATGTGTGCTAATTCTACTTTTCTACTTTGGCAAAACCATGATCAGCTATTGTTATCATAAAAATAACAGTTTTTTCCACTACCTTCTCATTTTTGACCTACAAATAGCTCCCACTGAATAAAAAAAAACCCCAATGAAGTAAAACCTGTTGTGAAATGAAATCTAGAGCCGTTACACATCTTTTGAAAACTGAATCTAACAACCCGTGGGTGAAGCAGGTATTAATTATCATTAATTATTGTATTTTTTCAGTGTTTGATAACAGTTTTAGCAAGATTTAATTGGAACATATATTCATTCGACAGTACGCCATCTCAAATTGAATTCCAAGAATAACGCTTCATCGGGACATCAGTGTTCACGGCTCAGCAAAGATATTCTACAGAGCCAAAGCTAACTGATCGACTCCTGCCAGGTAGGTTATAACACAAACACCATCCTTATATTATACATCACCCATAACCCCTGGCAGTACAAACCGTCCCTGCTGCTTCTTAGTCTAGCGTCTCTCATTGGCTTTGACAGCTGGGCTGGATCAATTGGACAGGCCCTGACTGGGGCTGAATGACAGAGTGTTCCAGACGGCCCATTCTGACTGTCACTTCCCTGAGAGATCACCAGCCACTCCTGCCCACGAATACTAATACAGCCAACATGGCTGCAGCCTGGGACAGTTGGGAAAAGATTTTGAATGTGCACAGTGTTGGTAGGTACACAGTTGCTAGGTGTGTGTCTCACATGTGCAATTTAGATTTAAACAGGCACATGGAATTATCTTCCCCTCCATTTGCCCTTAGCTGGATACAGCCCAAGATCTGCAGGACATGCAGGAAACCCATTAATAAACCAGACACAGTGGCAGCGTGCCAGAGCTGGAGGATAGGGTGAAAGGTGAAACACTGGCCACCTTTTAAAACTGAGCCGAGGCTTTGATGCAAGATAGACTTTATCTCTAAATGAACATAAGTTTAAGTCAGATTGGCTTCACTTTGGACACCTTTAAGCCAAGTCCAATTTTAATATAAACTCTGTGACTGAAATGCACCTTCACCCCCTATAACTATTGCATGTGTCCATTTTGACACGTGCAATTCATAATTTTGGATCTTCAAGTCTAATGTGTTGATTTAAAACCAATAAACCTTAATCCTATTTCTTTGACATTGAGGCTACACCCACACAACCATTTTCATCGGACCGCCTTCTTTTAAGTATCTGCTGTACCTTAATGTATTTGCTGGCTTATAAACTTGGTAACAAGAAAAGAGTAAATGACACCTGACCCATATCAGTCATGATCATGAAGAATGTATGTGTCTAAATAATGTCTCTAATTATAACTGATTCAATTAATATAATTTTAATTTCTATCATTTAGAATTTATATAATTTACTGACTCTCCATTTTTCATGACTCACTGAAGAATATTTCCAGTAAACTGATTTGAATAATAAAACATTTAGACTGAGATGTAGGGTTTTACATTCTGTGCCTCACTATATGCCCCGGTGAAGAAAAACAAACAGAAACAAAACTGCAACTGAATAACTCTACATTAATAAAAAGTATAAAACTTTATATGTGAACAATCACTACCACACATCATTTAAGAAGTTACTTCCTTCTTTGATGTCATGAAAAAGATATGATACCTGAAAGTGAATGAGATAGCATCTTGGGTTATATCCAGTGGTTAAAGTAGGCTGGAACAATCTGGAATTACATATCAGGACCTTTTCTAGACGAGTAATTAAATCTGATAGGCAGGTAAATACATAAAAGAGTTCATTTTTGTTGTTGTGTGCCTAATCCTCCTGTTCCTTCCAGTCAATGCTGGTGATGCTTGCTCAGTCATAAGAAAATGACAACCAATATTCCCGCTTACACCCTTAAAGCGATCCATTTTTCATGTCGACTCTGTGATGTATTCACGGTGCAAGTGTCAATATTGCATTTACGGTACTTCAGCGGTAAAGTTTTTCAAGTGACGAGGTAATTTCAAATGCATCTTTTCAAATAGCCTCTTTTCAACACAAGCCTTTATTCTTTCAGGTTTGTTGCACACTGTGCCATGGTACCTAATGCAAAGTTACTGCACTTTCCAGGGAGGAAAATAAATATGTTATTGTGGGTGTAATGACACTCAGAGAAGGAGAAAGAAGTAAGAAAGGGAGGACCGGAGATATTCAAAGGCAAGGACTGCACTGTAAAAAAAAATTGTAATATAAAAGTATTTTACTGTGTATTTTACAGTTTTGTACTGTTCTCCTAGAATATCATTAAATTCACATAAATAGGCTCTGATTTTACATTTCAAATGTAAATTAACGTAAAATCACTGTAAATGTAATAAAACATAATTTTCTTGTTTGTTACATGTATTTGTCTGTACATATGCATATTTATATTGTTAAAATACATTCACAAATGCATCATAATTTCACATATATTTGTCCGTTATTTGAAAGATTGAACTGTTAAATTCAAATGTAATGCTATGGAAAAATATATAAAATGATTCGTATAAACTTTTTTTTACATCAAATAATAATAATAATTATTGTTATTTAGGGCGATCGTGGCTCAAGAGTTGGCAGTTCGCCTTGTAATCAGAAAGTTGCCGGTTCGCGCCCCGGCTCGGACACTCGGTCGTTGTGTCCTTGGGCAAGACACTTCACCTACCACCTACTGGTGATGGCCAGAGGGGAATTATAAAGTGGAATTATAAAGCACTTTGAGGGTCTCAAAAAGCACGATATGAATGCAATGCATTATTATTTAAACCAACTGTTAACTGTATATTTCTGTACATTTAAGTATTATTATTCATATTGCAGCATTCATTGACCTTGTTTATAGGTAATGTCATTGTTTAATCGCATTAAAATGTTCCTAATTTAATGTTTAAAAGCACTTGAAAAAGGCAAAATCCCATGTAAAATTAGGGCAACAAACTGTATTGTCATTACTGAAAATCACCGTATTTTCATGAGAAAGTTATTTTCTGTTATTTTCTGGTATTATTTTGGCGCCCCAGCTGCCGGAATATTACTGTTTTTTTAGGATTTTGTTTTTACGGTGTGCCCACCAAGTGAAATTCGACAAACTGGGAATTTACAGCTTACTTTCAATCTCCCAATTAATTTGAGAGTTTTTAAAACAGATATTGGATATATAGCAATGATGAATTATTTTTTTGTGAATTATCTTGCAAAACAACTTGACGTAAATGTTTTCTGTTATTAATGGGTTTCCTGAAAAAACTGATGCACTGCAGGATAAGTGGGTTAGTTTGGAGTACTGTGGTGAAGTTCACAGTGCATCACTGAGTTGGACTGTTGCAGAGCAGAGGGTTGTCTTCATGGTCAGTGTGAGGTCAATTTAAATTTCAGGAGATTATGCTGACTAGATTCACTCACCAAATTCTACCTTTAATACTAACTTTATTGTGTCTAGGGTTTGGAAATTAGCCATATGACATAACAGCTCTAACATCTGCTTATATCGTGTCAAACTCAGTTAGCTAAATTCAAAAAGGCCCAAATCCACCAAATGCCAAATCCTACTTTAACCACTGATCATACTGGAGAGTGACCTATGTATAACTAGAAGAAAAAGAAGAAGAATTTGGAAACTGCAAACATCTCTATTGGACTTTCTTGGCCATTTTCAAGTTGCTTTATTGCTCTTGTTCCTTCTGTTTACACCCTCTTGTATAGCATAAAAAATACTGTTTCATAACAGGCCAATCCAATACAGTTCATTTCTATTTATATAGTGCCAAATCACAACAGTCACCTCAAGATGCTTTATATTGGGAGGTACCCAGCAGTTAGAGAGAAAACCCCCAACATCTAGACAGCCCCTTATGAGAAAGCACTTGGCGACAGTGAGAAGGAAAAACTCCCTTTTAACAGGAAGAAACGTCCAGCAGAACTAGACTGAGGGAAAAGCAGCCATCTGCCACAGCTGTTTGGGGTCACCAGCCTGCTCTTCTGATGTGTGTCTAAGTGAACAAAAGGCGTTCTTTGGCACTTCTATCTTGGTGCGCTATCATTGGAAAACATATCTATCCAGTGCTGAAATCTAGGTCATAAATGTGATGATCTCACTCGATGCTAAAACACAGAGTAGACATTGGTTCACTAATGATCTCAACCTATGTTTTTCTATCTTCCCACCATGCTAGCCACAAAAGCTTTTACTTTCTCAGCTGTCAGAGCAGCACAAAACAGAAGGAATTAGCAAACTTTGAAACGCTAATAGTCTTAAAGGGGCGATCGTGGCTCAAAGAGTTGGCAGTTCATCTTGTAACCAGAAGGTTGCCGGTTCAAGCCCCGGCTCGGACAGTCTCGGTCGTTGTGTCCTTGGGCAAGACACTTCACCTACCGCCTACTGGTGATGGCCAGAGGGGCCGATGGCGCAATATGGCAGCCTCGCTTCTGTCAGTCTGCCCCAGGGCAGCTGTGGCTACAACTGTAGCTTGCCTCCACCAGTGTGTGAATGTGAGAGTGAATGAATAGTGGAATTGTACAGCGCTTTGAGGGCCCCGAAAAGCGCTATATAAATGCAATCCATTATTATTATTATTATAAAGAGACTTGCAGCACTTGCTGGGGAGTCTGTGTCCTTCAAGTTCCCGGACGGCTCATGTGCATGAATTTGTGTGTGCGTGAGTTTGTGTTTTGTGTCATGGTACAGTAAGTAGCATGCCCTGCCGCTGCAGATGTTTTTGCTCCGCACACGACAGAGTTCCTCGGGGTGTTACGTCTAGAACAGCTGAGTGCTGACCTCGGTTTCACACACGGCTCCACTCGTCTGCTCCCCTCCACTCCTGCACTGTATGCGTTGTGAGCATGTCTCATCATATTTCCTGTAATGCGTGTAGATATTTGTATGTCCACGCACATAAGTATGAATCCAAGAGAGTGAAAGAGACAGGCGTACATGCTTCGAATATATGAGCAAGCACATCTGTTGATGTTGGCCTGCTTTCACATACGCATCGGAGGCATTTTAAGTTCCTGTCAGTGGCAGCTTGTCTCAGGGGATTGGAGGAGTGACATGTTGTTTTTGTGCGTGTGTGTGTGTGTGTGTGTGTGTGTGTGCGCGCGCACTGGTGTATGATGATGCCCTCTGACACCCTTAAGTGCAGCTGAGCAAATACGCAGAAATGTGACGAGCGCAGGCCCGCCGCTAGATGCAGAAAGGCCAACAATGAGAAGTCACAGGGTATAATGTAGCATATGAAATGAGGGTGAAAAGAGCATATTTGTAAGAGCGTGTTTGTGCGCCAGCGCACCATAGAGAACGAAAGAAATAAATGATGAATAACTCCAAAATGCCACAAGAACATCCTTCCTACAGGCAATTTTATGTAACATTTAGTCCAGTTTTTCAAACAAATGACAAGTTGTTGTGCTGTGACACTTTGTGGAATTCACACAAGTCTTGAAAGCATGAACAAACAGGAAGATGAAAAACTTCCCAAAACTAGTGAGCAACCTGCCTTTGATTCAAAACGCGGTCGAAACTTGATGATTTGGATTGGAAGTAATTGTGTTTATCTACACCCTGCTAGCACATTTTCTCCAGCTGCTTTTCAGACTCAAAACTTCACAAACTGACAAACTTATAAAGATGTTCATGGTTGTTTTTTTGTTTTTTTTACCCAGTACAGATGTGTCTCTGTCAACGTGTCTATTATGCCACATGGTGTCCAAGCTGCTCGGAAATATATTCCTGCAAGACTTCCCTGGGATTTCTTTCACAGGGGCAATACACTGAGAAGCATCCTTCCTAATATCCTGTGCTCTTAACAGCTATATCAGCCTTTCACACTCATCTTAGTAGAACTGAGCAACATGAAAATTATATCAGTACAACATTTTTTGAAAATTTTACACAGCTGCACTTTATTTTTTCTCAAAAATTACCAAAGGCACTAAGACATCACCCAATGATTGACTGCCATTTTCACGGTATAGGTTTGTCGCCTTTTAACCAATGCTTTTAGGAGCCAGAAGTAACCTTATTAGAATAAGAGCTTGGCAAAACTTGGTAAGGAAGCTACACTCTTAAACTGTATGAAAATAGAGAAATACCTGCTAATTAGTGCCAGGTATGAATAAAATATTAGAATTCCCCTTAACACAACTGAGTCATGTATAGAACTGCTTTGACAGTCTTTTTAGTACAATTAACAACACACTAAGTCATAATATTTGGCAAATAATCACATTAAAATGTTCATAAAAAGGTTCTAGCACTACAAACACAACCAAAAGAACCCAGTTTAGTAACTCCAGCTGGCTAACACTACATCCAGCTGGGGAAAACAGTGGCTGGAGACAGAGGAACATTTGGTTCTTGGGTTGTGTTGCCTTTGAACTGGCTATTTTAAAAACGGGGACCAGTTCATAAACTTTGGTGTGTGGAGACAGCGATTTAACAGCAGTAAGATGGATTCAGTCTAGTGACTGAGGCATAAGTTTAAGTAAGAGTAAATGGAGTGGTTCCTATGTAGTGCTTTTCTACTCTGAGCACTCAAAGCGCTTAACACAACTTGCACATTCACCCAAGCACTTTTTTCTACGCTGTTTCTACATTCTTCCTACTTCGATGGATGTATTGGAGGGCAACATGGGGTTAGTATCTTGTCAAAGAATACTTGGCATCAATACTTGGATCAAACCACCAACCTTCCAATTAGTAGGTGACCTGCTCTACCACCTGAGCTACAGCCACCCCCATGGTAGGCGTTGACCTGTAAAAGAAGTCACACAGCTAATAATGCAACTTCAAGTCTATATGCAATTTAAACAGGTGAGAAATGGAAAAAAAAATCAGCCTCTATTTAACAATAAAGGCCAAACCTTCGCATTGTAGAAGCCTATAAAAATGCTAACTTCAATTTAAAGCATTTTTAATATAAAACTCAAAAACTTGCTCTCTTAGCTCGCCACAAGTGGGCGTTTAGGCAACTGCACTTTTATCGTTGAATGTTCCTGTTTGCGTTTCTTGTTAACTTTCCAATACATGTAACCCATTTTATTGCCATTCTTTTTTACTAAACTATATGCCATTTCAATTATAGATACTCATAATCAGTCGAACTTTTCATTAATTTTCATGTCAATTAAAAACTTAAACATCTAAAAAAAATCTAAATAAATTAGCAATTTTTAATTTGAAGTAGACTTGACCTCATTAAATCACATTTATTCTCATATAAGAAATAAATTAAATGCAAACATAAGCCCATAAAAAGATTATTTCTGATTCCGTCTACATGAGATCCTCTAGAACAATAATGCACATCATTCGTGGACACACTTGTCTCTATCAATACTTGTTCTGAGACAATAACATGGTGAGAGCCCGTAGCAGTGGGGATTCAATTGTTGCAATGTGCTCGAGTATGAATTGTATCCAGTGAGAGATGATTTATTGTTATGCTGAGATCCATTCGTTCTACCAGAGTGCTCTAATTCCTTAGGACCCCTCATGCTTCAAACGTTGAGGAACGTCACCTAAAAACACTGCCAAGTGTCTAAACCAAATGTGATATGTTAAACATATGCAAGCGCCAATCATCTATAGGACCCACGCTCCTGACACAAAGCAGAAGCAGATCCCCTGGCTTAGCTGTGGTAATTGGGAACTGAAATTAGTCACACTGACAGAACAGCTCAACAGGCTGTGACGTGGTTCATAAATCTATATCTTTACAACAACAGGAAAAACATGTTTCAGGTATCCTTTAAGGATTCATATATTATAGCTCAGAAACAGAACATTTTGACTTTATGGAAGAGCTGGGAACAACCTCGCTGGTAGCAGGTCTATGACTCCAGCTATATATTTACAAAGGCCAATCACATGACTCTCAAACATGCTTTCAGCATGTCACAATATTAAAATAAAATTATAAAATACCTTTGAACCCTGAAAACACGCTATATACATACAACCTCCTAGGCTAATAAAAGGAGATGCTCATCTTGACAGCTCCAGAATCAGCTCCAACAAATAATTCCCGCACCTTGTAAATCCCTATAGACATTTCAGGCTCCAGTGATACGAGACATAATATGGCTACGGCTGTTTTTCCCTAATAATTTTGGAGAAATAAGCACAATCTGCATCGAAGCTGCAACATTTACTCTTGAATAATGTATCTCCACAGCAAGCATCCAACTTTCACTCGATCTGAGGAAAGAAGGGCTGTAATGAAAACATCTGCATCGACTATGCAGTTTTTTTTTTTGCATGTTTTTCTATTTACCCTTTAAAAAAATACACTTTTCCCTCCCAGGACAAAACTATCCACAAATACATAACAATGGACTTAAAGAAGACACTAGATACTTGGTTGAGTTAGTTTACTGCAAGTGCTCTAACTATTTCCTTTTGGCTCGCACATCCATGCACTTTGCAAAATGCTGCATTTCCACTTTGCTGTTGACATCGACTGTATGTCTGCAAATTTTAACATTTCAAACTTTGAGTGGAAAATGATGCGAATGTGACAAAACCAAGTATGGCTAAAACCTCAGGCTGTTGAGCTCTATGAGTAAACAGCTTAGTCTTTAACAGTTCCTGCTCATGTGTTGTCCCTGTAGAAGCACTTTGAGGTTTCTTTCTTTAATCTCTGACACTAAACGACATGAAGGCAGCACACCGTGTGATATATGTGTGCTGATGAATCACAGTGTCATAACAAGTCCTGTGGGCCCTTAGCATGATGCCCCCCCGCCCTGAAGAAATTGACCTGCTGAGACCTGGACTTTAGAAGACCTATGAAGTTGCCCTGTGGTAACTGGCAGCAAGGAATTAGCAACACAGTCCACAAGTTTCAAGGCCATAGCAATATGGTTGTTGTCAAACTCACTCACATCTGTACAGTTTCCCATTGCAGTAACTATGAGATCCAGCTGATACATGTGCCAGACTTTTATGTGATAATCAACATTATCAGCTTCATCTTTGAGTTGTTATATTAGCTATATTTTCTACCATGTACTGCACAGACTCTGTTTAAATCAAGTATGAGGAAGCAATGTAAAGCCTCTTCCACAGAATCCACTGCTCCACTATCAGTCCTCTGGGCTTATTATTGCGACTCCAATCACCAGAATTCACAGCATATGCTAACACCACACTATAAATCTTCTTAATTTGATGGTCCCATGTGGTCGATTTTGATGTATTGCTATGTGCCTCAGAACACTGCATGAACCCCAACATGCAAAATACACACACACACACACACACACACAAAGAAGCACACACAGTATCCAATAACATAATCCTCCCAAGCCTTTTTAAAGCAGGCCCTTCCCCCAGTTAAAAGCCACCGTATGTCACTGTATAGAGCTGACTAATGAGCCAGTCAAGAGAAAACGCCCTTTACCTACAAGGTTAATAAGTTATTATTACATAATCAAGCATGTGCAACTCTGCACAGTATTCAGTCTATTCCCTCAATCCGACTGTTCTAAAACTGACAGTAAACACCTTGTGACAAATTACAAGTTGCTCTGTGTATTATATGTTTGGGGAGTTGAATGAAAAGTTATTGATTCATTTCACAAAAGGGAAGTTAACACACCACCATTGATACTGTGACCTCAGAAGAGCGTTCCTAACCTTCTAAGGGAAACATTTTAAGATCATCTCGCCTACAGGGTCAAATAGCAGTGAGTTTGTTATGGAAATTATCACCTGGCAAAAAGTCTAATCTCATGTCAAGTTCATGTCATATACGTCATCCGTGGCAGTGAGAAGTCTCCAACTTCATTGGACCACACCAGAATAATTTGGTAAGCAGAGTAAACCAGCCATAACCAACCGCATAAACTTAACTGAACTATATTTAAATGTTGATTATATTCTTTGTTGTGAAGCTCTTTGCAGAGGCGTCAGAAAACAAATGCCACATAAAAACATGAATTATGATTAGTTATCAAACAGACTAATAATTCATCCTAATCTTTATCTGATGTGGTGATTTGCTACTTTGCTACATCATTGTAAAGTGAACTTCAGTATTTCCTTATTGCAGTTCAGGTCATTACAGTCAAAAGCAGATGCCTCTGACATCTGTAGTAATTTAGATTTGAGGCCAACTTATAGAGGATTTTTAAGAGTAACACCGATATGTGTTGAGTCAAATATCTGATATAGTAATATGTGGCAATATTTTCTGTATCTTTCAGACACATGAATCAGATTTCCATAACATTAGTTGTCTGTAGTTTATATACTCACCTACGTTCTGCCTGAACGCTTGGATCAGGCTGGTTGTTGCATTTGTGGCATTTCAAACACGAGTGTTGGCAACAGGGAAGTTGCAGAGTGCCCTCTGGTGGACAAACTATCAAATATCAACCTTCACAACATAGCTGAAGGGTGTTTCTCCCTGTAACGTTAATCTATCAATAAATCAAACTTTCAGATTTGCCTTCAAACATTTTCATAATCATACATTGAATGCCAGAGTCAAGGAGAGCAGCAGTAAGACCTAAGCACAGAAATGACAGGTGGAACTGGGTTGCCAAGTGGCTTGGCAATTACGAGGATGTACTTTAAGCATGAATATCACACTTCATATGAGATTTAATAATTTGATGTATATAAAGGCATCAGCTAAGCTATCTGCTGATGTTATTTAATCATGCCTTTACATACAACTAAATCTATGGGATAGTTGTATTAAGAAAGAGTTGTAGTGGGCCAGAGCTAATCAATATAATTTTGAATTCCCCCAACTGGACCTGATCTCAGAGCTGCTTGTAGCACCAAAGCTGGCCTATAAATATTCCATTTCTGTGGCCAAACTTAAAGCTGAAAGTATTACATATTAAAGTGAACTGTTTCCCAACTCGACAACAAAACAGTAATAATCCGCAGAAAGCAAAAACGGCCAACAAAAGTCCAAAGAAATTCCCGCCGAGAGAAATCCTCTGTGATGGAAAAGTGCTCGCTATTCAGAACTATTGTTAGTTCTCTCCATGATGGGCAAATAAGTGTTGCCCTTTAATTTGGTTCTGAATGGTGCAGACTGGCGACAAAGCAACAGTACTCGTCCAAATCAAATCTCATGGCTCTACTTTCTGCGTGATTACACAATAACTCAGAGCTGACTGATTGCCTACCTCCTGAAAATGCTGCCAACGTCACTGAATAGAGAATGGCTGGATTGGTGCTGCCCGTTTCTATTCACGGCGGCTGCCACAGCAAAGGGGAGAGTGCTAATGGTGCTGAATAGTAATGGCTAGATACTCTTAGAATTGAGAAACACAAGGAAACCTGTGCTGAATGCAACTGCTCAAGAGCACATTATCTGTCATTCATAAAATATGAATGTTTCTGTGGATTCTACTAACTTCTAAAAGATTACCCTCCTATCTTTGATATGTTTCAAAGTTTCCCTTGTTCTGTAGGGGAAAAAAAGGAAAGAAATGGTTACGGGTGTCTTTCTGACTGACCACCAACAACCTTCATGTTAATGAAAACGTCTAGGAAGCCAGAAATTTTTACCACTTTATGGAACCCATAAATCAAACAGCTGTCTGCGTCCACCATCAGGCATGTGTAAAACGAAGATAGCAAGAGTCCCTTACGTTTCTTTTCTTTTATCTTCACTGCTTTTTCCGCTCGCACTGAATTTCTGTTCGTTCTCCTCGCTCAAAGAAAGACTAGTGAGGGTCGAAGAGTTATGCATTCAACAATTGCCCCTAATAGCTTAAAGTCCCCAAGAGGAGAATAAAGAAATAATTTAACATATAAAGTGAAGCAAAGGGACTTCGTACTGTGAGATGACACTCCGAGGACCAAGGACTAGTGCTCCTTTGGCCAAAGATGATAGACTCCATTAGAAATCAACAGGGGCGGACTTTCACACAGCTTTACTTGTGCCCACAGGGCTCCAGAAAATGTTATTTACCCCATTATTTATTGACACACTGCTGGAAAAATAATCCTGAAATGCAGGGAGGGTTTTCTTTGAATGCCATATTTTGAAGGTAAAAAAAAAAAATCCCCAATTTGCTTAAAAAAACGTACCTTAAGACACAGGAATAGTATCCAACATCGTCCAACTCTGCTGGTCGGAACCATATAGCGTCCTCTTCTTTGCTCATCCTTGTGCCATCGAAACTAATGGGTTCCTCAAAGTCCCCGTGTCCTGCGCTTTTGTACCACATAAGGCTAAGTCCTGTGCTCTGTGCATGGGTGTAGTTGGCCCGAATATATCCATAGAATAAAGCGCATTTAATCCTTACAGGTTCCCCCAGAAGCACTTTGTATTTCAGGTAGTCCACCGACCAGTCTGTGCAGCCTTCCACTGAAAAAGAAGCACAGGAAAAAAAAGGGAAATTGAAACATGGATATTTTATGTACCAATTTGCATTATCACCAAGCACAGAAGTGGGGATTTGTTCTCGTGGACCATGTGCAAGCAGTCCTCGTATTACAATCAATCATGATGCTTGTTTCCTCCAGGCAGCACAAAATCGTAGCCCCTTTTTTGCCTTTCAAGTACACAGTAATATGAACACAAGTGGATATATATGCATGCCTTTGACACAAGGTGTCCTATAACCTGAAAAAATGCATTCATGTGCTATTAAAGTGTTTTATTTCCACTGTGCCCCTTTGAATGTTAAAAATAACCCTCAACACAAGTTGTCGGCTCCAATCAGCGGTTCCTGCCTTCACCTACGGATATTTCCATATTTATATATTTAACTTGTGTGTCACTAGCGCACATATTGAATTGATTCTACCAGCAATAAACTCTGCATAAACCACCATCAATATATGTTTTAATGGCAGTGATGGCACTAAACTACATTTGACCTGAGAAAATTAGAAGCGGCTGTATGTCTGCATTCATTTCCGAAAGCTATCAGACTTTCCTCTTAAGGGAAAAAAGTAACTTGTCTCATATTGTGCCGGATCGCATACCAGTGCTGAGCAATAGGGGTCTTCCTGTTAAGACATCTAACAAAGCCCACCAACTGTCAGTCAAAAAAAAGTTATGAAGATTAAATAGGAAAAGCATTATTCATGCAGAGCGAGCATTGAGGTGCTTTGGATTCCCAGACTTATTTTCCTTCTTAAGGTGTATATGAGATTCATGAGAAAGTCCAAATATCAAATTGATACTTAATCCTTGCCAAGCTCTTGCATACCAGTGAAAACTCTCTCTCTCTCTCTCTCACACACACACACACACACACACACACACACACACACACACACACACACACACACATATATACAAAAGCAGCAGCAGAGTTGCTATTTGAGATTTTAATATGCAGGGAGTTATGTAAAAAGACAGAAGTACAGTAAGTACTCATCAGTGTGACAACCAAGGATTTGGCGAGAAAAATCTCAACACCGATGCTGATGACTTCTCAAAGCCACACCAGTCTTCGAGCTGGGGCTTCATTTTGACACGTGTACTGAATTTCTCATACTTGTTCTGCTACCATGTTGACAACACCGGGTATTTCTATTTGCCTGTTCGCAGACCTGCCAAAGTACTCCCCCAAAAAACTTTGTGGTACTTTGTGCTACAGCTGACATTTAGCATATACAGACTATTAGGTATCTAGTTCATACATTTGCTCAGAGTTTTCCTGCAAACAAAAAAAACATGTATATAGTATTTTTTAAAAACTGGACTTTAATTTACTTTAGCTGTTTTTGAAAACAAAATGCAAAATTAGGGCAAGGATTGCTAACAAACAGACTTAAAGGCACACTGTGTAAAATCGAACCACTAGATGTCAGTAGATTGTAGTTTTCAGCCAACTAAGTTCTCGATTCAGGTGCATAATCCTAGCTACAGTGGCAACAGTAGGACAAACAACTCTGGCCACTGTTTATCTGTAGTGAGTTCAGGCCGTCAGTCTGCTATTTACCTCTGCTGGTGCCCATGTGTATTGGATACCAGCTGAAGAGGCTGTAAAACTATGTGAAAGAAATCTGATACAACTTAATGAGTCACTGAAGTGGCTGTCTGTCCAGTGACAACGATACTAAGGCGACTTGTTGAGGATATGCTAAACTTTTCTTTTGCTAACTGCTTGCCAACAGCTTGCTGCGTTTAGCTGTTGTTAGCTTCCGTTAGCTGTTCAAAGAAAGATTCACTAATATTGGCTATCAGTGTTGGACTCTGACACTTATACGATGTGAGAATGTAAGCAAACTGCTTATCAAGAGAGAAAGTGTGATTTTTAGGACACCTGAGCCTAACGTTAGCTGCTGTAACAGCTTATAACCAGCTGTTGTTGTTGTAGCCGGTTTGCTGTCAGCTGTCCAAAGACGGGTGGGTCACATGTCTAATCTACTGACAATATGTAATTGTGACAATATCAGGAATAAACAATCATGTTTATATAGTTCCAGTTATATCTGACACAACAGCTACTCATTATTTTGTTGGTGCATTGGCAAAAACTGCATGTTCATACCAAGACTGCCAATTCTTCTGCAATCTGCTGCAACAAAATGATCAGTTTTCAACTTTCTAAATAAAGCTAAAGCTTTATGAAGACCTATGCTTGTGAGCTACGAACAAACAGTTTTACATGTCATCCATCCATCCATTCGCTTCCGCTTCTCCTTTTCAGGGTCGCGGGGGGTGCTGGAGCCTATCCCAGTTGTCATAGGGCGAGAGGCAGGGTACACCCTGGACAGGTCGCCAGTCTGTCGCAGGGCTAACACACAGGGACAGACAACCATTCACACTCACATTCACTCGCACATTCACACCTAGTGGTAATTTGGATTATCCAATTAACCTATCCCCACAAGCTGCATGTCTTTGGATGGTGGGAGGAAGCCGGAGTACCCGGAGAGAACCCACGCAAACACGGGGAGAACATGCAAACTCCACACAGAAAGACCCCAGCCTGATGGTGGAATTGAACTCAGGACCTTCTTGCTGTGCGGCAGCAGTGCTAACCACCGTGCCACCGTGCTGCCACAGTGCCACAGTTTTACATGTTTGAAACAAAAAGAGGCCACTCTGATGAAAAACAAGCTTTCACACTACTTCACCTTACCTTCACTATTTTCCCTTCCTGTTCCTGACATTCTCTTTTCTCCTCACTTCACCTTGCAGCAAAGCTCTTTTTTAAAAAAGCAGCTGGTGAGCACAGCTGTCTCATACTCAACAGGCCTCGCTAATTGAGCTTCTACAAATGTTTTATTTACCAAATAAGCAACTCAACCGCCAATCAGCGAGGTGTGCTGTGTGCTGCGGTTATTGGGGGTAAATGTGGGAGGGGTGTTAACAGGGAATTCATTAACCATGCTGATTTGTGTTATTGTACTGTACTGTATGGGGCTGGAAGGGTCCTGCTGAGCGTGGAGGAAACAGTGCTTGTGGGTGCTTAAAGTGTTGGAGAAAACAAGAAAAAAGGGAAAGAAATTCAAGAGAACAATACACAAAAAAGATGTCAAGATCGTGGCACACGGAGATGTTCCCAGGATATCAGCAGTGGAACAGCTGAACCTGGCATCCATGTACACCAGGCAGTCACAGCGGTTGGCTGGCAGAATTTCTGATTTTTTCTCTACGACTCACACCCGTTGCAGTTTTTTTCCTTCTAGGCAAAGGTTTCTGAACCTTTTTGTACTATGTGCAAATCCTATGTTAGTAATTGTCTGTTATGGTCGTATTGAGAGTTTGCATGTGACGATGGATGACTCATGACTGCAGTGGGAACAAATAGTAACCTGAATCTGAACCTGTGGAAGTCCATCACAATTACAGAGACTTTGAAGAGGAAGACTTTGCTGTCAGTCTCATGACAGTCTCATGAAATATATACTTTTCCACCTGAAAAACCTTTAATATAAAGTATTACGCAAAAGTGTTGAGTCACCCTTCATTTCTTCATATGTAAATGTACATGGAAATACAGTATATAAGGGGAAAATGGAGTTGGTACAATTCTAACAAGCCTGACAGTAAATATTTGGTATTACCACCTTTATTCTTCAGACATGCCTGAACTCTCTTAGCTAGCTTTGTCATTACTTTAAGTAGTCTTCAGAAATATTTCTCCAGAATTCTTGAAGGACATTCAAAACTTTCTTTGGATATTGGCTGCCTGCTACATTAACTTTGAGGTTTGGGCTCTTGGGAGGCCAATCCATGACTGACTGTGTAGCATTGTGTGCTTTTCTGTCAAGGTATACTTTTATACAGTATACAATGGCATTACATTGCAGATCAGAATCTGCCAGTACGTTTCTGTTTTCTATCAGTTTTGATTGATAGAACACTGCTGGTTGAAGTTCAGCCCCAAACCATCACAGCGGTTCCATCATGTTTTACAGATGGTTATAGATGCTCACTGTTGTACCTCTCTCCTCTCACCTTCTCTGCACATATTGACAGCATAATTTTACCAAAGATTTGAAATTTGGATTGGATGGATGAATCTCTCAGGTCATGTGTCAGGTATTTGCTGGACTTCCTAAGGACATGACTTTCAGATACTGTTGTGGATAGTTTTTAATTTTTCTTTTTTAGTCTGTCATTTTTTCTTTTACTTCCACATGTCCAGTTTCCTCATAGTTTTTCAAAGACATACAACACACCCTGACAAGATATGCCAAGTTTGATGTTAATAACTCTTTGGGAATGACCTCGTAGGCGATCTTTAATTTAGGGCTGGCTAAAGGCTTCTGCACAGTAATGTGGCATAAGGAACTGTGATAGAAAGACATGGATTTAAGATTCCATCCACACATGTTCAAAGAGACAAAAACATTATATATATATATATATATATATATATATATATATATATATATATATATAAAATTTGTGTCATACATGTTTTTCAGTCATTTTTTGTTTTAAATTACATGGTTAGATATTGTTCTGTATGTTATGACAACATAACTGACAATTTCAGATCAGTCAATTTGCATCTTCAAAAGTTTTTATTTTCCTACTTTTTTCAAGGATTCAAATCTTTTTCCTTTAATTTGTCTCCTATTTGCACTTATTTTAGCACATCCAATCTATGTGCCTAGGAGTGAGGGGGTGACGCAGGCCCAAATAGTCATTTCTTCCCTGAGCACTTTAGGAATTTAATTTGTCCGTGCTTAATTTGCTTGCATGATAGGTGATTCTTTTCTGTTCGTCACTTAATTGGTATTCAGTTCAGCAATAGTTCACTTCATCTATGTCATACTAAAGTTGTTAAAATAAGACAGGAAACAGGAAATCAGTTAAGCAGATGCGACAGGCTAAAAAAAAAGTATAGACAAGAGAAAGAAAGAAAGAAAGAAAGAAAGAAAGAAAGAAAGAAAGAAAGAAAGAAAGAAAGCACTTTTACACAAAACTAACTCTGGAATTCACCTAATCAAAAATGCTCAATTACAACACGCAGCGTTATAGAACTTGGGGCTGAACAATGCCTTTAAATTTCTGTTATTAGTCTTTTATTTTTCACAGTTAGGCAGCTCTGACAGTTCATTTCACCTACAGGCAGCAGCCGTTCCAAATCTGCCTCATCTGACTTGATCATAAATCAGCAACAATAAGTTGCTGCTTTCATTAAACGAGTCTGAGAAGCCCGCATTCAGATGCAACGCTCTGACGCGACCCCCTAAACCTTTCTCTGATTTCCTCAATTAAATGTGTCTCTCTGGTAGCAAGACAATGAAAAATACAACCTCAAATTGTACAAAGAGCATATAACTAGAAACAGAATTAAGCAAATTCAAATGATGGAGAGGGCGGGGTGCGCTCCGTGAGCTGCCCAACAGCACAATCCTTTTCACTGTTATTAAGTCTAACAGTTTCTATGGCAACAACGGGTCTAGCCTCGCTTATCGAGAACTTGCTAATTAGTTTGTGGACGATAATAACTTGAAGGCTTAAGGTAAGACAACCACAGCCAAGATGGTTTCGCTTCTAATCATGTGTCCTAATTGAGACTCTGAAGTGTTTTAATCTCACAACTAATAAAAACATCAGGAGAGTGTAAAAGGTTAGACAAGCAGGCAGCAGCTCCAACAAAGATGAAATAATTTAGCAAAAGCATGCACAAAGTAACAGATTATGTTTCTGATACGTCTCTTAGGTTTTTACTTACATCCACAGATGGTACAGAGATACTGTGAGGCTTCTTCTACTGTTCCTTTCAGGTGTTAGGACCAAAACACAGATATGGATAAACTCACATTCTTACCCAATGAGTCAATGGAAAGTCATTGCAACTCATTGCTCTGGAGACCCTGAACGTCTCCGACAGGAGTCACTCCTACTCATGCAAAGACCCGTTCTAACAGTTTCACGACAAATATATGCTCGTCTCCTTTCAAGGATATCAACTTGTGAAGTGATGCTAGTGTTCCAGTACTCCTGCTAAATTTGGATCAGTCCCTTGAGGTCATGATCTGTCTAAGGTGTATAACATTTGTATTAAATTGAGCCAACTTTTATATGGAGGGTGATCATTGCAGATGAGAACTGCACCAAAACACCACCTAGAGCAGGGGTGGGGGAACTCTAGGCTTCAAGGGTCCTACAAGTCTTAGATGTGTCCTTGATACAACACAGCTGATTAAAATGGCTAAAATACCTCCTCAACATGTCTTGAAGTCCTCCAGAGGCCAGCTAAAGAACGAATCATTTGACTGAGGTATGTTGACCCAGGGCGATATCTAAAACCTGCAGGACACTAGCCCTTGAGGCCTGAAGTTCCCCACCCCTAGAGACTACACAGCAGTCATCAGTAGAGGAGTTCGTAATGTCTAAATGTAACAGTGGGCTCTGCACAACACAGAACCCTTACATTAACCCTAACAATGCAAGTGGGTCAGAGCAATCGAAAACTAGGCTTTTCAGGAAACCAGGTGATCTCCTGAAGACCACCTAGGAGGGGGGACTTTAAAACAGGGATTGTTTTGATTTCTTTGGGATGATTCTCAGAAATTTGTCCAGTATATACCCAAGGCAAATTCTAACTATAATGAAATCCTCATGTGGCTTAGTTGCAATTGTTTTGTATACCACGGAAATCAATGCTATTTTTAAATGAAATGGGGAAACTGTATTGTATAGGGTCTTTAAGTGAGGGATCTGAACTACTTAGAAATATGAAGGGGAATCTACTACTCTTCTAAGCTCTGCTAACTGACCAATAAATTTGTCTTTCCACCCTCTAACATTTTCTGGCAGCCCAGACAGAAAAGAAAGAGATAGATTTACTCAGAAGTACTTTTTGGCTGAGCAGACTGGATTTGGTACCAAAAAGAAAAAAGAAAAGAAAAAAGGCCACAGTAAACGCTTTGCTGTTAAACATCCACCAGCCTGGCTCTGTCACTGCCTTTCCCATCAGGACTGCAAACAAACATTCAGTCCAGTCATTTCTTTAAAGCTGCATATTTTCCATTTTATTGAAGAAAAATAATTTCTCTGAGAATGAGAGAGGCAGTAGACTAAACTTCTTTAGTTGCATAGAAAGAAAAGGTATTTGTAATCAAAGTGACAATCATCAGACTGAAAAATAATTGTGTACATATTCGTGGGTGTCTGATAAAAAGGTCCAGTAGTTGAAATACAGCACTAAAGATGTAACACGAGGTCATTTCAACCGTGAAATTACTGTGAGATCAAAGATGTTCTGACCAACCTGGATGGCTTTGTAAATATCTCTAGAAAGAAGTAAAGAGAAAAACATTAATTTCTCTGTAAAGTTGACCTACAGCCCGGCTTTTTAAAGGTCTTGTTGCATTTATCTTCCACCTATCCTCAAATTGTCCGTTTCAGAGTTTTGACAGAGTTTCATTCATTTCGGCAAGTCAGGGTAGGGATTCTGCATGATCTGTTGGCAGGAAACAAACATGGTACAAAGCCTAATTGAACTCGATTAACATTTCCCTGCTCACCAGATTTCCATTCTGCTGGATCACAATTGGTGCGGGAATTGGCCAATCTGCTGAGTGATAATAACTCCAGCAGCACTTCAGCGTCTGGAACACTCGTAACCAATGTCTGCGCCTGTGTCTCATCCTTAAACTCCCATGACGCATACGTTTAAGAAAAGGGGTGGGGGGAGTGTTTAGTCTGTCCAAGCTTGCAACGGTCCTGCTTGTCAGCTGGACAAATGGTCACCGCTAAGTGTCAGCTGCCACGTTTTGCCAAATGATCACAGAACAAGTGTTTGAACCTCACTCTGCATCAAAATCAGGATTTTATAGAGCTGCATTCAATGACACATCGAAATAGGGTCTTCCATTCCTGACTTAACCACACCATTAAGCAAAGACAGGGCCATTTGTCAAGCACACCTTGTTTTTATGTTAGCCATGTTTGTCTCATTTGTCCAACTGTGCAAAAATACACAGGCCTCATTTACAAAAAGGCTACCCTTCATGCTTTATGCTTGTGACAAAACCCAAACCAGGAGGGTGATACAGACCCGCACTGACTACTTTGTTAGGTACATGTGGATGCAAATATCTAATCAGCCAATTATAGGTCAGCAATTTAATGTGGGTTGAGATGACATGTTAAAGAGCAAACCGAGCATCAGGATCAGGAAGAAAGGTGATTTAAGGGATTTTGAACATAGCATGGCATGATCCACCGGGATTTTTCCACATCACCATCTCTGAGGTTTGCATGGAATAGTCTGGGGAAATGAGAAAATATCCAGTGAGTTGTCTGGGTAAAAATACCTTTTAGTGGTCAAAGGTCATAGGGGAATGTCCAGATTGCTTTGAACTGCTTTGGAGTGTGCAGAAGAGCATCTCTGAATGCACAACACCTCAAATTTTCAAGCAAATGGGCGACAGTGGCAGAAGACCACACTTACTGCTGCTCCTGTCAGGTAAGAACAGGAAAGTCTGGCTACAGGTCACACAGGCTCACCAAAACACTAGAAGATTGGAAAAAAATGAAAAAACTCCACAGAAGGTCTTACGAGTCTCAAATTTCATAGTTCAATAGTTTAACTGTTCAACTCAACAGCCTACCTGAGCATTATTGTTCACCACGTTCCTCCTCACAAAGCACAAATCTTGTCAATCTAGCCATGACAGTGACTTCACTGTACTCAAACGACCTCTACAGTCACCAGATCTCCATCCAATAGCGCTCCTTTGGGATGTGGTGGAACACGAGATTTGTTTCATGGTTGTATAGCCAACAAACTTGCTATCATGTTTGATGCTATCATAATCTCTGAGGAATGTTTCCAGCACCTTTATGAATCTATGCCATGAAGAACTAAGGTGGATATTAAGGTGCTCGCTCGAAAGCAATTTGATGCTGAAGGTAATCACTTCTACTTGGATATATCATCTGCAAAGTTTTCAAGGCAAAACAAGAGCATAGTAAAGTTTGAAAGCAAGTTCAAGTCAAAGAAAGACTTCTTTAAAAACTAAAATAAATGCACTAAATCGGTGCATGCCACAATTTAAGGTATTTCCTTTTACTGAAACACAAATTCTTCTTTTAATTTTACCCACATCTTCAAAACAATCGGGCTGCAAATCAAGCTACAGCTATTTTTCCACTAAACTACTTTTTCTGAATTAGCATCCACTTTTGTGGGAATAGTTTTATAGAAACCAGAAAATGTATTCTAAATGAACTCTCTAAATATTTATGGAAGATCTTGTCCGTAGTTGTGTGTTGTAAAGATCTAGCACAGATGTGAAGATGAAACAAGCATTAAAGAACTATGAGCTTGCGTAAAGGGCAACACAATAAAGCTAAACAAATGTCACATGCTCCTTCCACAGTTTTCTGTCACAGGAGAGTGAGAGTGTGCTCCTTCTGGAGACGAGGTGATGGGCTCATAAAGCGGGTTACAGGTCTGCTGAGGGTTAATCGTATGCAGATTGAGTCAGGTCACCACAGAGACTCCTGCGAAGTGTCTGTTCTCTCATAAGCTCTCAAGGAGATGGTTTGGGACTATGTTCCTCCATAAAAGTCCTGGCGTAATTCAATCAGTAAAGTGCGCATATATTAGGCCTGGGCTGATTGAATAAACACACAAGGATCGGCAGTCAAATCTACACGCGCATACAATCTATGAGGTGATGCGACATAAACCTTTACTTGCCCTCAAGAAGTCTAGTGTCTTAGCTGTACTGGCTCCAGGATCCCTGAAGGAACTTATCAACTTCACAGCCACTTTTGCCAAGAGAGGAAGGCGTGGAGGAGAAAGATGTCTTGAAATCTTGACCTGCCATTTTCCACCTTGTGAAAACGCTGTCGCAGCAGAGTGGGTCTCAATTAAGAGGAAAATAGCTCTGATGTGTGGGAAAGGTAAGCTCTCGGCTGCCAGTGTGCAGGGGGAGATTACCTGCATGATTGAAGTACCTCCAGCACGTTGAAAAAAAGAGAATGAGTCATCAGCCAATAAAGCAATCAGCTCTGCTCCTCTGCATGCAAGAGACCTTTCAGACGTAACCTATATGCATGGACACACCGTAGGATGTCTAGAACAGCGAGCAGGGCTCAGAAATAGTGTATGAAAAGAAGAGAATTCAACAATGCAGAAGGGAAATAATAGGGTGTCTACTGCAGGTAATGGCACAGCTTCAATGAGGGCCTGCAAAAGCTACAATGACTATAGTTATGGGCCATATGGCAACAATAAGGAGAATCTACAACCACCCGGGTGTGAAGAGGGGTCTGTAAATACACAGAGAGACGCAGGGGAGCAAGACAGTTCAAGGAATTGTCTAACATTTTGTCACACAGGAAAACTCAATTTATTCCCAAGAAAAGATTGGTTTTATACATTAACTGAAGCCATAGTTTCTATAGTAATCACACTTTTATGGGCCTTGTTACTGTATTTTTATTTTTCCCTTTTTTCTCATATGAGTCGTTTGGCTCGTCTTTATGCGTTTATTCTGTCCTGTTACTTCCTGTTTTATTTTGAAGGTTATTCCCTTTTTTAAAAAAAAAATTCCTCCCTTTGTTTTCTTCCCACACTCTGCATCTGATTGAGGTCAACTGTGCTCATTACAGCTGTCCGTAAGGCTAGAATACACTCCGTTGTGCACAGGAACACAGACAGCTAGAGACCTGATGGCAGAGTCATCATTCCTGATATACTTTTTTGAAGTCTGCTGCCTGGGCACATGCAGAGTTGACAATTGTAACGTGTAATGTATAATGCTCAAGTAGCGGTCAAAAAAATACAGGCAGGCACATGGATGTGGTCACTTCTGTCAGAAAACTAAACAAATAACACGGCAGTGGCCAAAACATTAATGCTGATGGCTTCAAAATGGGGAGTTTAAAACCAGTGAACCTCCATATTTTATAGAGTATATGTTCTTACCTTGGTTGTTACCAGATATTCGTATTATTGACATTTTATTCCTGATAGCATGTTTCGTCTTCACATCACTAAAATACTTTAATTTTACTATTTTACTACCTAATACCTGCTAATTTAGTCAGTTTGACATTGTGTCCTGTATTTGGGCCCAAAAAACTGAAGATAAACATATGGAGACAGAATTAGGGTGCAATTAGCCTACAGCATAAAGCTGGGTGGTGTTTTTCCAGGAACTTTACCTCAAACGCTGAGCTTAAAATAATTAAGAATCATCTTCAGCAAACATGTGGTTTGGCCTCGCAGGACCCCGACCTTAACACCTCTGAGTCAGTCGGGATTACACGGGGAGACAGAAGCAACTGAGGCAGCCTAAATCCCACATTTCTGGTAAGCTTCTCTTACTCTGAGGTAACATCAAACCTCCACGACAGTCCAGTGGATTCCAAAGAAAAACCACGCTTCTCTTTTATAAACAGGACCTGAAGATTCCCATGGCATCCACGGAAAGTTAAACAGTTCGTCTGCCTTCAGAATTCAACATAATGTCATTTTGACTTTTTCTAGTAAAATACAAGAAAAATAAGATTTAATCAAGATGAAAAGATTGATATTTTTGCATGGTGACTCCGGCTGGCCAGCTTATTAAATGATTACTGTGACATTTACCTCCCATCCTCCTCCCCCCGTTACTCCCAAGCAGATAAAACTGTTCTCTCTCCCTCCATCTTGCCTGCACTTTACTCTCCTGACACTTCATCTTCATTTGTCTCTCTCTTCTCAAACCCCTCTCTTCCCTGACAGCCAGCAGGCTGTTATTTATATGCAAATACTCATATGCGATTTTAAAAAAAAGAAGCTTTTCTTCCTATCACAAAATAAACATTGCCTACGATCTTGCCTGGCTTTCTCCCTTCTGTATCAGATTCAGTTCTACTGATTGGACATGGCCTCCAGAGAGAGCAGTGCCTGCTGTCTCCAATCACGGGTTAAACGCTGATGGGGACAGGAAGCACACGGGGGTAGCTGATGGGAAACGGGACAATGCAGACTTTGCCAGGGCGGACCCTTGCAGTGAAGAGAATAAGGAAAGAGTGCAGGGGAAAATAAACACACACACACTTATATGTAGGTGAGAAGAGTCTGTTCCTTCTTACTGTTATGGTTTATGCAGCCAGCGTAGCAGGTACAAATCATCCAGGTTCTCATATCTGAAATAAATATGACCTCACCTGTACCATATATAGCTTTGGATCTTATCTTCCAGCATGTCACACTCATGCAACACAACAGAACGTGGGTCCATTCCCAGGTAACAGAAGGACCATGACGTCGTGGCTGAGCCTCATCGGGTTGTGAGCAAGTTAAATAAATAATAGTTTCAGTTTCAAATGGAGATAACGGATACTAAACTCTGAAAAGTTCTGCATATGGGTTGAAGCAGTTAAGGGTGATTTCAATTCAATTCAGTTCAATATCACAAAAGCACTTGGCAACAATGGGAATGAAAAACTCCTTTTTAACAGGAAGATCTTGGGGTGGGTGGGTTTGGGGGGGGGGGGGGGGGTGCTCTTTCTGCAAAACAATTTATGCAATTTCATTAATCATAGCTGAAGAAGTTAGCACTCCTGAAGGAGCGGTGACCATTACTGTTTAAGCTAACCGTCCAAGTAGAAATGTAAACCATATCAAAGTTGGAATTTCTTAAAGCAGCCTGAGATTGAATGGGGTCGAGATGTCAATTACAGACAAACTGTTTGTTATAATACACCAATTAACTGTGATACACTGGCAAAAATTGCTGTTGCTGTCTACATTTATAGAAATTCACATGAAACAAAAATTCACATCAACTACTTGCATTTAGAGTTTTAAAGTTTATTTAAGTTTTAAATAAATTTGAACCAGAAATTCAAAAATAATGCAAACAGTCACACAGTTGCTGCAGGACAGTGATGATCTAAAAAATGACACAAGCATCCTAGCTTGTATATAGGAGTATAACCAGAATACAAACAGCTGGCAACCAGACGAGCCGAGTTTCCTGTTCCACAGAGATGCTCTTAGTGACGAGTTGTGTGTAAATCTGAGACAATCTTTGTTTATATACAACAATTATTTGCAATCCTTCGCCAACCTATCTGAGACTAATTGCAGTCTGTTTGAGTCAGGCTGCGACTGTTTGGAGACAGGTTGCCTCCCACATGGTAAATGGCCTGTATTTGTTTAGTGCTTTACTTAGTCCCTATGGACCCCAAAGCGTTTTACACTACATTCAGTCATCCACCCATTCACACACACAAACTCCAAAATCTTGAGCCACAATCGCCCCATGGTGACTTTGGATTGAAAGTGGTCGCCCAGAGATTGCAGTTGTTCCGCACTCAACCTCTGGACATCTAGTTGGTCGTAACTACTTGCAAACAGTTGCTGAAGGCAAAAAAATTCAGCACAATCTGTGGACAACCACTGATTTTTCCCTGTCGCAAGGATATTTTTTACTCTACTGTGACTGAACCACTTTAGATCACATTACCACGACTGCACCTGTCAGGGAATGAGAAATTAGCAATACAAATCAAAAGCGATTCTCTGTACCAGGATAAAAACTTGTCAATTTCTGCTTTAAATTGGCCAATTTTAGCACGGGAGTCTATTTGTCTTCACTTTCCAGCCCAAGAGGTTGCTGCTCGTTGAATCCCTTAACAGAGTAGCAAGTATCCTCTAAATGTGAAATGACAAAAAAATTGCTTATAAATATTGCACTACTTTTCTTTCATTAAATGCACTTGGAGGATACAGTACACTAACTCCTTAAGAAGTAGAACTGCACTAAGCTGCATAGAAACGGGCACATTACTCTTCAAAGCAGTATGTAAATCAGCCCGTTTCACTCATATATAGGTGATTATGCCTGTTTTGCCTTTCATGCTTAATAGTACAAACATCTGTTTATGAGCGAGAGAGAGAGAAAGAGAAACAAAACATCACTGTCCAAAGCTCATCTAGATCTAAATGTGTCCTATCATCCCATCAGATCATCTCAGCACGAGAATCGGGGGTTGACTTTGGCTCTCACAGGGGTGATTATGTCTCCCGTACAGCATTTTGATTCTCTTGGGCGATCGAACTGTGAAAATTGACTTGTATCCATATGTTTACTCCCAGTTTGTGCCTATTTCAGGGGAACATTTGACAAGGAGCAGATGTAAAAGTGATCCTGCAATGGCTGGGGTGTCTGCACTACATAATCAGAAAATCATCCTTCTGCTCCCCATGGCGTCAGTAATCCTCTCATCTAACAAAACAGCCTTGGGAGGTGTTGAGACAACACAATATAAACAATACTGACTCCTGAAAAAAAAAAAATCCTAGTGCTGCATTGCAGACATGACTGCGCACATAGGACAAGAGTGTGGATAAGACTTTTTTTCCCTAAACATTCTCACCCACCCACACAGGTACAAAATACACAGAGTGAACACACACACACACACACAAATACACAAAGAACGGGCCACACAATCCACACTGCCTCCGCCAGGCAGCCCTGTCAGGCTGTTATTCTATGCTGTATCATGGCAGTGTGGGTGCGCTAAGCCGGTGACTCAGACCCTCGCTGGTCCACTACAGACACCGACACACCATTTGGGCGTTGTGCTCCGGTGCCCCTGCGAAATGAGCGTTGGTGAAAATAGAGCGTGCCCAGATGGATAGAGAGCCTTGTCACATCAGCCTCTTGCGCCAGCCGTCTGTGAAATGATAAGATGGCAAGAATATGTAACAAAAGCAAGCGAGCGGGTACCGTCCTGATGGGCGATGGTGTCACCTCTCATATGTCAACTCTGACCTTATTTTTTTTTGTTAACTACCAGAGCATTATCACTTTCTCTCTTTTTTATGCCTTTTGTACTCGCTCTCTCCCCCTCTGTCTCGCTGTTTTACTCTTCCTCTATCTGTGAGCTATTCAATTCTTCAACACAAGAGTGGGAGGGTGAGGGGAGGGTTGTGCTGGCAGTTCAAAGAGAAGGGAAGAAAATTATGATTGAGAGATGATTCAAGCTCCAGGACAGTAAGGTTCCCAAAAGCCACACCAGTAAGGGCATCCGTGCTGAAAATCACTTGGGGCAATCGCTAATAATTCAGCAGCAGAGGACGGTCACTCGATTTCCTGATAGATGTGACTTCAAGGTCGAGTGTATGCCCCCCCCAAAAAAGAAAATTGGGAATATTGAGAGGAATTCAGAGGTTAGCACCAAATGAACCATTTGTGCCAGGCGTGCACAACCTGCACATTTTCTAGGCACACAAATATGATAGCACACTTACATTCAGCAAAGAACACACAGACACACACACAGGCACAGGCAGACGGGGATCCAGGGGAACCTAGTGGCCTGGAACAAGAGCAGAGCCAGAGCTTCCCATTAGAGGACATTACTGTCAAATACTGAAACGAAAACTACCTGCTGTACACTGATTACCAACCTACCTCCCGCTACAATTCAATTACAAACTGGATAATATGATGCACTGCAATCATTCGCCTTGACAGCGTTCAGCCGGTGACATAGGGATGTGATGACAGCTGTGGAGATGTTTCCTGAAAATGCAGATGCCTTTCTTTTTCTTTTTTTCTTCTTTCACATTTCTGTGCTTGATGTGGTATTTTTGGCTCTGTTTAACTGGCACATCCACTGTTTTCATTGGACTTTTGTGGGGAAGGACAGCACAATCTCACAGCCCAAGGGGGTGAGTAAATTTATATCATTAGCAGAGCCGGCATTAAAATTTCTCGCTTTTCTTGACATTAAAAGCTGGAATGGGATCAGGTTTTGGCATTAAATGGTACAGTCACTAATAGTTTTACAACCTTTGGACTTTAAAACTCAACTTTTCTGTCCTGTGTTTTATAATTTCAGAGTTATTGAAATTACTGAGACACAGTTTTCCAAAAAAATCAAAAGTGCTAAGGTAACTTTACTTGAATCCAAGCACGGTTCCCTGCTGATGCTGAATAGTGTAAAAGCATTCTTCAGGCATTTTACTGTGAATTACATTTTTCCTATAAAAGACCAAAAATGACACCATTTAAAAAAAAAAAAGTGCAAATGAACTACTCATGTAAAGAAAAAAACAGTGGGAAAACAAACAAAAAAATTGAAAAAAAAAATGAATTTGAACTAATGGACAGAAAATGCTGGCCATCAGCAGATACTACCACACTGTGTCCATTTCCCGTTTTCTCTGTGGCTTGAACATGACTAACAGTCTCAAACAAGCCTTTTTAAATCAATTTTACCTCTGGGAGGAGATTCTCCTGACATTACAACTCCAATTATAGCGAAGACTGTGGAAGAGAGCAGGTCTGCAAATCACACATTAACTTATTCATACTGTAAATCTTCAAAGGCAAGTGAGTCATTTATTGCACCACTCAAGCTGCAAGCCTTCAGATATTGAATTATTAAAAGGCTGGTTTAGGTGTAAGATGCTCCAAAAAACATTTGACCATCCCAAAGTCCGGCAGTATCGAACAGCTTTAGTGTTTTTTCGCCTCCTAAGATAAATAAATACAGAATAATGCAAATTCTACACAAATCGTTTTGAAATGCTGTGAACGGGAAGGAATACTTGTATTTGGGTCACAAATACTTTCAACTGTGAAAGTGATTAAATAAGAGATGAACATAAACCCAATCTGGTCATTTTGAGCTACTTTCTTTTTTAGTTATATAATCATGCAGGCGTACTTTAAGCCACATACAGATGCACACAAATGGAGCTATACACGGTACTCATTACACACAAGAAACAAGGCTCTCAGCACACAAACTGAAAGTCCCTTATCCCTCAGCTACTCAGCTAACCCACTGATAAAAAGTGGTTCATTTTCCTGATTCAAAATAAGCCATCCTGTTTTTCCAATTAGAAGCTGAGTATAGGATTTCCATTACCGCGTGCTACATCTTCGCCTCCACCCACCCTCCAAATGTACCCACGGTTCAGGCAGAGATGGGGGGGGGGGGGAGGGGCACGCAATTGTCTGTGCCGAGCTGCATAACAGTTTAAAAAATGTATGCGTGCACAGTGTCAGCAAATTAGAACCTTAATGCAAATTGAATTTATAATCAATCCACCTGGAGCTGCCACAGAAAGACAGGGAAAAAAGAAAAAAGAAGAAGCAGCACAGGTGGGAAAAAAGCCAAGAAAATGAAAATGGAGATCCTGGCACTATGAGGCCACATTTGCATACACATAATTAATTAAACCGGGCTTCACTGCTGTAGATGGATGACCAAACCAAAGCAGAGAAGCTGAAGGAAGGCTAAAGGACAGATTATTCTTATTTAAGGGAAGACAAGAGCTGACTTAATGTATTTTTTATAGATACATGCCATATTATGTGGATTTCATGTTAAAAGAAAACGAAAAAAAACCCCAATAAATTAAAGGGATGATTGCCAATTAGCACCACCAACTCAGTTAGTATTACAATGGCAAAGAAAAACTCAAAAGTAATATGCATCACCCCCGCAGGAAACGAGTAGGGCTTGTTAGTGAGACGCGGCCTAGCTAACAAATTACCTGCAGAGGTGGTTGAGTCGACTAAATTAATGCAATTGTTCCTGGGCTGTTCAGACTGGCTCTCTCATTTTATAAGTGCTCCCACTGTAGCTGCTCAACATGGGCACGCTGAGAATTGAGGCCACTGAGGGTGTCACCAGCTTCCAAAAGAAATAAAAAAGGACTATTACTCATACTTCCTTCCAAATGCTGCATACCTTTTTACAGCGTTGTGGATAGGGATTTGTATTTGGCTCTAGGACGCATCCTAGCATGCTACAATACATGTAAAATTCATTATTGCATTTTGCTTTCCAAGCAAATATCAAGACAAGCAACGCGATCTCACCTCAACCTATCATATGCTGATGCTTAGTCAGGACCCCGTCTCGTCACAGTGTTCAGTTCATTACTGAACACTGTTTTCCAGGATAGTGGAAAACAGTTTTGCCAGATGAGTAATTTAAATCCTCTTTACATGTTCAGTTCAATTCAGTTTTATTTATATCGTGCCAAATCACAGCAACAGTCGCCTCGAGGAGCTTTATACTGCAAACTAAAGACCTTACAATAATACAGCGAAAACCCAGACAATCAGACAACCCGGTCTGAGCAAACACTTGGTGACAGTGGGAAGAAAAAACTCCCTTTTAAGGAAGAAAGATCCATCAGGTTCAAGGCTCAGGGAGGTGCAGCCATCTGCTCTGACCTGTTGGTGGTGAGGGGAGGGAGACTGGACAAAAGAAACGCTGTGGAGGAGAGCCAGAGATTAAATGCGAAAACAAGGTGAATGAAGAATAAATGCTTAGTGCATCACGGGGAAGTCCTCAGCAGTCTAGACCTACCGCAACATATCTAAAGGATGATTCAGGGTCATCTGATCCACAGAAGAGGGCCTGAAAGCTGACGGCTCTGCCTCCCATTCAATTTTGAATATCCTAGAAACTATAAGTAATAAAGCAGAATAGGTCACTCAACACAATTGGGATTAGACTTCCTATGTATCTGCCATTTTGATAGACAAAATTGCAATACATTGTCACTTTAGTAATACATCAACCCTAACTGGGTATCCAGTTCACTAAGAGGAGGACTGGAACCGATCCTAGCTATCACGTGGGGAAAGAGCAAGATGAAGAAAACATGCAAACACCTCGAAAAGGGGTTGTAGTCGGCCGGTACATTTAAACCAGGAATGCTCTCGCTATCAACTGCCCGACTGTGCCCGCCAAAATAATTCCGACCATTTTAAATGTGGCATTTAATATCATTTCATTAAAAAAAACAAACAAACAACAACCTTTACATTAACAACTGTTACACAAACGCAGCATGTATTTATGGCATCACTGTAGACACCTACTGTGATTCATTTCTCATGCCAAATCTAATGCATTTCAACGCAAGGGAGTAATATAGTGTAGATCCCTGTTGTGCCTGTACATGGTGTCCTTTGGCATGGGCGATTCAAACGTTGCAGTGCTATCTGGCATCGTGAATCAGTCCCATTTCAGAGTCCTATAAAGGCCCGATAGGACTGTTGGAGGGCTGGTGGTGGCAGAAGCTGCAGGTTTGCCAGCCAAGAGTCAATGGTTTGCATCCCTTTTGGAAGGGAGATTTCTACGGTTTCTTTCTGAGATTTCTGGGTTTTATTACCCTGGAGCATGTCTCCAAGAACAGTATAAAATTTCTTCCAAAACCTTCTGACAGTGAAAGTTCCCAATCCTGCAAGTGCTTACTTTACCTAGAACAAGTCCTTCAGCATGTACTCATTCTGTACTAAAAACAACTGTACCTCCCTGTGACCATCTAGACAATGATGGATGATTCTAAAATGTATAGTGTTTAATGTTATGTTAAATAAAACGGACCATCAGTACCGAAAGCACTGTTGTTGAAGGTGTTGCATGTGAATTATTTAATATTACAGTAGATCGCCACTGGTGTTCTACTCTGTCAAAATGATGGACTGCCTTCAAATGATTTACAACAAAGAAAAAAAGTCAACATGGACGCCAGGACGCAAGGTTTCCCAGCATATCAGTGCCCAAAGCATCACTCTGCTGGTTGCCTTCTACCCATGGTGCACCCTGGTGACAGGTAAGGTAAGTGATGCACACACACCCGACCATTGACATGGTATAAAAGAAAAAATGATTCATCAGACCAGGACACCTTCTTCTATTGCTCCAATACCGATGCTTTCTTCGGTTGACAGTGGTCACCATGGACACCCTGACTGGTCTGCGGCAATGCAGCCCTATAAACAACAATCTGTAATGCAATGTGCATTCTGACACCTTTCTGACAGAGCCAGCATTAGATTTTTCTGCAATATGAGCAATAATTTGAACCATGCAGGAGAACCTTCGCTCCCCACATACATCAGTGAACCTTGGCAGCCCATGACCCTGTGGCTGGTTCACCACCGCTCCTTCCTTGGATCACTTTTGAAAGATACTGACCACGGTAGACCGAGATGATGGAGATTTTGTACTCACTCATGTGTGTAGTGTACTTTGCTGTGGTCTGCTGAGGTCCACCAACAGGCTGTTGGTTAAGTAAGTTACCCAGTAAGTTCAAATATGATGTCAGTGGACAGCTGATATTAATGGGATGAGAGCACGGAATCAATATGAAACAGATACAGCTATTATGAATAAAAATAGCTTTTAAAAAATCATTTAAATCACATTTTTTTGACCACTGACCACCACCCTTTATCACAAAGCTTTTGTAATGATTGACGTTTTGGTGTTTAATCACATCTTCCATATTATATACATATATGATTATTCTTTAAAAGACTTTGATGAGTTCTTAGTTCAGTCCATGTTTTACAAAACTCCACAATGACATTAAATGTTGAAATGACTATTAGCCACATAGCTGTTTATCTATAAAATAAAAAAATAAAAAAAAAAGGTTACCTTCACTCTGCGGGGAGTTTTTCATTCACTTTGAAAAAGGTTACATTTCAAGCCTTCAGGTATTTTTTTTCCAGACAATCTTTTTTCTTTCCTTTCTTCTTTTTGAAGAAATTTCCCACATCTTTGAAACGCTAAAACCGAGCAATGATGACAAGGCTGTTTGGCACTGAAAACCATATACTAAAAGGCTCCGTCGACATCCGACCATCTGACCTCGCTAAGCAAAGCAGCATAGCTATCTACAAAAGCAACGTGGGAGTGAAAGAAAACAAAAAGACACATGTCATCTGCGCCTATTAAAGAAAAATTCTAAACTACTGCACAGACCTGCCCGGAGCTCTCCCTCATATTACCCCCGCCCCCTCCAGGCTACTTCAGCAGATACCGGCGGAAAGGTCCAGAAGGTCAGAGTGAAACAACTCCAGCTACAGTGCATCCTGTGAGGCAGCAGCACTGGATGAAAAGCAGTGGCTCTGATATTGATCAGATCCTAAGACTGGTGCCCTGGAACATCAATCAAACCAAACCAGCTCTGCTGCTCAGCCATCAACAGTATAGCATGCCTGCACGAGCTGCACATTTCCTTATTTTTTTGGAGTAGCGCTGGAAACATCAAGAGTCTCTTTTTTTTCCTTATTTGAATCAGCTTCTGTCTCATTTATCCTCCCTTGGCTTTCTCATGAAAAGGTAATCAAAGAAGATCAAGGAGGTAGTGCCCTTGGTTGGACTAAAGAGAAAAAAAAAACACAATAGAAACTTTGGGTTGTAAAACAGCTATGAAAAAAACAACCAAAAAACCCTTCTAATTCATCCTGAGATGATTAGGTCGTTGTAAAGAAAATGAATTGGATTTTCTTGAACGCTAAAACGGTCTAATGTAATGAAAAGAGACAGCCATTGTTTGGTTTTCACGACAAAGTTAGACAAAGAAACCAATCAGCTCATAAGCTGCGCTGTGGTTGAGCGTCTGGATAGGGCCTCCATGCCTTAAATACGCCTCGACAAATAAAGCAACCGAGAGAACGATTCTCAGGAACTCTGGGACCTTTAAGGGATAAAAACCTAATCAGGTTTTATGCATGGGCCTGAACTTTAAGTTTACCTCACGTGTCAGTCGCACCCTCATTGTTCCTTCCTCCCGTCAGTTCTGCCCGTCCGGTCTGAGTTTTACGTCGGTGCAAATGATACGCGGTAGACAAGTTGTCATTTCCCCTTTTTTCGTTCTGCAGAGAAAATTACAATGTGCAATGCACCACTGGTATTTTAATAGGTACTGACTTCTTCTTCCCTCCACTGTGCCAGACACTTTCAAACCTGCTGTCATACCTGTCTGAAAGTCACCCTTTTCCCGCTGCATAATGCAGAACTGAGCAAAAAAAGAAGAAACCCCCCCCCCCCCCCCACTGTATTTCAACCTAACCATTCCCAGCCTCTGCCTTGCCTGTCCTTGATCAAGATACATAGCTGATGCTCGGTAGTCAACCCTGACCGCTGACCTCTCTAAAAGGAAGGCAGCAAACCAAGAACTTCATTGCTGTGATATATGGAACGTCGATCCATGTCGTGTAAGAGGAAAAGTAAAGCAAATATCAGAGTTTTGCTATTTATCAAAAAAAAGACCTGCCATTTCTGTCATTCCCCCTCCTCCTCTTCTCCCTCTCTCTCCGTCTCGGGCCGTCTTCCTCAGGCTGCGCATTATCTAATAAAGCAGAAATGCCATAAAAATAACCTTAAAAACCCTTCAGCCTGCCAAATTCTGACACAGGCCCCAATTGAGATGCCATCATAAATTCTGAAGTCTGTGATTCCTTTATAGACAGTATGGGAAGAGGTGAGCTAAATGGATGAGAGGGAGACGGTTGCCAGTAATGTATTAAGGAGGGGAAAGAGAGGTAGAGACGACGGGTGGAGCATGTGTGTGTGTGTGAGAGAGAGACACAGATGAGTACAAAGGCTCAAAGACAGCCCATCTCCTAAACTACGTGCATATTAATGCAGCACTGCGGAAATCCAGCCAGGCAGCAGCCAAGGTCACCAGAGATTACTAGAACCATGACTAAACAGGATGGCCAATGATTACTGAGACATCCTCCTCTCATCTTCCATCAGCCTAGCCGTAGCGTACGATCAGCTACATTCACCCTCGCGCTCACCCATGCAACTGCCGGCCTCAATCCGACTGGCGATCGCTAACGAAACAACAAGTCGCCTCTTTGTCTGCGAGAGTGGGAGGGCGGGCTGAATGTATAAATTCTGAACAGCGTGCACAAAACACTCGGGGTTGCGATGATGTAACAAGACAGAGTTTCTTGCCTTTCTCTCTCTTTTCTCGCTCTTCCCAGCAGAGTGGGTGGGGATGACAGAAAGGGAGAAGGGGATTAAAGACACTGCCCCCCCACCAAAACACCTCCATTAAACAAGCTGTGTCATTAATGGACTATTTTAGGCCAATACATTACATTAGCATTTGTTGTGCTCGCTCATCAGAGCTAGCAGGTTAGATTGAAGCACATACGGTGTGTGTCGTAAAGCATCCTGGGGACAAACTGCTGGCGACGGGAGGCAGGCAGGCAGACCTCTTTGTGAGTTTACTAAGAGACTTTGGGAAACACAGTTACAGATGTACTTGGAGGCACCTTGCTCACCAAGCTGAGCTACTCACACCCAGATGCAGTGATTGGAGTGCTGCTATAAAAAAAGCTGCAGCTACACAATGACTCTGACACACACACACACACCGGCAGAGTTCCTTTAGACATCCCCCGGCACACGACTCCCTTTCGATTAACAACCAAAGTTTCCTGCTGAGTCTGAATATACGGCTCCTTGCTGAGAAACTACTACACAATCGATGCCACACTTTGATGATCTCCTAATGAAGGCAGTAAACATGCAGATTAGAGACTGTCAGTAGGCTTTTTTAAATGCCTTTCCTCCTCCCACTTTATCTGCCACCCACTATTTAAGGAACCACCAGGAATAATAGATCCCCAGATAAATGGCACCATTTATCAAAGAAGCCAAAGTGAATTTTTGGCTTATTTATCTTGTTAATATCATGCAGGAAATGACAAAAAACCCATGGCAAACTAGTTACACAGTATCAATATATACCTGTATACTGGCTCAGGAGAACTTTTCCTTTGCTACACAGGGATCCTGCAACAATATTCCAATCAAAAGACCATCTGAGAGGATCCATTAATGATATTGATATGTGAGCAGTACCCTGGAGTAGCCTGGAGTTTGACATTGTACTCACACCAGACACAGTTGGTTTGTCTCCACTCTTCAAGTCTTCACTCAGGTCTTTTTGCAGAGGCCATAGTCAGTCAGGAACCACTGCAGATCCCTGCTGGGTTGCAGGTAGGGATCAGAGTACAATGCCTACTTCTGCCCAATTCCGCCTTTTCAAACAGGGAAGCACATTGTGAACAAAGTGGAATTTTGGTGTCAAATGCACTCAGGCACAGTACTGATAGCCTGGTGTGAGTATGCCCTAAGTGTTGCTTTTGTGTTTGCTTTCACTTTCAATTTACTTTTGCTTTTTACTCACCTGGTTAGGCTGAGACGCCAGCATTTCTTGGTTAGGTTTAAGAAAAGATCCCGATTCAGGTTAAAATGTGAAACATATCTCATTTTTACCATAGTGCCAATTTTCCTCAATTGCTCATTTCCAGAGGTAGTGATGTTTTCCTCAAAGCTGCTCTCACAGGGAGTTCTTTGCCATCACACAAAAATTATGGCAGTACTGACATCATGGCTTTAGTGACAACATCAGAGTAAATATTTTTTAGAGCTCGATCAAATTATCGGTCGCCATCAGCGATTGCTCCATCTGTAGGTATCATAAGAAACACCTTTCAACTGTGTTATGAGTATTGACGTTGCACATTTTGTCCACAAGTGGTCACTCTAATATTTCCTTGTTGGCAAGGCACATGTTTTGGCAAGTATACTACATTGCCATAACCCAAGTTGCCATGACCCTCCTGTGCTTATAGAAATGTAACTAAACGTCAGTCAATTCAACAACCGCTGTCAGTGGCCTGTTTAATTGACTTCTTCTTTGCATTTCCAGTTATTATTTTTCCATAGTTTTAAAAAAAAATGTATCAGTGAGAGATTACCTTCTTAATATAACAAATAATAATCACAGCACTACAATGTCAGCTTCACAAATATCAGCCAATTCCTGGAGAGAGATTGCTGAAAGTATCGGGCTTGACATGTGGGAATGTACAATGAAAACTTGTGTACATTACATCGTAGGCTTAAAAAAGATCGACTGCAGAAGTCTAAATCAGGCCTTAGGCCTGTGACAGACAGGTTAGGTCTAGAGAGTACAACCCCAATCTTGGACAGGCTCCAAACTGATGGATGGATTTATGCAGAGCCTGATTGTTTCAAGACCTTGTGATTGGGATGAAGAATAATGACTTTTTGCCAAAACACCATGCAAAGTTGTTGATTTCACAGCTCAGTTGTGTTTTTTACAGGTGTTGAGAGCATAACTGGATTATATAGATGAAGAAAGACCATGACCTAATGATCCTTTTCATTTCTTTAAAAAAATAAATACATAAATAAAGCTCCCAACAATCGATTACTTGCTAGAGTTTGGTTCTATATTTTGGAGCAGCGAACATGTTACAGCAGGGGGTAAAGGTTCATTTATTGGCTGAAAGGAAAGGTCTCAGTGACAAGAGAGGTATTTAATCAGCAGTTGTCAAAATTTAAGCCCAGGTGCCTGTGTCGGGTTGACCTTTTTGAGGCTACTAGCAGGCTGCAGGGATCCATTTGTTACCTCTGTGCACAGCAGCAGGTGCTTAAATAGAAACCACTGCTATACAACATTACTATCATACCGCCTACACCTCCCGTGGTCAAGATACACATTTTCAGACCAAACTCTGTTGGGGGAGATTTCTAGTGAAACATGATAATTTTATTGAATTTAAATTTAGCACCATACCTTTTTCCCCAAATAAGTTTCCCACAGGGGGATGATAACTGTAATGAGGTCCTGCAGTACATTTCAATTTAATTTCTTATCCTATGAACCTTGTAAACAGCTTCTCAGATCAACACATTGACAAGTCGAGTCGGCGGTAATGACTTTTCTTTTTTTTTATTGGAATTAATCTGTCTCGCAGAATGTTGGAGGAGATAATTAACTAGTTCTTTCATCTTCGTTTTAACTGGCATGTTCATTAACGGATTTGCCGTATCCAGTACGAAAAGACACCTAATGTTTCTGTTAATGAAAATAAACAAATAAACTAGTTGGACCAGAGGCGATCGAGCCGAGGCAGGGCTTTGGCAGGGTTGCTGGTTTTCAAGGCACATGGAGGCAGGTTCATTAGCTGGAATACGACAATCACGTAAGGATCATGAAGGGAGCACGGCCATAATGACCATGATAATGCAAGCTGATCCGTAATTCAAAGCTATCACCAAGGTATCAAACCTTATTTTGCTTACTTCCTGCAATTATAGTGATAAATTTATGCTTTTCACATTTCACTAATAGGATGGATGGATGGTTTTAGGAAAAAGGAGACTGCTTTTGTGCATTGAATATTCCTCAGAGAAGATAGGCAATTGCAGAAGCAAACCTTAAAAAAGGGCAAACTGCTCTGTGTCACACCTCCTCAGATGACTTATCTACCTTTGGTTCTTGCCCAAAACTCAATATTGGTTAATGGGGCCCAGCTGTCAGAGACGCTTAATCTTTCTGTCATGAAAGCGGATGTATTCTAAGAAGAGAGAGCATATTTCCCACATCTATCCTCAGAGAAGATTCAATATCTCACTTCAGACAGCGTTAATGGTATCTGAAATATCACATTAAAACAATATGGAGACTTGCATAGCAGGACAGAGAAGCTTGAAGACTGGCAAAAATAGAACACAGTCTGGAAATCTTAAGAAGTGGTATTTTTGTACACATTTCTTTTATACTCACACACATTTAAATGTGACAGGATGCTTTTCACTACAATTTACAGCAAACAGGGTTGCAGAGCCTCTGCTCAAATCAAGACTGTGCTTGTGGTTTTTAAAACCTTTGGCTTTTATTAAATTTGTCGCACATTTTTATACTTACTTTTTTTGTTTCCTGTTATGCTTTTCATAAATGCAATTGTATTTAATTTATTTGTTATCGTCACTTGCCTTTATTCCATTTTGATCCAACAAAATCCAAAACATGGTGACCACAACAAAAATAAAAAATACAATAAAAGAAAAATGTTTTTTTTTTAATACAAAAACACGATGAGAAATTGAACAAGAGGCAGGAAACTCTGATTTTCCATAGTTACCATGTGTCTATTATTATTTTAAAAAAATAATGTTTTGTGGTTCCCATCTTTCCCATGTTGTTCATTTCCTTTGGGAGTACATATGCAATATTGTCACTCTCTATACCTGTACACTGTATACATTTTTTTGCATACTGGCAATGTTAACACATTTGCTTCCATTGGAACATTTTTACATCAGGTATTTCCAGTGCTTTGCTTTGGACATACAGACATATGAAGGATGGGTGTAACATGGAGAAAGCAACTTCTAATCAACCTGATGAAACCTTATAAAAAGAGTCCAAAGAGCTCGTACAAACAAAAGTGGAATGAAGAAGGAAGAAACAGGTGGGACAACAAATGGAGTGAAGACAGAAGGGCCCATTATGTTCGCCACTTTGTTTGTGTCACGAGCCGCCATTTAAACTAACGCATGCCAGACTTGCTGTTCCGTTCTCCAGAAAAAAATCCCAAAAAACTCAGAACAAGTATAAGAAGTATAAAAAGTCAAAAGAAGTTGCAATGCAATATCAGTGAGCTTTCACATCTTTTGAAGATGTTGCACAAACTCCTTCTGTGCAATTTGGATGTCTTTGAGTTCCTTTACTGCTGCATCATTCAGAAATGGTGTTAAAAACCGACACAAGTCACCTTTGCATCTCTTTGCTACTGCAACAGTAGCAGGTATAATGGGTCTATGGGGGTCAGACGACTATACACGAGGGGATTTTGATGGAAGTAATGAATGCAGGTAAAACAAACAGGGCCACGAAAGACTGCTAATTAGTGCATTTCGTACCAGACTAATAAAACACTAGAATTTTCCTCAACAAAGCTGAAGCACAGACTTTTTGATGTTTGGTACCACACATCAAACCGTAATACGAGTCACATTATCCTATTAAAAATGCTGCAAAAGCAACCGACAGCACAAAATCAGTGTGTAAGTCCGGCTCAGTGACTCTGATCAGTGCATACGTGACTTATCAGACAACAATCTCTGCCTTGTCAATCAAAGTGGCCACACCCCTAACTCACCTTTACAATCCCATGCGACAGGAAAGGATATTACCGAAACAGCAACTTAACATATTTGTTGCACTATTTAACAGCAATAGCAACTGTTTGCTGTCATGACGCTGTTGTACATTTAATCACTGTTGGACAACAACAGAACTCTGTGGCACAGAGGAATAAGCAGGATACGCAGTAAACGGCAGCAGCGAGGGATTTGAGCGTATACAGTAGCACGAAATCCCTCGCCTGGAAACTTCTCTACAGCAGATCTTAAACCTGAACGCTCTAAAGTCAAAGTCTCATACGCCAACTATTCTCAATGCATCCTGCGTCACACACTGTTCTTGCTGTGCGTACAATCAGAGTTACATTAAACGCTGCATTTGCATATTACCTTGTTCAACCTGTGAAAGATCTTAAACAAGAAAGAAAGGGGGAGAAAAATGTTTGTGTACTGCTTGGTAGGTTTCTGTGTCACAGTTTGAGCTTTTCATACAAAGGCATGCTGGGATACTGGCTTATCGCCTCCAGTCTCATCCCCTCTCCTCCTCTTCCTCTTTCACTCCCTTCCCCTTCAATCCCTCTCCGCTTTTGACTCCCCGTGCGTCCCTCCCTCCTCTCCTCGCTATAGCGGCACACGGTATTTGCATATCAGTCGCCGAGGAGCTGTTACTCTGGTGGCAGTGGTTGTCGCCCTAGAGTATTCTTGTCTGGCATCACAACACAACTCCGAGATCAGAGAGCCCAAGCACTGTGCCTCTTAATGGGAAGATCTCCCCCCACAGGCTCCTCTACCCCATGCATTCTCCCCTGCTTTCATTTAATCCTCTCCCCTCGCCTGCTCCTCTTATTTTTCCCCTCCGACATGCTTTTCCCTTTTCCTTCCGCTCTCTCCTTCTGCAATCCTCCCTGTCTTTTCTTATCCTTCGCTTCTCTAGTGCTCTCCATCTCTCTGAATACTCTCTTAACTTTTATCCCCCCTCCACCCCATTTCTCTCTCTCTTTTTTTTTTGCTCTCTCCCTCTCGTGTGCTTGTTTTGAACACACCAGAACCAGGACATGGGTCTCTTGGGGTGCAGGGGGCTTCTTATATAACGTAATAAAAAATTCACACTTTGCATGTTCTTATTATGGAGAGAAGAAGAAGAGAGGGATGGGGGCTAGAACCTCAAATTAAAAATAGCTAAAGACTGTGGCGAAAGAGGGGATGGGGGTGGGTTGAGGGGGCAAACACAACTACATGTGCCACGAGCGCACAACAAGCTTGGCGCCTCGCACTTGCCTCTGAAATGTAGTACAGGCGAGACAAAGTGCTGCACAATTCCTTTTCATATCCACCACTACATCTACATAATGTGTACTGCGTTGCGCGGCGCAAACTCATTTCTTCCTGATATTACTTCTCAAATGGAAGTTTCCTCATGAAAAAACAATGCAATTACCATTAAATTGATGCCTGTCATGCCGTGCCCC
The DNA here is from genome assembly GCF_057382185.1 of Mchenga conophoros. Lineage (NCBI taxonomy): Eukaryota > Metazoa > Chordata > Actinopteri > Cichliformes > Cichlidae > Mchenga > Mchenga conophoros. Next base: position 38,602,062 of record NC_140547.1, on the reverse strand, counting down.
CATTTCCACATTATCAGTCATCAAAGGAGAGGGGAGGTGGGGTGGATATTGTGGAACTAGGAAAGGATTCGGCTGCCTAATGGTGCACCGCTTACAATATTCCCCTCGTTCGACGGATATGAAAGCCGTCCCGAGCAAATATCATAACAAAGTTGGGCTTCTTATTCATGGGGGCTCTCTTTCCTTTTTTTTCCTTCTTCTTTTTTGTTTGAGTTGAGTTGAATTGAAATTGCACCATGATGGACTCATTGGTCATTTTCAGTTGTTTTTTTTCCTGCTGGCGTGTAATGTAGCTGATTTAAAAGCCATAAAAGCCTGTTTACCACTGCTATTCGCAGATCATCTGCAAAGCATGAATTATTAATCCACCAGAGTGTCTCTTTCTCGTTTCGCCCTCTTCCTTTCTAGCTGTAAAAAAAACAAACAAAAAAATAAACCACAACCCATAATGCCGTGTGAATGCATTAGTCATTACTCAACTATCTGCTAGGCAATGCAGGGCTGCGAGGTAGAGACGCGCACCGGGATTAGCTGTTGCAAAGATGGTTGGGTCCTAATGAACGCGTGCGAGGTCAAGTCACATAAGATGGAAAGAAGAAAAGCAGGCAACCAATTTTTGCATATTTTTCCTCCCCTTCTTTGTCCCCATCAAGGCATCAGCGTTTCAATTCAAGCTCAACAAAACGCACCCAAAAACAACATCCTCCACCTCCTCTCAGTATTTGTCTGTCCGTGGTTCTTCTTTTCCTGTCTCTTGGGTAGAGTTAAGGCTTGGTGTTGCTTCAAATGTGGCCCGCCATGATTGTTCGTCAGCAACGGAGCCCCTGAGTCTGCAGTGTTAATGAGGAATTATCAGAAATTAATTAAGATTAAAAAAGGTCCCGAGGTGAAGGACTTGCTTATTGCAGTGTGTATGTAAATCTGCTGTAATCCGCTAGCACGAGCACCAGCCAAACACTGCAGAAACAGAGGAAAAAACAAAAAACACTACGGGACTACTCAGACTATCATCGTCAGGAAGGCCTGAGACTGTGACGTGTGCAGCGAGAGGCAGGTGTAGACCGATGCGACGAGCCTCCTCCTCCTCCTTCCTCTTCTGCTGCTGAACAGGTGAGGAAAACAGTGGTGCCGGCGGATTACACGGTGTCATGCAGGGCCACAAATCCCGCATTAGTGATCCATCCTGTGCCGTGCACTGATTTGTTGACTAATGGAAAAATGCCAGTGACACATTTTCCAGTCGCCTTCCTGCCTGTGTCCTTTCCTGCTTCTGCTGCTGCTCATTTCAACACGCCAAAAAAACCAACAACACACAAAACAAAAAAAAGGTCACATCTTAACAGCCAGACTGACGATGTCCTCGTGCAGTGCTTTTTAACTACACAAACACACGCTGTGCTTCATGTCAGGGGAAGGGTTTCCATCCAAGGTGGCTTCATCATTACTTAAAGGTGAACAAAGCCCTCTGCGCCGCCCCGACGGGCCAACAGCTCAAGGTTAATCAGTGCACGAGGAAAGAAAAAGTGGTTTTCCCCTTGTAATGAGGGCTGCTCTTGTTTCTTTCCCAAATGGTGGCACATTATGTGGTAGACACCAGTGGGGAGATATGACAGTTTACATCAAACATCTCTGTCTCACCCATCATGCATCGCTGGTGTACAGGCCAAGTCCCGTTGAGATCTGGATGCCCGACATGGAGTCGACAGCAGCTCGCGCTCCAATAGCACACCAGAGTCATCCCTCACAGATGCAGGAACACACTGATGCAGCAGTATTCGCCGTAATAAATCGGAAACGAAAGCATGAACCGCTGGCTGGCCGGCCTCTAAAAAGTTTAGCATCAAAGTCATCTGCTTCTGCTTTTGTCCTCCTTCTCTTTTGGGAGGAAGATGTCTCAGTTAAGCTAGCAACAAGCTACAGTGCAGGAGGAGATCTGAGGCAAGGGAGCGGTGTCTAAAAATCTTGTCTTGTCATGAACAGTTCAGATTAAATGTAGCACACCTTTCTTGGATTAAATATGAACATGTGGCCATCAAGATAAATGAAGATAATGTAGAAAGTTTGAAAAACAAGACATTAATCCAGCTGTAGTTCCTGCAGTGGCCACTTGAGGCTGGCTACAATGGTGAGCCATAGTTTTGGACTCTCACGTTAAATGCCCATCATAATGTAACAGCATTAAAAACTAAGTCTGGAACAAAAAAGGTGTGCAACAACTGTATGATGGGCACTTCCACAAATTCAAGCCACTCAAGTGGAAACGTTTATTAGTCTGTTGCTTAGCAACAATTTGTATCTCCAATGGTGTAGTGCAGGCATTCCCAAAGTCATGAATGCTGGGGCCCGTTTAAAAAGGGGAAGTCACTAGGGTAGTAGTTATGACATTCATCTAGCAACCAAAGGGCTTCTGCTTGGTTTTGTGGTTCGATTCTGGAAAGGTATTCTGTGTAAAACAAACTGAGGTGGCGAGGGACCTTCCACGGGGAAACTTCTTACTTTGCATCTTAGCGAGTCTGTTTTTTGATCCTAATCAAACGTGCAAGCATTAGCTGATAACCTAGCAGTCCAAACATCATCTCTTCTGACTCCAAAATACATTTTGGCAATGACCAAATGGATGAAGTTTACAAACATAAAAATCCCAAAAATAGTGGGTGACACCATAGAGCCCACATTCATCCTTTATGTACAGGCTATGTTGACTGTAAATAGACTTTAGAGTGTTTTCAGCTGACTAATATCAGTAGTATTATGCTGTGTGTAGTACAAATACTAAATTATCCCACAGTCCATGTGGTTCAGATTTTTTTCACTTCAACATATTTGACCTTCTTGGAGCTCGTTTTAGACTAGATGTCCTGCATAACTTTGTAATGATATCAAAATTTAACAAACAGGAGATTGTGCAACTTCACTGCACTGCAACTCGCGACAAACAACAAAATTTTCCACATACTAACCCGCTACTCTGACGCCCCAACGCCAATAAGGCTCGCATTATGAAGGGGATGCATTCTCTAAGTGGGGAATACCAGAGCGAGGCGTGTTAAGCCTGTTTCTAAAATGGCTGAAAGGATTTTTTTTCGCTCCTCTTCCCCTCAGTACTGTTTTAGGAAGCAATCAAGTGTTTGGAAATTTGCATTTCTTTGCAGGAGAGACTCATTAATTTGGAATTATTGAGAAAACTGTGCCATTTGTTCCACTCTTGTGACTTTTAATGCACCAGAGAGGCAGGGTTGTCACACAGGGGGATGATAATCAGAAAGCATACTGTAATCCTCTGGTTTGGCCCACAGATTCAACTTACTGCACTCTAACAGATGTAGACATACAATATGCATGAATGCATATCAGGACTAACACTGCTCACTGACGCATTTAAATCATCAATTGTCCGTTTATTCTTTATACCAATAATTTCCCTGCTTTTTTAACTCCTGCTCTGGCACTTGTTTGTAGGAATTAATTGTAGGAATTAATATTGTAACAGACAAAAAAGGGATGATAACAGGGAAATTTTTTTAAATGACCTACAGCCATGAGCTTTGGATGGTGACCAAAACAATTAGTATGCAAATAAAAGCCAATTGCCACCTCTGCTGCTGAAAGAGCTTTAATGCCCCCAAAAAATACAAAAATAAAATGCAATTCCTCCTGTGGCCACTTGAGGTTGGTTTCAAGTGATTGAAATTATTTAAAACTAGGCACTGAAATAATTTAGCCTTTATAGCTAATTTGACCCCTTTATAACAACTCTATCTGTTTGGATTTTGTTAAGGAATAAATCTGATTGACAGTCATGCCAAAACTGCCAATGACTGTGAATCCTGCTAAATAAGCTCTCTACAGCCTTAGCTCATAACTTCTGCTGTATCCTCTCGTCCCAAAATTTCTGACACCCAGAAAAACTATGGTGTCCGCCAAAATGCTAACATCAAGGCTTTAAATGGGTAACAAGATTGTGGCTTTGTCCATCTTTTACATACTGTCTATGATACAAGCAGCCAAAATCACCCTTAGAGCCTGGACATCTGGAGCCCGTCCCGGTGGCTATGCTGTGGAGGTTTTTCAGTCCGACTGGTGGGAGACCTCAAGGGGATTCTTTTTAACACTCTTAAATTGAAGTTAATTTAAATAAACAGCAATCCCTTCTTTTTTTTTGAAATTGGACTAGCATACCACCAGTACTGTGGTCAAGTGTAATGAAACAAGGAGTTTAAAACATATGACAGTTTAATAACATTCATATTTGCATAATTAGTCAAGTAATTTCATCATTTTCATCATTACTCAAACTACAAATAAATTAGGTTCATAAAAGGAAGGGGTTTTATTTTCTTTCTAAACCTACCATTACCACAATTGCCTACTGTATTTAATCCTTCTTGACTCCCTTTTTTCATCCTGCCTGCTGTGAAAGTGTGCCCAGCCAATCCGTTTGTCAGCCATCAGCTGCCTGACATTTGTATATAAAACATTTGTAATATAAAAGAGCGATTCTTGCTTACAATAGCAACTTAACTATCTCCTCTGAAAAAACCTTTGTATCCTAAAAGTATCGAGTATCCTAAAAGTCACACTTTCTCTTTCATGAACAGTTTCAAGTGTCAGAGTTCAACAAGGCTACAACAGCTAACAACAGTTAACAGAGGCTATCAGCAGCTAACAGAGGCTAACAGCAGTGTTTACCAAGAGAAAAGTTCAGGATATCCTCAACAACTCATCTTAGTATCGCTGTCATCAAACAGAACTGAGCTTCACAAACGCATCGACTTATATTGAACTCCTTTCACAAAGTTTAACAGCCTCCCTTTCGCTGTTCGAGAATTGCACGTATAAGGCACCCACCACACTGTGGAGTCATTACATTACAGTAGTTGGGATAAAAATCCTATTTTGACTAAGCGGTCCTGACAGAACTACCAAATCAAACTAGTTTTCACAATAATGCATACAACAAAGCACAACACACTTTTCGCCTTCTACACAATGTAGTCATTGAGTTGTGTGGCAGTGACATATTTTGTATATTGTATTGTCCCTGTCCTCGAATGTTTATTTACAGCTTCTTCTGTTAGCTCCGTGGCTGTCTTGACACAATCGTCCCAAGAATATGCATCGCTTCCTTTGCATGTGACACAAATATAGTGACAAGAACACCACCTTTTGTTACAATCAAACAAAATTACTGAAAGTGACCAGGTTAGTAACTGAAACTTAACATTGAATTCTTACCTTGCAACTTCAATGCACAAAGACAGGTCCAGTCTCAACAGAGACTTGCCGTAGGTTTCCTTTTTTGCACATTCAGGTTTTGAAAAGTACAGAAAAACTAAGTGGGCTATTTCGCCTCATTTTCATTGTTTCATTACGAATTCAATCTGGAACAGATAACCAAAATAATGGCAGCACTGTCCTAACACTTGATTTTTCCTGTGGATAGTGTCTCATAATATGAGCACAAAACCAGAAGAACTTTAGCCAAAAAGCAAAAACAATGTACTGTGTGCACTGCATAGTCCAAAACTGCAGAGCTTTTAATTTGAGCCAACAGAAACCATTTAATCTTAGGTGTCATCAAAGCAAGGCAAGGAAGCGTAGAGGCCACACAGCATCTGTATCAAACCAATTTACACACAATCCTACCTGAGCTGAAAATAGCCCAGTGAAGCACATTTTGCTGCTTAACTACACAAAATAGAATATTCAACATATCAGGTTTTGATACAGGTGGCAAGCTATCAAATTACCTTGGCAGCCTCACTGTATTTTAAGTCGCTTAATATTATACAGAAAGGCAAATTGAATAATGTGTCCATTTATATTTTTCTCAAGGGAAGCAAAAGCAATTTATCCACACTGCATAAAAGCAACTCTCTTTGAATACAGTGGATGTTGATGCATTGGGCCTTTTTCTGAAAGCTGTACAACCATCCCAGCCTTCTCCACTACAATAGATGTATATTCTAGGTTAGGCATCGAGCCCCTGGTGCTTGAACACAATGAAGCAATTTCCCTTCAGATATAGCTGGTAGTCACTGAACTACCTTTATTTTGAAACAGATAGCACTCTTTGACACAGTGACTGGAATAAAATGGCCAAAAGCGAGGCTGAAAGCCAGCACAGAGACGTAAATAAAGAAAAAGCAATGAAGTCAGTCACGAGTCCACGAGCATTCAGTTCTTAAATCTCTGTTTGGTTTCCTCATTTAGTACGTTTAGTATTTCAGCACTTATTTTGGCCCTGATCCATAATTTAACCAAGAGCTGATGCAGAGCACAACTTACTCGGTATAAACTTGCGTTATTGGTACATAGCACAGGGGGGTGGTGTTTTTTCCTCCCTTATTTTTGAAAATGCTGAATAAAGTTCTGCTTGGTCATTAAAATTCTGTTTTGTGGAGTAAACAAAACGACTTAGGTCCATAAACAACCTGCCAGCCGTTGCTAGTTGAGAGCTGCTACTAGAGTAAAAAAAAAAGAGAGACTCTTTGGGTGACAGTAAGGAACTGTATATATTTATCACTGTCAAATATATATAAAACCCCACCAAAGAAATAAAGGGACACATTTAAATGGTAAACAAACGTTTGCACCATCTCGAGATAAAACTGCTGATTCAATACGGCCCTCCTGAATTGTTTTCTGCTAACTCTGCAGGTGTGTGAAAGAGTCGTTTTTTGGAGGGGGTTTTGCCGGGCCATTTAAATGAATCAGTGTCATGCATGGCCGGCGCCATCAAGACTCGATGAATACTTCTGCACATGAAAAGCGAAGGTGGGGAAGATGTGGCAGTGAATCCATTAGCCTCGCTATGTCTCACTGACTCCATTGTTTTACTCGGTTTCCCGGCAGCAGAGGATTCACCTCTGCGATGCCGCTGCGCAGAGGAGAGAGGCAGGCGATGAAAAGAGTGAGCCCGGACCACACACCGATTTGAATGCGAGAGCAGTCAACAAAGAAAGGAAATGAGTGCTTGTTGTGGTTGTGTGGGTGAGCGGGTTGAGAGGGTCTGGGGGTGGTATGTACTGTAAATTGTAATTCACTATGAAGGACTGAGGTCACTGTGATCCAAGAGTGTGCACAAGACACACTAAAAACGATTTTGCTTTGGGATAACAGAAGCCTCTGTGCCTATCAAAACACAGACATCCTAACATCCTAGCCTATGAGGACGTAATCATTGCTTACAATATTACAATATTGTTCTATACCACAAGTTATTACATAGATCACACCCTTCCCCAACCCTGCCTCTGATTTCATGTATAATCTATTGAAGTTTCATGACGGTAGTTTCATGGTTTGATATTTTATTGGACCAAAATTTGTCTCATGACAGGCGGATTACTTATACCGCCTTATTTGCCAGTGACTGCGAGTCATTAGTACATTTTCTTTTGTGGATGTAAGAATAATTTTGAGCCTCATCCTTCAATACAGCTTAAACAAAAAGTATCTAACACAATGGCAACACACAGTCACTTGGAACATCATTCATATTGGATGATTTTGCAGTGGATAATTAAGTGCCAATACCTGACACACTGTGTACTCAGTATAAAACCTAGTGCGAAAGAAGAAAGTCGGGGTGATTAATGGGTATGTCGGTCATTTAATTTAAATAAGGGTAAGCAAGGTTTATGTCCTGTCAAAATAGATCATAGAGCAATAGCTGAAGGATGTCATCATTGCCCTTTTTTCTTGGCTTGTTAACTAAAACCTTCCAAGCAGAGAAAGAGCTCATTACATTTTTGGTGTGGATTCATGTGTTCTTCGAGTGCTCTAGTTTTTAACCTAACCAGAAGCAACTTCTGTCACACGCTCTGATCGTTCTGCAAACCAGTGGCATTGTCAGCAGAGCAAACACGGCACAGCCAACCTTCATGTAATTTCAAAAAATTGGTGGTCAGTCTGTAACTGCATCGAATCTGGTGGGAAGCAACCTGTTTCAAAACGATCGTTGTCCAACTTGGACTGACTGTAGTCACTCTGAAACACATTGGGAAAAGTTAATTGTCTAAATAATAAAGGCAGACTTCCAACTTTGCTGATGAGTGCAAATGCGGCTCTTCACAACTTCACCCAACTGGTTGGCAACTGGTTGCATTCTGGTTATAATACTGTATGAAAGCAGGGTTGCTGAGCAAGCACCTATGTCAAGTTGAAGTTAAATCTCCATCCAGCAACAAGTAGAGGGATTTGAATTTTTTTTTTGTCAAATCACCAAGGTTCTGCCTGGACTCTGAATATAAGTAGGTAACGTGAATGTCTCTGTTTTATACACAGCAACAGCTTTGCAAGACACAATAACAAATGTTCAGTTTTCTATGATGTAATACAATTAATTACTGTATATGGCAGCACGGTGGCACGGTGGTTAGCACTGTTGCCTCACATTGGCAACAGTCTCATTGTTCTTTTGACGACCAAAGTCGCTTTGAAGGTGGCATCTGGCTGTGAGGGTTTGCAAACCCAGTCCAACCACATAAGATCATTTTGGCTGTGCCACCTTCTCCAACCACTGTTTGCCTTAGTGCTACTGTAGGATAATGTGATATTGTAATATGTATTAAAGAAAGAAAGTGAACATCAAATAATCAGAAAATAGAACCCTGGAACTTCCCGACGCTCATATCGCCAGCGTTTAATTTAAATGGAAACCTGTGAAGGTGTTGAAAGCTCAGTTGTTGTGCTCAACTAAAAGTAGACTGTTTGCAAATCTTTACAGCAGAGGGAGGTGAAAAACAAACTAATTAAAACATAGCAGTATTCCAACTCTACTGAGGTACAGTTCAGGTACAGCTGAGGCTCCACTACATGCTGTAAGTAGACTTACCTTAGGCATATGTTGGATGTAAAGTGTAGCTCCTTTCCATTCCCCAATTTTTCATGGCTTAGTCATGATATCTGATTGACATGCAACCTCCTGCTCTGTTAACCCAACACTGTTTATGAATGCATATGAATTTACAAAAACAATAAAAGGTGAAAATGTCCTAACACAACAGTTAAAGGTTACAAAATTGCCTTTGGTTGACGTGTGGACTATTTTTCTGGAAAGCCTGGTTAAATGTGATCGCTTGGTTGAGCTGAGACTACGAACACAAACCAGAAGCTTGCCTACAGATTCTGCATATTAATATGCAAATTTCTTCTTATAGGGATTAAGCTATTATTGAATGCAAAATACAATTAAGCAATCACGCTGGGTATAATCAGATACTCACTACAGGGACTACAGGGACTTGCACTGGGATTTTATTATTCCCGGTTTAAACTAATTTATTTTTGTTCATAGCTGAACATATGCGTCAAACTTTTTTTTTCTGTTTCTAATGCAATGATAGTGCCCACTCACAGGTGTGAAAAGGCCTCCAATCCACCACAGCCACTGTGGCTCCCAGGGTATGTGTTTCTTAACGCTTTCCACACATTTATATCTTACCTTCCATTGGTGATTGTGGTCATTAAGAGCAAATTGCTAAGAAAACTCCAGATTGTGACACTGGGCAATCTTTGTTCTAGCACCAGCTGAGCTGAGCTTTAAGGGATGCTCTTGACATTTCTGTTCAGCTGAAGCGCTGATTGCAAATAATGGCGTTGGAGCCACACGCAGATGAGAGATGGACAAAGTTAATGATAGCAGTGTGGGACAGAGTATGTTAGAGACACATTCAGGACTTCAAAATGTCAGGGTTATCAGGGAACAAAGAGGGTGGTTGATAAATATCTGATAAAAATTCAAAAGAGATGATGAGAAATATTTAAATGAACAGACTTGAACAAAAAAAGGAAACTTGTAATGATTAATTTGATTATGAAGACTGTGAAAGACAGGGAGACAAAAGCCATTCGACATTAAAGACTAAATTAATTTAGTTTCTCACGAGCTGTGCAAGGAGCGACGGTGGCGTGCAGCTCTGGATTTGAGCGATGTTCTTCCGCAGCCATTTGCAGTGGACAGGTGTAACAAAATGAAGGCCTGATGGGAATGAACAGGCGAGGAGTGGAACTTGCAGAGTGCGGGAAAGGTCAGGCAGAGTGATAAACTCTTTAGGTCAGATCTCATCAAACAGAGCACTGATCACTCTGCTGTAGGGATCTGTCGAAACAAACCTGTATCTTTGCTTAGTACACCTGTTTGTCTACACAACGTTGCTATAAAAACTAGGGAGGTAGCTTTACAAAGTAATAAGCTGTTCTATAATGTGTGCACACAAACACACATCCATGTGTGCCAGCCATTGTCCAATCTCAAATGAGGCCTGCGATCTGACACACTAGGTTTTTCTGCTAAAGACTACAGCTACAGGATGGGTGTCGCAGTCCTAAATGAGTCCAAGTGTCCAAATGGGAAAACTGTGGTTCCTAAATGAGGCATTACTAAAAGAATTTAGATTCCTCCCACTGCACACAGAGAGGCTAGAAAATAATATTTTATTTAGAGTTTAATTGCGGCTTCTGGCCCCGAGTGCCCCATCAGACAAACCATAATGGAATCTAATATGATCGAAATGATAACTGTGCTTCTCTGCGTGATCCTCGAGCATATGGCACTACACGCATTTGTCCTTTTCTCTTACAGAAAAAAAACAACTTACACGCGTGACACTGAGTGCCGCACTAACAAGACAGATATATTAAGTCTGCCCGATTATCACAGACTGGAAAAAGAAGCAAAGATTAAAATACCAGTTTTATTGCAGTGCAGCTCTAAAGGCTCAAAGAGCCAAAACAAGAACATGATGTCAGTGAAAGTGGAAGTATTCACAAGAATGCAAATTAAAGGGGTAAATGAACATGAAACAGGCTGCTGAGCTTAGTCCTGTACAGTTTTAGACCATATTTTCTATATTTGAGGAAAAAACAAAGGCATTAAGTTGTATCTTATAAATAGTCCAACATGATGTAACTGGTTGGGGTTACTTTTAAAAAGTGACAGAGAGACAAATTAAATCCATCCATCCATTCTCTTCCACTTATCCAATTCAGGTTTGTTATATTATTACTGTTGCTGTGAACGGTCTAGTGGTTAAACATATGCTTGGTAAGTAAAATGCTGCTGGTTTGCTTCCAGCTGGAGAAACAAATCTGCGTTGGGGTTGTGTCAGGAAGGGCATCTGGTGTGCAAAACCTCTACCAAATAAAACTTGAGGTGCTACTGTTATAACCCCTCGTGGGAGGTAAAAGTAGCATATTGCCACTGTTTCAAAATACACGCACCAGATTGTTCAATGCTGTCCTTTTTGCTTAATGTTCCAAAGTTTGTGGCAGGAATTAGTTCAGCTAAAACTCCTGAAAAATTAGCCTTTAGTATGTTAGCAATCACTATGTTTCTAGTTTGTTTGTTTTTTTAAGTTTGCCTGCTAATGCTAGCTAGATAAACTGTACAGGTGCAACTCCCAAACACACATATCAGTGGGATGGACTAATAAAACTAGAATTTCACTCTTTTGCTTCAGTTTTGGTGAGTGAAATTCTAGTATTTTGTTCATCTCTGTTTGCCTGCAAACTGCTAGTGAACCATCCAGAGTTGAGGAACCAAAACTGGCAAACAAGCACACCTTGGTACTTAAAGTTACCTGATCTACATCAGATGTTATAATGTTATCATGTTGCCTAGCAAACACCTACGAATGGGCTGAAATAATTTATTTGTAGTGTTTACAGGTGTCTACAACACCTCAAAAAGGCATCAAACATATTTCAAACAATAATATTTCATTTATATTCACAAAATGTAATTATACAAAATATATGCTGACATCATCAGGTTGCCTACCAATCCCCTAACAATGGCCTAAAATCACACAACAAATAATACTGAGGCATGGGAAGTAAATTTTAATGATTGTGGCTAATGTGGCTAATTGTTTGATCTAATAATAAGAGGAGGAGTTTCATGAGGAATGAAATATTTCCTGTATCTATCTTTGTGGCACTAGAGCTGAATCAGTCTTTTAGGCTACGTTCACACTGCAGGTCTTAATGCTCAATTCCGATTTTTTGATCAAATCCGATTTTTTTGGTCTAGTTGTTCACACTACAAATAAAATGTGACAGCAAACACGCTCTAGTGTGAACGGTTCACGGCCCTCAAAGTGGCCCGCATGCGCAAAAGAAGACATCACACACAACGCGCTCTGTTTACGGAAGTAAACATGGCGGCTACAGAGCCAGTAGGTGATGTTGCAGCAGTCTATCAATTTCTCCCCATATGCTCAGTTTCTGTCCATTGACTCGCCCCGTCTCCAGTTTCCGCCGCCATGCTTTCCTGTTTGTCTTCTCCGGCGCTGAAAATTGGCGTCTGTCTTGTGTCAGTGACGTAAAAGACAGATTTAATGCGACATGACCATTCAAAGAGCGGTCGCTTTCTAAACATCGGACATGTATCGGATTCCGCACCACATACGAAAGTGACCTAGGTCGGATTTGAAAATATTGGACTTCGAAACTGTCATACCATGATCGGATATGGGTCGCATATGGTTACGCCTGCAGTGTGAACGTAGCCTTACCAGATGTAAGAAGGGTATGTAGTTAATAAGAGTGCCCTTTAAACATACTGCTGTATTTTTAACAGATTCAAAAAGATTGTATGTGGTAAAATGAAAATTAATTTTAAATTGATATGGGGAGAGAAAAAAATATGCTCTTACAATATCATTTAATTTCTAAACTGCAGTAAGGTACCATTTGACCATTTGTCCCCTGATAATTGGTACAACTGACTGCCTGTAAGAACCATGAGCCTCCGGTGAAGTCTATGCTGCAAATAAATGGCAAAAATTGCTCCGGCACCAGGAAAAACAGGAAAAACCATGTGACTTCTCTGCTCATTATAGCATGCCTCACTGTGAAGCCTCAAGTTTCACCCACAGCCAGGATTTATCATGGAGGCTGGTGTCCGTTTGCTTTACTTCCAGCTGCAGCTGTGATGAATTCCTCACAAGAGTAGCCTTTGACTTCAACCCTTAGTGCAAAAGGAGTTCAGATAGAAAGGATAAAATGGAAAGCACACCCAGCAACGCGGAGGCCTGGCCGGGATCTCAACAAAAGGATAGCGAACTCATCAAAAGGTCAACACTACAAAAGTAACATAAAAAGAATGTTGTTTTGACATCACTCTTTTTAAAGTCAGTCTCATCCATTTTATTCATAAAGGAGAAGATAACAATACGAGGAGACAAGACCGCCCGAGAAGTGATTGTCAGGAGGAGGGAGGCATGCGGCAAATGATATGACACACTTCCAAAGGCATGCTGGCGGAGACAACAAATCCACCCACATCTTTATCTGTGATCAAAGGAAAGATTTATGATTCTCTGCATTTGTAGTCAACTCTCCTTCCCCCTATCTCCCAGACTTCTCGCACATTATCTCTCTGAGTTAGGGCTATCAGAATGAATTTGCCAGCCGACATTTTTGACCCTCCACCAACGCATCGTTGAAATTTCCCCAGAGTGACACTTTCATCAGGCCACTTACTTTCTTGACCTTCTGCAACTTGTGCCCTTACTATGGTATAAACACAGCTAATGCGCTATGCCTAAGAGTCTCGAGGCTTTCTGTCTCACCCGCTTCTTTGGACTGACAGGTTGCAAGTTGGATGGATGGAAGCAGTGTCTGAGACACTGATGGTTGTACTAGATGGGGAAAACTAGATGGTATATTGAGCTAGATGACTTTGTTAATAGGTCCAAGTTGTCTGACCATAGTGATGGATGTGATGGATGAGAGTCTGTGATTGAGCAATTATCAGAAACCCTAAACAGTGTCTAGAAAACACGAATATAAATGTCATATTTTATGAGTCAGTCCCTTAAAGAATACAATGACTAATCTTAAACCCTGTGTCAGGGATGCAATGTGATAATTCAAGCCAAAGGATAGTGTTCGCAAACTTTTTTATTTGGCCATCAGAGGACTTAAAAAAGATGCATCAGGAAAAAAAAAGGATATGTGAGCTAAATATTTGCAACATGAATCATCAACTGAGTTATTTCATGAACTCAAAAACAAACTATAAAAAACAATGAGCCTTTATGAAAACCCAGCAAGGGTGATTCATTTCATAGTCTCCATATTCTCTCTTCTAACTTCTATTTCTTCCCTGTTCCATCTGCCCCAAAAGACATTCGATTCTCAAATTCATACATCATGAAATCTGGACAAACAGTCTCTCCATTAAGTACTACTGAGAACTACTGAGCAGTCCGCAACCTTTTTCATTACCACTATGAGCTTCAGGATGTTAGATTTAACAGATTTAACATCTTTCATAAAGTGGCTCTACAGAGGGTTAGGTACATGCTATGTGCTACACGATAGTGCATGTGCCTGTATTCAATTGAATTGAATTGAATTTTATTGATATAGCGCCAAATCACAGCAACAGTCGTTTTATACTGTAAGATAAAGACTCTACAAAGAAAACAGAGAAAAACCCCCAAAATCATATGACACCCTATGAGTAGGCGCTTTGGTGACAGTGGTAAGGAAAAACTCCCTTTTAACAGGAAGTTTTACTTCCTGACAAAATTAAGGTTAAAAAAGTAAGACTTATACAGCACTAGCAATAAAAGGAGAACTTCAGATTTAGATATTAAAAATAGAAATAACACTGATAATACTTAATTAATGGTAAATGATAAGAGGAAGTATTTAGGTATTTTACTCCTGCTAACTGAATAGTCAGCTAACATGGATGAAGTTGCGTGGACTATTTGCCTATGTACAGTATGGCTAAAGGGAGCAACACAATGTGTGCACTAATCTAAAAGTCAGAAAACGTTAGGTGTGTGGATAATACATGCAATGCTAGCACCAGCAGTCTTGTTTTCCTTTAGGTTAGCATCCCAATGCTTGTGCAGTAAGTGTTTTTACACTGCTTTGGCTGAATAGCTATTTGTCTGTTTATTCTTACACAGTCTATACAACCATTTATTTTCTACATCAAAATACAGCCAAACCGCACTGATTACATGAGATGTCATCTGTCCCACTTTCCACCCTGCTTGTTTACTGCATCCATTATGTCCATTAACACAGGGGGAGTGGGGCTGCCAAGGCTGGTAGTGACCGGTGGCTACGTAATCTAACAGTGAACCAATATCATGCAGCAGTGATGTTAATGACAAACCAGTATTTCTCTCGAGCAAAACACGAATAGCTGTATTAAATGGTTTAGTTGACTACTCCCTTAGCTCCATGGCTTCTCGCACAAGCACCTCAGCTTTTATTTATTTATTTAGTTTTTTGGAATCCTCATGCTTGGTATTAAAGCATGAAAATACAGATATGGCCCAGCCAATAATCAATATTTCAGGATCCATGCACCAGTATTTTTTGTGGGCAATAATCAATAATATCTAGAACTATGTCTTTATTTTCCATCTGCAGTTGTCTTGATAACTGTTAAATGCTCTCTGTCGAAATCTCTCCTCTCTCAGAAATTATGTTCACATAAAGATTACAAGGACAAGAGTTAAAAACACATTCATAAGCAGCTCTTTGTCATCGTCGCAGTTCTTTAAACCCATTTCAGCAGATCTTCTCACCAAAAAATAGACCATATTGTAATAGACCATGTTGTCTGAGAGCTGCCCCTTTCATTCATGGAAAGAATAGCTTACCAGCAAGAAATGCATTAGCACAGCTAACTACTCAGACGGAAGAAAATTAGAGTGACAGTGCACTATCATTATGTAAAGTTTATTTGGGCGGGCAGGTTGACTCACAGCACACTTTCATCCACAGTGACAGCCTGGCAGAGTTTCTGCAGAGAGAGGAAGAAGCAAGGCAACATCTCGGGATGCACCAATTGTGAAATTCTGGGCTGCTGCCGATACTTTTTTGTTGTTTTGTTTTATTTTTCAAGGTATTTATTCACCCTGGAGGTATTTATGTAATTTTTCCTCACATGAATATACTTTTGCAACTTGAGCCACAACCTTCCTACACAGCCACTTGTGTTAATCATAGGGATGCACCCACATATTGGCTGAATATCTGTATGGGCAGATATTTCCCTGTTGCCTCAAGTCATCAGATAAGATGGCAGATATTTATATGTTGTGTGATATTAATTTAGTGCAGGCTAAAAACAGGAAGTCTTTAAAATACTTCACCTACTCCGCATAAAATTCCTTTTATTCTGTTTAAAAACCTTATGCCACACCTCACGTTTTGCTAGGAAAATGAAAAATAGGTGCATCGATTTACTGAAACACGTAAATATAATAGGAAATACAATAAGGTAACTATAGCAAATATTTTGTATTTGAATACCTTTATTCTTTCACACAGTCTGAACACAGATTTCTTGTCATTTCTTTAAGTAGACTTCAGGAATAGTTCTCCAGTTTTCTTGAAGGACATTCAAAGTTCTTCTTTGGATGCTGGCTGCCTTTTGTTCTTTTCTGTGTCTCGATGATCCCACACTGCTTCATTAATGTTGAGGTTCAGGCTCTGGGGAGGCCAATCCATGACTGTCTGTGTTCACTGTGTGTTTACTTACTAAATAAGACCAGTTGTCACTGATTTCCAGTTCAGTTCTTGTGTAATCTAGCACACCTCAGCCCTTGCTAACTGTTTTTTGCCATAAACAATGTCTTCTTGACAGCCAGCCTTCCACTGAGTCCATTACTGATGAGGCTTCAGTGAACAGATGGATCCATTGAAGGACCAGATGCATCTCTCAGGCCCTGTGTCAGGTCTTTGCTGTATGTTTTCTTATTTTATAAAGACATGACTTTCAGCTACTGATCATCTGCTGTAAATTTCTTTTAGCCTCGATACTTCTTTTATCCTCCACTGTCTAGTTTCCTCAATTTTTTTATGGAAACACTGCATAGCATGCTGTTTGGGAATCACCTCTTTGGTGCCAAATATTATTTTCTGTCTGTTACACTGTGTTATCTTTTGAATTTAACTACAGAAATGGGAACAAAGATGTTTCTTTGTGACATGCTGCTAGTAAGTGGCTAAAGAAAACGTTGGTTCTTTGCTAAGCTATATGTTATGAGTAGACACAATACCAATTTATCACTTACGTTATGTGCCTTTTTTGTGCTTGAATGATTCATAGATCAGTGTTAATTGGCGTAACAAACAAAAAACATTCCTCAGAAAACGGTCAGGTACAAGAACCGGACTGAAAATCACTGGAAAAAGCAGTCAATGTCCAAAGAAACACATTGAAAGACCTTCAGAAACCCTGGAAACTATTGCTCAAGAGCACTAAAAATTTTCCACAGTACTGTATTTGCCTGGAATGAGTAAAAACAACAAAATAAAATTGAGGGAAAATAATGTACTAGCATCAGGTAAAGGCCAAACTTATTTTAAACATGGGCATCAACCAAGAATTTCATAATAGGTGTATCCAAGATAACTGCCTCGCTCAAGAGCAGTTAGGATGCATAATTGAACTAAGAAGTAAACATGCTCTATGAGTTGCTTTCAGGTCTCACGTGCAGCATGTCCCTCCCGCTTTGGGGATTTAAAAACTCTTTTAACCACATATAGCCTTCCTTTTCCATTAGCTATCACTGCCCTAAAACTTCATATTGGTTTTCTAGCAGACTGGAACCAATCTGCAAAGCAGGAAGTCTTCCCCAAAGCCAGCACCAGACTATCTCTGTCTCACAAACAGCTCAACAACCCTTTATTTGTGCTTCCATTCCTATACTGCTGTTGCAATAGCGTGTCCTTGCAAGAGAGGAATACACAATGTATATACACAAGGCAAATATGATCATAATACCCTGCTGCAGACATGACTATATATATCTAATCATGAAAATGTAAAAAGTCCATTCAGTTTTGTTAAAAATAACAACTAAGAGTAAAAAGGTTCTTAGAACTGCAAGATGGCCTCAGCTGTTGAATAAAACTGGCCTTTTTACTCTGTTTAGTTTTTCTTTTTGCCCACACTGTAGCTTTTACCTCTGGGTTAAAAACCATTTAAGACATCCAAGACAGGTTAAACCTGATTCGAACCTGAGCAGCTTTGTTCAAGAGGAACATTGGCCTCAATTTTTACAGGATTATTGTCTGAAAATCGAGTAAACCCAGGGTTAATTGTTACCAATGTGAACCAAGGGTTAGGGTTCAAAATGACAACTGAATCACATTTGCATTATTCAGTCAAACCTGCTAAATTAATTTCCTCTTTCTGCTTGCTCTTTTTGTAGCACAAGCCATTATAAAGGCCTTGTAGTGAAAGCTTGCCTCCTGTCCTTCAGTTAAGCCATGGTTAATTTGAGTAATTCACTTTACTTGTTGTCCATTTCCCTCTAAAGAATTAAGAGATGAAGCCTGCTTTCCATTTCCATTACAATTTAGCACAGCCATGACATATACCTTAATAAATCAGCAAGTAATTTGGATGCACTTTAGTTTAGACAATGCTGAAAAGGAAAAATAAAAAGGCTAAAAGAAATATGATGCATATGTCAGCAGCTTAGAGACATCTCTCGTATCAAATAACAAAAAACAGAATTTAGGATAACAAGCATAAACGCGACAGAGCCAGATAAGAAACTGTCAAAAACTCGAGAACACAAGATGGTGCTATAAAGAACAATCAAATCAAAAAGTGAACAATAACCCCTAAAAAACCCAAAATTAAATAAATAAATATAATAAGTCTGAAGATGGAAGCAGGAAGGACATTTTTGTGTATATGTGTTTGCAAGATGCTGAGTTAGCTGGATGTGCTGGCTGCGTCGACAAAATGATTCCCCAGCTGAGCTATACTGCACAAATCTCTTGTAGAGAAAGAAGAGTGAGTTACTTTAAATCAGCACTGCAGATTGTCAGCACGCCTGGCGCTCAAAGGATGAACATGTGAACAGAGAGAAACTAAACTTTTTTGACAGATTGGAGTTGAAATTATTTAAGCATTTCTCAGAGGTAGAGTTGGTGGATCAACTGATCCGGCCTACTTTAATTAAAAGCTTGCTGAGGCACAGAAGCAAACTTTAGACAGGTGTTTTCACAATTAATGTTGTAGGTTTCTGTGGCGGGTTTAAATTCTTTGTTGCAGTATTGCAAACAAAAAAGGTGATGTTGCCATTTCTACCTAAAATGCTCATCCGGTGAGAAAAGAAGCAGCAAATTAGTTGAGATTTACCACTAAAAACAAAAGTTACTCAGGCGATGAAATGAAGGAAAGAGAGGTTACTAACAGACAACATATTTCCGCTTCCCATGCCTTCCCATGTGATTTAATGTGACAACCTTGCACAGCTGACTTCCTGTGACATCTTCATGTAGCATATTTATGAAACTGCAACTCGAGACACACACACACACATGAGCTGAAGTATGGAAATGTACATCATCAGGCTTAGCATTAGTTCAGTCAGGCTAGCTCAACCACAATCAGCTCATCTCAGTCCATATAGCAGCTGATGGTTCAACTGATTCCGGTTATCCGATTCAGCCTGGGCAGGTTGTCGATCTAATACACAGAGACAGACAACCATTCATATGTTTACATTCACACCTACAGCCAACTGAGAATTACCAGTTAACCTATCTCTGCGCATTTACACCATTTAATGTTTACTGTGGCCCTACAGTGTAGTTGTTAGCACGTTAGCAAGAGCAAACATAAATTTGTGGGACTGTTACATCAGGAAGGGGTAAAAACAGAATCTGCCACCTTAAACAGGTGTATCCATCTGCTCTACTGACCCCTTGTGAATAAGTGAGCAGTTGAAAGAACCTTTTGTTTACCCTGTCCAGAGCATCACTGCAAGCCGCTTTGCAACCCTCCTCTACTACTGGTGTTTCTTAATTATTTAGTCCCAGAATGCCTGCTCTGTTATATAGGGCTGTCCTTCAAACAGCAATAGGATTACTTGATATTTTTTGGGTGTGTGTAAATGTTGCATGCACAACAAAAAACCCTAAAGGTATGGATTACAACATCAGAGATTTCATTAGAGGCTGCAGATCTGCTTGACCAGAGTACAAATAAAGTCAGTCAGCATAAAAACAGACCTTTGCATACCACATTAGCCTGTCATAGCTGCGTTGACTGGCTTGTAAAAACACCTTAAGTAAGTAAATATAAAGTATTACACTATTCCCAGAAGAAAACAGCAGCAAACACAATCACGTCAGTAGCTTTCACTCTGGAATTGCCAAATAAATGTTGAGCCTGTGAGGGCAGCTGGAGTCTGGGGTTACACGTATGTTTTTGGGACAAATTTCAGTTTCTCCTGATGTTAATCCAACTTACAACCTTCTTTTTGGGAATTGGAGGTTAAAGAAATATGTGTGTGTGAAAAAGGTTAGCCTGACTAAGAGAAGTGGGTTAGTTGTGGTTTAAAGACCGTGTGGTTGTGTAAAGTGGCCTATAGAGACTTAAGTGCAGACGCGTAGTGCAAGCATATCAGGCCTAGATGGATAAGTGAGACTGGCAGCGGCGTGACTGCGCATGTTCTGTCTGTGCGCATGGATGCATCAGTGTTATTCTGAATGCGTTAAGCGTGTGACTGTCACAGCAAAGTGAATGTGTGACTGTCATTTGGACAGCTGAGACCTGCCGCGTCCTGATGTTTGCACAGCCGCCCACTCCAATATGTCTGCAGAGCCATGAGAAAGCTCAAAGCAAAGAGAAAAATATTCAAGCAAAATGTTTTCCACAGGCAATGATCCCTGTCTGTTTGATAGCTCAAAAGCTTAGAGAGACACACACTTATAAATAACTACAAATATGTGCTTTTAGAAGGACATGTAGATGTACAAACAGATATATCTATTGGCACACGAGTACCAAGCACCAACACAAATTGGCACACAAGTACAGATAGATATACACACTCAAAAAACAGCAATTGAAACCAAGAGAGCCTATCTATGATTTTGAATCAATTGTGGCCAGTTTTGGAGAGGTTACACTTTTCCTCCATGATGCTCCAAGCAAAACAAGCCTGTGTTTTCTCTACTCTGGTCTTATCTGACATCTATACACTTTATTATCTGACACCTGCAGCTGTACGCTGCCGTTAAGAAAGTGAGATGTTCAAGAAAATGAACATTTCTGACTTAAGGCCATTTTGGAAGCAATCACAGCAAGGATAAATGAGCAACTGACCCCTTTGGCTTAATCCAAAGAGGTTAATGCTTTAAAGATGGAAGACTTCCAAGCAATAAAACTGGAGAATATTCGGTTGAAGTTTCACTTAACATTTAAATGCACAACCCTTAACACCTGAACACTCTTACTGACATTTAAATACAACCACTGCCATAATCATGTGAAAACTTTCAATTAAAATGAGCTTTTAACGGCTCCTGTAACACAAAACATGCATCTACACATAATATTATATGCAATATAACATTGCATATAATATAATGTGTGAATGTTATATGACATTTACCTTTCAGACTTGGGGAAAAAAACGTTACCTTCATCAGTCAGCCTCGTGTTGGGACAATGAACAGCTATCTCAGTCAGGACAAGTTGCCAATAAGAACTTTGTAGAAAGCTGTCATATCTAAAAACATCCACTATGGCCAACTTTCTTTTTAAAAAAATTCCTGTTGAAAAATGTGATTAACCCCTCCAACTACTCCCAGGGGAGCCAAAAACACCATACTACTGTCACCATGCCATTTGCTACCAGTTGGTTTTACCAACCTTCACACTCCTCCACACCCAGAGCACTTGTTCTGGAGCAGTTGGCACCACGTGCAGTGGATCACCTCCATTGCATTTAGACAATGACCCTTCAGGAAGAGTCAGGAAGAGGACTGTCAGGAACCAGGCAGTATGTGTGAGTAGTACATTTTGGATTCCAATTAAACAAAATTGACAAAATTTAACCACAGAACCCAAAATAGCATAAATGAATTGAGAAAAGTAGCTACTAA
The DNA here is from genome assembly GCF_057382185.1 of Mchenga conophoros. Lineage (NCBI taxonomy): Eukaryota > Metazoa > Chordata > Actinopteri > Cichliformes > Cichlidae > Mchenga > Mchenga conophoros. The sequence continues at coordinate 38,580,165 of NC_140547.1, read as the reverse complement.
ACTGGACCCAAGTCAAAATGAGGCAAACTAACCTAACAGATAAGACCATATAAAGATAGCCCATGCTACGAGACACATAAAAGGGGGACACACTAACACAAATAATAACAACAAATAATGTAATACAGCAAGTCACCAACTAAGTTTTACAAACCAAAATTAAATGATCACTCCATGTATGATCACATTTCAAAAAAGCTAAATTATGTAAATTTCCCTATTCTATGTCTCCTACCATTGGATTCCTCTATTTCCTGTTTGTTTTGTACAATAAGACCTCTCACCCTGCTCCCACTTCTTCACACAAAATGTAAGTATTAGTACCAAATAAAAGAAACATTAGAAAACAATGATCCAACATAGAGGTGGTGTTTGAAAGTAAAGCGTGAATTAGATTTAGACGGGAAATCTACATCCTAACTTACGACATAACCGGAAACCCCTCTTAACACTACACCACAAGCTTCCACAGCATTCAAGTTGTTGCAGGCTGTGTCAACCTGATGAGTGAGGTATACGCAGGGGCGGATCTAGAGAAATTTTCTTGGGGTGGCATAGAAATCAGATGGGGTGGCAAAAATCAACATTATGCAATATTTTCAATTTTAGAATTTATATTCAGTGTTAATTGTGGCTAGGCTCAAAGTGTTAATGCTAGGTTATTTTAATAAATACTGTCACATGCAAAACTAGGGTGGCCTTAGGGGTGGCAAGAGATTATTCTAGGCTGGCATATCCCACCACTGTAGATCCGCCCCTGGTATATGTTAGGTTGCGTGGTTAAGGCGTACTATTGAAAGGGGTTTCTAGCCATGTCATAAGCTGCGAGTTAGTTTTAAGTGGGATTCATGCTTAAGCGGGAAATCTATGTGCAAAGTTAGAAATATCAACACTGAAAGCTGGAAGACTGGTTGCGTGGCAATGTCCTTGTGATAACGAGCAAATCAGAGGTGAGTGGGATAAGTGGTTGGGAAAGGCGTGATCGTCAATGCAAATTTCAAGTCTGTTTGAAAGATAACTTGGTGTTTGACCACTGCAATTGGAAACGGTCAGATAGGATATTCCAACTAGTGGATGTTGGCCCAGGATTTCCTTGACTTTTCATAAGTATGTTCGCCAGAACTGTGAACCTGTTACCATTCACCATATAATCACTACCCTTGGGGTAGGGTTACATTAGGATCATTTAAATAACATTTTTGCCTATTATATTAAACATGGAAAAGCTCACGACAAAAATGCAAGGTAGAGATGGATATATGAGACTTCATTTTAAAAATTTACTGCTTTTATAATTGCTTGTTTAGCATGTAGCTAGATCACAATGTAGTTGGTGACCTGGTGGATCTTAACAAGGTTACATAAAAACTGAAACATCGATGTTGTCTTTCAGAAGCAATTATATATTTCAGATTCAAAGAACTAAACAAACCAACACTGATGCAGTGGTCATCTCGTGCAGATAAAAAGAACAAAAAGAGGTTCAAAACAAAATAGAATAAAAAAAAAAAAAAGAACAGTTGTTGACAGCCTGCAAGTCGACAACCCTACTTCATTTTCTGACATATCGAGAGCACATTCACAGTGAGTTTAAGCCTCCATCCACAGTGGGCCTTGGAAGCCCACTCAAGAAACATTTCCATTACTGGAGAGACCAGCGGGGCACACTTGAGGGGAATCGCTGAAGCAGGAATGAATATTGAATCAAAAGAGGTCTGCACAGTGCAGCAATGCCAAACATACAGTAGACCTCTGCATGATGTACAACAGGCAGCAAGCACATGACCGCAGTGGTCTCTAATGTTTAAGCTGTAGGAACACGGGAGAGATGAGGGACGCAGTCAGACGGAAAAGTACGAGCGAGAGTAAGAACGGAGTCACTGACAAGTCCAGATGGCGCAAGCTGGACAAGAAGCATATGTGTGGAACCCAAAAGATATACAGGACAGAGCAGAAACCGGGGAGGCAAAGGATGATGCCTGGCTGCGATTGGTTTAGAAATGAACAAATGTGTGCCCTGTCCTTGGGATCTGTGTGGCTCTGGTGACAGGAGCATCCATGCCAGCAGCAACAGATGAGGGAGCAGGGGGTGCTAGAGTTGTCAGGCACCCCGACACCCACACATACAGCTCTTTGTGTGGTTGGGAAAGGCCTATTTGTCGCCGCAACAAGCGGTTTTAAATTTTACAAACTACACACAGAAAGCACTATATTAGAGCTCTGAAAAGGGTTTCTTTTTTTAAAGCAAAGCTTTTTCCTTTCAATCTAGTGTTTATTTTACTGGCAGATGTCAAGGCGATATTGCCCTCTTTGTCTCCAGATTCACTGGCATTTCTTTATGGGAAAAATGTCAAATATTATCTTTCACCGTGAGGGGATTATTTGAGTTGTGCGTGCAATGAGTCACATCTATGCACAGTGTTATGCTTACATAATTTAGGGTATTCAAATATTCGGTTTATTGACTTGCCCCGCATTTACAACGATCCTTACAAGTTTATATCCATATTCTGAAGACCCAAATATGATGAGCTGTGCTATGCTGATTTTAGCAAAAATGTTGAGGCATGTCATCACATTTTCTACTGATCCTGCAGCTGAAGCATATCTGTTTTTTTTTCTGCATTTCAAATATTTTTTTTGTCTATCTTTAGCACACAGTTGACACGGTGAGATATCAGTTATGTAACACATTTTACCATTGGCTCAGAACTTACGTTTTCCAACTTCACCTGCATCTACCGCTAACTTTCCCTTATGATGACGCAGGCCTACACCTAGAGATTTGGTTTTAATCTCTGGTGTTCGGTTGTGGGTTATACTTAAAGCGTGGGTGGACAAAGCAGCAGCAGCAGAAAAAAGTGGAGGTGGTTTTTTTTTTTTTTTTTTATCTGCAGAAGAAGAGGTTAGAGCCAGCTATGCTGTATTCTCTGCTTTCTGAGACGGCTGTTGGTAAAGAAATTGGTATCTTTGCCACTGAATGATTGCTGGATGTTGGTGCAAAATGTTGAGAAGAAAGAAGCGTCTGCACTCCAATTCGACGCTGGAAGCTTTTGTGCCGCTTCTATTGTAGCTGTGGTGGAAATGTCTGAATATAATATTGGGTTTTATGTTTGGGAACTTATACACCTGAAGAAATATACACAAAGGCAAAAAAATACAAAATAACTGGAAACACAACGAACGAACTGCACATCACTAACAGCTACTTGGTTACAGTAGAGCTATTTGGCTCTCTTGTTCACTGAATTAAATCGTTTCATCAAAACTTTGAAGAACTTACAGTAGCTCCTCAAAATTTCATGCAATCAATCCAGCCACCACGTCTTCTTACAATTCATTATTCCACAACTTATGGCCAAAACCCCCACAAAGCAATATTATTAATCTTGAGGAGGAGGGTAATTTATTTTCTCTGGCATGTAAAGATAATTAAACATGGGGGTGGACAGGATTTTGAACGCGCTCACTTATTGGTTGCTTCACGTCTTGGCATCTTTCCCAACACTTTAAGTCAACAAACATGTGCTCAACCAATAGACCACCTTCTGCTTATGTAGGAAGACCTAATTATTAGGGGTGCAACGATACACAAAATTCACGGTCTGGTTCGGTTCGATACTTTGGTGTCACGGTTCGATATTTTTTCGATACAAAAAATGTTCATGCTTTTTTAATTTGTCATTTATTAAAATTATAAATATATATTTTAACTCAAAAGTACAGTTTTTAAATGTAATATGATTTGATCGAAAAATCACTCATCTAGAGAGAGTTTATTACAGAGAAATGTCTCTTTCCAAAATAAAAGCTATACTATACGCTTCTTCTGGGCTATATTCTCAGCAGCATATTAAACATATCAGGTCCCCATAAGGAGAATCATGTGCTAACGGCTGTCTAAATGACTCGGGTAAAGTTTGTAGCATGCGTGCTTGTTGTTTTTGTCTGCTTCCACTTGTCTTTGCACTAGGATGATGTCGGCGTAAATGTGCAGTCATATTCGTTGTGTTCCCACTAGTGCTGTCAGCGTTAATCTCATTGAAATGACGTTAACGCTACAACACGGCAAATATCCGTTAACCATGAACTATGAAATGGTACCTATTGCAATAATAAGTAGCAATAAACAGTAGGGTATAACTGGACTGAGGGAAACTCTTCTTTGATGGTAAGTTGATATTTTGCATTTTTATTTGCCAGAAATTAGTCAGATATCAGTTAATTTTTTCCTATTTGTGCACATTAGACGGGACCTATTATGCTAATTTCCAACACCATGTTTTGAAACCGCTGTAGTTACAGTAACTGTCCATTATTCACACTTCACTACCACTGGGTAATGATAGATCTGATCTGCTGACTGGTCAATATCAACTCTGTTGACTGATCTAATGGTAGATAAGATGACATTTACAGGTGTCGGTGAGTGATGTTTATCAGCTGGTTAAATTAGCAATTTTTTGCTGGGAAAATCTTCAAAGCTAACCTTGAGAAGAGCTAAAAACTTAATTTAATTAACTATCTAATTTTATTATTATGAAGAATTTTTTTTCTCAGGTACTAAACGGGAACAACCAACAAACCCATGAGCCATATTCCTGCTTTAAGCATCAGTACTGGCCTAGAATTTCTTCTAGCAGCGCTTTGCAGTTCACTTAAATAATAGCAGAGAAAACATACAATATTTTGTCCCAGTATGTTTTTTTATAGCAATACCAGGATAAATCATAGCATGACAAATAAATGAATGTGACATGTGTTTTATTGCAATTCCAAATCCAGCTAGTTGATGATGTATTCTATGAACGATGGCAAGACTGTGGATGACCTTTGCTGACGAATGTAAAATAATGGTCTTATTCTGCATTAATATGCAATCATAGTAGAGAATAGAAAGTATATTGTCTTTAACTTCTAAGCTACATAATGAAAATCACTGGGTCTATAGCAGGTATCACAACAAGAGAACAGGTTGCAGCCAGGTGCTGCTAATCAAACGCATCTTAATCCAAGCAGGATGTGAAAGTCTCATATCTTTGTTTTCACATTATTAGCTCCAGTTTCTGGTCCCTTAATGCCCAATTTTATACATTTCAGTTTAATACTGCTCAGCTATAACCTAGATTGACACAACTTATTATTTGCTTATTACTTGGATATTACTTTGGTAATAACTAAGCTGACATTTAAAGTGCAACCTCTACAGTAGGAAATATTATGTGGAAAACATTTAAGGATTGGACAACCAAGCAAGTTCACTCCAAGGTCACATTGCACAATGCTCAGAGAAGCAGAAAAACCCCCCAGAGCTGCATGTCAGACTCTACAGGCCTCAGTTAGTGTGTTAATTGATAAATGTTAATGTCAGTACAATTAAAAAAAACAATACTGTCGACCACCATTGCTACCCCTCAGTCTCCTAGTAGATGCAGATATATTGTAGGTAGCATACCACACATACATCTGTGGTAATCTGAAAATCACATTGCATCATCAATTCACAACATTTTAAGAAAACTTGATCTCTGACCTTGAAGTTGAGATCAATGAGATTTAGATTTTCTCAGCACCCGTGGTATCAGTTTGAAAGTCTTACATTAAGGACCAGATCATTTTTCATGACATTTGGGTGTGGGTGTGCCTTCTTTTACCACTGACAAAACAAATGTTCTTTATACAAAGTTTAACCTAAAAAGAAAAAGAATCCCTGGATTTTTTTTTACTACAAGTTACAAATGCTTCATGCATCCTTGCTTTGATTTTAGCCTGAGAAATAAGGTTCCCATGAGAAAACATGGACTAATTTTTTTCTCAATATAGACAGTGAGTGGGCAAGTAAACACAGCACAGCACAGTTCAATATGATCTGATTATAGTGTCTGCTGAGAAAACACCGCCAACATATCCTTCACAACAGCTTTAAGGTTTCCATTGTGCCTTTGTTTTTCCATACTGCGGTATCACAGGGTTCCTATCACCGTCAGTGGACATGCTGGCAGAATGTCGGGCGCACTGTGGTCTGCCTGGGGGGACAGTGACTTCCCCACAGCCGTTCCCTGTCACAGTACCCCATAATTGGCCCCCTGCTTCTCACTAGAGAGTGCACTCGTGTGTGTGTGTGTGTGTGTGTCAGTGCGCAAACGTGTGGGCGCCTGCACACTTGCCTGTCAAACTATCGGATGACGCACAGATCCATGGGTACCGAGGAGCCCTGAACTGCTATGAAGACATTCTGTCAGCTTAGACATGCTGGGAACTGCTGAGATAGTTCAATCTGCAAGCTTTTTCACAAGGTTAAAGTTGGGGATTTTCGGGAAGGCTGCGCCATATCTGATCGCAGTGCAGAAATAATAGATGTATGCTGTGAAAATGCACTGCAGGGAGTGAGATTTGGCCACAATGGTAGAAATGTGATACAGAAGAACAATTCCTTGTTATCAGTTAGGGACGTGGGCTGTAATGCTGAATGAAGCAGTTCACACCAAAGTCGTGACTTTAATTTGTGGCACGTTTTAGAGCGGAATATCGCGGGGATATGAACAGAGAGAGATTTGCTTCCATGTAAACAGGGTTGTATGAGAGCTTGTACCAAACACAGGAGATAAGAAACGGCAGCGAGCGAAAGTCAGGCTGGATTCGAGAATGTGTTTTCTGGGCACAAAATACAAACAGCCCATTAAGCTCCAACCAAGGAAAACACTCTGGCACATTAAGTCTCCGAAGAGGCTGAGAAAGTCTGCAATAAATCCACAGAACGACACAAGTACACAACACTAACCAAGCTACACTTGGACAACGGGGGTGGAATCAGAGGGCACCTCACCATATGATGTTTATGGCTACAAGTTGCCCAAATTATCTTTGGAATTAGCATACAGTTGATTCTGCACTTTTTCCCCATGTTTCTTTTAGCCTTTCAGACCTTAAAGAAAAACAAAAAAACATTGGATACTGTAAACAGATAATGACAGATGTAAACTAATTTTAAAGGATTACAAGTTTATTTTTGAAAAACTGTACGAGAAGCTATCACCAGAGCTAGTTTGCTAGTTCACCAGAATTACCCAACACCAAAGCCAACCGCTATAAGCCTCAAAATGAAAAACGCTGGGATATAACCAGTGAAAATAGGAACAGTGCAAAAAAAAGTAAGTAAAAAGTAGGTCAATTAAAATGTAATCATAGAAAAACAATTTTTTTAAAAGGGTACTGGGAGAGAGCCCCTAAATGGGATATATTAATAATGCCCTATGATAAAAATAAAAAAAAAGGATACCTTCACGAAATAAACCGCATTCAAATGTGAGTACATATTTGCAGACCTTCATCACTACAGCTACACGGAGCCTAAAACAACAGTAAATCTCTTCTCAGTTGACAAGCCTTTTGTTGCCTGTGTAAACTACTGATTATCATATATGAATACATAACTGCTGTCGTTAGTGGAGCCTTCCAAGTATTAATCATAGAAAAGCACAAAACCAACACAACCGCAGCCACATAGTGTGTAATGCGGGGCACTATTATGCTGCAAAAAATCACATAAACAGCAACTCTTATAGAAGAAAGTGCAGAAAAACAGGATAGGGAATGCTGTTTTTGAACTTGGACAGTGAAGTAACACAATCTGTTGTTCTCATCTCATTTAATATCATTTGTTAGTTATTAAGTCATTCAAATATTTATTTCCCTCTTAGTCTCAAAGAGTACACTTTTCATAGGTTAAATAAATCCTACGTAAAGCTACCATTAACTGTGCCGGGAGCCTTCTAGTCCAGTATGCGTACACAAGATTTATAATTTTCGACTAATACTCCATGACGCAACATCAGCAAAGCTACTGGCTGACTGGCGAACCTATTACCATAGATGCATTCAGGCTTCAGTGGCTATAGTTAATTAATGACCCTGCACGTGTGTGTGTAGGTTGAATAGTGAGTTTTTGCCAGTTTTGTCAGTGCCTATCTACACAGGCCAACACTGCATGAAGAATTAATTCTTTAAATCAAGCCATAGTTTATATTCATGATCAACATTAGCATCAGCTAAAAGTGTGTATCTTTTTTGTTTTAATTTCATGATTGTACAGGAGATTTATTTGTAGTATGGCAGATACCTACATTTCACTTTAGAGGCAGTCCTGCCTTTATTCATGCTGGTTAAACAAGGTGGATTCCAGGGGCTCTTAACAGAACTGAGTCATCATTAACTGCACCATGCAACCTTAAAGGCCTCTAAGTCCAGTCAAGTTTATTTATAGCACATTTAAGCACAACAGAATCTGACTAAAGTAGCAGCACCACAAGCATTAAAAAAGAAACAGGAAAACAACATTACAAAACAGTGAAAGAATATAAATAAATATATTAAAACATGGGTTCTCTCCGGGTACTCCGGCTTCCTCCCACCGTCCAAAGACATGCAGCTTGTGGGGATAGGTTAATTGATTAATCCAAATTGTCACTAGGTGTGAATGTGAGTGTGAATGGTTGTCTGTCCCTATGTGTTAGCCCTGCGACAGACTGGCGACCTGTCCAGGGTGTACCCCGCCTTTCGCCCTATGACAGCTGGGATAGGCTCCAGCGCCCCCCGCGACCCTGAAAAGGATAAGCGGAAGCGAATGGATGGATGGATATTAAAACATAGTATCCCGTAATTTCAATAAAATATGAATTACTGCAATCGTCATGACAGCAACCAACCCAATCCAGTGTACCAAAGAATTGCTTGGAGTGTTTATTAAAAACAATCATAAAGCTAGTTTGACAACTAAAAATATAATTTCAGAGCAGAGTCGAAAAAAACTGCACCAGTGTTCTTTACACGAGGGTTACAGTATGAAGACAGGGAGTCAAAATCATTTATGAATTGAGCTGCCTGAGCTGAGTGACATTAAATATAAGGATTTCAGTTTAATTCTAATTGGGAGTGAGGACAGCTTGCAAAAGCTAAGTTTTAATTTTAACAAAGCAGTATTTTAGGGAGCTGACTGAGGAGTCAGTGGCTGGGTTCAAGCATAGCTATATTTGAGTGTTATTACCATGTAACAAGCAATATTTTTAATTTATACCCAAGAGGCAGCATATATTGTGAAACCAGGAAGGGGCCCAAACTACACCCCTTTGGGTACCTCAAAGATCAAAGTGGCTGCTTGAGAAAATATCCACCAATACCTGAACCAAGTTTGTGCAGGGCCATGGTTACCGATGTACTAATGAAGCCCTGTTAAATCTCTGAGCTTGAGCTGGCTTTGAATGAGCACATGACCTGCTAGCTAGCTGAAATTTTAGACAAACAAACTACAAATAATACAAACTTGATTTAGTTTTTTTAGAGCTTACAGATACAAACGTGACTGTCAATTTGAGTTTCCTTCAAGCAGTTAAACTTAGCCTGCTAATTAATTTGCTAGCTAACTTGCTACATAAAAACGTTTTAGAAAAACATTCTGTCCTTTGCCTATTATAATTAAATTCAATTAATGAATAGTTATGCCTTTGCAGCAGCTATTATACATACTAAAATGCTAACCTATTAAATATACCACCTATAGTATGAGTGATAGTAACTTTTTTTTAAGTATAGCATGACACTTTTGATAAAAAAGATCATCAAAATAAACGGTATAAAAGTTTCTACTTAAAATTTTTTTCCTTTCACCACGTGTCTATCCACACTTATCAGAGTAATGTGTTTGCCTTCTCCTATTCCTGCTCCTCTGAGGTCAAACATTGGAGGTGCTGTTTCTGTTGACAAGTGAGCCCCAGGGGAGTCGGTGGTAGCGGGGTGGGGTGGGGAGGGGGGAGACGACGACTCTTGTTGGAGACACCTGTGATGTGTCCATCCTCTCGAGAGGCGAGACTGACAGTGAGAAGACCTATAAGCGAAGGTGCTGTCAGATTATGCACTTGCCCTGAGGAGGAGGGCTCTAAAAAGAGCTTGCCTGTATGTGTTCTGTGATAGCTGCTCAGTAACAAAAGAGATCTCATAGGTCATATGGATCATTGGTTCCTTCCTAACATGTAAAAAGGGAATGCTTTGAGGTAAAAATGATATTTGCTTTTAAAAAGGACACTTTTGATTCCAGCAATGAATACACAAAGTTGAACCTCACCCATTCATATCAAAAGCATGCTAACATTTCAGTCTAGTGGCCTTCATTTGAGCTTCTTTGGAATAAACCGAAGGAGCTGGGATCAGCCAGCCTTTCCTCTTTTACATTTATGATGTGGCACCATTAACTAATATAGCGGAAAAGCACTTCCTTTAAAGATCTAATTAGAAAGTCTTTAGGTAGTAAAGTTCACAACAAGACTGTGCACGCGCACACACACACACGGGTGTTTAACAAGGACACATAAGGACAACAGGAGAAGGTACGAGGGAGAGAAAGGTAGAAGCAGGATAAAAACAGAGTGAGTCATCACAACACTAAAATTTTACAATACCTCAATCTGTACTGGTAAGTGCACCGGGCAATAATTTTAACAGGACTGTCAGCACGGTGGCACCAGTTCAGTGAGGTCGATGCAAAATTTAATTAAGAAGTGTGTCACAGTTAGGAAGAGCAAGGCTCCGTTTAGTGTCAAAGGGCTGCAAAATGTGAACTGTAATCTGTTTTGATAGACGCGATTCACATTATGATAATGCTCAGAGACAGGCAGTGACAACACAACAGGGGCACAGGATTGCTTTTCTCAGTTAAAGATGTTAGCAGGAATGATAGGTTTCAGTTACTGAACATGACTCTCTCTATACTGTAAAGCCTATAATAAAGTACTAGCTTAAAAAAAGGGTAAAGAATTTGCAGTTATATAAACGTCAGCAGCACCATGACCTGGGGCGCACAGTAGCTGCGCTTGCTTTAGTGATTCATTTGAAATTTGCAGCATGAACACAAACTGCCATTAAACAATTGCTTTTGTGAACCAACAAACTGTAGCACTTTGATGCAGAAATAATTAATGCAAACGATATTCAGAACCACTAATTCCAAGACAAATTATCAATAATTCACTGATCACTCATTCCCATTCCTGAGCTTCAAAGTTTTTGGATCCTGCTGCTGACCTTATTTGGATGCCTGGCACTTTTCAGTGTGTGTGTGTGTGTGTGTGTGTGTGGGGGGGGGGGAGTTCTAAAGGGATGAAAAGTTTTATTGATGTGTTTTTATGTTTTATCAGCAGCAGCCATAGCCATTGCCTGCTGGTACTAGCCAGTGGGTGGCTGCTTAGGGTTCACAGGCTAATCTCGCTTATCCAAAAGTGCCACTGCAGCGCCAAAGCTGTCGCCGAAAACTCCTGCACCACTCCAATCACGCAGTATGGAGACGTGGCATTCGGTGAAAGCAAACCACACCTGATTACTTTTATGATTGAACCTGAAACTCTTCTTGCGAAGACAAAATTAGAAAGCTTTCTAATTAGCTAATGCGAGCTCGGAGGAATGATTCACGTTTTTGTGGAATGCGCCGTCAATCATTGGCGATAGCGTTAGGGGCGCGCGGAAGGAGACAGACGGAAATGTACGAGATGCGAGTGGGGGGGGCAGAGGGGACAGGAGCAACTTGGGAACAGACGGAGCAGTGCATAAAAATAAGATGAGAAACGACAAAGAGTGGTAGGTAGAGATGTGAGAAAGAGAGGCGCTCTGTGAGGCCAAACGGAGAAAGGAAGCGAAGGGACGAGCGAAAGGTGAAGAAAAAAAAACGGGGGATGGGGACAGAGAAGACACAGCAGAGATTACAGACTTGCACGCAACCCTTCTTTTCAGCTGACACAGGAGAAAAAGCTACACTGTAGACTCACATAACGAGCCCACTGGACCATCATTAAAATCCAGGGCCAGCAAGACAAACCAAGCCTCCACCTGACTGTTGGCTGCTGTTGCACCCCAGAGAAAAGCGCCTTGTTGAACCTGCTCCTCTTCTGTCAGCACTTTCATAAATAATTCACCGAGCACTCTAGGGCAAGAGAGCCACAGAGTGTACAGTTATTCTCCCCCGTCTTTCTCTGCATTATTTTATTGCCCCGCTATTTGCATCATAGAAACGAGATGCGCTCGTTTGCATAAGAGGGCACCTCGGGGTGTCGGTCAACAGAGGCGCCCATTACGTTGGGGAATATAAACAGTGCCCTGTTTTTAGGGGGGGCACATTTTGAGTTGTGTGCTGCAGGAAGTTGATGACAGCTTATTTTCACGGGTATTTACTGCAGTAATGCAAATGCAGAGCTTCAAAATATTCCCCGAATATTTTTAAGAGAGGAAAAAAATGAATAACTGAGCAGAAAGGTGAACACCAGAGCAATGGAGCAAATGGTTGAATATATTCCCATTATTCAATTAGAGGAGGCAAACTTCCACTTTTTGTCTTTTTTAAAAAATAAGTGTATCATTATTAGGGATGGTATCGTTTAGGTTTTATCCGATACCAGTACCAAACTGGTACTTTTGAAACGGTAACAATGTTAGCCTTTTCTGCAGCTGTAGGGGATTTATGGTATCACTCTTGGCTGGAAGCAGTGCTTAATCAATGGAAAAAACACAAACTTTGTCCAAAAACCTCTCATGTTTAACTGTTTCCCACTTTTTCTTTGGTCATTTTAGCCTTTTTGGCCAGGGTGAAGGGAGTATCTGCCATCAAACAAGAAGACAGCTGCATGTAACTACGACGGTGTTTGCTAGTTCACCTTACATGCATTAATGTAATAACGTGGTTAGCCTACTCAACGAAAATTACACACGAACAACATTAAGCTATTGACCCAGAGAATAACGGCTGCTGCTGCCATCATCATCCGTCACCCTGCTACACTGGCAGGGCTGGGGGCCAGGACTCTACTCTTCGGGTTTTTGGGGGATGTTGCTAACTCCGTGTCCGATAACAGGCAACCCACCCGCAGTAGATGTGCACAGTGTGAGGTCTCGCAGCAAGCTATCAAATACGGTGTATTTCTCGGCTTTTAACAAAATGCTATACGTCGCCAGGTGTTTCATCAGATTCGAGGTGTTACCTCCTTTGCACAGTATCGCCTTAAAGCACTTGTTGCAGGCTGCTGAGTTTGCATCTTTTGCTGTGAAGTACAGCCAGACTTTGACCGCCTCGCCTTGGGCATTTTTAATCTGTAGCTCTGCTATAAAAGAACTTACGTACCTGGGCCCGCCTACTATCCTTGGAAACGTAAAATGATTGGCCAGAATCTAAAGTGTATCACATCTCAGGAAGAAAAGCACCGAAATAAAGCACCAAAATATGCGCTGCTTTCGGTCTGGTTACTACCGTTTATGTCAGAACCGATACCGGTACCCATCCCTAATCATTATACAGTTCCTACCATCAGGTGATCACATTTAAGCAAAGTACAGTAGCCCTGAGGCACAAAACACAACAACACAAAAACACTATCACTTATAGAAATGTAAAGTTAACATCTTCAAGAACACGGCTGTGCCAACCCTGCATAGTATAAGGGCTGTGCGATATGACCAAAATCTCATATCCCGATATAAAACATCTATCGTCCGATAACGATATGAATCACAAAAATTTAACATTTTCTGTAAATTCTGTGAATCTCGGGTAGCTGAAGCGTTTCCAGCTGGGCATTGTGTATCTGGAGTCGAGTGTTTTACCGATGCATGAAACTACACATTTTTAGACATATGTTTTAACGTTTTCTTTGCGGCGTGCTGCAGGGAAAAGCCTGTTCTAACGTTTGAGTCTAAGGTTTATTTTTTAGCACCTGACGGCTCTTTTTTGCTTCTCATTGGTAAATACTCTGCATACTATTTCACGTGATTCAGTTTATTTTGAAAAGTCTCAACAGGATCTTGAGCTTTATTGTGAAAGGTTTATGTGGAAAATAAACAAGCGGACACGTGATGGTTTTACCGTGGTTATATTAAATATAAGAGAAAGAGAGAACTTTAAGAAATTAATATAGCCACTACAGTGACCATCAAAACAATGAAAAAATATTGCCGTAAACAGTTTATTTTGCAACACCACAAAACAAACAATAGCGTAAAATGAAACAATAGACGTTTTTATATCGTGATCCGATATAAATCGTTATATCGAACAGCCCTAGTATAATTTGTTGCGTTCTTAGAAGCTGTTAGGATTTGCACCTTAATACCACTGTCAAGCAACCAGCATCAGTGATTTTTCCCCCGTTTTTTTCCTCATCAAAGTTTAGCAATAAGTCGTTTTTAAAAAACACGCATTCTCTGGCTCCCCTTTCAGCTGGTTTAGTCAGACCTGTCGCTGATCATTTGCCACATCAGGCTTTAGCTGTCAGTGGCATCCTGACAATCTACCCTGGAGTCTGACTGTTTACAAAGGTGAGAATTACACCATTTAGCTAAATGTGATCACTGATTAAAAATAGAACAAAGGGAAAGGTACGCTAGCTTGTGTTAAATGAACCTGCTTGACTCATTGACTCCAGCCAAGGTTTACACGAGCTAAAAGGAGAATATGGAATTCAGTGGAATATAAAATCAGTGGGAGCTCTCTTAAGTGTAATGTAATAAGAGGGCTTAAAAACTCTCACTCAGACAATTGACACTACAGAATTACACAATCATTTAAAATCTTAATTTGACTTCACACAGGATGGCGGTGCAGTAGTTACCACTGTTGCCTAATTGGCTCACTGCTGTGAGAGGACTGTTGTCTGTTTCACTCTGTTGTGGCTAAATCACACTAGAGTGAAAACAGGATGGCAGCCTTCTTGTGACGAGGAAAGATTGGTGGTTGCCCATTAAATCCTCTAAAATTGTTCATATATGGCAACTGATTGCAAGTAGTTGCGGTGACCAAATGGTCATCCAGAAGTTAAGTGTGCAACAGCATCAGTCACGTTAACCACTTTCCACTGCACGGGTCTGTAGGAGGCAACCTGTCTCCAAACAATCGCAGACTGATTGCAGACAGATTGTTAACATGTTACAATCAATTGGAGTCTATCTGTGAAAGAGCACTGCAATATGTTTGTTTATGACAGGATATTTGACTCAACTAGATGCAAACTGGTTATATTCTAGATATATTTCTGTATAAAGGCAATTTTGTGAAGTACCTATGTTTGCAGTTAAATTGCAATCCTGCAGAAATACAAGTTCAATGTACACAATCACAATAAGTGCTGTTATGGTCTCCAACTACAATTTGCCCTAGTGTGACTACACTGTACTATTAGTCCTTGTCCAGTTCAGACTTTCCCTCCCATCTAATGTCAGCTGCCAGAGGCTGATAACCAGCTAAGAAAAGCGATGGATGGATTATTAATTGGAAATTAAAAGGAAATCAATCTCACCTGCCGTCACACACACTTCTATATGTCCAACTCGCAAATCTCATTTATTGCATGCTATTTAAGCTGTCTACTTTTGCTGCACAACTATAAGCTGCTTTGCAACCCGCCTGCTCCGCAGCTCCTCCTTTCAGTCTGTGTCTGACATAATCAGTTTCATATGCGTTGTCATTAATGTCTCCTCTGGTCGATGTAGGGTCTTGTTGCTGCTCTCCATTGCTTCAACTTTTGATGGATGCATACATAAGAGAGGCGAAAGGTCTCGGAGAAAAGGGCGCTGAATATAAATTCCTGCAAATGGAAATGACAATTTTCTTTTGACTATAGGGGTCCTAGTTGCCTTGCATTTTTTTTAGTCTGTGGTAGACTGCCAGACCCACTTCCACTTCCCAAGTTTGTGCTCTAATTTAAAAAATTGAACCAGGTACTCATTTGGGAGAAGGTGGTGTTAGAAAAAAATAATCACCAACAGTAGGTCTGAAACACCCATGAGTACTCCTCACCATTACCCATCTCCTCGCAGACTGCACAGAGGTCCCTGCTCACTGCCTTATCTACATAATCAGCCCTTAACACTGGCATCAGACACTTGCTAAAGTGACACTGAAGCAGTTTCGACAACCTTCCTGCTTTCAGTTACACGGAGCCCTTGTTAAATGAAAAGAACTTGTTATTAACAACGCTAATGATACATTTTTATCCGTTCTAGAACTCGTGACATTTTAAAAAGCTGATTAAAATTATAGGTCACTATGATAAATTTACAGAGTAAACAGTGTAGGCCCATTATACACTCATTTTTGTGCCATGACAAGACAACAACAAAGTCATCATGATGCTTTTTGTAATTTATTGTCTTGCAACTTGTGATGCATCAGTCTAGACATGCAGAGGTGGAAAGCATGACTGAAAACTCCACAAAGGAAAACCCGCCTAATTCTGAGGGAATTTTTGTTTTTTTATTTCACTGCAAGTTAAAGAATACATTTTGGTTTTTTGGTTTTTTTAACCACCTCCGTCTTGCATGCATTGTTTTGCAACCCCTCTCTGTTTTGAAGCCAGTTGGAAGGTCCCCCATACCGCTGCTGTTTAAATGCCAAAAAGATTAAACGGCGTTTCTATACTGGGCTGATGGGAACGGCAACCAGCGATTGTTTGCATCTGAATGAATCTTGAATGAGGCTTGTCTTTTACAGCCAACAGTGGCTATTGTAAGTAACTGCACACAAATATAGTCATTCATGGACCAGTCCAGATGGCTTTTGGGGACAGCACTAAGCATAGAACAGAAAACAAAACTGGAAATACATTCATAAAATTAATAAACATTTTTAGATTTCTGAGGATTTTTTTTTGTGGATGTTAAAAGAACCCAGTAAATATAACTTGAATATTTCTTAGTACCTAATTTTTCTGTTACAGATGGTTCATATACGTTTGCCTTGATATTCACAGACCATGAAGGCAACCCATATGGAAAAGAAATAGTAAAAACTTATATGTGATTTACTCATGAAAGTGGCCACTTTCATGAGTAAATCATATAAGGCTTACATGATTTACTCATGAAAGTGGCCACTTTTGCATTACTTTCATACATTGTTTTAGTAAGTATCCAAAACATACAAGTTTCATTATATAATTTTTCAAGGGATCTTATATCTGTTTTCACACTTATATGCTTTTCATACAAGTTTCACACAAGACAGATACAAACTTTATAAGATTTATATATATCTTTTCCATATGGG
Source organism: Mchenga conophoros (assembly GCF_057382185.1). Taxonomy (NCBI): domain Eukaryota; kingdom Metazoa; phylum Chordata; class Actinopteri; order Cichliformes; family Cichlidae; genus Mchenga; species Mchenga conophoros. Next base: position 38,563,094 of record NC_140547.1, on the reverse strand, counting down.
AATAGTTCCAATATCTTCAGTCACCAGACATACAGTTCCTCCTGATTTGTCATACAATGCTAACTTAGAATCATTGAATTAGTAAAACGAAAGCCTTGAGGTAATTGAAAGACGTACACTTAATAAATATACATTATGTGTACATTTTCACTGTACAGTAAAAACTGATTTCATGAGAGAAAAATAAACAGCGTGCATAATTAATCAAGACCGAGGTTTGCCAAGCAACACAGCACACAACACACTCTTTTGCTTTATATAGCACTCTAACATCACTAATTCCTGCTGAGCCTGATGCCCGTGTTATTGTCAGATTACAAATATGAAACATTCATGGATGTGTTAAGAGTAAAAACAAGGAATTTTCTCGCCAGGCATCGGCATCTGCTGTGTTATCCATCGCCACAGGTCTGGTTGTGTTTACCTGAATGCTTGTACCGCAAAAGGCAAAAAACAAAACAAACAACACCAAAATACTACACCAATCATCCGTTTAATATGTTTGCAACCATTTAACCGGCACATTTTAGACTTTAGAAAGAACACATCAGGTTTATTTTTATTGCTGCTTCATTGGAACTGGGTCATACAGATGAGAAAGTTACTGAACCGCCCTAATCGCACTGTCCTTTTCCCAACCAGAATGTACCCATCCCCCCTACTGCCGACCTTCCCGCCCCAGTCTCTGCACATATCCCTCAATCTCTCCTCCTTGCTGACTTACTACCATCTCTCTTTCTCCTTATCTTCTCCTTCGCCTTCTCCATCACTTGTCCTCCATTGGTATTCAGCAGGGTTTGGGAAGATATCACAGGGAAACTTAGTAAGTTATACCTGAAATGTCACTTTGGTGTAGCGAGTTGGAGCCATAGATGATGATGATGTCACAGTGTTTAAGTCCCATTTTGATCAGTCAAAAAAGGCATTCCTACTTATTGTTATTGTTAAATGCAATAAATTTACGGACCATAACAGTCAGCGTGGTTTCTTTGAGCCAAAAGTCACCATACTTGGCCAAGAAGCTGGAGTTTTCTACTAATGTTAGCAAGCATGGTTAACCAGTTGAATCCACCTCCTCCTCAGTGGTAAACCACACTAGTTGGATTGTTAATTAGTACCATTAAGCACAGAACTAGCCACGTTATTCGTCAAATAACTGTATTTGACCCTTTATATCACATAATGGCCACATGCACTGCATCAACATCTATTCTTGAGCAAAATTTTTTGAAAGGAGTTTGATACGAGTTGTGAGTCAGTAAAGCTCACTTCTAACCAATAACAGTGATGCTGAGGTGATTTAATGAGGACATCCTGTGCTTTTCTGATGGTGAGCACTGCTACTTTTGCCAGAGTTACTTTCTTTGAAGTAATTCTAACCTTATCAATTTAACAATTAGTGAACAGCTCTCATGTGAAAAGGTAATCAAACTACTTTTTAGCAATAAAGTGGGATTTTTAGACCACTCCAGCCTAACGTTAGCTGGCGTAACATTAGCTTATAACCAGCTCTTGTAGTTTAGCCGGCTCATTGTCAGCTACCCACAGATGGGAGGATCCCATATCTAATATGCTGACAATAACTAACTGCCACAACATCGGGAATAAATAAGTATTTTCTTATATTACACCCTTGGCTTTAGTTCAGGAAATGAGACTTCAGGTGCTAGCTAAGGTGACTAGTAGCAGAACAGTTAGCACCTATCCTTTATGTGTAGTGGCCCTACACTTAACGCACAACTTCAGGTTTGAAATAATTAAAGAAAAACCACTTACTGCAATGTTGTCACAAAGTAATCAAACTTATTTCTTCAATCTATAGAGGCTGACTGCCTTATGAAACAAACCTCAAGTGGCCATTGTAGCAACTGCAGGTTCACTTCTATGTTAGCTTCATTTTTCGAACTTGCTGAAAAGTTCACTGCAACTAAGAGGCCTTGCTCAAAATATGAAAAAACATCCCCAGACCTGATGTTCATTTTCTGTACTGTAGGTCTAAGGAAGCCTTACACATCACAAGTTTATGTGTGTGTGTGCCAAAACTAAAGCAAGAACTCGTCTAAGTGTCCTCGGACTCATCATTCAAATGATTTAACTGTACAAACGTGTTAAATGACTTTCTGTGTCGACTAATATCTAGAATAATGGAAGGTCCATTAAGAACAGTACACAGATTTGACTAATTTAATCACAGTACACGATGAAATGAGAAACCATTTAAGACAGTGGAGGAGGAAATTACAGGCATTTACATCTATCCCAGCTGGAGAATCAAATTTACCCAATCTTTTGCTACTTTTTCAGTTTATTTAAAAAAAGAAACAAAAATCCCTTGGTGTAATCAAAAACTAATCACTCTTACTTGTGAGAAAGTTTGTTTGTTCTCTAATCACTATGAGTAAAGCGAGTACTGATCTCTAAGCACTGAAATTTACATATTCTGCCTCTTTTTGATAATCATTTATCAAACTGATGAATGGCTGTCATGCGACTTATACAGACGCTTCGCAAATGCCTGCTTCTTTACAGCAGCGGCTGCTCAATGAGAAGAAGGGAGTAAAAGCAGGCCATATTGGTGACTGAAAGGTAATTAGTATCTTGGTGTTCTGTGTATTACAAGTACAAAATATGCTTCAGCTGCTAATGATGAGCTGCTGAGTAAAGAAGACACAGTTCCTCTGCTGAGCTGTTAATAAGCAGGAACAAAGACAAGAATTAAACCAAAAAGTAAAAAATTAGGAATTTGCCACCGGTGCCTCTTGCCAGCATGGCCACCCCGGAGAGCAATTCAGGAACTTAATACGAACAAGGTCAACAGGCAGATACACAGCACCGCTTCCCCTCCCAGGTTTTATTACAGTAATGCATTTAGACAACTAGCCTCGTTTCTCCAATATGAGCTCATATATCCACGTACTCGAAGCCCCGGGGAGCAGTTGCAGTTTACCATGCAGTGTTTAATTCCTTCAAAGAACCACACATTGTCTTCTTGCATCAGCATCCCATTTTTCCATACCAGTACACAAGTTTTCTGTGTGCAAAAAGAACCATGCTGTTTGTTATTAGGTCAGAGGTACTTCTGTAAAAACCAGCCAAAATAGCAACTGGGATTTGGTCGAATTTCACGGTAGAGCAGAGGTGACTGACAACTTGCGAGATCCATCCCTGGTGCATCCTAATGGAGACTTGGAATGTGGCAAAGAAATGAATTAGGTCTCATAGGGATGGTGTTTTTTTTTTTTTTGTTTGTTTTTTTGGGAGAATTCCTTTGAACTATTCTTAAAAGAAAATCCCTCAAGTCATGCTGTGAATATTTGCAGTGGCATCAGTGGTTTTACTCAAGTGCTGGGTAAGAATGTTCTCATATGCCTATTTTGATGTGCTTCTTGACTTTGGAAAGAAATGCCCCAGAAATTAGAAAGAAATTTGCAATTAGTATTAGTAATTTTTTTGAGTGTGTGTGCTTTGCCTTAAAAAGAGCAATCAACAAATGGCCAACTTTTGATCAACTGAGTTATCTTGCACTTGAGGTTGTAGATGCAATAAAGACTGATATTTAAAGAGTGATATTTCATGATTATTCTACTAATTCCATTACATTTTAGCACAGTCTCCTCACAGCTTGAAGGTTCAGAGTGAGTGCCTCCTGGTTAGCTGGGGTCTTTCTATGTTCTCCCTGTTCCTGCATGCATTTCATCCGGACTCTGATGTTAGCATGTGTTTGTCTCTCTACATTACCTCTGTGATGGACTAGACATCTGTCCAGACTGCAGCCCTATGCTAGATAAAAGAATGGATAGATGTGGTGTCAAGAACTGTCAGATTCAGGCGTATTTTGTTTGTCAGATATCACCATAAGAGGACATGGGAGACAATGCGGTTGGCATGTCAGGGGTGCAAAATGACATCCCAACTGCAAAAAAAATCCACTGTAATACCAGGCAGGGGGCCTTAGAAACAACTAGTGTGTTGTCGATTTGCTATTTTATTAGCCTGAATCTCGGTAGACCTTTTTAGCAATACCCAGATCATGTAAAAGCACTTGAATTCACATTTTACTCTGGCGGCTTTTCAAAAATTTACCTGAAAAAATCCAATACTGAATGTAAACATTTTGACAGGACCACTAGTCAGCATGTCTCTTTTGCGATGGAACCTTTTCAGATGTCATTATAGATAAGCCTTCCAGTTCACCTGTTGCCACTGCTCTTAAAACAAGCACTATTATTCCATTAGTTCAGTAGGTAAAGAACAAAAACAACAACTACTTCAGGGCAGCTTCAAACTTAAGACTATTTCTTGACAACTGGACTGTTTTTGCCCAAGGGGTGGAAAATCCTTCAGGCGAATCCCTGATCCTCCTTATCTCTTCTCTTAGCCTCTCCAACCAGGTCTTATCTCCTCCTGGACAGTAATTAACAGGAATTACACAGAGCCCCTATCTGCTGAGCCCATGTCGTTATACCACAAGAGTCCTTTCCCCATTTAGGGCCTGTCTGCTGGGAGATTACCACAGGAGAAGAGCTCCTCGATCAGGATGTGCCACACAACTCTTGTGCTTTTGTGCCAAAGTCGGTCACAGCTTTGCTAACTTGTGCAGATAAACAACAAGGTTGGGTGGTGGGATGAATTCCAGTGCCTTGCAGTTTGTATAGAAGGAAAAAGAAAAAAGTTAGTTAACATTTTTGTTTTTCAAAAATTAAAATAAAAAATATCTAATGGAATGTACAGTATATCCAAATATAATTGATGTGACCATTCAATATTCAACACTGCAGAAATACTCTTTCAGGATCCAGATATAAACTATAAAGTACAGGCACATTCACCTAACATGCAAAAGAGCCGTGATTTCAGACCAGGAGGTGACTTGCAACCGCAAGAGTGTCCAGCATAAAAATATGCAGATCCATCTGCTGTGGAAGATGCTTTTACTTTGGAAACCCCTGATATAATGGAGACGGGCATACAAGCTACAGTGGTTGTGGTCATACACCTCTGAAGTTTATAATTCTGATGACAAGAGAACACGTTGAGCTTCTGCACTATCAATAATAAGCCAAGCTGTCCTTGAGGCCCTTTGCTGAGAAAAAACAGACAGCACCAAACAGAAGAAGGCCGGGGCATTGTGTTTCTGAAAAGGCTGCGCTGTGTCTAACCCTTTCAGGCTGCCCTAAAACAGCGAGACCTGTACATCACTTCTATTTTAAATGTTAATGCATTAATGGCAGCATTAGCAAATGCCTTTAGGTAAACAGCAGGCTTTTGAACTGCATAATTTTAATCGCTTAAAAACAGGCAGAAAAACAAAACTCCAGATGGAAAGACGGACAACTGTCCACGACACGTCTCTTCCGCTCCCTTTCTTCTCTCTCCTCCTCTCTCCCTCTGAGCTCTGCACACGCTAAATGTTTAACAGGATCCTTGAGAAAAGCCTCTCCACTTCTGTTTCCGTGGCAACTGGCATGCATTGGAATTGATGACATCTCCTGATCGCCCACTTACATTGCACTAAAAATGCTCTCGCCAGTGAACTTCGCCTGTGCCGCTTCCCTTGCAGAAAGATGACCGCACTTTTCCCACAGTGGAGCGGACATGCTACACACGTGTATTCTGTCGAACGCTGAGGACATTACCAGCGACCAGGTCTTTCATACTGTGTAAAGGGAAAGAAGGGAAATGAAATCGGGCTAGTTCTCCTCACTGAGCCTGTTTCAGCTGAGGGTCCCCTCCTGGTAAAGGGGATTCTTTCTCCCTATCTCCAAGTGTTTGCTCACAGGAGATTGTTGAATCAAAGGGGTCTTTAGCTTACAATATAAAAAATGAAAAAAACTGAATTAAACTGACCAAAGGTCTCGGTAAGTCATGGTCTGCTGATTTTCCTGTGGTGTGATTTGTATACCTCTCTTATCTATATGATTTAATGCACCACCGTTCTTTTAGTTCTGCCTTTAGGCTACAAACCTGCTTTAAAGAGAGAGAGTGAAGCGCTGCCTTATTCAGGCTATCTAGTAAAACGTTTTTGTCTAACAGTGTCCCCACACCTCACACTTTCATTCTCCCCCCCTGTAATTAACATAGATGGCCAGCCAGACAGCTCCGGAGGCCAGAACCCATCGCAAGACCACTCGCTGTCACCTTGTTACCACTGTAATAGGTTCAGACGAGGTCCTCCCCTCCCCTGACACGGGAGAGAGGGGAAATGAATTCATGAAGCCCGGCCTCGTGTGTTCTCCACTTTGCTCCTTCCTCCCTTTTGCCCTTCCTCCTTTTCCTCCACCTACGAGGCCTCGTTTAAACTGTCGGCACCACACGACTGAGAGGACCTATTCAGCGCACGCACCGGCAACCTGATGCGCAATTCATTCAGCTTCATTAAAAGCGCACGCACGCGGTCTGACAGAAAATTAGCAAACACATTCCTAGAGTGTCCATTAAAGTCTATTCATTAACTCGGAACCGCATTTCATCCGCTGTTGGTTTTGTTGGTAAGTGTTTACAGCTCAACAATAAAAATGCAAACACTCAAAAAGCGTTCGGGGGGGGGTCCAGCATTGCATTGTCTGTGGTGGCTTGTTTAAACATTTGCTCAAGAGCTAGCACCTTTAACAGCCAAAAGGACTGCGGAGGCATGCCGCTCTGTCAGAGATGTCATGTGTGTGAGCAAGAGGCATGGCACTGCGCTGTCAACCTCAATTAGGCTACTCAGGCACACACTGACTCCATTCTGCGGAGCCTGAAGGAGGTCAAGGAACATATAAATCACACACCCTGGTAACACTTGGATTCATTGATAGAAATAAAATCAAGAATAAAGTCAAGACTTTAGCATAAAGGGTATTCTTGACAAGAGTACCCTTTATGCTACAGTCATTGTGCATAGATGTGCATCCAGAATCTCTTGCTTTTAAGTTGACACAAGAAAAAAAAAAACATAAAAAGTCCTGAAAGCGACTCAAGGTCATCACTGGAGCATTTAATTTAATTTAAATTAGCTTTAAAACCTCCGAACAGTCCTCGAGTAGCACAAACAAGTCCAGCAAGTGTTTTGGCTGCTCCATCATTTTGATTATACATTCAGCACACTAATTTGTTTGTTTAATCCAATTATTTGGCAACTCTCTATTCTGTAGATTTCTCTATTTTCTTTATCCAACAGTCAATAATCCTTAACCCCCCTCTGAGCCAGTCAAAAACTCTGTGAGCGCCCACTGGGTTGTCAGCCCAGAGCAAATGCACTCTGATCAATTGTACACGGCCGGCACGGACGTTTGATTGGATAATCTGCACCTCACTGTCTCAGCGTGTGTGTGTGCGCGCGCGCACAGAGTCGATATGCCAAACAACAGCGGGCTATCCATCTTGGATGCTGATTTAATAAGTGTGGCGAGCTGTCGATCTAAATTAAATATACTCTGCTTCAGAGTAGACAAACAGTTGATTTTATTTTAGAATCCGGTCGTTAAGTGATGACGTGACGAATCCTACTTCCGGGCCTAAAGTAGTCTGTGTTTAATATGGCTTTTGTGTTGTTAACATGTTTAATGTTTTGTATTTTCTTCTATTTAATCTCAAAAAGCTCCTAAAACAGTCAGTGATCACTGTTGACCTCCCTCGGCTTTTATTACCGCTAATCATTTATTTAAGTTCAGTTTTTAAAACCTTAGGATGTAACTACAGCCCAGCCCATGCAGCAGTATATGAATGACTAACCTCGTATTGTGGATGGATTATCTCAGTTGTTCTCCTGGCTAAAGTTTGGTCCTTTTACAGCATCCTGCCATGCGATTACATTTGTTCCTGACCACCGAGAACACTCACGTTAACTTTTATCGAGTGGGAAAAAAGTTAGCTTGTTTATATTATGCTAACATAGCTGTGTCGCTAGCGGTCACGTGGCGCATCATTATATACCAGCTAGCCAAACTTCAGTAACCCTACAAACGTCACTGCTGTTTAGTTTTCTGTCTTCATTTATGTTGGAAGTGATAACAGAGCTGTACGTTTTAATTTGTTTCCAAAACCCCGCAGTCAGGACATGCTATATTGTATTTAGATAGAAGCTAGCGAGCTAACTCCCTGCTAACTTCTAACTCCGTTAAATGTCATAAATTCCGTTTTCATGGATGCCTGGATGTTAAACTCAATTGTTACACCTGGTAGAGCAGAACGCTGATCATTTTATTAAAGATGAAAGACTTTAGACAGTTTTTCAACTCTCAGTAATGCCATAGTGATCGTTTGACCTGCAGCGGAGTTCAGGCCCAGACACGGCTAGTGACGTCAGACTTAACAACCGGATAGGCTCTGTGTATGTTAGCATGTAGTGTGCAAAAATCTAGAGGCAAAACTAATTTCCTTGTATTTGTCTAGAAAAATGGGAAACAGGTGCAGCAGTTTATTAAAGCATTGGCACTAAGGCAAAAACAGATCTAATGAGCTTGAAAGTGAATATTTGGTATAACCAATTTTTGTCTCCAACACAGCCTGAACACTCTTGGGTTACCTGACTTTCTGATGCTGTTCATAAGTTGCAGATAGTTTAGACATGCCACTGCCAGGTTCCTCTATTTTTTTAAGGACACACTGCACACCATCCTGAGAAATCCCAAGTTTCCAGCTAATCTCTCTTTGGGAATCACCTTGTTGTTTCAAACATACTATTTTGTAACACTTGTGTAAATGTGTTATCATTGACATTTTTCATAGATTTGGCTAAAATTTGAAAACGAATTACGCATTTTTTCCCACAGTCCGCTAATAACAACGTGCCTTTAAAAATGGCTCTTTGTCTGTTATGTATAAACACAACACTGGGTCATCCCTTCAGTTAGATGCTGTTTTAATACTTGAATGATTCATAGGTCAATGTTAAATAGGACTGTCTTTTTTTTTTACATTTTAGAGAGTGAAGAACCAGCCAAAGTCTGGATCCTTGGAAGCAAAATATTTAAAAGAAAATGAGTGGTGATTCATGGGTTTACAGCGTTTAGGGTCACTTAGCTACAGTAAGAGAGGCTGAGAATCAGCTATTTGTACTTGTTTTCAGTGGATCCATCATTATTAAGCCCGCAGTGTGATTTTAAAGGGTCAAATGTTCTGATGCCTATGCAACTGCAAGGGTAGCCCATACGCAAAAATTAGGTCATTTAAATCACTCAATTATAGATGTTGACATTGCAGACGCATTGTATAGCTCTAATGCCGGGATCACAATTCCATGATATGAAATGTTTCCTAATCCTTCCTCCTCCCCTCTGCAATGGAGATCAAAAGAAATGCTAGAATTGCTTCCCATGGCACATTTGAAATGCTTTTCTGACAGTGTAATACCAAAGTCATTTACCCGGCTGCATTCGGCTTTCGCTATGAATTGCAGACATGTCGGGTTTTTTCTTATTTTGTTTGATGTGCCAGAGCCATGCTGAGAGTCGTCATTTAACTTATACCATGTGGCTGAAATGAAACACTGACACATGCCTTTGACTTAAATTAGTATTCCTGAGTCATGTTATTGAAGCCTGGAATTTTGCCCCGCACGTAACAGCTTTATGCTATCCATAACTGCGCTCCTTCACTGTCACAGCAAAGCTCTCTGAATGCTGTTTCCTGGTGGAATGGTTCAGTCTGATCTTGACAAGAGGAAAAAAAAAAAACTAGGACAAAAAAGGTGGTTAGTATCACCCCCTGGTAGAAATAACTCCTATGCCAAACAGTTTCCTTTCAAAGCTAATCTTTTATTTGCATATTAAAGGCAATGCAAGATGCATGCAGAAACATAATCCTTAGCTGTCCTTGTGTTTTTTCAAGACCAGGCACTCTGTGCACAATAAAAAAAACAAACAAAAAAAAGCGACAGAGCCTCAGAGAGCGATGCAAACAGCGAAAAAAGGGGCTCTTTTCATGCCTATATCACATGCTTTTAAAACCGCTGAGGGTGGCATCCACATTAAACATTATAATCAGACCATATTTGAATTTCAATGTGGTGCAAGTGAAAGGTGTTTGAATTGGGTTGGGATACTTATATTTTGAAGTGCAGAGCATCGGGGCTGCAACTGGCACAGATGACTTGTCAAAAATCGCAAAAATCCCAGCTGTTTTTTTGTTTAATTTACATTTTCATTACACGACAGGTTGGGAGCAAATTTGACGCTTGAGTGGTTGCCTAAAAATGACCAACGCCGTCCCTTTAAGTGAATTGTTTTGGCAGGTGTGGAGAAATCGGAAAGATCTCGCAAATAAAAAAAATTAATACATGTTTAAAAGGGGGGGGGGGGGGGGGTGTTAATCATCCAGCAAGCTATTTCATCCATTCCCCTTTCCTCATCTGTTTTGCTGATGGGAAACAACAGCATCTCTGGTACTTATGTGAATGAACCCCCTCCCCCCCAAAACCCCCTCTTTTGTCTAACAGCAGCTAGCAGCCTTCACAGTTAAGCTACGGGCCTCATTACACACGCTCAGAGGGTAACACTTCAAGAATCAAACTTAATTGGCTTCCTCAACATTGTGTTTTTCTACAGCAATTTATTTTAAGTGTTTTTGATGTCAAATGATATACAGGGGGAAACTTGCATCTGAGGCTGAATGAAGCGGGAACTGTTTTATTACCCTGCGGCAAGATCACATGCATGAAACAGGCAGAGAGCTGAGGAGAATCTCTTTTTAATCTTGTTGTCGGAGAGCGAGACCGAGTGCAAGGATTTGCTGAGAGCGCAGCAACACTCGGGACTGTGAGGTCACGGCGTGCCGTGTTGCTTGGCTACTGCCAGGATGGAGATGCAACGCCCACTAACATCTGTAGTAATTCTCGGTTAGCAGACGACGCTAATAGAGATCTTTGGATACTGCGGGCTGCGTGCTGTGACAATAAAGGCTAAATCTTTGGCACAGCAACTGTCTCCAACCAGAAGTCTCGTATTGTTTTTGGCTTAAGAGGCTCCCTCGACGCGTCTTTCGTCTCTTTGACTTCTCAGTTCAGGGATTAGGAGCAAATTGTGTGCATTCCCACAACTGAAATTTCCCATGTTCCCTTTTTATTTGTGTTTCACACATTAATGGAGTCTAATCGTTTTGGGAGGCCGCTGGGGCTGTAAAAGCATTTCATGGTTTTCTGATCCACAGCTGAGATCTTCTCACATTTACAGAGCTACCCCTTTCTGTCACATAAAAGGATTTAAACGAAAAACACTTCTTGTAAATTATAGACGATGACGCCTGCCGCCACCTTTCCGATGCAGCACCTCTGTACGCATGTTTGTTTCATGAGCACATGGGGGAGGCTGTGCGGCGCCCCCGCTTTGCTGCGATTGGCTGACAAGAGAGTGGAGAGGCTTATCCCTGAGAGAAGCCTTGGAAATGACAGTGGAACTTAATTAATATGTAGAATTTATTGATCACTGCACTACGGGGAAATCATCTTCTACCATTTTTCGGGGCCCCGGAGGATCATAAATAAAAAGCTTTTAATATTTCAAGCATGTGCCACGTCAAACGTGAGCAGTAAACACGACAGGAAAATCTGCGACTGAACTCCTCTGTAAATCGTGCCAAATGAAATTACAAGGCATGTTTACGGGCAAGAGTTGAGCTCAATTTTTTTTAACAGAGTGGATTTTTTTGAAAGCAAATTTGCTACATCTTAATTCGAGTAGCGGAAACAATAGGTGTGGGATTAAAACACTTAGAGCCATCCTTTCCTATGGGCGGAATACCAGGTAATTCCCTGCTAATTAGAATAAAAATGCTATGCAGTAGGAAATGAATGGGACCTGCTTGTATCTTCAGAGTAAAGAACAGTAGTGAGAAAAGCAGCCAAGGCCTGGAGAATAGAGTCAGCCTGGTTTGTTTCCAAAACTCCTGCAGTGCGTCAGTCTCCTGCAACCAACAAAGGCATGCTCCTCGGCGAGTGAGCTTGCATCCTTTCTCCTTTCTATATAAAGGGGGGAAACTGAAAGCCCCAAACTTGGCAGGACTCCCATGAGACCTGTAAGGATTCACTGTGCCTCTGCTTGTTGCAGAAATGGGTTGATTGTGCTTTGACCAATCCTAGTTTGACTAAAAAAAGACTGCAGGGGAAAAAAAAGAGAGAACGTGTACAAAGAGAACAAGAGAGTAGTGTTTTTGTTCTTAGCTGTCACAGCTAAGGGTAGACTGAGCGGGGACTGAACGCAGTGAGAGAGGATGTGTTGAAACTTTGCAATAAAGAATCATTGAAAAAGGGCCACACGCTGAGTGCCTGGCTGACGCGAGGGAGCTTGACAGCCTCATCAAATGCAACGTTGTTGGGAGACTTCCTGCATTCACAAAACATCACCTCTCGAGCGACCGCGGCCTCATTGTGCAGGCGAGGGCTAATTAAAAATCGCCATTCATGCAGTTTCTTCCACAATGGAGAGACACTGAAGGCAGGAAAAGGCCACAAACTTCCCATCGTGTGACATTATCCTCCGTCTGAATTTTTTAAGGATAGTCCTAACAAGGAAATAATTGGTTTACAAGGTCAAAGGGGAACAGAAAATCAGTCACACCCTCGTACTGAGACAGGCAGTCTTTCTGCTTATCCCAGGTTTTTACTCAAAAATTAAGCTAAAGTTAGAAACGGTACTTCGGCTTCCTTCCAAAGTCAAAAGACATGCAGTTAGTGGGGTTAGGTTAACTACAGTGGGGCAAAAAAGTATTTAGTCAGCCACCGATTGTGCAAGTTCCCCCACTTAAAATGATGACAGAGGTCAGTAATTTGCACCAGAGGTACACTTCAACTGTGAGAGACAGAATGTGAAAAAAAAATCCATGAATTCACATGGTAGGATTTGTAAAGAATTTATTCGTAAATTAGGGTGGAAAATAAGTATTTGGTCACCTCAAACAAGGAAAATCTCTGGCTCTCACAGACCTGTAACGTCTTCTGTAAGAAGCTTTTCTGTCCCCCACTCGTTACCTGTATGAATGGCACCTGTTTGAACTCATCATCTGTATAAAAGACACCTGTCCACAGCCTTTGTAAAGAATTTATTCGTAATTTATTCGATACCAATAGATTGGCAAATTGCTTATGATCAGCTAAACCTATTGGCTTGCTATTAAACTGTCTGGCTGTATTAAGCCTTAAGTATTGATATTTAATTTTTTTTTAATTGAGAAAAGTCAACACCCAGTACAGCTGTCACAATGTGGGAATCTCTTCTAGAGATCAGAAGAGTTTTTGTAAGTAAGGAATTTTTAAGATAACCTTGCCCTGTATTAGCTCAAATTCTTTTAGCCTCAGAGATTGACCCATGGTCTTGATATGCTATCTGAGTAATGTAAGTAAAGTTATCCTCACAAGGAAAATAGAGCCAGCACACTTAATTGCATAATAAAGGCATGAGCACTTCCAAGAGTAATTCCATTTACTGATTGTGGAAACAAATACCTATTACTCTGCTGAACAGTGGTCTATAATCCAACGTCTCAGTGAGTGTATGGGAAAGCTTTAGTCCCCCACACCATAAATCTTTCGCTTGATTTACTTGTCTTTCATCCCATTTCTTTAACAAAACCAAGTATTTCCCGAGAATGCCAACAGAAAGATACTGCAAAAAGTAATGCATTCTATACATATAAAAGAAGAATATTAAGCATATGATATCTGTAGGTGTATGTGGTTTCTTCTGTAATAAAACATCAAATCAATGTTCAAATCAATGTTTAAATCTCTACAACAACTGTACAAAATGTTAAAACAGCAGGTAAAGTTTGACGCTGGAAAATGAAAAGAGACAGTGTTGCCATGCAAATCAGTGAACTCCCCTCAGAAGTCTGACTTAAGCGAGTTGCATCAGTCCAAAACAAATTTAGCGCTATAATCAATAGATGCACTCCAAGTGTCGCAACACTGAATTAAAGACGGTGGAAGGAAAAAGCACTGAGTGCCTCGAAGATTGCGAGGGTTGCGACAAGTGGATGCCAAAGTAGTAGTTTGTCAGATTTGCCTAAAAATCTGACAAACCCATTCGATTTTTTTTTTTTTACCCGGGGTGGTCCCACTCACTTCTGAAACCAATACAGCAGGCGTGTAATTTAAGGTTGAAGCACAGAATTTTGTCCCTGGTAGGAGGCACTGCTTTCCAATTAGACCTTCAAAAAGAAATCAGAGATGCTGCTGCTGCAGTAAGATAATCTTGCATGAGTAAAACAGGTCAGCCTTTCGTACTTGGGCTGAACCAGTTAACAAACTATAATGATGATTGCAGGATTACACACCAGCGTATTGGTTTAATTGTAATGTGACTCCCCGGTGATGCAGTCTGGCAAGATAGTCGCCAATCAAATGCAGCAACAGTCATTACTTTGTAGAGGTTGGCGAGACGTGGCAGAAGGCGGCTTTGCAAAATAATGGCACGGTGGTTGAAGTGAAAGCAGCACAGCTGATGTGAAGGAGAGAAACTAAAGAACTGCTTTTAATTGTGACCACCTATGAGCACAAACATGAAAAAAAGAAAATGAAATTCTGTTAAGATTACCGGATAGAGATACAGAAAAGGACTGACGCCAAGTGAGGGGGAGTACCTACATGGATTAATCATGCAGAGCAGCCCCAGGTTAAGCGTGTGATATTTTTGGGCACCGTCCCATCGCCGCCTTCGGGGCATTTGCATAAGAGACTACAGCTTCATTTCCCCCCGTGGCACAGCTTTGTGTGAGCCAAGCAGTCAAGGGGAATTAATATAATTTCCGGGACCATTGCTGTTCATGTCCAAATTGCCTTAACCTGATTGCAAACTATATTTTATTTACTTTTTATTTTCACTGTTTTCTTTTTCTTCTTTGGGGAGTTTTATTTCTCTAAAGTCTTCTCTCCTAAACCAGGAAGCCAGATTTTCTTACATTAAGTAGTGTCCAGCCTTCTCCATGTTTAAATCCTCTTTTGGACTAAAGCTCATTATCATCCACACATATAATCTCTCAAATTGGTACCAAACGCCCCAGCTGTTAAAGTGGGCTGCATAATTTGCTAAGGGAGCCTGAAATGAATGTATTATCTTTCAGAGAGAAATATTAAAATGAAGATAATGCATTATATTGTATTTAATGTCAAATGCCTGCAGACAGTTGAGGTTCCAAGTCAGTGAACAGAGACAGGAAAGTACAACACAAAGGTGGGAAGAAAAAATGAAAGCGTTAAACACGGAAATTGTATATTTGAAAATTTTAATCCCTCACTTTTAACCTCACCATTTCATTTACTCATTTGAGGATTTCCAAACCAATCATTTAGACAGCTTTCTGATTGCATGTACCTAATTTACTTCATGACTCACAGGTTCGGATTTTGTTAAGACTTAAGAGTTATGAGTGGAGTTATGATTGACAGGTGTGCAGACACGCACAGTTGTTGCCTTACCTTCCTTAATAATTGAACAATGAACTGGACTTCCCAACTTTATCAGTTTTATTTTAATGGAAATATCCATTATGGTTTTCTCTGCGGTAAATCCCACTCAGAGATGGCAATGCTCCAGTTTTAGTAAATTTCTTTCTTTTAATTGCTTCTTTCTTTTGCTCCCTTACTGTTACTAGTGTGAAATGTGTGGCCCAGATGGAGTCCCAGGGCAACCCACTGTGGGTCCCAGTACCAGAGGGAAATATAGGTCACATTAGGGTGAGGCATGCTGCGGGCCCACAGGGTGCCCATATTTCAAACCAGCACCAGGGCCGCTTGGGTCTGCACAGTGTGGCCCCACATGGTCACAAAGGGTATGCTGGGATATGGATGCAGTTTGCTAACCAAGGGTGTTAGCCATAGGTGGCAAACCACATCTCACCCAAATATGGTTACTTTTGATCTAAAAGCCTGTTGGCAGCAGCTAGCAGACCAAGTTTGAGACTTAAAATCCCCCCCAAAAAACACAACCCCAAAACAAAGCCAGTTGGTGATGACATAGTTTCAAATACCCATCATTTATTCACAGTCTATAACTTAGACACTTTTTGCAGTATTATAACGTTGTTGTTTTTTTTACATAGGAACTATCTGAACTCTAGCAAACTATATCTGCCAACCAAGGAGCTTGCTATCATTACAGCTCAGCAGAGCGGGAGACTATTTGTCTTTACATCCAGTCACATTGCCATGAGCATGAGGCTGAGCAGGGGTAGATATGTGATTCTATCTGTACAGATGGCAGGTTTGTTTGGCAGGAAGAAAATAGCAACAACACGAACCTGCTCAGGATGCAGTTTGCTGATTTATTTATGTACCTATTTATTTTGGAGTGACTGGGTTCTAGTTTATGAAAGAGAGACTGATGCTAACTTTTTCAAATGTATTTTCTTAGTGCTGCACAAGGTGAGTGACATTTACTTCCGTTACATTCTGAAGAGAGGCTGACATGTCTACAATCCCAAACTGGGCAACTCACAGCAAAGGAAACTAGATGGATAAAAAAAAGTGCCACAGTTTAGAGGAAAAGTGTGAATTTTATCTGCCTGACTGACAGGTGTCTCACTGTATTAGCTCCACCTACACTTCCGCCCCATTTCCCAAAGCTGGCTTTCGGTAAACCTGAATCCAATCACACCAGAGGCTTCATCAAATAAATCTGATACATCTTTGATCCACACACATCAGCTTTAAGGACTTCAACCTACAGCCACACATCATCACCAAGCTACAGCAGGCTACACCCTTCTCTGGCTTTTTCCCCCCTGCTGTGATGTTGTAACAGGTCAGAAACCAGGCCACGGACACACTATTCCTCCTATAAATCAGCTGACTGATTCTCATCCATCTCACAGGGAAGGCTGTGGCATGTGTTTCCAAAGCAAACCCCCCCCCCCAAAACTGGAACATATCCATAGTAACCCCAGCTGTCAAGAGGCCTATATCTGTCACACTTGTTGAGTAGCGTCGGTCTCTAGGCAGCGGGGGAGGGAAAACAACTCCATGTGGCAAACCAGTTTATTTCTAATAGCATGTGTGCGATCAATCTCCTCGTTATGAACGGGTGCTGCAGTGGAGGGAGTCATTCAGCATTTGTGACAGGTGTGCAGTATTGACCGAAGGGAAGATGAACAGCATGCGCGCGTGCGACTCTGTACGTGCGCTACGACAGAGAGACAAAGAGGCTGACAGCCTCAATTCTGACTTCCAGTTTTCAATCTTGGCTAAAACTTCTTTTCATGAAGCCGGTCGTATTGCTTTCCCGCCAATTATCACAGTGGGTACAGACGGCAAAGGTCACTTCACCCGTGCCCCTCAAAAATCTTGCTGGCACCTTTTTTCCATATTTAACATCCCGCAGTATGAATTACAAAGTCGAGGCGCCCGCCATGATTGAATTTGCACTGTGCGCCAACATCCCGTTAGGAATCACTGTCTTGTCCAATTAAGAGAGGCCTTGTTATTGGCCAAATTGTGAGTAGCCCCATTAATGTAGGGTGGGGGAGTCTATCCTTTAACTGCTTTAACTGACATATTAATGTTGACGTCCTCTCAGAGTTGCATGGCGCGTGGCGTGAAGACTGTAAATTTAATTGACTGTCAGGGTGTCCTTGATTCTTCCTGCTCCAAGCGTGGAACCAAAAAGCGAGCAAAGTGAGAGAAAAATGCGTGCCATGGACTTGTATTTATCTGCCGCCATAAACAGCAAGGGGAGAGACAGATTATGAGCGGCCGCCATCTAATGGGAACCAAGGCCTTGTTGAGGTGCTGAGTTTTATTTACAGATACTCTTCAGACTGACACGCTGGACTCGACTATCCTTAATAATAATAAAAAAATAGAAAGCAGAAGTGGAGGAGCGTGTCAGTATTCAATTTCCAAATACGAACGCATGTCGGAGGCCGTCTTTTTACATATGCACGACGCATTACATGATGCATTCGCAGTGAGCCAAGCGTTATGGGTAATATATTACTGGAATTACTGGGAGGCGGTGGAAAGGTAAGCATCATTCGTCAGGGGACTCATCAATGTCTGGCGAAAAAAATGGGGACTAATGTCTGTGCAGCAGGGGGAAGGAGAGAGGCTAACTTTATCTCAATCAATGTCAACAAATATTATGGTGACTGTACAGCTGTCACCAGCGTCCATTGGGGGGGGACTAACAGTTTTTGTCAAGGTGGCGACGTCTGTAAACTAGAATGTGAAATTGAAATATTTCCAGCACTGCAACAAGTAAACTTTAATAGATGACACCACCAATCAGCAGCGAGAAAAACAGGTTGGAAAATGACAGTGACAGTGTTAATCTCCTGCCTCATAAGATATAAATCACAAACAATAAAAAGTCTGACAGTCTGTTTTTAAAATGCTTCCCAACTGTTTGTGCATCAATAGCGCACTTGAGCTTTATTCCCCGTCAAGACGGTGTATGAAAGACAAAAAACTGAGGTAAATATACGGCATTTTTTTCCTTTATTTGTTTTGTAATGGCAAGATGTGTGTGACTCCTCTGGTGGTAAAGGGTAATCGGACTATATAGAAGTCTATGAAAAAAAATACCCCTGCATCTCACTTGATTTATGACTTAAGCATTTCCCTAATGATGTTATGGTCTGTCATGCTAGTTTTAAGTCTTTTTTTTTTCATACAGCATGATGTCCATTTTGTAAATTATGGTCCCAGTTAGAATAAAATAGATGACAAAGCAGGACATCTACCTGGTTACCTAGCTACCTGTATGAAAGTCTTCAACCATACTTTATTTCTCTATTTTCTGCTATGACAAACACGTACAAACATAAATGGAAATACCGTATAAAGCAAAAACAGAGTTTGTACACTTCTAAAGAGGTTTAAAGTCAATATTTGGTATCATCGCCTCTATTCTTCATCACAGCCTGAACTCTGTTAGGCAGCCTTCTTGTCATGTCTTTAAGGAGTCTTCAGGAATAGTTCTCGAGGCTAATTGAAAGACATTTAAAGCTCTTCTTCGAATGTTTCTGCCTTTTGTTCTGTTCTCTGTCAAGACGATCTCACACTGCTTCAGTAATGTTGACGTCTGTGCTCTGGGGAGGACAATCCATGAACATTTGTTGGGTGTTTTTCTACCTAGACATTGGCAATGTCAATGACAATGATACTAACACATGTTAGTGTTAGTATCATTGTCATGATGAAAAATGAAGCTGTTGCCAATTAGATTCTTTCCAGAAGGTGCTGCATGGTGGATCCAAATCGAAACATACTTTCCTGCATTAATAATTTTAACAAATTCAACAAGATCTCCAATGACACTGACTGAAATACAGCCCCAAACCACGACCAAGCCTACACGCTATTTTATAGATGGTAGATACTCACTGTTGACCTCTCCGGACCTCCTCTGTAATGATGAATATTTGAACCAAAAATTTCAAATTTGGATTCATCACTCTCTAAAACCCGTTACCACATTTTTCAGTCCAGTTCTTGTGTAATTTGGCATACCTCAGCCTTTTCTCCAAGTTTTCCTTCTTTAAGAAAGGCTTCTTGACAGCCACCCTTCAGAGATCATTTCTGATGAGGCTTCAGTAAAAAGTAAAGCATCTTTCAGGTTCTCTGTCAAGTGGATTTTTTCCTATTTCTTTAGGACATGATTTTCATCTGATGTTGATGTTGTTTTTAGGCCTGACACTTTCTCTTTCGCCTTCTCCTTTTCCAGTTTTAGTGATTTAAACAACCAAACAAGAAAAACATTCTTCTTAAAATGATGAGATACATGGACTGGACTGAAAAGGAGCGGAAAAGCTGACAATTTCCATGGAAAAACTCTGAAAGACGCTCAAAAGGATTGGAAGGACTATTGCTTTTGACCACTTTTAATAATTACATGACAGTCTGGCTCCGTAGAAGTAAATTCAGTTAAATGAGGGGTCGCTCAAGACTGCAGGATTTGGGCTATTGTTAATTGAAGTCACTAAATATCACTTTCTGAGGTCTTTGATTACCACAGCATCGCAAATTGTCCCTGTTTTGATGCTTTGGTTGCATTAAAAGCTACTTTAATGGGTTGACTGTTCATTTTTTCCAGTGATGATTTTTTTAAGCCATTTTTTTTTATTAGCAAAACTAGAACCTCAGTTGGTAACAAATCAGTAGTTAACAGTGTGTTGGTTAAGCCTGTCTTTTCCATATAATATGGGTTTTTTACCCTTCAAAAATAAAAGACAGCTCATGCAAGACTGTATTTGTTGGCCTGATTGCAGGTCCAGTTCACAAAGCAGCCAGTGTTTTATTTGCAGACATGTTAAACAGCTGAGATGCATTGCAGTAAATATCTCAAACAGATACACAAGCAAATAGGCCAACAGAAAGATAAAAGGACCCAGCAAAAGCCAGAGTGTAACACAGTAGTGGTGTTGCCAGTGAAACATTTTAGAAATCTCTTACTGTATTTAGGATGCATTCAACTTGTTTAGCTCCATTTGCAGTGCCCAGGTGCATGCTCTTTTATTCTGCTCTGCATTCAGGACCTCTGAAGCTCCTTTTCACTCTGATTGCAATCCATGTTCAGAGGTGAGAAGAAGAATAAATGCATAGGTATTACCTCAGAGAGGCTAAAGAGAGACCTTATGTGATCTTTCAAGTTTCTATTTCATATCAAATCAAAAATGGCTGTGCGCTGCATCGAAAGAGGACTCTTCTCCATTCAGCTCACCGACGAGTAACAAAACCTGCACTTTCAGGGATTCATCACACAGCTCTGCTGAGCAGCTATTGTATAGTACAGCAAAAGTGGCCAACAAGGGAGCTGATTGTGCATTTAAAACAATAACAGCAACACAACCCATTATTAGAAGGCACTTTTTTAATGACCAAGCACAGATCAGAAACTTTGATTACACAAATTGTCCAAAAATGACTTTCCAACTCATAATTTTGCTGTCTGTGCCAAATATTTATCAAAAGGCCTCCTAAATAATTTGTTTCTGCATTTTTCCTCCTTTAAATGTCAGCAATTGCTCTCAGAGCTAGAGTAATAAATGAAGACTTCTGGGTATAGTTCATTATTTAATGAGAAATGAATGAACAATTCTCAAATAAGTGATTTTCACCTGTTAGTGCCGGTGTCCGTACACACAATAGCCTCCAAGAAACAACCGTACAAGATGTTTCAAGTTAAAGAAACCTGACTCCAAAAAAATACCTTCAATGTTTACACCATGGATTGAACATCATCTCCTGAAAATACCGAACAGTGGAAGTGCATCCAGGAGTTGGGAGGGTTGGGGGTTTACTCCAACATCTATCTTGATATGCTGTATTAAGCAAAAATACACATAATTATTCTGTTCGCCCAACCATTCAGGCCATATCAGCATTCTAACAAAGAGGAACCACAGCAGAGGACAAACGCATACATTGTGCTACCTATGCATGCTGAGGATTAGTATGGCAGATATGCGGTGCATGTTTTTGCACCGTTCCACTCAGAGTACAAATGCAGACAAAGCATTACTCAGAGATGAGTGTTTGGAATTTAATAATGTACGGATGATAGCAGTGCACGTGTGCAGCGCTCTGCAGGTTTTGTGTGATTGTGTGACCCGGCAAAACAGCAGGCAAGTGCAACATCACGGAGTCTTCGTGCCTAAGGAAGTCAGTCAGGTTGTTGAATTTCACTTAATGGGCTGAAACAGTTTTCACAGTATACAGTAAAGCCCCATGCATTTGTCTTACTAGAGATTCAAACATTTGACTTATTGATTTTTCCTTTTTCCTTTAACTGTTCTGGTTTACACTAAATGTGGTGGTGGTGGTCAGAGGGCCCGGTGGCGCCAGTGTCCGGCAGCCTTGCCTCTGTCAGTGCGCCCCAGGGTGGCTGTGGCTACAATGTAGCTTGCCATCACCAGTGTGTGAATGTGTGTGTGAATGGGTGGATGACTGAATGTGTAAAGCGCTTTGGGGTCCTTAGGGACTAGTAACGACCATTTACCAGGCCAGGCCATTTAAATTGATGTATTTCCACATTTGAGCCAAAGCGTTTGGCAAGTAAAAGCTTTACAGCTGTAAAAGCCAACCAAAACTTGAATTGTTTGCAGGATTTTGACAGTATATAACACGTCCTCCACACGCCAGGACTTCTATCAAAGAAAAGCCATGCTGTGATTCAAGTTTTGGCTCTTGAATGAGAACATAAACCCAGATACTTTATGCAATAAACATGCAACATAAAAAAGCAAACAAAAAAAATGTAAAAACAAACCCTCCACTAGATTTGTCTGAAACAAAAGAAACACCGATTTAAAAAAAACAAAAACAAAACACCTGCATCACTGGGATACTCACCTGCCCACTCCCGCTGCTTCTTTCTGTTCCATAAAAATGAAAGCAATGCAATTTCAAACTGGCTTTCATTGCCCAGAATCCCATTTTTACAATGGAGCTTTAACTTGCAACCAGTGTGGCTTCTAATAAAGCTGTGCAATCTAAAAGAAAAGGAACAAAAGCCAGAGGTCTGGCTCGAACGGGGTGTTCATTTATCAGTGGACACGTTTCAAATCCTTGCCCCAGGCAATGGCTCGTGAAGCATCCGAAGAGATGGCCCGTGGGGACTTCTGCTGGAAAAGCAGAAAGCCCTTTGATGAACCTTGGGCCATCCCCGCACCTGCGTCCAATATGCATTGGTAAAAAGATATTAGATGCAAGCAGCTGTTGCAAAAAAAGAAAAGAAAAGACTGGCAGTACACTGCCTTATATATGCCAGTGTTGATATTTCTAGCTTGCATCTACATTTTTAATTACTCTTGAGATGGAGACATGAGACGCTCATGTAAACATCTGATTTTCTACAAAGGCCACAACTCCATGATTAGTCCATCAGGAAAAAAATACTCACCGATCATTGTTTCACTCACTATTAAACTGGCTTGTTTTAAGTGTGAGAATGCTAATATGTGGGACTTTCAGGCATGTACTTCTTTTCATATAATATTATAATATAACATGTTTCCCGTCTCCCTGGTGTGTATATAGCCCACATTGTTTCCCTTAGTTTTTTTGGTTTATTTTCTTTGTTCGTGTAATTTTCCAAACTGCCATCAAACATGCTGGCAGTCATTTAGCCAACATAAAAACTCTGTAACCAGCATGCCACCTGATGCATGATGCATCGCTTGATTTTGTCATCATCCTGGGTTTGTCTGGAATGTTAACTGTCATCACTTTAACAGGCTCGATGCAGCAATAGTGCATTTCCCATGCCTAGAAAAAGAAAGAACCAAGAACATTGGGTGTCTTCCTCTCACCAGCACATACTATTGAACTAAGCAGTGTTCATTGCATTGACTGGCTGTGCAACGGAAGGACACACTGAACGCAAACTGCAGCCTGCAGTGTTAAAAAGGGGATTTGATGTAAAGATTTTAGGTTAGATTATTAAAAACAAAACAGAGGGATCATAAAGACAGCTTTGAGCAAAAGAAGATTAAAGGTTATTTAGTATTTAGAGAAAAAAGGAGACCCCTTGGCTGCACTACTTCTGGCTTTTCCTGACTATATAACTCATGGATTGCACCACACCCATCTTTGAAGTTCACCTTTACTGAACCCAATACACATGTGTGACTGAATAATTGCACTGGCTGAATCTGTCTACAAAGTACAGATATATAAACACCCCCTACATCTCAAAACCAGCCTAGGTGGTATTTCCTGTTACAATATGTGCTTCCAGAGGCACACTGTGCCATGCTGACAGTAGGGCTGTGCCGTATTACATCAGCCACAATATTATCCTAATAATACTGGTATAAATTTTTATGTGATACAAGAATGTTGTTGTTGTAACATTGCTACAGTGCATTTACATTCTCTATTGCACACAACAACGAGACAAGCCCAAGCATGTCTGAGAGCAAGAGCCATGCGTTAGCCTCCAATTAGGGCTGTTCGATATAAAAATGTCTATCGTTTCATTTTACGCTATCGTTTGTTTCGTGGTGTCGCAAAATAAACTGTTTACGGCAATATTTTTTCATCGTTTTGATGGTCACTGTAGTGGCTATACTAATTTCTTAAAGTTCTCTCTTTCTCTTATATTTTATATAACCCCACTACGGACGGAGAAGCGACTGTTTTTATGTTTTTAGCAACAACGACGGTAACAGCATCGCGTGTCCGCTTGTTTATGTTCCACATAAACCTTTCAAAATAAACTGAATCACATGAAAGAGCAGATTATTTACGGATGAGAAGTAAAAAAGAGCCGCCAGGTGCTAAAAAATAAACCTTAGACTCAAACGTTAGAACAGGCTTTTCCCCGCAGCACGCCGTGTAATAAATACTCACAAAGAAAACGGCGGCTGTTACAACTTATGTCTAAAAATGTATCGTTTCATGCATCGGTTAAAACTAGAGATGGCACGATACCACTTTTTTATGTCCGATACCGATACCGATATCATAAATTTGGATATCTGCCGATACCGATATGAATCCGATATAGTGTTTTTTAATCAACAAAACTGTTTTTTAAAATATCTTGCTGCATTTTGCAAGTCTGCAAGTTCATACTCAAGTTTAAAACAACAACTACACTAAAGCTATTCTGTTATACCTGTATACAAAAAAAATATTTCATAGTTCGGCAATACTGATCAATCTAATAAACTTAGACCTACACCATCCTCCCTATTCTGGTATTTTAAAGAGTACTTAGCGTAAATATTAACCAACCTAACTAATAGGGTTCCAACTCCCAGCAACAACAAAAATAAATAAATAAAAAATAGGGAACCACCCCTCACGCTCCACCTCATGATGCTTAATCAACGTAATCAACCTTAATTTGATGCAGTGTGAAAAAAAATGCACAGAAATCAATTATTTTTCAAGAAATATTAAATAGATTCAACATCTTTCTTCAACAAAATTGCAGACTGCACAGATGGTACCTTCCCAAAGGAAAATGTACTATAGCTTACTAGGGTATATTAGACTTAATAGTCACTATATACAGTAATTGACTTCTATTCATTTTACATCAAATTAAAACTTTGTGTGTCAGATAATTATTTATTAAAAGCTAGACATTTTAAATGAGAATAAGAAAGAAAAGTATGTCTTTGTGCCCCCTTTTCCCAGTTAATGCCCTATCGGCCCCCCTGGCTAAACTTTGCTAGATCTGCCCCTGCGCAGTTACCAGCCGTCAGCTACTAGAAAAAGATCCTGGTGTAGAAAGTAATATTAAATAAATTGTAACAACAGCTTATCAAGCTTAAACGTGCTGCTGTTGTTCAGCCGCTGGTTTGCTCTTTCTGGCGCAAAGTGGACCAAAAACAAACAAGAGAGACTCACGACAGAAAAGCCGATCAGCTGATCATTAGCAGTTTCACGATTGAAGTAGCAGCCGGAGAGCGAGAGGCAGTCGCTCGTTAAGCTTAACGTGGGAATGCTTTACAAACATTCAGAGATGGACTTACACACTTGCTTTACTTCTCTCGGGGATAACTTTGTCGGAGATGAAATGCCAGGTTGCTAGCGAAGCTCCACATGCTATCCAGACCACCGACAGGTCCCGCATGCCACAGCTGCTCTATCACGTGATGCATACTGCTCCGACGTTCTGAGGCGAGTTACAGCGTGTTGCAAGTTTTGTGAGGTGCTTTCATGATATTTAATGCATCGGATTACATTTTTTATTTTTCTCCGATATCCGATCCAGTAATTTAGGTCAGTATCGGACCGATACCGATACGTAATATCGGATCGGTCCATCTCTAGTTAAAACACTCGACTCCAAGTACACGACACGCAGCTGGAAACACTTCCCGCAAGACGAGCTGCCCGAGATTCACAGAATTTACAGAAAATGGTACATTTTTGTGATTTATATCGTTATCGGACGATAGAATTCTTATATCGGGATATGAGATTTTGGTCATATCGCACAGCCCTACCTCCAGTGATGATTTACTACCTATAAAAGGAGCTACCTCAACAATCTCCAACATAGCTGTTCCCACCAAAGGTGAAAACAACAAACTTGTTTCACCATTTGAGGAAAAACATAGAGTACAACCAGGCTACAAGGGCATAGACAGTAAGTAGCTGGTAATTTGAGACACAAATGCAAAACTAGCACTGGCTAGTTGGGCTCCATATGACAGGAAGAGCAAATGGTAGATGGAAATTACTGATGTGGTTGCAGCAGGTAAAAGCAGGGCTTTAAGCAAGCCAAGTTACAACATCACAGGTAGAAAACTTTTTTCAGTTTTATTATGTGAAAATACTCCTTAAGCGTTGAAAGGTTATGTTAACTTCAATGATTCTTAAACAAAATTAAGTAGTTATGTTACACTTTTACTACCTAGGATACTTTTGTGCCTACATTTGGTTTATGTTGTAGCTGGATATAATCCTGTGTCACTACTATTGCAGTGTAATGCAACTGCTGCCTGCACCTTGTTTCAGTAGATTCCAATTAGGTAGTATTAGATCAGTGACAGTCACACATCGGAAAAGAGGGATGGAAAATGCCCCTCATTTATTTACTTATAAATGCTGCTGTTTGCAGCCTGCAAGGATCGATAAAACGTTCAGTATTTTTTTTCCTGTAATGACTTCTTGAAATACCATGAGACATACAAACACACACAGCTAGCCATACCACATGTTTGCAGCTGGTAACAAAGTATGATGACTACTCTCCAAATGCCATAGTGTGGGACCATGTGATTTCGCTCTATTACAGCAAACAAATTCAAATTCAAATTCAAATTTTATTTGTCACGTACACAGTCATACACAGTACGATATGTAGTGAAATGCTTGGACAACTGCTCGTGACCTAAAGAAAACAAAAAAAGGAAAAGGCTATGAATAAGATAGGAAATAAATATGAAAAATTAAAAAGGGTAAATTTAACTAGGAAGGAATAGAATATAAATTAAGGTTAAAAATGAAATAACTGTACAACACAAATTAGAATGAAGGGTAAATTTAACTGGGAAGAATAAGATAAAGATAAATATATAAATTAAAGTTGAAAATAAAATAACTGTACAACAAAATACACAATACACAATATAGAACTATATAAGAATGTATGAAGAAATCTAAATATAAATAAATATATACACAATAACAGCAGCTGTACAAGTATTAACCGGAAATGAAGAATATAGTGACCAGTGTTGTGCAAAACCAAAGTCCAGAAAGTCCAGTGTGTGTGTAAGAACTGTATGTGTGGGTCAGTACTGAGCCTTGGTGAAGTTTTGGTAGGTTCAAGGAAATATCTGCAAATTAATGTGGTTGTTGTAGGTACTGTTGGATATGGAGTAATGTTAAAACTATTTACATATGCAGCATTGTGCAAAAGTCTTGAGCCAATATCATTTCTTTATATTTTACTAGCAAAACGTGAATTAGGTATAGTGACTTTTTGAAACGTGCAAGCATAAATGGAAATACAACACATAAGACAAAATCAGAGTTTGGAGAATTCCAATGAGCAATCAAATTCAAATCATAGTTGATATATGGTATGACCGCTTTTATTCTTCAGCACAACTCTCATAGGCAGCTTTCCAGTCGTTTCTTAAAGCAGTTCTCCAGGCTTCTTGAAGGACATTCAAAACTCTTTAGATTTCGGCTGCCTTTTGCTCTGTTTTCTGATGTTCAAGATGATCTTCCACTACTGTTGAGGTCCAGGCTCTGTGGAGGCCAATCCACCCACAACACCACTGGCTTTCTGAAGACCCAAACCATGACAGTGCCTCCACCGTGTTTTCCAGATGGCTGTCTCTCTTTCCTGACCTCCTCTGTACACATTGAAATTTCTGTTTTAAACTGTTGTCAAATTTGGATTTCATGAGATCTGTTGACTCTCTTTCAGTCCAGTTCTTGTGTAATTTGCCATAAATCAACCTTTTCTCCCAGTTTCCCTTAAGAATGGCTTCGTGACAGCCACCCTTCCACTGAGACCATTTCTGACGAGACTTCTGCAAAAGTGCAGGACCTCTCCGGCCCTATACCAGGCTTTGCTGAATAAAAAGACTATTTTATGTCTGCCATAATGTTACTGTATGTTTGGCATTTAGCAGAGATTCAGGTAAAGGAACTGGGAAACATTATACGTTTTGTGACAGGCAGAAAGTGCCCAACACTGCAATTTATGTGTAGATACAGTGTTGTATTCCTGTGAAAATGGTCAGGACTAAACTGACAATTAGTGTAAAAGCAGCAAACATCCAAAGAACAACTTTGAAAGACCTTCAGAAAGCTCAAACTATTGTTCAAGGCCACTTTTTTAAAATTATGAGCCTGGGTCCTTGGAAGCGTGAGGTGGCTCACGACTTTTGCACAATACTCCGTACAGAGATGAGACTTACCTGAGCCTCTCTTCGACACAACTTTCAGGCAGTGGACCACAACAGCATGAAGCAGGATCAGAAGAGGGATGGGAGCTTTCATTTTTTTTTTATCAGTCCTACAAAGAAAGAAAAGCATGTGTTATAACTCCATACTGAGGCAAGCTGTGAATGTGCTGAAACCATCCAAGAAAAATAAAAGACAATGATTTTGGCAGAAGATGTTTCCTTAAAAAAAAAAAAAAAAAAAAAAGAAAAGAAAAAGGTCCTGAGCCAATAATTACAGAGTTTCTATCAGCCTTAAGGTCAGTTGGAAAAAAATCAGCATCTCTATGTGCAAATTTTGTTTATCTGCTTCTGCTTTATTTATATTAGCACCTCTTCAGGGACTTATTGTATAATCAGGGCAATGCTGTTAATGAAATGTCAAGATGCATCTCTATCAAGCCAAACCAGGCTTTTCTGCTTTGTCAACTACCTTCAACACTCATCCCCCTTTACTTGCAACCAAAATAACACAATCAGGCGCCTGCTCAGATCTGGGTATCTCTCTGTGAGCACAAATGTTCGGAAATGCTCTGTGAGAAGTGGATAACAGTGAATCTGGCTTAATATATTGAAAACTCCTTAAATTGTAGCTTGTAGTGACACTAATTGCGGTGATAATGGGGATAAGATGGCATTTCAATCGATGCCAGTCAAACGCAGTAGGTTTAAAGCTATTACACTCCAATTACGAATTCCTGCCTGAATCCATGTGTGTGCTAGAATGATGAACTTAAACACTCAATTAACTGTCATTATGATGTATGTATTATGGGATATTTTAATGTAATATGCAAGACAGGTCTGTTTCCTAATAAAGAAAAGAACTGTATCTTTGCATTAAAGACAACGACTGCCCCAAACCATCTCTGCGCTTACTCGGGTCCCCTGCAATACACAGGAGTATGCTGAAAATGATGGATTGACGAACACACAGGGATTCTTTGATTTATTAGTGAGATGATAAAGTACACCTTCAAGCCAATTTAATCTAAGATAAAACAGATGGGCCCAAAGTTCGCTGCAGTTAATAGTGTTTATTCAGACTTTGCCAGCAGCTACAAACATTCCTCAGCAATACACTTGGTTCTAAAATTCCTCCATAGGCTACAAGGGTCCTTCAAATGGCATTTCAGTCAGGACAAAGATGCTTCACATTGAAGCCTGAAAAGCTGTATCAGAAAGCCTTTTTGGAGAAACTCTGAACAGTCACAATAACTCTTGAGAAATTCGGAGGCATGCGAAACTGGGCAGCAGCCAAATATGGCGACATTGCTGCGTTCCCTCTTGTCAAAGGCTTATTGTCATCGGCTCTTGCTTTCTGCAACCAATGCCACCTCAGAAAAGCTACACGTCACTACAGAAAAATCTTATCTTTTTAATTAGTTTTCCATGGTGGGTGCAAGTCTGCAACATTAGCACAAAACCTGTGGCCCCTTTCTTTGGTTTGAACACAGAGGAAGTAACTGAATCACCAGTTCTGTTCTGTGTCCCTGCGGCTAACAGTGATATCCAAGACTGTAAAAATCAAAGAGAGCACCACTGAAAAGGTTAAGAAAGTGCACTCGTGATGTGCTGTAATTAATTTTGTTGGTACTGACTATACTGATGAGGAAAATACAGTAATGCTCTTATTCTCTTGGGGTGTAAATATAGCTTTGCCAAAATAGGAACAAATGATGGGTTTAAATATACAGAAGAATCAGGTAGTGGGAGGAAATTGGCTCCATAATTCAAGTTTCACAAAGCTGTTGTTGAAGATACTGGTCTATTTTTTCATAGGAACTTGAGAAATATATGATCCAAGTGTACAGACATGCAACAGTAAGGTAACGTGGTATGATATTACAAAAATGGATAAAAGCGAAGAGACAAAATAGGATATGCAATGCCAGCTTTATCCTCCAAAATTAAATAAATAAATTCAGCACTGCATTCAGTGTTTTATCATTAAAATATATTTTAAAACTAGTTTATTTTTTTAGGGTGTGATGTGGACTATATAGAGCAAAGTTAGTTTGGATTATTGACATTTGAGCCTTTATTGATGGTGAACTTCAAGGGGTGTTGAAAAGTCTTACAGTCTGAGAGAAGAAGCTGCCCCGCCGTCAGCAGACTCTTGCATCTCCTGCCAGAAGAGCAGCAGGGTAAACAGACTCAGTCTGGACCAAATGATGTCCTGTTCTGTGGGCTCTGTGTATGCAGTGAGTCTTCCCAGTGCTGAACATAGATGCAACACCAGTGTTTTGTAAGGAATCCATACAGTGCTGATAAAACTTTGCTTATGTTGTTCCAAGTCAAAGTTTTTGAATTGTGAAAAAACCTTGTGCACACTGTACTAACAGTTTGGGCCATACATTTAGGATAATGGCAGATCCTTTGTAATTTTCCTTTTGTATACTACCACAGTGAATTTTAAGTCAGAAAATCAAGATGTGATTAAAGCACAGAATTTCAGCTCTATTTCCAGGGGTTTAACAAAAGTATTAAAATAGAAATTTAGATATTACATCCATTTTTATACACAGTGTGTCCAGTTACTGATTAGCCCCTGAAAATAGGAAGACTAACATAAATTAAAATATAGGTATATAAGGTACTTTTCTTAAACCCTCTTGAATGAGTGACTCCTTGAACTCTAGAAGCCATGGAGTAAATACTGTGTTTCCTCCCTTGAGATGCTCTGTGGGGCCTTTAATGCAGCCACCGTAAGTTGGTACACGTTTGTGACTTTCTGCCTTCAGTTTTGTCTTCAGAGTAAGCGTGCTCTATTGGGTTCAGATTAAGGACATCGAAGAATGTCCCATTTCTTTGTCTTGAAAAACTCTTTGGTTGCTTTTGCACTATGCTTTGGCTTATTATCCATCCAGAGTACAGCCCTGTAGACTTCAGAATATATCCTGCTACTTCAATCAGCATTCACATCATCAATAAACACTAGTGATCCAGTTTCACAGGCCCATGCTGTAACATTGTCTCCACCATGTTTAACCGATGATGCGATATGATTTATGAGCTCTCTCTATACTTTTCTCTGCCCATCTGTCTGGTACAAATTAGTCTTGGTCTCTCCAAAGTATACTTTTCACAGCTGTGCAGGCTCTTTCAGATGTTTTCTGGCAAACTCTTATTTGTCATTCTTGTTCGTGAGTGTAGTCAATGGTTTGCACCTTGTTGTAAACCCTTTGTGGCTACATTCATGAAGATATCTCTTGATTGCAGACACTGAATTTGCCTTAACTTGACTTACTTTGATGTGGTGAAGAAGATTTTCTTAACCAAGGAAAGAATTTGTGATCACCCACTTTAGTTTTCATTCGTTGGACCACATATTGCCAGTTTAAAAAAATAAAAATAAAAATCCAAGCCCATAAAACTGCATGTCAATCAATTTTCTGGTTACTGCTGAAACCCCTTGAATTGAAGCTGAAGGTCTGCACTTTAATCACATCAATGATTTCAACTCCACTGTAATGTTATACAGAGGAATAATTACAAATGCTGTGCCACTGTCCAAAAACACATGGACCTGACTGTATGATGTGGGCCTGTGGCTGTCAATCCCATCAATCGTGGGTGTGGTTGTCCTGAATTCAACTGCAGAAGGCAGCCCTTAGTTGAGCTTGTAAAAAAAATGTTTGCGGAGTAAGTGGTTGCTATTTTGTGCCAACATGAAAAACAGAATTCCGTTCACTTCGGGCATATTTGAGCATCAGGTGAAACTTTTGAGCGTTTTGTGAACAATTGTGAAACGTCATGCAAAAAGCACAAAATATATTAATTCGGCATACAAGCTGATGCATTCATCTGGCAGCCAGGTTTTCTTGTGTTTGCAATCCATCATTTCTCACTGAGGTTGGTGTTTGAAGCTTTTTTTATGGCTGCAGTCGACTTTGAACAGCTTGCTTTTTTTGTTTAACAAGATATCTCTCTAACCCTAAATATCCTATCATCTTCCTCCTCCCAGCATGATCGGTTAATTATAACAACACTCTGTGGTTACTCCTTTTTTATCGGTCTGTCCAATAGAAAGCATAGATTTGCCACAGTTCAAGCAGTCCATAGTTTCAAAATTGATTGCACTGATTACTCGAGTATTGAGTAGACTGGCATGAAAGCCAATGAAAGTGATCTGATTGCTGGTGGCAGACAGGGCTTGTAGCCAGCAGGAATGTTTGACTGCACTCATACCCGACAAGTCCAAGAAAAAATATAATTAAGTTAGACTTGTGTTGTCTAACTTTCATGCTCTGGGTCTGATGTTGCTGGAGTATGTTTAAGAAGATGGCCACATACTCAAGGGCTTATTGAGGTCAAACACCCAAGTTGTTATCAGTAACCATGAAACGCGTTTCGATGTATTATTGTCGCTATCGTCTTACTTCTTGGCACATGGTTATGAGCCATTGAGAAGGGAAAGATTCAGTGCAGCTGTCGAACTGTCAGAAATATGATCAGAAACACAATAGAGTGGAAAGAAGAGATATCCTCCTTCAAGAAATGAATGGATACTAGATGTCCAAGAAAAATATGAAATTGTTTTTTGGGGTTTTTTAAATCCTCCCTCAAAAATCCCCCTGTGAAAGCTTGTCCTGTCAAACATTTCACAGTGTATCATCCTTTAAAGAGAAGCTCATCCAAAAGGTGCTGTCACCTGCCTCTCATTCCTTGATTGTTTTTTTCCTCAAGCCTCCACTTTCGTCTTTACCCTGACAGTGCTTCCTTCTCAGTGGATCCATCCAAAATTCAATTATTTTTGAGGAGGGTTCAGGAAGAGAGATGGGGCACTCTCTCAACACTCTCGGGGTTCAGAGTTAGCCCCAAGGAATGCATCTCAGAGTCACGCGCAAACAGTTTCGGAAATCTATGACCGAGACTTTAACGCTTTAGTACAGCTCGCCAGATGGACTTTGAGATGATGATTTATACGGATCTCTAATTTTATATCTCTCTTGCTCTGTCACACACTTTTGGGAGTTCACATTGAGGGTCCCCTTTCCTTCTTCCTCAGCCATATCTGAAGTTTCTTGATGACGTTCGTTTCTCTGTTACCCGGGAAACCAATGGGAACTAACAGGAAGAAGCAATTACGGACAAATTCGGATGACATAAATTCTTGTCCCGGTTATTGGGTAAAGATTTCAGATCTGTGGGCTGGAGCTTTGATTGAACTGAAGTGTAAAACTTGGACTCTTTGTCTGTGTTTGTTCATCCATTGCTGAGCGTTTCATCCTGGATTCAAACCTTGGCTCAGTCTGACGGCCATGTGTGTCAAAATTATACAATCATTACTCTTTTTCACAGGAATGCTGACTGGCAATTTTAAAGTGAAAGTCTGTCTGGTAGTTTATTTAAAACTGCCAAAGTGAAAGTCATGAAATGTGGTGCAGATTTAGACCACAGGCAAAGACATACTTCGTTATAACTTGGTGTGCATTCTTTCTTTTAAAATGACAAAATTTGTAAACTGGTCAAAGGATTTTAAGCATGGAGTTGCCAGGCAGGAGGAAAAGGGGAATACCTCTAGACATAGGGTGAGATGGAGACAGATGATCCGCTTTGGTGACCTCTACGGGGAGAAGCCAAAAAAAGCAGAAAATAAGGCACTGGTCTTGGCAGAGGATGTGCTCTCCGAGGCTTCTTGTAGTTCTCAAAAATTTTTACAAATAATACAATCGTTTAAAGGTAAAAAAAAAAATGCAGGATCTAATTTTAACTTTGTTCTTACCAAGGTCACTACGGGTGATTTGATTCACATAATGCCAAAAAGAAAAAAAATTCCCAAACATAACATGTGCTTACTCATTATGGACATACAGCCTCACTGCCTCTAGCCGTTACCCCTCTGTCCCCTACCTCCACTCGATAAATTGATATCTACTCTGCTTGGTGAGTTATTAACATTTCTATTTGTGAAAAACACTTTTCAGGCCCTTACACCCTTGGCTGACGCACACACACCCACAATCTCCCACCCACAGTCTGTGCTCTCTTCACTGAATTTTTCCATTTTAGATTATCTAATAACCTTGCCTTGCAAGCCTCCATGTTCCTGATATGTACCGTACCCAGGAAGTGAAAGAGAAAGAAGCGGTTGTTTTTCAAATTCACATGTTTAATACCATAAACGTCATTGTTTGGTGCAGGAACCAGAAGAAAAATGGCTTTTAATGATCAAGGGCACACATGTGAATAAATAACAAGCAGCAAAAAGTGGTTGAGTAGCAAAAATGTATGCAACGGTTTTCATTAGCTGCCATTTGTGGTAAGAATAAAGCAGTTTTAAAACTGCATATTTGAATGGATGCTAAGTGACACATTGAGGCTACTGGCTATGTGCTTTGGGAAATGGGAATTTTTTATTAGTTAACCATCTAGCTACAATATGATGCCAAACTCATTTTATTTTCATGAGGGTGCCATGCTGTGAGAATTTTAAAAATGCTGAGGTCATTGAGTCAGACAAAACCACAGCAACCTATTTAAAGAGCTTGGCACATACCCAATCCCCAAGAGATTTTGGACAAGTCTGTCACATATTCATTCATTTCACCTCTCTGCACGATTCATTGAAGTATTAATACATTTTATGCAAATGTTTAACTCGCTACAGGATTGTTCACATGTTGTTTCAACACCCCTTTGACAATTTTAGGAACATCATTTTGCTTAAAATTATATCAAAATGACTCCAAAAAAACGTGAGAACTACTGCCTGCATGTTAAAGTAGAAAACGACAGACTACATTTACAGAAATATTACTGAGGATGGGAATAATTTGCTTTTATGATTCCTGGAACACATTGTAATTATCACTTTTTCAACCTCATGATTTTGCCACAGAGCAATAAGCATTTTATAAGTATTGCATTCCCCGACCAACTGGTGATTGGTCAGGAAATACACAAAATCTTCATTGTGATTGCTTTGATTGCTAGCAAATTGCAGTGGTCATCCATAGTTTACGTGGAAGACACTGACTTGTCAGCAAACAATCACTATTAATCCTTGAGCTGTAGGGAAACCTGCAAAAATGCAACGCAAACAGCAAAATGTTCACCTTCAAATTAAAGGTTTTGCCTTACAGCTTCAAATATCAAGAGGTGCAACAATTATTTTGAAGGCAAATACTATAGTCCATATTTACAGTTTGCATTGTACTTTTAACAGTGTCATTGCTTGTTGCAATCAATTTTGCGCTTTCAATCTCCAGCAACCCCTTGTCAATTTCTTACATATCACATATTTGTTCCTAGCCACTGGTGGTTGCCAAGAGGTTCAAGAGGTTCACTGATCAGATTATAGGCCTGCATGAGTAGGGTCCTAGCATAGACAGTATATGTAGCTTCTAGGTCAGAAAAGTTCAAGTGCCTTAAAACTGCATTCCATCTAAAGGGTATAAGATGGGGATAGCTGTGGTTGCAAAATGGGTCAAATGTGACTGATGCACTATACAGTTTTTGGTCTTAGGAGTTTTTAGTGAACCATCAGGTAGAAAAACAGTTGCAAGGGAATCTAAGGACACACACAAACATACACACACAGGCACACATACAAACTGTCTTTGCAGTCATGTCCAAGTCTTAGTCCCAGTCCCTGAGCTGACTGCTAACTAGATTCTTTATCCCGCCTGGCTGTCAAGGAAATAACTATGACATTAAATGAATGAAACTCTCTTTGGATATTCCAGGGCAAGGCTAAAGCGAGATCCTTCGGGAGCTACCGAGAAGAAGACGTGAAAGCAGAGGAGAGGTTGAGGGTTCTTGGAAGGCGACCATGAGAGGCGTCATGAGATGGTGCCAAGCAGTAAACAGAGATGTTAATGGCAGGTAACACTGGCTTTATATTTAGAATATCCCTAGTTTATGAAAGTAATTAACATCAGTCTAACTGAGTTATCTCAATAACTCTCTATACAACATCTCACCACTAAATTTTACAGCGTTAATAGATGTTGATTTATCAAAACAGAGACACCTGTCCAGACTGTCAAAGAGTTGTTTGTTGCTGCTTTTCAAGCTGTCTAAAAGTTTTAAATGAACTCTGATGGATATTGATTTATAACAAAATATTACAGTGATGATTCACAGACTGGTAAATTAATACTGATGATGCTTCTCTTTTGCTACATTGCAGATCATTAAGCACTCTTTGAAACAACGCTACCACCCTCAAAGCAGACTTTTCTTGTAAACGTGCTGTAAGGACTCCCAGATGTTACCGCGGTACATTGCTTAAGGTAAAGTGCCCCCTTTATACTATTAGAACAATTGCCAGTTAGCATCTGGCTCATTCTTTATTCTTAATGAGCATCCCCCCAGGAAGAGAAGGATGCGGTGACAGACCATGGAATGGCAATTAAATCAAGTCACTTGTAACGACAACTGGCAACATGAAGTGGGCTGCTCCTAAGTTCACCCAACTCTGAGGTGAGTGACTATAAGTGGGAAGGATACCGCTGATTGATATAGAACAGTGTATGTGAGAGGGTTATTTAAACTAGAACTTGGCACGACCAGCTAGAACTTATCAAACTTATCCTCTGATATTAATCAAAAGCAAATGTTACAGCTGGACTAGTATCAGCACAAACAGTGTCATCTTCACCTCCTCCAACTTACACATAACTTCATACAGTACTGCTACAGAGAGGCAGGGTCACAGCCAATTCAATTCAATTTTATTTATATAGAGCCAAGTCACAGTAATAGTCACCTCAAGGCACTTTATATTGCAAGAAAAAGATTCTATAACAATACAAAGAAAACCCCAACAATCAGACAACCCTCCTATGAGCAAGCACTTGGTGACAGTGGGAAGAAAAAAAACTTCTTTTTACCTCCAGCAGAACCAGGCTGAAAGGGTATCCGGTGTAACGTCTGCGTCAAACCAAACACGTGACGACCCCTTGGGAAATAAGGGAGCAACTGAAACTACTTTCCAAAAGCCACTTTAGCCATTTGTTATCATCAACTTAGCTCCTAGCGGCTAAGGCTAAAAATTAAACCGTAATATGAATGTGAGAGCTAGGCAGCAAGAAAATTAGTCCTGCCCATCTGTGATGTTAATAGACAGTGTTAATTTAACAGGATAGCACAATAGTTTTGTCTAGAATTGGTTATGCTTATTTTAAAGTCTGAAAAAATCGACTAGAGTGTTTTCGGTGCTTTCATTCAAATTCCGTTCTTGTCATTCAAATTCTGTTCTCTCCATTCTAATCCTGTTTTTTCATTCAAATTTTGTCATTTTCATTCTAATTCTGTTAATTTAGTTCAAAATCCGTTGTTGTCATTCTAATCCTGTTTTTTCATTCAAATTTTGTCATTTTCATTCTAATTCTGTTAATTTAATTCAAAATCCGTTGTTGTCATTCTAATTCTGTTGTTTTCATTCAAATTTTGTTGATTTCTTTCAACTTCCGGTGTTTTCTTTCAACTTCCAGTGTTTTCATTCAAATTCCGTTCTTTTCATTCTAAATCAGTTGTGTTCATTCTAATTATGTTGTTTCCATTCAAATTTCTGTGTTTCATTCTAATTCTGTTGTTTTCATTCGAAAGCCGTTGTTTTCCTACTAATCCAGTTCTTTTCATTCAAATTCCGTTCTTGTCATTCAAATTCTGTTCTCTCCATTCTAATCCTGTTTTTTCATTCAAATGTTGTTATTTTCATTCTAATTCTGTTAATTTAGTTCAAATTCCGTTCTTGTCATTCTAATTCTGTTGTTCTCATTCAAATTCCATTCTCTTCATTCTAATCCTGTTTTTTCATTGAAATGTTGTTGTTTTCATTCTAGTTAAGTTCTTTTCATTCTAAATCAGTTGTGTTCATTCAAATTCAGTTGTTCTTCTTCAAATTTCTGTGTTTCATTCAAATTCTGGTGTTTTCATTCTAATTCCGTTCTTTTCATTCTAATTCTGTTGTTTTTGTTCAAAAGCCGTTGTTTTCCTTCTAATCGAGTTCTTTTCATTCAAATTCCGTTGTTGTCATTCTAATCCTGTTTTTTCATTCAAATTCAGTTGTTCTTCTTCAAATTCCTGTGTTTTCATTCAAATTCCGTTCTTGTCATTCTAATTCTGTTGTTTTCATTCAAAAGCCGTTGTTTTCATTCAAATTCCATTCTTGTCATTCTAATCCTGGTTTTTCATTCAAATTTTGTTATTTTCATTCTAATTCTGTTAATTTAGTTCAAAATCCGTTGTTGTCATTCTAATTCTGTTGTTTTTGTTCAAAAGCCGTTGTTTTCATTCAAATTCCATTCTTGTCATTCTAATCCTGGTTTTTCATTCAAATTTTGTTATTTTCATTCTAATTCTGTTAATTTAGTTCAAAATCCGTTGTTTTCCTTCTAATCGAGTTCTTTTCATTTAAATTCCGTTGTTGTCATTCTAATCCTGTTTTTTCATTCAAATTCAGTTGTTCTTCTTCAAATTCCTGTGTTTTCATTCAAATTCCGTTCTTGTCATTCTAATTCCGTTGTTTTCATTCAAAAGCCATTGTTTTCATTCAAATTCCATTCTTGTCATTCTAATCCTGGTTTTTCATTCAAATTTTGTTATTTTCAGTCTAATTCTGTTAATTTAGTTCAAAATCCGTTGTTGTCATTCTAATTCTGTTGTTTTTGTTCAAAAGCCGTTGTTTTCCTTCTAATCGAGTTGTTTTCATTCAAATTCCGTTGTTCTCATTCTAATTCTGTTTTTCTCATTCAAATTCGGTTGTTCTTCTTCAAATTCCTGTGTTTTCATTCAAATTCCGTTGTTGTCATTCTAATTCTGTTGTTTTCGTTCAAAATCCATTGTTTTCCTACTAATCCAGTTCTTTTCATTCAAATTCCAGCAACTAGAGACAAACAGTGGCAGCCTATTTTACTGAGGATTTTCACTGATAGAGATATCAAGTTCAAATTCAAGTCTTTTGACAGCCCTGCAAACAATTACCAACTACAAAGTAATGAGCAACAACCAAATAACTTGTACTCATCACTTGATAAGGCTTCACAACCGAGCCACGAAAGAAGCTGAAGGACCTTCAGTTAAAATATAAAACTATCCATGCTAGCTTCAATAGTTTTATATATGCAGCTACTCAAGCTAGCATGAGTTTGGGTAGCTTCATATAAAACAAGGTAATTATTCACTTCTCAGCTTCTCCATTTTGATGTCATGATAAGGAACATTAGCCACCTCATCACAAAGAGTGCACAGCAAAGCAACGGATCCGCAATTCAGTCTGGCAATGCTTGACAAACTGCCTTTCAAATTGAATGAGAAACGAGAGCAGCGAAGCCTAGAACATACAAGTGAGTCCAGCCTCAGAGCAGATTAGCAACACAGGGGCACCACAGGGGACTGTCCTCTCCCCCTTCCTCTTCACCCTCTACACCACAGACTTCAGCCACTGCACAGAGACCTGCCATCTTCAGAAGTTTTCTGATGACTCTGCGGTGGTTGGATGCATCAGCAGGGATGATGAGACAGAGTACCGGGCTGTGGTCGACTCCTTTGTCACGTGGTGTGAGCAGAATCATCTGCAGCTCAACGTGGCAAAGACCAAGGAACTGATCGTGGACTTCAGGAAGACCAGGAAACACTTGACCCCTGTTTCAATCCAGGGGGTCAGTGTTGACATTGTGGAGGACTATAAATACCTTGGAGTACACATTGACAATAAACTGGACTGGGCTAAAAACACCACAGCACTTTACAGGAAGGGCCAGAGTCGTCTCTATTTTTTGAGGCGACTGAGGTCCTTCAACATCTGCCAGAAAATGCTGAGGATTTTCTATGAGTCTGTGGTGGCCAGTGCGATCCTCTATGCTGTTGCATGCTGGGGGAGCAGGCTGAGGGTCGCAGATGCCAACAGACTTAATAAACTGATCCGTAAGGCCAGCAATGTTGTGGGGATGGAGCTGGACTCCCTCAAGGTGGTGTCGGAGAGGCGGATGCTGTCCAAGATAAAGACAATGTTGGATAACACCTCCCACCCACTCCATGACATGTTGGTCAGTCACAGGAGCTCGTTCAGTGAGAGACTGAGATTACCGAAAAGCACCACTGAACGACACAGGAAATCATTCCTGCCTGTGGCCATCTCCCTGTACAACGCATCCACTTAACACACTGTTTGCTGCTACAGCTACACATGTTTCTTTTCCAACTATTTATTTATGAGTGACTTATGTATGTATGTATGTATATATATGTATATATTGTACTATTCTTAGTTAGCGTATTGTCTGTCTTGTCTTAATGTTGGTTTAAAATGGAGCACTGTAACAAAAAATAATTTCCCCCAGGGATCAATAAAGTATTCTGATTCTGATTCTGATTCTATGTGAGATTCTCTCTTTCAATTGACTTGGATTAGCTCGTTGCCAGAATTACGTGTAATAAAATCCAGTTATAAATTTGAGATTCGCCTCAAAGGGCAGCTTGCGACAGTCGCTTCTTCCGAACAACCCGCGAAAACCTTATGCTGCGGGGTTATCTGAAGTTTAACTTTAGCCATGTCTAACTATAGAAACACGTGTACTTCAGAGAAATGCTAAATAACATGAAAATTCCTCAAGCTTAGGTGGAAACTTCCCATAGCAGCGATTAGATATTCGCAGGCTGAAACGCTTCTTCTTTATCTCCCTCACACACAACCTTGAACACACATTTTTACTCAGCACCTAAATTTAAATCTGTGACACTGAGACTGATCTGCTGCTGAACCGATGAGTCTCTAGCTAACTCTACAGTATGTTAATGCTATTCATTGGAAAGCATCAAAGTCTTAGTTCTTCAAGCTGCCCTGACTTTAAGCTAAAAGGAAAAAAAGAAAACGTACTGCACATTTTACATCATGAAAACGATGCCACTACATAGTTCTACTACAGCACATCTTTGGAGCAGAGTTTTACAGATTAAAGAGAAATATTAATAGCAATCAATGAGATGCCTAACGTAAGTGTTCTTAACCAATACATATGTAAAAAAGAAGAACTAAAATGGCAACTAATGCCTCGGCAGATTCTGTAGTTTGCCAAATCACTTCAGTGGAATTGTCTCGTCTAAGCAGCAGAACCATAGGCTTATTTAAAGGGGAATGAAAGAGGATTGTCAGACTATTAACACAAGTTAATAAATGCCTACCCTACAGCAACTATAATCATTAAGGCTGCTAAACATTTATCTTTCAGCTTTTTTAAATCAAATCAGTCAGTCGGAAGAATCAACTTGAGCCAAAAGCAGAGCACAATCCAGCCAACAGCAAGAAAACAAAACAAAGCCTTTGAACAAATAATCAAAGTCTTTCTTCTAGCAAAGAATGTGTTTCAAATTGTACAGCCAATTGATCTGACTGTGTATAGAGGCTGTGTACTGCTTGAAAGTACTTTGACTTTCATCGTTGACGGATGCACCGTGCAAAGGATAATAATTGATGTGAAGATACACCGTACGTGGCTTTGAAATTATTTGATTAGAATAGTCAGTATACAGTGTGTCTGCTTTAATGGTTAAATGTATAGCAATGCAGACACCTTAGGGGACTGGTGCTCAGCAAATGTTTATTTTCATATAAGTTCGTATCATATATAACCACACAAACCCAAACGTGAAAGCAATTTGTCTTGAGTGCACCTTTCTCTAAAAATGTCCCTCTCGCATCTGAAACAAACAGCCCCGAGAGCAAAAATAAACTTAAGAGCTAAGGCGAGCAGACATGCTGTAGCTACCACTGAGAGCTGAGCGGCACAATGCAAATAAGCTTTCACACCATAACAGACGACCCACATCTCCATGCTAGGCAGCCGAGATTCAATATCGGAGGACAAGGAGTGCTGCGTCCCCAGGCCCTTCTTGCAAAGTGGCCCATAAATCAAGAACCCTGTTGAGAGCTGGTCTCTGTGGGTCTTGTCCAGGATTCGGGAAAAAGAGCACAGCTCTGGCTCCAGTAATCCACCCCCCCAAACAGCTTTAATGCAACAGATGGCCTTTGCAGCATAAAATTATGACTATCATTAGCCAACCTGGGGACCAGATTATTACTGCAATTGTTTTGTTCAGATATATAGATGATGCTGCCCAGCCACAGCTACAACTGGATTGGGTTTAACTGTAAATACCAATTAATGATTGTTTTTAAATTTCAGACCTCACATAATACAGTAGTACATGCAAGAACACTGAGAAAATCATAAGAGGTAACTTGAAAATTAGCTTAGTATACCTTCCTTGCACCAACTATTATTTAAGCCTTGCTGACATCAACATTAGAGGAGAAAGTGCTGAGCTGTGCAACATTGCAGCTTCGCTTGGCTCATCTTTTGCCAGAAAGTACTACATGTATTGGAGGTATGTTATTGTGTCATGAAAATGTGTAATATTTGCATAGCAATCAAACTGAGGATAGTACGATTGCTATTTCATGCAAAGTGGTCAATACTAACACATATTTTATTAATGTCACAAAATGCTGAGAAAGATTTTAAAAACAGACATTGTAACATATAGCATGTTACAATGTCTGTTTTTAATAATCCCAAATCAGTTTTTATTTGTTGCCCTGTGACAGACTGGCGACCTGTCCGGCCCAGGATGTACCCTGCCTCTCACTCCAAGGCTCCAGCGCCCCCCGACCCTGAAAAAGGATAAGCGGAAGCAAATAGATGGATGGATCAAACTTGTTGTTCTTGTCCATTAATTTTGTAGCACCAATAGTGAAGGGCATTTGGCAGGACTTCCAATTATTATGCATGCTGTGTGACTTGGTTTAATCACAGTTCTATAACTTTTGTTCAGTTAAAAAAGTGAAACCCCCCTCACAACATTTCAACTGACTTAATTAGCACTTTAACTTTCATTAAGTGCTACATATTGTGTGCAATAAAAATATTTTCATTCTAAGGAGATAAGGTCATTACCTTAAATTAAGGTAATCAGAATTCTGCCAGTTTTATACAATCAGATTCATAAGTTTTTGGATAACGATGGGGTTTTTTTTCCCCCTTTTTTAATGTTACCTCTAGGGCCCGTCACAGTGAATTTTAAAATCGTGCATTCAATACGCAATTTCAGTAAAGACTTCAAACTTTCATTCAAGAGGTTTAACAAAACTATAGCATTGACTAGGAATTGGCACCATACACAGTCCACTGTTTTGAGAAGCTCAAAATTAACTGAACAACTGACTGACGAGTTTCATCTCCCGGTGAGGCCTGGATGTGGAGTTCGTTTCAAGTGTTGAACTGTTAGATGTTCCCTTGAGCAATCAGTATGAGGTAAAAAGCGATGCAACCATCTGTTGCATTCATAGAAATAAGGCAGGACCAAAAGACCTGAAAGACCCTGGAAGATTGCAGAATTCTTTCACTGGTTAAGAAAAAACCCCTCAAAACATCCAACCAAAACCAAGAAGCACAATATTTTAAAAATACAATAAGTCTCACTGTATATAATAACTCACGTGGAGGTATTCTGAGATTGGCCATCAAACTTCATATGGCTATGAATAGTTTGTTGTAGGAAAACAAAAGAAACTGTCCCTACTATGATTGGTGACACTCTAAGGTTACACTGTGGACACAACAAGAAGAAGATTCTCTGGACAGCTCTTGTCACAGATGTATGTGACACATTTTGTCAGTATTTACATATGAATGTGCGATATGGGAGGTTACTATAACCTTATCATTTAATAGTGGTCAGTGGCTAAGTTCATCCTTGGCTTCATGGGGACATTCATGCAAAATGTTAAGAAATTCCCCCAAAGTATTCATGAGAATGGAAACTGAGAACCTGGACACATAACACTATGGAGGCCAAAAAATAGAAGCTACAATAGAGTTGAATAACTCTTTCATTTGTTACAAAGCACTTTATACTGTAAGCCATGTGATAAGCCTTCAGCCTCAAATAATACTAAACCTGGATTTCATGGATTGAGTTTCATCTTCTTACCTGTATGTGTAAGACACACACACACACACACACACACACGCATGCACGCACGCACGCGCACTGCAGTTTTTGACTCAACATTAACTCTGGCTGTGTGTGAAATTACCCTTTCAGCAGGGGGTTACATTGGGATTTGTGAGAAAGGGGAACCCTAGTCTAGTGGGCTTGATGCTCAAGGACCCACTGCACACAGTGAAAGTGGGGGCTAATTCTTTAAAAGAAAGTAGGTCCACTAAAAATTACACACATTGTGTTCTGTGGATGTGCATTGTCCAGAATAACAAAGACGCCGTTTCAGACACAGTCTCTAAACACCAATTTACAAG
This sequence comes from Mchenga conophoros, assembly GCF_057382185.1. Lineage (NCBI taxonomy): Eukaryota > Metazoa > Chordata > Actinopteri > Cichliformes > Cichlidae > Mchenga > Mchenga conophoros. The sequence goes on along the minus strand of NC_140547.1, from coordinate 38,518,500 downwards.
TTACAAAGAAAAATTCCACGGCGTTAAAATCTCAGAGTCAGACGTGCCAAATTATCAGATGATAATATATTTTACTTGAGTGTAAGTGTATTCTTAATTACTTTTAAGGAAAAAGGCCAACCTACATAAACCAATCATTTCTACTCATTTATATTTCATGATTTGCTTTTTTTGTCGTATTTTTTAATTAACATCTACATACAATTGATGGTTTGGGAAACACTGATAATACTGTCATACATAAGTAGAAGAAAATGAATCTTTGCACTGACCCAACAAAGAATCAGTGCAGCAAATTATGGGTTCAGTGTAATTAATTGTGTTTTCATTATTAGACAGATTTTCTGTAGCTTTATTTTTTTATTCACTTCAGTGATTAGATGAGTTCTGTGCTCGCAGTAATGAAAGTACTGCAAATATTGCATTTAAGCAGCATAACAGGAAAACTCCCTGTAATAACCCACTTAATATACCAGAAAAAAAGGAAGGAGAAAAAAAACAGCCCTGCTGGTGCAGGATTCGTCGTCAGCATGACTGCTTTGTTCCCAGTGTTTTCACTGAAAACATGAATTTCTAACAGCTCAGTTGTTTGCTGTGCAGAACATCATCGAGACAGATAAAATTCTGTAAGATCCCAACACAAAGTCCGATGATTTAAATAATCAATCTGAAGTACAGTAACGTACGAGAGTCTTGAGTCATCCCCGATTTCTTTATATTTTGCTTCCAAGAAGCCAAACTGTCTTGTCTTTTTTGGTGGTCTTAAAAATGGTTTTCCAGGCTTTCTGAAGGTCTTTCAAAGTTTTTCTTTGGCCATTAGCTGCTTTTCTACTCACTTTCAGCTCAGTCTTTGTGCCTGATCATTTTCAGAGGAATGTTTGTTGTTTGTTAAGCCACTTAACCTAGATCTATGATTCATTCAAGCATAAAACAGACACTTAACTCAATGAATCATTGATATGTCTACACATGACAGACAACTTAGCACAGAATTAAATTTAAATATCATCTTTATGCACTTTGTTATTAGTTGCCTGTTGCAAAAACACATCTTATGTTCCCATTTACTTTAGTTGAATCTATGAACGATGCAAAAGACGATAACACGGATTGACAGCGTCAGGACAAAATCCAGCAAAGACCTGAGACAGGACCAAGGATGTGCATCTAGCCCTTCAGTTGATCCATTTACTGCTCACAGTACATGGGTCCTTATGAAAATTCAAAAGCATTTCTGAAACATGGGAAACGGGACAGGTTGAGGTATTGCAAATTACACAAGAACTGGACTGAAACCCAAAAACTATTCCTGAAGACTACTTAAAGAAATGACAAGAAAGCTTCTTTCAGTTCAACCTGTGTTATGGAATAAAGGTGGTCATACCAAATATTGACGTTCAAGCTCATTACAATTACAAAAACTGTGTTTTTGCCTCAACACAGTAACACTGATTCCTATTTTCCTAGCAAAATACAAAGAAATGAAGACGTTTGCACAGCACTGGATTGATAGTCACACACATCTGAGTAACTAGAGGCGTTTTAAAAAAGAAATCCCCCCAAAAATCGGGTGACATTCTGTATTTGTTTGTTGTGGTACGAGTGGCTTTGTAATGGTAAAATAATGAAGGAAACAGAGCTGATCTCTGGCATGTCAGGAACTCAGCTCCAGTGGGTTTGACCCAGTTTAACCCGATCCTTTAATTACTTTTATATAACAAACACTCAGTGGTTTAATTAATAGTATGAATGCCATGTTGTGAGCTCAGCGGCAGGTGTAATATCACATCATGATGTTTAATGTAACAACATTGTAGCGCTGGAATTTTACACTTAAAAATGAATAACCTCAACACAAAGCTAAAAACACCCGAATTGATCCGAAGAAAGTTCACCGCGCACGTGTTGCCCTCAGCTTGACATATCGGTTTAAAATTAGCTGTAAATACAATGTTGCCCCGGGTCTCATGTGAAGTGGCTAATGAAGAACTGCTAATGAAGCGCTCCTTGATTTCACTCACTGTTAATCCCTAGACGTAGCTGTTCTATTTAAGCTCCCGCCTGGCTCAGAGGGGAGAATTTGGCGCAAACACTCTCAGCGTTCCTACCGAGGGGTAGCCATGTGTGCATTTACACGGAGTATGCAAATAGGCCACGGCTCCCACTCGAGTAGCTGCTGTATATTATAGCATGAGTATTTTCTTTCGTTGCTGCTGTTGCTGAGACCGTCCTAAATTGGTTTGTAAAAATGCTCTGAATATCTCGACACCAGCCACTTAGAGTGCAGGTCAAAATGTGAATACAGATTGCTAGTTGTGATAGTGTTTTGATAACATTAAAGAGCCATTTCTCTTCTGGTATGCATTTATCCTGCAAAATAATGCAGCCTGGATTCCTTTTTTTCTCCTCCCAACTGGCATCCTGTACGACTTTTTTGTTTTTATCGCCACACCAATGTATGGAGTGTCACAACAAAGCCTTCATGAATGAGTAAGCACAGATCCTATGAAGAGACGAAGGGAAATGGGAGGAAAAATTGCTCATTTTGCTTCCCTTGGCATGCAATTTCCATCCTCTATCCACATCTCGCTAAAAGCTATCTAAAACACATCAACTTCATCTTTCTAGGCTGGATGGGTCTCAGAGGATCACCTCCAGACATGGCGCGATGACAGTGGGGCTGAAAAGAAAGGATGAAAATGATAATTCTGTTCTCTTGCTTATAGCAATAGGCTTCTCATTCTAGTGCTGATTAAAAAGTGGGGGGAAAAACATTCATTTTCGACGTCAGTTGCCTCTAGCAAAGAAAAATACCGTATATTGAGGTAACTGATCACGCCTCGGATGGCTGTTTCATCAGAGAAAGTGCAACACGACTATTTCGCTGCCTCCTTTCCATTTTACCCATGTAACAATTGACCAGCACAACATTTTAGCTCGGGGGCATGCTACACTGTGGCTGACCCCAAGTTCTTTTATTTTCTGCTGTAACAAATGGGGAAATAAACACTTTCAGATTTCATTTGATTCGGGTCAGCTTTATTCTTTGATTCCGCCCCCACCACCATTGATAGAAGCACACAAATGCAGGACAGCCTCATGTGTATATGTGTGGGATTTTTTTTAAGAGCAATGCAAAGAGACAGCTAGAGATGATGCCATTACCATCCTTTTATTGAGGCATTTTTCTGTTCGAAATGCAGAAAGTAAATAAAGCTAGCATGGCAGAGGCAGACACTCAGCTCAATTCACATCCACACATGAAGGCATTCAGATAAAGGTCTAAAAAAGAAAAAAATGGGTGGCCATGAAAATGATTTGCAAGCAAGTCCATTGTTTATGACACCTCTCTGCTGAGTAACAGCAGGAAAGGGCGCACCCAGGGCTCAACTGCCATGAAGTGAATGCGGGACCCAATTCTGAAGACCATTTATTTTTCCATACAGCCTGGTCTGCCATCCTCATGCGACTGTGGACTCAAAGGGTGATTTTCTTTGCATGAAAACTATTTGGAGACAAAAACGAGAGCACTGCACACTACTTCTGTCAAACTCTTTGATCTGGCCTCGCGTAACCTACATGATGACGGTTACTCAACCGTATAAAATGATGCCAACCATGGACTGCTGTGCTCTAGAACAGATGTAGCAGAACTGCGATCCACCAGCCAGGTGATGACAAATATTATGTCGTAGGACAGTGTTTTGGGTTTTTTTTAAATTACAGTAAGTAGTAAACAGTTACTCTGTAAAATTTCACAAATCAAAAGATTTGGATTTGCAGATTTCAAGTATAAAACCAAGAAATTCTGCTCACTGATTTTCCAGCATCAACTATTATGATCCAAACCAAGGGCACCAAACTACATCACTACATAATAAGCTGGAACCCATCAAAACCTGTCATCCTCATTTCCAGCTCATTATTTTTCATTCTTGGGTTGCACTCAAGCAGGTCTGCATGAATAACATTTAAAAGTATTAGATCTTTCTCTAATACTGGGCCTTGATGCCACCCCTCAGTTCTAACTGTCTATAGCAGGCCTTTGTAGCTCCCACTCCTCACCACTTATAGGGACCATTTTAATGGTGGTTGCACAGCCATGCTGCCATTTATAGTGGCGCTGAGCACGTGCTCACTGCAGTATTCTGCCAAATGATAGGTGTCAGTCACCAAGTACAAGAGTAGAAGACATCAAAACTGGAAGAAAAGAAATTGAAGAGGTTTTTTTGTTGTGGAGGTTTTCGCCAGAAAGTCTCCTTTTGAGTTGAATTTAAGATTCTGCGCTGATACATCATTGCAGTGGCGGTAACAACTGACACAACTATACACATGATGTTACAAAGGTTGAATCTACGTAAGAGCATCTAAAACAGGGGTGTCAAACTCAAATACACAGTGGGCCAAAATTCAAAACTGAAACAAAGTCGCGGGCTAACGTTAATATTTATTGAAACATATTTATTCCTCCAGATATAAGAATGAATCTTTTCTTATGGACTCAAACACGTTTTGCTGAAAAACTGAATATCGAACAAGCAAAGCTTAATACTAAACAATATATATATTAGCTGTATAATACCAGTAGGCCAGCTCTGATAGTAATTTGGTATGGCTTCGCGGGCCAAATGTAATTAGGCTGCGGACCAAATTTGGCCCGCGGGCCAGAGTTTGACACCTATGATCTAAAACGACATCTTAGCTCGACTTCACCACCAGATGTAACACCACTTTCGGTGCGCAATGCCATCCACCAGTGCAAAAACGGTCTCTAGGGTTTAAACAGCCCAAATTGTGCGCCTGAGATTAGTGTATTAGGTAGATGCACTCTCTCTGACATCATACAGAGCCAAGAGTATTAAAAACTGTCTTAAAATGAGCATTTAGAGCAGTCGGAAATCTGATCCTCTGGCTGAGATTACAGAAGTTAAGGAAACCGATAATATGCCCCCTTTAATGAACTTCCCATTTACAAAATTAGTAAAACATGTTAAAAAAAAGTTTTTTTCTCAACCAGTCACTCTGCTGTTATTCTAAGGAAGATGTTTATTTGATTGAAGCCCACCCACAAGTAGAACCGAGCAATGAACAAATCTTAAGGCTTCCAGTGACTGTATTTATCAAGCACAGACACAGTCAAAATCACAACTATTTGGGGTATAAAAGGTCTAAAAAGACAATATAAGGTCAATGGGAGTTCTGATGATGCCGCAGTCCATCTCCAAGCTGCTATGACCTCATTCGCACTGCAAACCTTCATCGCTGAGAACCGGTGACTGTCACTGCATGCTCTAATTTTATCTCTGTTTAACGAATATACTAATTAACTAACATATTAATCAAGCCGTTGTGCATGAAACCAATATATTTGGCCTCGATACTGCAATAAAATTACAGATACTAGCTCTCGTGGCTGATTTCTTTCTAAGCACATTAGTTGAATTAATCTGCAAAAAGCTCCATGGTTTCAGAAAAAATTTCCAAACAAGGAAATCAAGTATCTCCAAATAATTTCCATTATGGAAAGAGGAGACATCATATAGAGTTATTACATTATATAGAGATACTTTAAGGCCTTTATATGTAAAGTAGATACTACCAGTTTTTACTGTCCCTCAAGTTCACAAACCAAATTAGCCACATCTAACTGCTTCAAAGGCAGATTTTCTCTTGTAGTCACAAGTCATGATTCTTCTTGAAATGGGCGAAGCACCATGCCCAGACACTCTGTTATCTACCTGATCTACCATACTTGTCAATTCACGACGTGACGGCAGCAACAAAAATAAATAGCTCTGAATCAGATCGATGCCCAATGATTGCGACGGAAAATGGAACAAGGCGCGGGGAAAGAGGAATCTCATCTCGAGGGGAATTGGATTTTGAGAAAGATTTAACCGAGGGCTCGTCTGTTATGCATGTAGCCCACATCTTCTTGGATTCCACAGCAGCTAATAACTTTAGCAGGAATGGAAGGTTGTTCGAGCTCCAGCTGTGATATTTGAACGTATGCGCGCAGTCGCACGCGGGCATAAATACGCAAGCTGGATCGCCTCTCAGTATTTCCATTTCCCCTTGAGTCCTATTAATGTCATTTAGCAGCCATGATTGAGGTGGCCCACTCTCAGCTTCCACACCAGCATTCCTGCTCACAAATCCTCATCAATTGCTCCAATCAGTCTTACCACAGAGCCAATACTCTACAGTGAGACAACTCTTATTTCCCACCGCATTAATGAACTCTTTCATTTGAAAGCCTTTGACTGTCTGCCTCTTGATTGCAAAGCCAAGGCCAATAGGCCTCGGTGACAGCTCCTTGAAAATTAAAAGTATCAATCAAGACGGGAAGGGGAGGGGGGAAAAAGTTGTAATGGTTTCAGATTCTCCTGTCGAGCAGAGAGAGAAGGGGAAGCTAAATGGGATCAGGTGGCATTTCAAAATGCATGTTGGGGCTCGTTTTACCTCGTTTTATTGCTAGATGGGTGGTACTTGCAGGATAAGGGTTAAAAATGTTAGATAAGATAATTAAACATGTTAAAGGTTCATTTTTATGAATCAGTGGGATGTAAATCCAATTATTTGTACTGAAAAACTCATGTTCGCTGTTGTCTGTGCACCTTGAATCGGTTGACCTGGTAATTCAGCCCTGATGAAGGATTCCAAGTAATGAAAACAACATCTTCAATCACTTCATTACCATATCCTTTAAAGCTACACTTGATTCGTCAGAAGAGGAGTTCAGTGCTGCTGGGTAAACTTGACCAGCATTTTTTTTTAAAAAAGGAGAAAAAAGTGCTAACGCTGGATGACATAATCTCCGTCTAAATCAATTTCGGTGTGAAAGCACTTGACTCAGCTCAATATGTAGCTGCAGGGCTTCTGTTAAGTGGCTGCTGCCACTTACCTATTAATTCATGTGCTACCGGTTGCGCTCGTGGTCAAGATTAACCCGATATGTCGGGATTTAAAAATAATAATAATAAAATAATACCACAAGGCAAAGGAAGACATGTGCCAGAGCGTTTAGGAGAAACTGAAGGGGAAAGATTATGAACAAATCATGATGCAAGGAGGTTTTTGGAGCAAGCAATGATGCTGTTAACAGAATTAGAAAATGCCTTTGCAAGACTGAGGAGCTGTCTGGAAGTAAGGATTTCACTGCCTGCGGGCTATGGCGTGCTATGGTTTTGCAAAAAAAGAAAAAGAAAAAGAAAAAAAAGCATGGCTGCAGCAGTTGTTACTTGATGGGAAAAAAATGGTGACATACAGCTTGTAAGGCTACAGAGCCTTCTGTCACTCATGTGTAGGGAGTGATGAGGGAGTATGGATTTTATGCATTTCTTTTTTTACGCCAGCATCTGTTCTAACTTTTACATCAGTATCACTTTCCTGATTCTCAAATATGTTCAGTGGGTAAAAGCCAAACCACCACGACCAGCTCCACTCTGGTCAGAGCCAGACTGGAGCTTCAGACATTCATCTGGACAACCATAAACCATCATCCATCCACCCAGAGGAGGGAAGCAGGCAAAAGGAGGAGAAGCACAGAGAGAGCCGACTTGCCAAGCAACCACTCAGCAGAAATAATGTGAAATATAACTACGGCTGGGTTCTACTCCCATCCCTCCTCACTCTGGCACACGTTATTTCCCCCCTCCACCAACACACGATCGTGCTCTCTTACTTTCACAGGCGCACGTACACAAAACACGCACGCATGCTGACGCACCGGAGAGATGTGCAAATGCGCACAGTGTTACACAATTAACGTCGAGAAGGAGGAGGGGAAAAGAGAGAGAAGAAGAATGCGTAAAAAGAACAGTTGGTGTGCGCTGACGGACTAATCCGCTCGGATAGTTACGTTTTGAATGAAGGATACAGAAGACTTTCAGCGGTCCACTTCTACTGCCGTACTGCAGCCGTGAACAGCTCCACACAACAGAGGAGGCTCTAAAGATAAAAAAAAAAATAAAATAAAAAAAAGGAGCCTCTGGGATTTACGCGTAACAGCGGGACAAATGCGTTCTATCCAAAAATGCGCATTTAAGCGCTGCGTGTTGGGATTCCGTTTATTAAAGGTGGTAGATAGTCAGGAGGATCGTGTGCGCGCACAGAACATGAAAATGTCAGTGACAAAAACGAATCGTGGGTTTAAACAGATCCACGGGGGGCAGCATGGTCCAACTTTGGCCAAAGAAACAATTGCATTTAACTTACCAACAAGCAGTTTCCAAATGATGGCGTACACTTTGTGGTTAGTTCTAATAGCCCCACACCATCACGGTGTATCCGAATCTGCTCCGGTCGACAGAGTAAAGCAGAAAGGGTTTAAAAAAATAGAATACAATAAGGAATTCCAGGAGAGAGATAGTCCACTTCTCCAAAAAGAAAAAAAAGAAAAACGCAGTGTCTGTCCCCAAATTACATATTGCCAGTCCTCGCTGGCGCAAATTGGAGCGCAAAAATAAAACCAAAAAAAGAAAAGAAAAAACAAAAACACCTGCAGCCGGTCGCTTTCAAACAGCAGGAAAGAAGAAAATCATGACAGTGATTGGAAGAATGTTCGACGGAAATCAATCAAGGGCAAGATCGGGAGAGGCAATTAGTCTGGTTATCCTGTTAAATCAGCTGCACGGCGGCTCACGGCCACGGAAGCCCGGCAGGTGAGCTTTCAGCTTTAAGCACGACTGCGCGAGAGCGAATTTCCAAAGTGATGTGCAGAAAAAAGGCACACCAGAAGCCTCCTCTCTCTCTCTCTCAGTGCCGCTGTACCGACACCAGATGCGTCAAGTGAGGACAATTGAACCCAAGCAGCACAGGACACGACGAGATTTCCCTTCAACATAAAAGTCGAGCGCGCACTGGCGGTTAAAAAAAGAAGGAGGGCTGGCTGAATGACCCACGTGGGTCTAAGTAAGAATTGTGGGGTGTAGCTAAAAGCTCCATACACTGTGTCACAGTGTATTTACATTAATAAGAAGTAGCACAGATCCGGTGGAACTGCACCCTCTGCCCATTTCTTCCCCTCTTTCCTCGTTATTGTGATCGAGAGCAAGTTCGACACTCTTTCCCTTTCCCCAGAGTTGCTTTTATTTTGAAGAACAACTCTTATTTTCTCTTATTTTGTCTGCCTTGACATTTGCTTTCTCTCAGACCTGCGGTCCTCTGGAGTCCTCATCCTCCACATGGCGCACTGGCAGAAGCTCACCAAAATACGCACGGGAGGATAATCATCCTCATTATGCGCCTGCTTCGACAAACAAACACAAATGTGGAGAGAGTACTTTTTTCGCCGGCTTATGCTGTGAGTAGAGTGCGCAGGCAGACGGGTAATGCAGTGAAGCTCAAGTTTGAGGATAGACGCACTGCCGCCCAATGGAAATAACAGAAAAGCTCTGAAATGCACTATAAAAATGCTGTCTTTAGCAAGTCACTGAAGGGCAAATGTGTAATATTAGTGTCTAATATTGGTCGTTGGTAGCTGATTAAATGACCACCATCCAGAAATGCATACACTATTATATATTGTACATATATTTATTAGTTTCAGGTTGGCCATTCTTGTATTTTGCTCGTTTGTGTTGTTGTGTTTGCACATCTCTGTTGCTTGTGGGGCTCGCACACAAGAATTTCACTCGCATGTGCTGTGCCAGTGTGCCTGCACATGTGATGTGACAATAAAAGTGATTTGATTTGATTTGATTTGATTTGATGATATGGGGAAAATTAGTGAATATTATGTCCACATGAATATTTAAGAAAAAATGCAAAAAGAATATTAACACAGCTCATTTCTCTGCAACCTAAAATGAGAGTATATTTCCTGTGAATTTAGAGAAGCATGTCAGAAAATCAGAGCCTGTCATGAGGAAATGATTTCAAACTTTGAAAAGTAGATTTTGACTTTACAGTTTTTGCAAAAGGATGAAGAAGTAAAAGTCCTCTGCTTCTTTTTTCCTTTTTAGGGAATTTATATCCACGACTGTAAGACTGGTAATGCAGAATAATTTAAAATGGTTAAAGACAGAAATCTTTGCCGAAATCTTGGATAATTATGCAGAGTAGCTACGCATGACCTAACACAAACCATATCTTCATTTCCAGCAGAAGGGGCTATACATGCTGTGCCTATTACCACCAAGCCAGTTATTTTTTCCTGGTCTGCTTCTGGTAGACTTCTGTAGGCAATCATGTTTCCAGTTTTCATTACACTGACTATTAAAAACGCACTTTTAAATACAACAAAATATATAAAGAGATGTCTCAGTTTTTATCACAATGTGATATATCTACATCTGACATCAGTATTCATTCCACTGTATCAATATTTATCACCATCTTTCTGCTGCTCAATATTAACAGTAAACTGAGATGAATGTGACAAGTCTGCTGAAAAGCCTGAAAGGATTTCCATCTGTGCAGCTCAGGTATTACTGGTATTTATGAATAACCAAGGATTCACTCCAATCCAAACGGGTAACAGACAAAACCCTGAATCACTAAAGATGATGAATAGACAGTAGAGCTACCCCGCCATCCTTCCAGAACTGCAAGGGTGGGATTCAGATTAAGGACTTGTAGGTAAGCAGGCCTCCCTGTCGGCCAGGCAGTCAGAAAAAAAAAGGGACTCGTTTGATTTCCCCCTCACTGGGCTACCCCTGTCAAGACTTTGGCCTCTGGCACTGCACTTCTGTGAGGCGAATTTCGATGAGGGGAGGGCTTTGAGGAGGAGAAAAACCACCCTTCTCGGACTGAAAGTGTGCACTTGTGAGCTTTCTTTGTCATATCCAGATCCTGATGTGAATAGAGGCTCCTTAATGAGCGAAGAAGTGGACAAACACTGCATTGATTCACCCAACTTCTATTCGAGGTTTGCGTCCGCAAATGCCCTCAACTCAACCGGTTAGTGTGCAACTTTGAGGACTTAGTGTCTAGAGAGGGTTGATTGTTTGCTGCCAATGTGAGGATTTGGGTGAGAGCCTGGAATATCAGTGGACTGGTGATACAATAATTTCGCAGATAAACCAAAGACTCAATGGACATATTTTTCATCTCTCTTATGAGTCGTAATGTAGACTCGTTAAATTTCTCCTTACTACGTTTGGGATGTTCAGTTTTGCTCATCTACAAGTTAAATAGCTTTAAGGATAATGATCAAATCCCAGTTCACAAACTCAAAAACTTCACAGAGCACAAAGCAGAGCTGGTTTCCAAGTCTCTCAAAATACAGTTCCTCTTGATAGCATCGGTATGAAGCTTTAAACTGCTCCAATGACACATCTACTGATGGAAATACTTGTCAGGTGTTTGTATTAAATGATAAGCTACATGAAAATACAACTCTGTTTATAAAACTTTTATTTCAAAAACATGGAATCAGAAACTGCTGCGAAACTTTGAGAGACTTGTTTAAAGTCAAAATCTGAAGGTTTTTTTGTGCATTTTTGAACAAAATTCTTTATTAAAAAAACTCTCAGACTAGTGAATCCTTTCAACAAAGTAAAATATTTCCAGTAAATAAAAAGCAGCAAAATCTCAATCATATCTTGAGGCGGAATACTTTAAAAGGAGTACGTTCAGTTTCTTCTTATAGGATCACATGTACAATCTTTAATGTCACTGGCTTTATAGGAATTGGTCCAAAAATGAGAAAATATCCAGTGGTCAAACGGTCAAGCTGCTTGGAGCTGATAGGAGTGCAGCAGTAACTTAAATAGCCACTCATTACAAACAAGGTTTGCAGAAGAGCATCTCTGAGTGTATAACTGTCTCCTGTATTCCTGGTGTCTTGTCTCTAGTGAATGTTTGGTTTTCCCGTTCTCCTCACTTAGTGTTGTGTGCTTGGTTCTGAGCCTGTCATGTTTCCACGTCTCGTGTCAAGTCTGCTTATGTCTCATGCTTCCTGTTTTATTTTGATACTCCTTATCCTACGTAAAGGCATCTAATTTTGCTTCCTCCTGTCTCTTTATGTCTGTTTAGTCCCAGCTGTGTTTCCACCTGTTCGCCATCCTCTCGTTATACTGCCCGTGTATTTTAGTCCTCAGTCTTCCATGCTAGTTGTCATGTCGTGCCTCCTTTAGTGCTGTGTGTTCGATCCGTGTTCCGAGTTTCCATAGCTCCTAGTTTATAGTTTCCTTAGACCTTAGTTTGCTAGCTTCTAGTTATCGTGGCTCAAGAGTTGGGAGTTCGCCTTGTAATCGGAAGGTTGCCGGTTCGAGCCCCAGCTTGGACAGTCTCGGTCGTTGTGTCCTTGGGCAAGACACTTCACCTGTTGCCTACTGGTGGTGGTCAGAGGGCCTGGTGGCGCCAGTGTCCGGCAGCCTCGCCTCTGTCATTGCGCCCCAGGGTGGCTGTGGCTACAATGTAGCTTACCATCACCAGTGTGTGAATGGGTGGATGACTGGATATGTAAAGCGCTTTGGGGTCCTTAGGGACTAGAAAAGCGCTATATAAATACAGGCCATTTACCATTTTTACCATTATGCTTTGTTTTTTGTGTCCTGTATTCGAGTTTTTCACAGCACAAGCTGCCTCCTTTAGTTCATCCCTCTGTGTCCTGAGAGTCCTGCATTTGGGTCCAATCTCCTGCCTGCTACACAGCAAACATGACAATAACATATTGAACCTTGAAGCAGATGGGCTTCAGCAGCAGAAAACCACACCGGCCACAGCTAAGAACAGGAAACTAAGGTTACCATTCACAGAGGCAACAAGAGGATTCAACAAACATTGTCTCGTCTGACAAGTCCTGAACATATCATTGAGACTGGTCATGTTAGCATTTACCAGATCTCAGTCCAGTAGCATACATTTGGGATGTGGTGGAATGTGCGGGATTATGGCCATACCACCCTGAGAATCTCTAATCTTGTCTGATCTAGAAAGCCAAGTAGAGTTGGGCTGTGTTAATACTTAGCTGGGAGACTAATTGGGAATACCAGGTGCTGTATGTGGGTGGCTATGGGTCTATACAGCCAGTTGTCTATCAATCAGAAGGTTGGGGATCGATTCCTAGCTCCTCCAGTCCACGTGCTGAAGTGTCCTTGAGCAAGATACTGAACTCTGGTGCCCTTGATGTATCTAGTGGTGTGTGTGTGATAGATTAAGTGAATAAAATTTGTATTCACCCAATCTGTAGCATCACTGTGTGATTCTATCATATCAGTATAGGCTAAAATATCTGAAAAACTTTTTCAGCACCTTACTGAATCTATGCTATGCTAGAATTACAGCAGCTCTTTGGGCTTCTGAAGGGGTCCAACCTGTGCATGTATTAATTGCTTGTGATGATTGCCTTCCATTGTTCATAAGAACAGTGATTTCTGTAGTTCCTATTCCCAGGTAAGAGTTGTTGGAAATTCTGGACGATCTCCCTTTATGCAGACCCCCGGTTGACACAGTCTAAGGCACACGTAGGATCAATCAGTAGTCAGACAGACATCTGAAGTCCCTAAACAACTGAAAGAGTTGCCATGAGACTGTAGCCGAACATTCTCTGCTGCTATCACTTCAGTAACAACTGAAATGTAGAAGTATGGAAGCTTGCTTCCGGCACTGAAGAAAAAAAATACCATCCATAACTTAAAATTTCTAGTTAGCTCTACCATCCAGGAAGCTCTGCGAAAGACGTGCTTTCCTTGAATCATAAATTGCGTTCATGTTGAACTGTTGAACAGCTGATGCCTTCTGCTTCCAGGTAACAAGGAAAGTATGTACTTCCTGACTGGCAGAGAAAATTTCAACTGTTAACTCAAAATTTTTAGACGCCCTACACTGGCCATTAGCCACCTGCCCTTTTAGCCTTGAGATATGAATGGTAACTTTTTTTTTCAGTGCTGGAAACAAGCTTCCATAGATAAGTCTACTGTTGATGAGAGGAAAAAGCTTTCTAAAAGAGAAAAGGGTTTATTTTAACTGAGACCATCATCATTTCTCTCACTGTGTAGCTTGAGACTTGCTCAAACTCCAGCTAAAAGCTCAGTCAAAAACAAAAGTAAAAGGATGTTCTATAAATATTGTTTCTCTGCACAATCTCTTGTCTTCCGGGAAGGTGATTCTTGGAAGAGGATTTATGGGAGATGATTCTAAGAAGATGCTATCCTGGAATTCTACCTGGCATATTTGAAAAATGACAACGTGTACACAGTGCATTAACAGTCGAAGCGATGAAAAGTGGCCCCAAGTGAGTACTGAGTGTTGGAAACTTCTTTTTTTTTTTTTTTTTTTTTTTTTATTGCCTATCCCGTTTGGCTCTTTTGCCATCAGAATTGTTGTCTAAAGGCAAAGAAAGATGCCCAACGGATTTACTTTACCAAATGGACCATCCCAGCCTTGCCGTAATGGTCCATTTGATTCACCTTTTATTGTTTATTTTATTTTCACTTGCTGAATACGGGACAGACTTGACCGGGGGAAAGAAGGGGAGAAAGAAAGAGGGAAAGAGAGACAGCTGAGAAGAGGGACGGGGGAGAAGGGCAAAAAACAAATACCAACAGAATGAGCAGAGAAAAAAAATGCATATATCAATCACCTGGATCACCTGTTGAGAAAGAAAAAAGAAAACAAGCAGAAGAAAACAAGAGTAATAGAATAAACAACATCACAATGATATATGGGAATATGACAGTAAATACTAAATATTAATAATAATAATAATAAATTTTATTTATGAGCGCCTTTCAAGTCACCCAAGGACACTTTACAATAGGATAAAACACCTAGTAAAACAATGGCAGAATAAGAACAATAAAATAAAGCACAAGATAAAATGAACAAACAGTGGATTCACAGTGAATATGCAGATTTGAACAGATGAGTTTTGAGTTGGGATTTAAACTGGGGGAGAGAACCAATATTTCTTATTTCAGGGGGCAGAGAATTCCACAACCTGGGAGCAGAGCAGCTGAAAGCTCTGCTTCCCATGGTGGTGAGGCGGAAGGAAGGTACAGTAAGCTGGACAGAAGAAGAAGAACGAAGTGAACGGGCAGAACAAGTGGTGGTTAACAGGTCAGAAAGGTAAGAAGGAGCGAGGTTATGAAGGGCCTTGAAGGTGAGCAGAAGAAGTTTGAAAATTATTAAACATTATTGTGCAGCACATAAGATCAACAGAACACAGTGTGCTTTGAGGTAGGAGCCAAAAAGGGTGTAGTTTGTGGGTGTGATCACCCGTGTGTACACCTGTGAGCATGGACGCGCTTGTTTTTTAAAAAGGTTCCTTCATGTAATGATCTGCTTAGAGGGTGTGGGGGGGCCACAGCCCCGTCCACCAGGGCATGAAGCAGGTATGGAGGAGATCAAAACTCCAGACATCCAGAGGCCCCCAGAACACAAGAGACCAAGGAAGACCAACAGAGGGGCAGCTGCGCCACTGTCCCGGAAAGAGCTGAGGAGAGTCCCAGATGAGTGCTGGAAATTTCTATAAAACTCAAAATTACTCGGATGCGTTTGATTACAGTCATAAGAAAATAAAGGTGAAAACTGTTTTAAAAAAAATGAAGACGGAATCATTCCCCCTTCCACTCATTACAAGTATTAAATAGTGAATTTCTTTACTGTAAATACAGATCCCAGTCAGTATTTTTCATCAGGTTTAGAGTTATATGACAAATTTAGCTAGTTTGTTAGATGACAAACACACTGGTAGCAATGGCCTTGACAGGCATTTCCAACGTACAGGTCTGAAGAATAACGCTGGAAGAACTTTGAAGCAACACTTCTAGATGAACAATGATGACGTTCCAAACGTCCTAAACTAATTTTTTATTTCAAATGTAAGAAGAATATCCTTCTAAATGAGCAGAAAAAAAGGAAGAACCTCACTGCAAGAAAATGTAAAAAAGCCCGACCATATGTCCCAGCCCTGCTTCCTTAGCTGCTTCAACCTCATTTGGACTGGGAGTGATAATCTTTGCGAGATGGACTGTTTTCAGAGAAGGCTACAGATTTAATTGGGGTAATGAGGTCACTGGAGGAAGCCTCGAAGCCCTTCTCCAATTACTGCCTACCAAACGGAGAGTGCTAAAAAGGACAGAGCGGAGAACATCTCAACATGACAAAGTTATTATAAGCTACCACACAGATTAACAAAGCGTGACCCCTCCCATTGAGCAAATAGTGGCCGTTTTTATTTGTTCCCATGCTTGAGTAATGACACAGACCGCTCGTTTCATGTGCAACTTTCACAAAGAGCAAGTTGCATTCTTCCCTTTCTCCAGTTGCAGAGTTTGCAGCAAAAAAAAGGACATAACCTCTCTCATCTCATGCAGAGATGATGCATGGGCATGTGTTTTTGGAGATGATGTCACCATGCAGCCGATGCATAATTCACCGCTCATCTCCAATTCAGTCCAGCTCCCCAGAGGAGATTTAATGGGATACGACTTGACGTTAAGTTTGAATGTGATAAACAGCATCCACAGCGCTCCTGCTTGCAAGGGAGCAGTTACATTAATTTTCTATACCAAAATGTTTAAAGAAATTATTTTTAGGCTTTATTTTTTGGTAAAGCACAATGCACATTAATATAAGATGCTTTTTCTTTTTTCCCCCCCAAGGCCACCAGCCAAATATGGGTGAGTGATTCCTACAAGTCGACAGAGTTCTCGGCTGTGACAGCAGCTTGGCTCCCTCGCAGTCTGTTGAACACAGATCAGCTTGAAGTATTGTTTAGGCACAAAGAGGCAAGAGTACGTCTCTTTCAGCACGCGAGAGAAAGCAACACATCGGGTGTTGCAAAGTCACAATGAACCCCCGTTGAACTAAACAAAGAGGGACCAGACAATTTGTGCACCACGCATGTTGAGTTCTCTGACAGTCAAATCTCCGTGTCATGTCAGCCCCAGGAGTCCATTTTTTGCATGGCACCGTTCGACTGTTCGGGCTTGTATAACACTGGCTCGCTAACAAAAGTGTTGAGCCGTGTTCACAAAAACGTCTTAAAAATAGCGTTAAAAGACACATTTTTAGTGACCTATAGCACAGTACCACTTGGACCTGGTTCCTGTAACGGATTTCTTTCCAGCCTTATGCGAGTAAGAAAAAAAAAAGTAACTGAACCCAGGTTCTAAAAATAAATCGTTGCGTTGAGTCTGGTTTGCAGGTATTTTTATCGTCCTCCTGGCCTACATCTGACAGCTCAAAATGGTAATTCTTTTCAGGGAGCCACTGTTTACTCGTGATGCATGTGTACTATAAAGCTCGTCTGAGTGGCCTCGTCTGGCGTGGCCGAGCAAACCGAACAAAAGCAGTGAATTGATCGGTGACAGTGAAACAACGAAGAGCAGTTTAAGGAGGAGGAACTGTTGCAGTGCAAAAAAAAATGGATGACTTGTGTAATTCTCGTCTTTGGCCATTTCTTCAAAGTTTTGTCACAGAAATGGACTGGACACTTAAAACAAATTTGCTTTACACTTAACGCTCCAAAGCTGTTACGCAAACGCCGATGCAACTTTAGTTTATAGGCGGTGGTAAACTTATAATTAGCCCCTTTTCTAATGAAACCAATTACAGAAATGAGTACAAATAAGTCTCTGGCATCGCAGATCAAACCAAAGAAAACAAACTGCACCATTGGCAGACCCCTGCTGGGCCCCCAAACACTACCCATATCCCACCCACCTCAACCCCAGTCTCTGCATGATCGCATGAAAGGTCTAGAAGCAGTCGAGAGAAAGTGCTGCGCTTGGCTGGGAAATGATGAAAGAATTTTCTTTGACTGGAAGTGTTTGAAGCTCGCTATAGTTTTTTTATGCTTCCAAACGATGTGTACTAGCTTAAGAGTGAAGGAATGAGGTAAAGAGGACAAGGAGGGTGAGACAAATGCTAACCTTTAAGAAGACTACAGGGAAAAGCGGCGCCTTTGTCATCTGCATTCCTAGATGTTGTTTCACCCTTTTAACAAATAATAGTGTTTTTTCATTGGTTGATTCATTTTTATTACCTCGTGTAAATAAAATCATATTGAATGTCAGTATGTGTTGAGAAGAACAGTCATGCAGCATTACAGTATTGATGAATTACAACCTTCCAAAACAGACAGAAAGAGGCTGCATGTAAACAGAATTCATAGACGTCTGAGGGCCTCTGTGGGCCAATCATATTTTGATGATGATGCCGCTCAAGAAGAAAATTAGGCCCTGCATATGTATCCACTGGGGAAGTGGGAATGAGAAGCATGATATCTGAGGCAAGTAGTGTTGTGCGCTTAACATCCTTATTCAAAGAGTTTGTGCAGCTTGACATAATGTTTAATCCTCTACAGATGTAGCCAGGAGAGAAGCTCAAATTTCTGTGCTGCGTTCGTCAAATCAAAAACAGGTTAAGTATATATACGAGACTGCACTCCATAATCAAATCCAATCCAAATTCTGCCATTTAAATATGCACAATTTTATGGTTCGTGAATAAACGCTGGTGTGAAAAATGAAATAGATGATGACTGAGTCACTGCCGTTGTGCGTAATGGCTCAAAGACCTACATCTACATGTTGTTGCTGTACACTGTCAAAAATATGTAGGACGACTGGTAATGTGGCCTACTTGTTTGTGTTTGCGCTCTCGGTCATTGAAGTTTAGTCTAGAGAAGACAGGTCATAATATAAAAAGAGGTTCTCTTAGTGAATGAAACAGCTGTAAAAAGAAAAACAATCTGTCCAGTACAACCAGAGTTGCTTTTTATCCATGTTTTTTTCATCTTTGATGCCATTCTTTAATGGTTCTTCCTCTTCAGGAAGCAGTCCACTGTAGTGTCTGATGGCTTTATCAGCGGGCTGACATTATTGGCCGATTCCAATTATCTGCATTCATAATAACTCGTAAATGCAAATTTGAAAAGCAAAGGAGAGGCACGAGAAACATCTTTCGATCATGTTATGAGTGGTGATGTTGCATACTTCCTCCAACAGAGGCTAGTCTGTAACACCATAAACACAACAGCCAGCTGATCCGAGCAGGGCTCGGATTAACTGGCATAAACCAGTTAATAAATAAATACACATAACAAATGTTAGAAAAATCTGTTTATGTTTTATGTTTCCTAAAGAAGAAAAAAAAACTGATTGGCTGATATACTGAAATATCGGATTTTTAAAATGACCAAACATCGGTATCGATATCAGTCTTAAAAGTCCTTTGTCGGTCTGGTTCTAGTCTACTGTGCATCCATACTTTATATACTTTATGTATCAAAATATATTAGATATTAATTATTATGCAAAAAAATAACCCATTCATACTCCTAGCAACATAATCTGAGCAGCAACTATTTACTGAGCAAAAGCAGTAACGCTACTATTTTCTATTGTTACCGGGGCAGAGCCACAAACGGCCCTCATTTATCAATGTTGAAGAGCATTAAGGATCTTACGCTCAAAAAAATAACTCTTTGAATAAACATAAAAGAATCATGGAATGTTCAACAAAAGCTAAAGTGTGGTTAACATAAAATTTAAATGCACTTCTAACAACTTCCACTCCATCCTCGTATCTTTACCAGGGTTGCAGGGGCCTATCCCAGATGGAATAGGGTGAGAGGTGGGGTACACCCTGGACAGGTTGCCAGTTTATCGCAGAGAGACAGACAACCATTTGCACTCACAGTCACACTTATGGGTAAATTTTATGCAGATCCTACATGATTTAATTACGTTCAAATTACAAGTTTGAACCTTGTAAACGTAACAACCACCCAATTTCATTTTTCTTGAGTGTACATACTCAGAATTGGAGTTACATCTAGTACATGTATATATGTACGCTTATATTATAAGCTTTGTCAACAACGAGGAACGGACTACTTGTAACTGTTCTGAAGACTACATTGCTACTTATTTGATGCAATTTATGTGTCCATGTCTAATTTTCAGAGAAGCAAATGAGCAGTGACAGACCAACAAAACAGACCCCAAGTTCAGTAACGGCCTCAGTCTGGTCACGTCTACAAACTGAGTTACGATGAGAATTCTGCTCACTTTTACTCACGTTAATTTGATTATTGACTTGTTTGTAGGTAATGATCTAATTTTGAAAGAACTCTTGGTTTCTTTTACTCTAGGAGCAATACCAGGAGTATATAAATTACTCTTCAGAGATGTCTCTCTAAGTTAAAATGAAAAAGACTTTAGTTATTCTTCCAGTCCATCAACTTTTGCTGTACAGCTTTGCATTCTGAATTGCAGCTCATCAAGCATCGTCTATCTCTGCATTAAAATTCAGGATGTGTGTGATATGGATGCTTGGGGAGAAAGTACAGTGCTGGTTATTATGCACTGAGCCTTGACATTATGCCACATTATTTCAATAAGAGTCACTGTGTTCATAGAAAACAAAACCAAGAAAAGCACAGAAATGTACAATTTTAAGACCGAATGGGGCTAAAAGGATTTGACAAAGGACACACACGTTATTGCTTCTGTTAGATGGATCATGCTGCTCAAAGCCAGCCTATTCTGGCATCTGTGGAATGTGAATGCACCAGGTCTGATCTACTCACC
Organism: Mchenga conophoros; assembly: GCF_057382185.1. NCBI lineage: Eukaryota > Metazoa > Chordata > Actinopteri > Cichliformes > Cichlidae > Mchenga > Mchenga conophoros. The sequence continues at coordinate 38,498,011 of NC_140547.1, read as the reverse complement.
ATGTCCTACATGTTTCCCTGAAATCTTGTTTAGAACGTAATTGAGTGAATGAATAATAAGTAATTCCCAATGAGCTCTGTTTGGCTTTGTAGTGATAACCAGGCGAATCAGGCCTTGCACTTTGATTTATGAATGATGCATCACAAGCACTAATCAAGATATTCAGTACCCTGAAACAAAAAGCCCCCAGCCTTCACACGGATATTTCCCTTCTCTTAATGAATGGAAATAGACCCAAGTGGTCCACACGTGCCTGATGTCAAACCTTAGATCATATTTAAAATCTGCACCTCAATCTGCTGAAGTTGATGTCTTTAATCCACTTCAAAGTAAAATTCGGTGGCACTATAGTCAGGCAACATCTCCAATAATAGCCCTACTAGAATAGAAGTGGAATCATGTGAGCATCTCATGTAACTAATAAATGACCATTCAGCTGCTGTTTCCTATAAAACACTTCTTGCCTCCCACACAGCTGGCAGGAGAGCTTGGTTTTTATCACACAACTTGCTACTGCTCAGCAGGACTCAATATGGGGGAGTCCCGTGCTCTCATCCGAAGACTGTGACGTATGAGATTATCCAATTTAAGATATTATGCGAGGCAAATATGGCCCCGCTGAGACTGTCAGAGATGAGTAAGAGCCGCTGGTTTGAGTTGGCAAAGTGGGAAGGTTGGAGCATTTACTTTGTCTACCCTTTGATGCAAAACTGTTTTGCTGTGAATATTTTCCATGATGTTAGATTCCTGTCCCATGGTTTGTTTTCAAAGACAATAATCTGCTAATACCTGCACCAAAGTGCTGTTAACACATACCAGTAATTTTAGTGATGATTAAAGAGAGAGCAGCCGGCCTATAAGGATGTTGTTAGTGAACTTTCTGGGATTGTGAGGAAAGCCCTAAAGTGAGGCGCTTGTTTGGCTGTAATTATCTTTGACTTACTCTACCAACAGCCTTCTAAATGAATGTGCCACCAGTCCAACACCAGTTTAACAAAGTTTGCAGTGCTTAACACATTTATTAGAAATTCATTTTTCATAAAAACAAGAAAACATCAATATTTTTAAAGAGTCAGAAATTAATCGAGGATAATATTAAACTCCTAAAACTCATTTTTCTCTTCAGGAATGTAAGTAAATAACTGTTATTTGTCGTCTTCAGTGCTTCAGTATTGTTGGTTATTGTAAAACAGTCAATTTGAAAATTCACAGATAACAAGAAGAATTATATTTTAGTTTCTAAACGTGGGTCAACCATTACAGAAAATGATTTTTGGTGGTCTAATAAATTTGTTATGCTGTATCCACGAAAAAATGCAAAGAACAGGAGGACGTAATGTGGTCATAACCTGATCTGTTTTTTAAAAAAGTAAAAATTTATAAGGCTTCAAATTTAAACTCAGTTTAACACAGTTCAGTTTTATTTCTATATCACCCACCTCAAGCCACTTTATATTGTAATGTAAGATAAAGACCGCGCATTAATAAAGAAAAAATCTCAGCTTTGGCAGAAACCTGCTATGTTATGAATACAACACAAGTGCAAAAAGTTGAGACCTTGCAGAGTAGACAAACAAATCCATGCTGAAAAAAAGCCTTTTCCAAAATGTCAAGAGTATCCATTATTTAATTTTATGCTACACATGGTTTGTTTTCCACAGAATAGCTCGTCACACTAAAGGTTTCCTTGCTGAGGAACAGGAGAAGCACAGCCTGTTCCCTGAACTTGTCAACCAGCAGCTCACTGCAGCTGCTGCCTTTACCATCACTTGTTAGAATTTGTAATACTGCTCAACTGTTAAAAATTAAACACAATGAAATTATTATTATTTAAATTATTTAATTGTGTGGAATATTTTTTTTGGAAGAAGTAATATATCAATCCATGTATTTTAGTCCCAATCTGTGGCAATTATCAATGTCATCTATTAAAATCCCTATTATAATCAACACCCAACTTCCAGGAGAAATACACACATAAAGCTGTAAGTCATCAGCATAGTTGATAATAGAAATGACATGTATTCTTTTTATGTCACCAAAGGGGAACAATTACTGAGAAGTAAAAGGCTTTAAAATCAGTCCCTGGAAAATTACCAACAGGTATTTTTGAATACCTGATAAAATGAACACTTACGACCATGTTTGAAATTTTCTGGCTCAAAATATAACTTAAGTATTAGCTTACTCGATAGTAGTCTATACAGCTTTTTAACATTTCCGCCCTTTTCATAAACAAAATTGTATTGTAAGCTAAGGAAAATTTAACCTCACTTTTAGAAAATTGGCTACAAAGATATTTAAAACAATCATCTTTCCTTTTCTTTGGAGGAAGGATTAAATATCTTTGGGAACTTCAGACTGAATTTATTCATAATTGTTTCCTATAACAATGAAGTAAAAAGGAAACCCAATTTAACCCCACTGCTGTCACCTCACAATTAGATTTTCTCCCCTTGCACATGTAATATTAATCAGCTAAGCAAAGAGACACAATAGAATTTAAAAGTGGAGATTATATAATTCGCTGTTTGCAGCTGTTTTTCGGGCTGCAATGTAAAAAAAATTTTTAAAAAGCATTTAAACAATCATCGGACACATTCACTCGAGTGTTTCATGTTAGCAATGCGCAAAGACCATTTATTGAACACTTTGTCCTATACACAACAAGTATACTCACATCCTGCGACTTGTATTCATTAATTATAGCTTACATAATGCACCACGAGGTTAAATATTATTCTAAAATTATTCTGCAAGGATGAGCACAAAACAGTGTCTCCTCTGAACTGCGGGGCAGTTTTTGTTCTCCCTTTAATGCAGCTCTCGGTTCATTTGGATTTTAAACTCATGCATTTCTAATGGCAGCGTTTTATGTTTCTAGCAACATCTCAGCCAAATCAGAATAGACCCACACAGGCAAAGGCTGTTGAAAAGTTATCCAAACTACTGATGTGTGGTCTGAAATCACTCATGACTCAAATTTTGTCTTTGCAGCTGTCTTTGAGGGGAAACGATACATCCTGAATGCCATTATTTGGAGTCGTTACATTTTTCTGTCTCCATTAACTGTTCATCAGCATGAATGAGTAAAATCTGTTAAAAACTAAAGTGATAAATGATCAAATGATTTTTTTTCCCCTCTAAACTGTCAAAAAAATATGTCAGAAGGTGCAATTTGAGGGAGCTGCCTCTTAAAGGAAATGGAACCCTTTCCTACGCAGCACTATCATTTTAAACAGCTGCCCTTGAAATAGAAAGATCGAGTCTTGTATGGTGGAAGAAAGCTTTTTAACACAATTCCCAAGGCTATGATTAAGGATAAGACTTCCCTCAGGCAATTCCAAGTGAAGGGCAGATGAGAAATAGAAGCCTTGCATGTGGTCCAACTACAGGACAACTAATTGGTTATAAAACCTGATCCAAGAAGGCTTCTCTGTGTATATGAAGCCAGATTCATATACAAACAGACCAAAAGATTGACAGATAAAGATTGTGTTTATTTTACATATTATCATGTCTTGGCAGCTCTTGGCAGAAAATGGTGATCAGTCTCTGATGGCATGTAGCACAGCTTTGGAGAGCCATCGCGCTAAAGGCCAGGTTTGTTTGAAGTTCGCTTTGCAATGCATCAGTGGCGATGACCTAGATTTCCTATCTCTCGCTCCTCTAAGAGTGCAGAGAGAGACAGGCTCATTTCAGCCCTCTCCATCTTCTAACTATGTCAGCTCGCCTGTAAACATTTGGCACAGAGTCACATCACTGCGTCTTCCCGTCTCTCTGCAGACGACTCCCCTTTCCTGGTGTCGACTCTTGACTCCCTACGTTTGTCCCCCAGGATAGAGGTGCGAGGCTAAGCAGAAGAGCGAGTGCCAAGCTAAACGTGTACGGAACAGAATGAAAAAATAAAAGAGATAAATCAGAGTTTGGATGTGTCCCTCCTAAAAGTATGCAAGTTTTCGTCCTTTTTTCCTGAGAAAATGCTTTCATAGACTTGAATGTTTCACAAGATTGTACAAAGAAAGACAAAAGGATCTGGACTTCCATGTTTACTTCTTTTCTGCTGCACCTGCCTATTACTGGAACAACAAAGCAGTCAGTTGAAACTACCTTCAGTTCTAGTATTGTTCTCCAAATGTTAATGGTGACTTAGAGGTTGTCCACAAGTGAATGAGTGGGGAAAAATAGGCACCACACACTCTCAGAATTAGGGGTACAACAAAAGTACATTTTTGTAGGTACAATAATGACCTAAGGGTAATTACTAAACATTGTGTTAACTACATGTACATTTTCAAAAGCAAAACAGGCTCCTCAATACTAAAAAGGTAAACAGTTGAACAATTTCTTTCAATGAAAAAAGGTTCTTTTAAGGAGCAATATCAGTCAGAATTTGACTGAATACAAGAAGTACTTATTTAATTTACTCTTATATTACTAGACTTGAAAAGTGCTAAGTCAGTCCATTTCCAAGTCTATCAATGAAAAAGAAGACAAACATAAAATAAATGAGTGGGCATCTGCTGAACCCAGTTTTGCTGAGGTTTCTTTTCAGAGTTTTCTAGCTTAAGCTAATTATGATAAGATTATGGAAAACATATCAACTGTTTAAAATGGCACATTTCACATTAATGAAAAATATTAACAAAGTTAGAATTTTGGTTCGCGTCTTGAAAAAGTTGCGAGGACAAATAAGCAAAAACAGTCGTGGGAACACTTTCAAACTAACTAACATGAGGTGTGTCAACAACAATTTCAAAATAATGTTCCTCAACGTAAAATTGTAAAAACCTTGAATATCTCATCACCTACATTACACGATATCATCAAAATATTCTGGGAATATTAATGAAATCTCTGTGTGCAAGGATCAAGGCTGAAAATTAGGGTTCAATGATCAGGTAGACACAGTTAATGTGTCATCAGCAAATAAAAGTTAAAGCTCTATCATGTAAAGAACTCCTGGATGAACATATGACTTTTGGATCAATTTGACTCACTGCCTTCCAGGTTTTAGAGCAACATATGCACCCTTTCAGGTTTCATACACCTTTAATAGGGAATATTGTACATAACTAGACACTGCATCTGTTACAACAGCATGGCCTTGTTGGAAGAGAGTCCAAGACTTTTTACCAACTGAATGAAAAATTCTTCTGAGATTTGCATTTACATTTTACAATGCATCCCAGTTTTTTTTCTGTAAGGTCGATTGCATTATCTCAGCCGCAGCAGAAATGAAGAAGGATTTAACAAGTGCGCCGAGCATGATGTCATTCTGCAGACTAATTTAACATTTTAGATAAAGAACAATCTCAGGAAGGTAAACCCCAAGACTTGGAGATGAAATTGTTAGTTTGAGTCACATGAGACTCCTAAACCTGCCAAAAGTTACTGAAGGATCACACTTGAGCTCTTTTTAGGAAAATCAAAAGTTGGAGATGAGATATTGTTCTTGTTTTTTGGCTACAACTGACAGTTATCATCAAATTCCCAGTTCTGACCGATAAAACAAACATCAGGTTGAACAACAGGTGCTTCCAGTGCTGATTGGCACGGCCCATGTTTACTTTGCATTTCTTCCTACTCTATTATCCAGCTGCTTTTTTGGGATGGACTTGACTCACTGCCTACCAACAAAAACAGAAAACAAAAAAACCCTGAGCAAATTACAAAAAGAAAATAACACCACTGGAAGGAAGCCTTGTGCCTCTGAGGTACCGTGTTTATTTTGATTGTATCTAAAATCAGCCACTAAAACGGGAACAAGCATTAAGCCAGCCATCTACTTGTTTCCTCGCATCCCCTCATCCCCTCCTCTTTCCCACACATCCACAGGGGACAGTCGTCAGTGCAGAGTACACTACACTGAAGGCACGAGAACAACATTAAAAACTGCTTCAGCTCAACAGCAGACTCAACAAGCCAGAAGGAGTGTGTGCCACGTTTTTAATTATGCATGCTGCACAGCATTACACAGCCCTGTCAGTCAGGGAAATTGCACCTTCTTCACCATTTCTCCTCAAGTCTTTTGTCGGTTTCCTAGGTGACCATGTAATGTGACATCATTAGACAAGTACAGTATGCTAGCCAAAGACGCAAGTGGCTCGGTCCTGCCTGATCCTGTCACATCAGCTGCCGCCGCCGCTGCATCTCAATGGGCCCTGGCTTTTATCAGAAAACGGTTTGAGCAGCTCAAAGCAAATTAACGTTTCAGGAAAAATCAACAGCACATTATAACCTCGTGTGAACGCTTACATTTTTCCTCGAGTCTTGGCTATTTAGCTCTTTCTGCTCTACTTTTTAATATATGCCATGTGCAACAAAAGGAGAAAATGTAAAAGAACTCCAGAAAATGATAGAGTGCTCACCTTATTCCTCATGACAAACCAAGAGGCACTAATAAAAAAAAGCAAAACACTTAAGTCTGGCTCTGTCTGTGAGGAAGAGTGATTGACTTCTCTAACCTCGGATTTTGTACTTTATAAGTGTGCAACATGCAGTAATATAAATACTGAACTTCAAATGCACCTTGCTGTCAGTTTGTCATTTAAAGAAATCACTGTAGGTGTACGTCTTCACTTGCTTTCCATTTTATTGTAGGCAACCACAGAGGTTACCTACAATGAAATGGATCCTTCAAACGTAAGTATGTAAATTATCACTGGTCATAATTTTGCTTATAAAAGTTGTACCTTTAAATGAAATGAATCCTGTGGAATGTACACCATGTACAAAGCGCCCAAGACTGTGTCAGTCCATTTCCTGCTGCCAAAACAGCTCTGACATTTTGCAGCATGGAAACAGGGCTTGTGTGGGTGCCTTTTCCCTTGGGTTGCCAAGGGAATAGGATGTTGGCAGTCGATGCTTTGGGGTGGGGTCTCCATGGATCAGGTTTGTTCCAGCGCATCCCACGGATGCTTTGTCGCTCTGTGACCTGGTAAATTTACAGGCCGGCTTTTTGTCACATTCTGTCCTGAGCAGTTTTTGTTTGGAGGCGCACTGATGTTCTGATGAGAGTGTTGTTTCAATAGCAATGTGAAGCCGAGCGGTACTTGTCAAAGTAACATCCATGTAAATGCCAGGACCCAAAGTTTTCCCAGGTTATTCATTTAATTTAGCGCTTGTTTTCATGCCGTCATCTCAGCATAGACTCTTTAGCATAGACTTTTATAGTTTAAGCGGTACAAAAATCAGGGTATTTGTAGGAAGATTAGGTAACAGAACTGCGATAACCTGTGGATCTTGTAAATCAGCACATACAGTACATACAGGTCAGTATTCACAGTTCACCATCAATGCTGAACCTTTTCCAGATGAATGGTTTTCTTGTTTCAACTGGTATTAGCCATTGGAAGTTGATGATTTCTGACATATTTTTAGTATGCACTGTGTAATTATCTCGTATTTCCACTGCTGTCACAGCAATAGTTTCTCTGTCTGAACTTTCTTTTGAGCAATATGGGCAGGAAATTCAGCAGGGGACATTAGGTTCCTCTAATTTTAATTCTCCAATTACTTGCCACAATTATGGAAACAAGAGCACTGTCAAAGAGCGAAGGGATGGACAAAGAATACAGTCGAAAAATGACAGAATTTATGAGCCCTGCTTAAGTAATTAACATTTCTTTTGAATTAAGATAGACTTTAAACGTAGTTTACTTAGACGTACTTATTTGCATTTATTTATCAAGGGGGTGATGTTAATTGTTTAATTGCCATTTGATACTAATGGGGGCACAGACTATGAGGACGTGACAAAACGAAGTCATCACTGCTGTATTGTTGCATGTTTCCAAGTTTCCAGATATGTTGGCATTGTGATCACTGAAAACGCATTATTGTGTCGGGTAGAAAAATATAAGGGCATCTCTAATGAGATCGGCCACAACCATTATCTCTGCACAATGTAATCTGGAGCGTTTCATTAACGTCCCATCATTTAGCGTTTAGAGAATATTTCTTCTACCTCTTTGTCTTTGTCCCATTTTCTCCACTGTTTTAGGCCTCTTAAAAGTCCTAACACTTTCACACCTTAGGTGCAGTCTTAAGGGATGAGAACAAGTTTGTTCTTTTTTGGTATTTAGCCTGAACTCTAAATGGAAATTTTTAGAAACAGTCATAGCAGCAAGTATTTTGCCGCTAGGAGCTACTTGTGTAGCTTGTAAGTGTTATTAATAATACATCCAGAGAATTTTATCCACAGTTTTCGTAATGTAACACTGGTTGTAACATATGTCAAACTGTAAATTTAGCACAAACTGTGCTAAATTTAGTTATTACATTACAGTCATACTTGCACTACAACCAACTAATTTCAGTTTGTACTTTATGTGGGAAGAGGAAGAGGACTGGATATATGGACTTTACTTCTATCTTTCTTACACATAAGAACAAGAGCTTAATGGGGAAACCATTAGGCTGCTGACACAACTTTGGCTCTTTGCATTAGCATACCGTCTGTGCAGAAAGTTGTAAAGCTAGCAAAACGAAAAATCCAGACTGATCTTAAAGCTGTGTGTATGCTAACTCCAGCCCAGCAGCCAGAGCCTGAACTTCAACAGGTAGCAAAGGCAGTGATGAGCAGTCAGGCTTCCAGCATTGTAGCCTTCATCTCTACCAGCTCAGGTTTTAACAGTAGAATCACTGTGGCAATTGCTCTAAAGTCTCTTTGGTCTGGTTTTCAACTTTGCTTTTCGTTGTCAATTTTGTGTTCATACATAAAATTAAAAGAAAGATTGCATGTGCATTCGCATGAAGATAGGGTTTTGTGTTGGTCTGTGGAACTCTAGTCCAAGGTTTATGTTGTTGACTGGTAATTATGTGACAGTGTGTTTCAGGTCGTTTTACATAAAGTGACGTGAAAGTAATTTAACATGCAGTCTGACAAATCACTTTCTCTGGTAAGTAACATACTGTACTTACTTAGAAAAGTAAGAAGTAAGGTGTAACACATTACTAATGCAGACACACAGCAAAATCTACAGAGTTAAATTAACACTGGAGAGTGTGTCTATATGGGTCCACACCTCTGAGTGTTAAATACAACACGGTTGAGTGTTAAATTAACACTTTTGACAGTGTTATATGTTTAAAAGTAACCTAGTCAGTTTTGAAGATTAACAATGGCTAACACTGAGCAGTGCTGGTTTTCTAACACTGGAATATTTCTAACATTTTGAGTTATTTTCCAGTGTTAGAAAATCAGCACTGCTCAGTGTTAGTCTTTGTTAATCTTCAAAACTGACTAGGTTACTTTTAAACATATAACACTGTCAAAAGTGTTAATTTAACACTCAACAGTGTTGTATTTAACACTCAGAGGTGTGGACCCATATAGACACTCTCCAGTGTTAATTTAACACTGGAGATTTTGCTGTGCAGGTTTACATTTTTCATCAGTGTGGGTCCAGCCAAAAGAAATCATGTTTTTCACTGATCTGGTGTTACAAGATTAAGAGTTTGGCTAATTTTGGCTAGGTTAGCCATTTCATCAGTCGCTGTCTTCATCTCTGTGTAACGCAGAAAGTATCCTATTGAGGTGATTCTTGGCTCACTAGCTAAATCAACATTGGCTAAAAGTTAGTGTTCAGATAATAGTCCGGTTTTAGAGACCTATAATTTCTAAGTTATGAGTTTGGAGAGGTTGCTGTAGCTTAAGTCACAGGTTTAAACCCCATTTGGACTTTTACTTTGTTCACTTTTGTCATGGTCCTGTGTCGTTGACCCAGCGTTTTGTGTTTATTCTGATTTGTATTAGTTTAGGGTTGAACCTGTAGTTTGGTGTATTGTCAGCCCTACCTGTGTCTGTCCTTGGTCCCCGTGTTGTGTTGTAAATCAGTCTGTGTTTCCTGTTTTACTTTGAAGGCTCGTGTTCTGGATTTCCTGTTCTGTTCTGAAGGTCTGTGTCTGTTGTCATGGTGTTCAGCTTGTCTCCTCCGGTCCTCATGTGTATTAGGTTCAGCTGTTCTTCCCTCCTGTGTGTGATTACCTGATTACCTTGTGTGTGTATATTTAGTGGGTGTCGGTCTGTGTTGGTTGTCGGCTCGTCTGCATTCATCCGTGTATTTCTGTGTATCTCTGCATTCATCTGCGTTCCATGGTGTCCTGTCTCTGCGTCCCTCTGCCCCGCACCCCCTTTGTATGGTCTCAGGTTTGATATTTAGTTTCTCCCAGTTTAGGTTTCCGTTTGTAAATTACTCATACCTCGTTGCCTGTTTTTGCCACCACCACCTTTGTAAATAAAACATCACTCGTATCATCAGTTTGCTTCATCTTGGGTCCTCCTTTTCCTCCACACCACACGGCTCCCTCCGCCAGCCGTGACAACTTTGTTGTTTCACCACTTGGGTTTAGAATAAGTTTGAATTATCAGTTGGGAACAAAAGACCATGATCAGTAGCACCCACCTAAACATTGTTGCAGATAAAGCAATGACTCAAATCGATTGTAGTCTTTGGTAGTGGTAGCCTCTCCCTGCACCACATCATGAAAACTAAAAAAGCTCAAAAACTAAGAGGTCTACAACACATTCAGAAATAATCTAATCTCTGATTACAGGTTACATAAAACGTCTATGTCACGTTCTAAAAACATGACAAAGACTCACCCTTTAATTTTTAACATTACAGCTGACAGAAGCTTCGGTTGGTGTCGTCATAAAAGCCAGCACAATTCTGACCTTTTGCTCCAAAGATGATTGTCTGGCCGAGGGACAGATGAAACACTGCGAATGGTTTGAAGTGTTTACTGTGGTTGTGTTGTGTCTGTTTGAAGAAGCAGACTTTCAGCATTTGTGGGACCAGCCTTTGATTAAAAAATAAATAAATTAAAAAAGCAAATAGAAAAACAAAAGGATGAAATAGTCGACAGATGAAAATGTTTTTCTGAATCACTCATTTACATTTTAAGGGACACAAATCTGGTAAACAAACAATTTATTTACTTCATTTTACAGCAAAGTAAAACTTAGTAGATTAGTTTGCTTTGAACAAATACATCATTACATCATTCATCTCTATATGATTTCCCATTAACTACAGCAATGAGACCGTGAGCGTAAAAATTTAATGTAATGTTTTTGTGCTTTGTTTTTCTTAGATATACTTCTACTCTATTATTAATGGAAACCACTGTTTGTCGGTCACTCAGCTGTAATTACCAACACAAAATCCTCACATTTCAAGTATCTCAGTTTTCATAGATAAAAAATCTAAGGGCTCCCATATAGAAGATCAGGGAGGGAAATGGCACATTTTATCTGGTCCTGATCACAACATATTTTCTGCTGAAAGATACAGCTTGCACTGCATGAATATCATCTGACTCTGGCACAAACTTAGATGAAATATTTAACTGGATGTCTCTACAGAGTTTCTTACCCGACTTAACAAGCTACATCGCCACACAGAAGTCCTTTCCACTTGCACAGTTTGTACTAACCATGTCAAAAGGGGCAACACTTTGCAAAATATGCTGGCTTGCAATTATTTTTCTTTATCTTACAAAGAAACTCCCTTTTTTCATAAGCATTGACATTTTGACAGTTGTGGAATATTTTGAATGAATTTTGAATGAATGTTTTGATTCATTAAAACATGCAAGCATGCATGGAAACTCAATACTGGAGTTTGTACACTTCTCAACGTTTGGTATGACCACTTTTATTCTTCAGCACAGTTTGAACTCTCTTAGGCAGCTTTCTAGTCATTTCTTTAAGTATGACTAGAAAGCAGGCTTCTTGAAGGCTTCTTGAAGGACACTCAACACTCTTCTTTAGATGTTGGCTCTCTGTCAACATGATCCCACACTGCTTCAATAATGTTGAAATCTGGGCTCTTGGGAGTCCATGACTGATAATGTTCCATTGTGTGTTTTTCTATCCAGGTACGCTTTTGCTGCCTTGGCAGTGTGTTTGGGATCATTGTCATGCTGAAAAATGAAGCTGTTTTCCAGGTGGTATTGGATGGTGGATCAAAATCTGATGGTACATTGCGTTCACATTTCCATCAATTTTGCTCTGTTTTGTACAGACATACAGGTAACTATGCTTTCCCAGAACAGAGCCATGCTCGTTTATCTTCTCCTTTTAGCTTCCCCCTTTAGGGGTCGCCACAGTGGATCATCTACCTCCATCTCACCCAATCCCTAGGATGTCCTCCTTCACTACATCCATTAAACTCCTGAGGTCTTCGCATTTCCCTCACGCCTGGCAGCTCCATCTTCATCATCTTTTGTCCAGTATATTCACCATCCCTCCTCTGCCTCTGTCCAAACCATCTCACCCTTGCCTCTTTAACTTTGGCTCCAAACCACTCAACCTGAGCTGTCCCCTCTATTAATTTATAATCTTGTCCCTTCTGGTCTCTCCAAGTGAAAATTTTAGCATTGTCAACACTGCCACCTCCAGCTTAGCCTCTTGTCTTTTTATTAGTGACACTGTCTCCAACTATACATCACAGCAGGTCACACTACCATCTTGTAAACCTTCTTTCTAGTCTTGCTGCTATCCTTCTGTCACAAATCACCCCTGACATTCAGCTCCACCCACACCACCCTGCCTGCACTCTCTTCTTCACCTCTCTTATGCACTTTCTGTTGCTTTGGATGGTTGACCCCAGGTATTTAAACTCATCCATCTTCACCACCTCTACTTCTTGCATTTTCATTGCTACTCCTGTCAGGAAAACTTCACGGTGTGAGTAACTAGTAAAACTTTCTCTGGCCTGCCTGGGTGGCACACCCTTACAAACCAAGAAAAAAACAAAGTGGTGCTTGTACGTCAAAAAAACAAAACAAAACAAAACTTCCAGTCAAAACTTTATTTTTATGGTAAACCTGACTGTCACAAGAAAAAGCTAAATTTCTGTCCATGTACACAAATAGATCACACTTTTGTTTTATCACACATGTAGTTTTCACTAACACCTCAGTCACTTGCTAACAACCAGTTGATGGGGGGAAAAGAGTGTTCCCCAGCTGGTTGCTGAAGGTTGCAAGCAATTGCTGTGCAATTGACTGCTAAATCCCAGGTCCCAGAGTCATTATTTCCCTGGTAACCAGCGGTTGCTAGGGAGAAATTATATTCCCCTGCTAGTTCCTGAGTGGTTGTGGTAGATTGCTTACTGTTGCTAGGCAAAACTGGTTGCAAAGAGGTATATGATGCTACAATGAAAACTACCCTGCATTTGCTTGGTCACATGCAGATTGCTGTGGTTGCCTATAGTTTATATGAAAAATGTTGACTTGTCTGTAAACACTCGCCAACTACTTGCTGAATAGCAGTAAAATCTGAAAAAGAGCCACAAAAAATAGAAAAACTTTGTCCTCAAGGTAAAAATTCTGCATTTTGAAATGTGTTGGTTCGGTGGCAAGTCACAACTTTTACTTTGGAGGCAAACGTTCACTGTTTTAGTATCACTTAGTGGCTTAGCAAGTAGATGGTGAGTGGTTGCAAACAAATGGGCATCTTGCATACAAACTACAGGCAATCTACTGGTGACAAAAGGAACCTGGTGCATCTCTGTGACTGATAACACTTGACTAATTGCCCACTGGTCAGGGAATGTAGATTTTTTCCCCCTAGAGAACAGAAGTGGCCAACAGGTCAGTGACTGGCCTTTAAACCTGAGTGAGTGAAGTCTGAGTGGAAAATGTCATGAATGTCAGAAGTCTACCTAAAACTTGGAATGATGAGTCTGACGTGAACTTTGTTCCCCACTTGATTGCTTGTATATAGTTTGATTCAACCCCTACCATCACCAGCTCTCTTTCGCCCAATTGACAGGGGACAAACTGTGCATTCTGCATATAACACCCAAATCAAAGAAGCTGATCTGTACGTTCCATAAATAAACCATTTTCTTCAACCATCCATAAAATAAAAGTGCTTCTTGTAAATGTTGCTGGCTGCCTGTCTACTGATTACCCATTCCAAACAGCTTAAAGTAATGACTAAATCGTTCTGGCCAAACTCAGAGGGGTATCCCACATTATTCAAAAACAGTTTTGTGTCATATTCTTGTGTAACCGTATCCACAGAAATTATGTCTGAATAGGCACACAGTGCTGACTTTTAAAGTGATTAAACCCGTCATCTGATTTGACAAATGTGTTTAAGGCCATTGTACCTCCAGCAGCTCTTTTTAACCTTTGAGAAAAGCTTTTAGTTGGCAATCCATCAAAAATGATGTTCTGTTGGTGAAACCAGACACATGTAAATGCCTTGTACTTTTTAAAGCACAGCAGAATAATTACTTCTGCTAAAGCATTGGTTAAATAACAGGCGACAATCAAAAACGCTTCAGGCTGCACAAGAACAAACAAAAAAACAAAATTAAATTAAAGAAAAAAAAATCACATGATCCTGTTTTTTTGATATGTTAACATTTCAGTTACTACATGTTCATGGCACACACAAACACATATATGTATGTAAAGACTTTTTTCAAAAAGTGCCTCATAATAACCTTAAATCTTTGGCACTGACTCCAATCTTTAATGTAACATGGGCAGTGCAGCACAGAAAGAGAAGTGAATAAGTCTCTTGAGTTGACAGTTCAGTAATGTGATGAGTAAAAAATAGCCTTGTAAAATTTTTTGCAAGGAGGACACTTTTAAGCTATTAATATGACTTGTAATTAGCTTTCTTTCTCAAAATAACATCTTAAATGTTATTAGGTTCAGTGAAGATTGATCAAATGCAAATTATTCCACATTCCTTGGAAGCCTTTAGAGAATCGCAGTTTTGGTACGAGGCCAAGTTCGGCCCACTGATTTTACTTTCAGCAGATTCTTGGACAGAGCTTTCTGAAGCTTTTGTTATCTTTATTGTCATTTTGCTGACACAATTCCCAACTCAGCACAGGTACACAGATATCGTCCCGGATTTGCAGATAACAAAGATTCCTTACAAAGCAATACCAGCCAGGGAGTTCACAGGGGGACGGCTCTCTAATGATTTATCATTTGAAACTTTTCTAACCTATTTCCACTTTCAAAATAAACTTAATTTATCCATGTCAGGCAAGACATACAATATAGAACCATAAGTAATATTATTTTATACCTCTGTACCCACTCATTCTTAGGGTGGGGGAACTCCAAACTTCAAGAACCGGTGTCCTGCAGGTTTTAGATGTATCCTTGATTCAACACAGCTGATTTAAATGGCTAAATGACCTCCTCAACATGTTCTAACATTTTCCAGAGGCCTGGCAGTGAACTAATCATTTGATTCAGGTGTTTTGACCCAGGGTGATATCTAAAACCTGAAGGACACCAGCCTTTGAGGCCTGGAGTTCCCCACCCCTGGCCTAAACCTAACCGTAACCTAATTGTAACCCTGACACTAAAACCACATTTTGAGTCTGAAAAATGCCTTCAAACTCGTGGGGACCAGGATTTTGTCCGCATCAGGGCTGTTGGTCCCCACAAGCATAGTAAATTAAGAGAACACTTAATCATCATCATCGGTTAAACTGTCTGTCCAGTTGAATCCATTTCACCTGCTGTGGGTAAGCAGGTGAAATCCTTCTCTTTTTTTGGGGTTGTCTTATGGCTGCCTCTCAAGTTCACCTGTTGTCACCATCATTTGCACCAAAGTGTTTAAATGTTTCAGAAGTGGATAGATTGATTTCCCTGAGGTTTAGAAGTGTATTTTTGCGGTTTCAAATTCTTAATTTTCCAGAACTCCAAAAGCCCACTGACTTTCTGAACTGCTGTCTTTGCATTCGTTGTGTGCTCATGTATCTGCAGAAAAACAATTAAATATTCATGTCAAATGCAAAGTGAAAGAAAATGTGTTTCCATTGGCATACAAGTATGTCAAACATGACTAAAGGATACGATTTTAGATATTGGATGTTTTCTGGTTTTCATTTGTAGCCAGCTTTTAGTCCAAATTCTATTTGCCAAGCACATTTGAGAAGACTTTGGTTCCCTAGAGGTAAACAGTCCCTATGGGAAGCAGAAGATGGAAGTCATTTGCCAAAATGCATCGTATACCCATCAGCTTCTGTGCAGCCCTGTGAAAAACTAAGAACGTTTTTCTTATATACAGCTGTGAGAAAGTATTGGATTTCCATCTTTTGCATATTTTTCACATTTATATTTTAGATCATTTAAAAAAAATTTCAATATTCGATATAGATAACCTGACTAAAAACAAAATGTTTTTTTTTTTTTTTTAAAGATGACTTAATTTGTAAAAGGAAAAAAGAACTACCTAAACCTTTCTCATGGTCTCATGTGAAAAAGTAATTTTAAAGCAGTTGACTGAAAAAGCAGGAAAAAATCTTTCAGTTTTGTATTTTCAGTGGATATTGAGAAAAGAGATTACATCTCATTGTATGGATCATTTTCTTTATACTTATTTGCTCAGGTGCAGGAGAGTAAGCCAAAAATAATAAATTTTGAAGATACTGAAATGAAGGAGACAGTGGCTCCAGTCTGAGTGGGATGATTTAGTGGACAGTGCCATGGTTCTTTGTGACAGACAATGTATTAGATATCAGTTGAATGTGCGATTCTGCCTCCACTTAGTTTTGTCTTAGATTGAGACTGAAAGAGGTTCGTTACCAAGATTATTTGAAAAATAAACATAATAGATCAACTGTTTTGGAAAGATTGGCAATTACATTTCCATTCACCTGTGATCATCAGACAAATCAGACGAAAAACCTAAACCCCTTGGTTCCTACAATTACTTGATACTATTGTGACCTTGTTCTGCTGTGTTGGGCATTTTGCTGGGGTGGCTTGGGAACACTTGTCCACCTAAAAGGAAAAAGTCACTGAAAATCAATACAATTTTGCTTTGAGTGAACACCTTAATCCTATGAAGAAACATTTCAGTCCTGATGGCAGTGTCCTTCTCTATGAAACTCCCGTCCACAGGGCACGAAAGGTCATTGAAGTGCGGGGTTTCTGTAGTGTTCCAAGACGGTGGCACCCTTTGAACCACAGCTGCTCTAACAGAAACAAAGACACTGCTCCACCTGCAGAAATGTCAAAACTTAATGATCACTGAACTGAGCAAAGGTTTTAAATAACAACCTATGCTGTCTAATCTGATGGAAGAAAGTCAATTTATGACCCATGTTCCATCGAAGCTAATTCATGGACTAGAACAAATACAGTAATTGATAACCTGGGACCACAGACAAGAAGGATTGAATCGTAAATGAACTGGATACCACACATCAATGAGATGCTCATCCTGACAGAGAATGTAGGAGCACTGAATTACAAACCTACTATATTATACCTCTAAAACACAACATACACAATGCAGGGAGAGTGACCATTTTATAAGTCCACCTTTATAATTTAAGGCCAGTCCTGAGCCCATGTTAAAACCAATTTCTTTTCAAACAAAATCCAAGTACAAAGTGGTGAAAGAATATGTTCGCTCTTTGATGTTATACAACACCAGTGAAGCCAAATAATCACACCGATCCCCAGAAATGAGCTCTTGTAACAATGAGGACTGCTACCTAAAGACAGATAAAATGGATTAAATAGCAGATATCTCCGGTTATACCCACGGCTTTGTGTAGATTTACACATGATCCTTTAGACTGGTAGCATCTGCACCACCTACAAGTCTTGTCTTCTTACCATATTTTTATTCATGTCCCTTCATATAAAATATTCACAATTTTGAAATTTAGATGTAAATTATTGTTAATACAGAACTAAAATTCCAAAAGCTGATTGGAAGAAATTTCTACATTGTTGTTATTGAAGCAAACATCTGCAGTCTTTCTCAATCCTTGGTAACTCATGCATGGGTGACACTCGGCAACAGGTGGGAACACTTTGATGCTGACTTCAAAGTGCGAGGCATGAGGATTTATTTTTTTTACCTTGCTCGCATAGCACTTGTCATCTTTACAGACAACCTCAACACATTTAGCCATGATCAACATCTGATGTCCCCTGTGATGCAAGATGAGAGCCAACATGAAACCTGGCAGATAAAACAAGGCATGAGTGTGTGTTAGAATATTAGGGAGAATCTGCTGTGCACTTTGCAAGTTATTGCTGTAATTATTTGGAGTTTTCCCTTTTAATTTAAGGGCAGAAGCTTGACTGTAGCTATGATAAATGAAGAGAAATACTAACTCTAGCAAAAAATATCGTGAACCCAGACTTGTAATTTTTTTCTATGTAGATGTGTTTGTTTTAAGAAAAGAAAAAAAAAACACCCTTTTTTCCATGCAGTTTGATTTGACACACTTATCTGGCAGGTGACACCATCTAGGTTGTTATTGAGGATATATTACTTCATGTATTTACACTGCTGCTGACAGTTTGTACACTACAAAATATCCATGTGACTCAGAGTTGTCACAATTTTGTTAAATTGTGCTAAAAAAAGAATCTGGGTGACGGTTCTTTCTGTGGGTCTTACAAAACACACAGCCAATTGCAATGGAATGCCTCAGTAAGTGACTCTGTGACACATTTAAGTGCCTTCTGATAAATATGTGGCTGTTATGAATATGTTTTGACTAGGACAAATAAAATTCAGCTTTGACAGTTTATGCAGGGAAAAATATGCAATGAGAAATGGCATCAGAATCAGACACAAATCAATCCACAAGTACTTCCTCGGTAAGAGATTTAAGACAAAAGAAAAAACAAAGAAATTTCAACCAAGTTTCGACCTAGACCATTAAGGTTCTGGAATTTTCAAATATTAATCTGTAGCATTTCAGGCTGAAAGCACTTAGATGTTTCCTTGCATTGGTACCAAACTATCCATGCAAAAATTATATTAAAGCAAAGTGTTGGGGGAAAACTCTGTAAAAGACCCAGGAGAAATAAAGACACAATGAGACAAAGTTACTTTCTTTATCAAACGTGTACACGGGTGAGCTGCTAAGAACAACTCACACCATGCACAGTGGCTTGGTAATTTTTATAGGAAAGACAGTGAGAACAGGATAACAAATAATAAACAGATAAAATAAAACAACTCCATATATGGTGCTAGTCTCGTCAGCAGAGAGCTAGGGAAGATAAAACAATCTAAAACAATATGTCCCAGAAACAAGATGTGTTTGCTGGGAAAGTCTAAAAAGATAATTCTAAACTAATCTAACCATAGGCAGAGGGCAGACAAAAGGCATCTTTGTACATTTAAAAGAAGGTAAAGAAACATAGAATAATTTTTCCTGTAACACAAAGTTTTTATAAATATAAAGTTATTATAGGCCTACAGACCAGTTAGCAACAACCCGTCATCAGGGAAGAATTAGTATTCGCCAACTGGCTCTAGGTCATTGGTCTACCAGTCTAGGTCACTGGTTCTAGTCACTAGCAGATTGTACAGTGGCCCCTAGAGACAAAGCATGTACAAACTCCAAAACACGTACAAAATCCAAAACACGTACAAAACTCCAAAACACAATGGAAGTGCTCCAGGACGCTAGGGGCAGTGTTGAGCTTTTGTTACCTTGTGGCTACACAAGCCAGGAAGTACCAACAACCGGATTTGGTTTGTGGTAGTAACAGGTAAATTAACTTTTTTTTTTTTATTATTTGATTAAATGAGTGTGGTTGTTCTATCCTTGCAGGTGTTTTCCGCCGGTATCCAACTCCATGTGTTTGCAACAAACTTGCCGTTTATTTTGCAAATCGAGCCCAACACTGCCCCTAGCATCCTGGAGCACTTCCATTGTGTTTTGGAGCTTGTACGTGCTTTGGAATTTGTACGTGCTTCGGAGTTTGCACGTGCTTTGCTGTTTGTACGTGCTATGCAGTTTGTGCGAGGTTTTTGGAGTTTGTATGTGTTTTGGAGTTTGTACATGCTTTGTCTCTAGGGGCCACCGTAAGATTGTCATGATCAGCTATAATGTGCATGGAAGAATTTAACGGTGTTGTCTGCAAACATTCCTCTACGCCAAAAGGAGCTGAAAGCGGAAAGTGCAATGAAAGACAGAAACAGTTTGCCTTCAAGGTAAACGCCGCGCCTTAGCACAGCAACCAACATATTTAAAAGAGAACAGCTATTACTTTGAAGACAAAGCCTCTATGTCATCTTCTGTTTGGACTGTTGAATGAAAGCACTATTAATGACCAATTTGAAGCATCTGGACCTAGCATGACACCAGCAGCTTTTTAACAAGAGTGCTGGCACTCCAATAGCGTATAGCATCCCTCCATAGCTGTATCAGACACTTTTACACAATGCAAACCTTCATTGCGTCTGTGGTCCAGATCCAGCACTCCTTTGCAGTAGGTCAAGTTTCTACTCAGAAGAGATTTTTGGTTTTCAAGTGGCTCTTTTGCATCCTTGGGACTATGGTGGGATTAACCAAATTCTCAAAACACATGACGCACTCAAGCTGGGGGCTGTTCCACCCGAGCCACATCTGACATTTTCCCCCATCTTCCCTTCTTCTCTTTAGAGTAGGGGATCAAGTAAAGTTTTACAGTTTGCCCTGTAAAAGAAAGTGATTAGTTTTTCCCCTTTCTTGTTGTTGATTTGGGTATCTATCTAATGTGCCAAGCTCCTAAATCCCAATATTTTGATAGAGCAGAGGGTGTATGAAAAAAAGCTGCCTTTCGAATCCTATATTTGGGTCCTACTCATACAGCCATTTACTGACAGCAAGCTAAACTAGGTTTGTGCTAAGATTTGGTGTTTCAGTATACCTTAAGTGAGCTACACGCATTCACAAGCTGCCATTTCTCATGCAAAATGTAAGCAAATACAAATGAAATAAGCATACTAGTAGGAAACAGCATTTAGGAGTCCTTTGAAGTTTGGAAAGTTCAATATAATACCATGAATGTGTCCAAATGCATTCCATCTGCTTATGCAATGATGTATGAGCGCGCTTAACTTCTTTATTTTATCATCACATTCATTTTTCTGACACAATTGATTGTGACAAGCTGCAAAAGAGCAATCAAGTGTGAGCGTACTGTGTATAAAATACAGCAAGAGGTTTTTTTCCTTTTTTCCCCTCTTTTAATAGATTTTTCCCCATCCCAGCAACCTCCGTGAAGGGCGGGTATTTTTTCCAATCCCCTCCCCCCCCCCCCGCTATCATCCAGACAATGTCTTTGTTAGAAGTGTCCAAGGGCAAAGTGGAAATATGTGACCCTCTCTCCTCGTCTTCAATGGAGGGTTGAGCTCCGGCACTGCTGTCAGTGTCAGATGCCAACACTGATAATGCCAGGGGCGAGATGGCAACTGTCCACCCTGGAGCCTGCATTTTAAAACTGCTCCTGCCTGCAGCTTTCAGATGGGCACTGACTGCATAGAAGAGCTGTGTCACAGTAAGCCTTTAAGTCTTCTGCTCAGTGTTATTTTGGAAAGGTTCTTAATTAATTAACACAGTTATCAAGATGGTAGAAAAATACTAGCGCAGCACTAAATATCATTCATAACTGAGTTGTATTACTGAGTGGTTCACATATGAAGCACTCAGTAAACACCCTGAACTCTCCCTGCAGCCATGTTTCATGGTGTCCTCCAATCTCAAGATTGCAGATTTCTTATCTGCAAGAAAACACCTGGAAACTGCTTTTGACAGACTGCATCAGTGGCATTAGGCGCTACTTGAGAGTTTTGTCACTGGACTACTTTACATGTAATTTAGTGGCCTAGATAATTAGAAAAAAATACAACCGGGAAAAAGCATTACCTTAAAATGTCCAGTGGGAAAACTGAAAGAGAACCAGACACGGCTTCCAAACATGTAAAGCTATAATTAATATACAGGCGCTGTAACTGAAACAGTTTATCAGTATTGCCATCCAACAAGAATGATACGGCAAACAATAAAGAACTCAGTGCCTTGTTGAAGCTCAAATATTCTCTTCAAGTCATTGGTACTGACCTCAGAAATGTACAACCTGCATGTAATAGTTTCTTCTCCCAGTTTGATGATTCGATAAAGTCAAAGTGAAACTTCTGTTTGGCAGTGTGCCATCTGTTTCTGACACAGCAGCTGAAATTAAGCTGAACTTGCCTTAAACGTTTAACCCTCTGATGCATGAATTATGAAAGCCTTGGTCAAGATTTTTTTCTTAAGTGCTTTTATTCTTCTCAGGACATGAAAAAAAACCACTCCAGTGGACTACATGCGCCTGAGCACTTAGCATGAAATACTGTGAATTTACCGTAAAAATTAATTACCTTGTGTTCTATTGTAAATATACAAACACTTGTTTGCTTGTATCCTTTGAAAAACATCTCAGCAATTTTTTTGGAACTTTCAACTCATAAGGCCCCAATGTTTAGACGTAAATAACAAAACCAATCAACAGTCCTAGCTATGAATCCTACACCTGAATATGGCAAACTATCTCCAACAAGAGAAACATTTTTGAGTCTACACAGTTCTATAACGATGCAGGACAGTATTACCAAGCCCTTAGTAGCATGCTAGAAGAAAACACAAACTGACATCTTAGTCTCTGCATCTCCAAACAGTTCTATGTTCATCACACCTAGGCTGTGCGAAAGTTTGCAACGCATCCAGGGCACAATGGCACACAGCATTGCATGCAGATGTATTTGGTCTTCCGTGTGCACACAACATCATGGCACCTGTTTGCATTTTTCACCTCGGTCAGTTGGGGCCAGTGATATCCTGTGGCAAACCTGACCTCACAGGCTACTTTGGTGACTGCTCTCCACTTCACGGGTTGTGGGGTCCCACTGGGTCTTCCTCTTTTGCATTGCTGGAGGGAGAATCTCTTCTCTTGTTACTGACAGTTCTTTCCCATACAAGTTGGTGTTGTATGTTATATTATCAATTAGATCTGCTGGAAACAGATGTCTGAAGAAATCTATGGGATCCTTCCCCTCCACATTCAATTTCCACTCTCCTAGAAAAGGAGGCAAGTCTCCAACCAAGTCATTGTCTTGGACTTTCCAAATATTTTTGCGGGCTTGAGTATGGTCAGGTGCCATGTACCCATCTCCCACAGCTCCCTGATCATACTGACCTTCCTCTTCATCCTGCCCCTCATCGTTCTCACTTTCTGCATCCTGACTGTCTGTGTCTTCATCATCCGTAGTTCCTATGTCTCTGTTCTGCTCTGGCAGCCACTCTCATCATCACTGGACTTATCACTGAACTCCTCATCACTGCACTCATCAATGAAATCATCATCACTGGAGCTGGATGGAATTTCCTGGACTATTCTGTACGCTGCCTTATTCTTTGCTGCATTTGAAGTCTACAAAATATGATAAAATAATTATTATAGTAACTCAAACTACAGCTGATCTGCACAGAAATATATATTTTAAATGAGTAGCTTATAAATGTAACAATTATATGCTTAATTATAACCAAAACAGTCCCAAAAAACAGTGAGACAATTTATGACTTATGTTAAAAAAATATAGTGGGTAATGCATGATGTCCACTACAGTGGACACATGGTTAATTGTAGTTTTCTACATATTAGACATAACAATTTCTTATTCCAAACAGATAATATCCTTCCCTAGATGTTACTGCATATCATCATATTTTTTTTTACCTGTTGGGCTCTTTTAGCATAGAAGGATTGACAGGATATGCCAGCAGTGGTCGGCAGGGGTGACAGTTTGTCTGCCATCTTTGATTCAGAGGAAATTTACTTGCAGTTGCACTAACTGAACACTGAATTGACCTCAATGGAGCATGGCAGCAGAGAGCACTCTAGAGGCTAATATGCAGTTCCACCATAGAAACCAATGCATTAAAGAGATATGTACGTTTTAGTAGCTGTCCACTCCAGTGACCACTATGCATCAGAGGGTTAAAAGCTATAACAAATTTCTGTTTTGAGCAGACAGCTACAGAGTCATCTGACACTGTTTTCATTTCAAGGTTCATCTTGGTTTAAAGGTGCCACTGACTCTTTCATAGAAATCTGATCTTTTTGTACAGTGAACTAAGGCTAGCAAGCAATGTGATCTCAGGCATTTAAAAAAAAAAAGTAAAGGCTGAAAATCAATATTGCATGTTTGCGACCTTCAGACCATCACCCGGCACTTAATTGAAAACAGGCATGTTTCTGTCATGGAAATCAATGCATTGTGCATGGAACACCTCCAGAAATGGAAATCACTGTCTCTGAGTTCACTGTGCCATCCACAAATTTGGGGTTAAAGCTCCGGCATGCAAAGAAGAAGTTGTATTCCAGCAACACAATGCTAAACTCAAACTGCATCTATTACAACAGCATGGCTTCATAGTAGAAGAGTCTGGGTGGTGAACTGGCTCAACTTGACACCAAGCTGATGAGTGACTATCAAGTAAAGCCTAATTCACAATCATTTACCCCTGTGCTATTACCGAGAGTGCCTCTTTACAGAGTAAGGGTGGAGTGGTTTATGAGCAGTAATTCAGGAAAAACTCTATGAAATTTTAATTTGCCTTCTGTTTATGGAAATATGGTTCTGCTGGGGAGTGTCTCATAATTCTTAATCTCAAAGTATATATGTGACATGTGTGTGTGCACATTTGTGCGGGTAGGAACAGTATCGCCTCTTTTCTGAACTCTTCAAAATGACGGCCAGCCAGAGCTGTAATCGATAATTTATCTGCCATGAGACCACTGCACACACACCTGTGTAGATTATGTGTTCGTCTGTGTGTGTTTGTTTGTATATTCATTAAATTTTGGGGAGATTAATTTGAGATTTAGATCTTGAGAGTGAGGATATTTGAAGAAATGTCTGATTCTGAATCGGTGAGGTTAGTTAGCTTCAGGTTAAGTCAATGAATGCCTTCACATAGACAGAAGCTTGTAAAGCCATTTTTATTCTAATAAGAAGCAAACTAATTTAAACTAATGACTTAATTGTAGAAGGCCAACATCAGCAGCTGGTTAGTGAAGTCCCAATTTGGATGTCATTGTATTGTCTAAACTGATGCACTTTTTTTTACTCTACATATGACAATAAACATCTTCTTGAACCTTCAGGTTGTAGACGGATTTAAAACCAAATGTGAAAAGTGAAGGATGAATGTCACCCAAAAACAAAGGCTACAGCATAGAGTACATAATTGTCAATCACAATGTACAAAATGACAACTGCTCCATGCTCTGTGAGATGCTTTGGTTTGTGCATCTATGAATGCAGGAGATTCCCAGAATAGTGAGAGGGAAGCTTCATAGCACCACAGGAAGTCTCCACCTGATGGGGAGCAAGAATTTACAAAATTAAGGCTGTGTTGAAATATATTAAGATAACAGCTAACAGCTGAGAGCACTATATAGCTGAGAGCTATATATCAAGTGAGATTAAAGATCATTTTCCAGACTTTTATACTGTCTGACTTTTTGCAACCAGGAGTCGCCAACTGCTTATTCAGTGGAAACAATGCAGCTTCAAAGCTTTTCATCTTTGGCTTTACGTTTCAGACCCATTGGCATTTTTAATGTTTTATATACAGCATGATTTCATTATATTGTACCATTGCTTCTCTGTTTCAAGCAAACACCCTTTTAAAAGACCCAACCCCATCTGTCTCCTATAATCAGTTAAAAAAAAAAGTACTCTGCAAAGGTTTAAGGCATTAAAAGTTGTTTTTTCCCCCCTTCCTTCTGGGGGAGGACTAAGTAAAACAAAGGCATTAAAAGTTAACCCTGCATGATTTCATTGATGGGATTGAAAGTCCATATTGTTTTCTAAAGGAGTGCTTTTAGTACTTGCGGGTGGAAAATGTATATCAAAGCATCTAAGGCCTCGGTCACACAGGCCAACAGACCTGCTGGCGGCCATCTGGCAACCAAGTGTCACAATGGAAAAATAAAAAATGCGTATTCTCTGAGAAATTTGCAATTGACTACTGGTGGTTGCTTAGAGTTGCTGAGAAATTGCTAAAGCACCATTCATGAGGTCATAAAGACCAGTTAGTGACCGTTTGACAACCATTGATCACTAGGGAAAAGTGTGCATTCTGAAACCATTTGGCAAAAGTAGTTGGTACTCGCTAAAGTAAAATCTCTTAGTGATTGTTTTGGTCACAAGCAGGTTGCAAAAGTTGGTGGTATTTTGCACTGAAAAGATGCTGACTTTTCTGCAGCTTTATATTTTGAAAGGTGGTCTGGTGAGGGAGGAGGGGCTAGCAGGTCTAGCGAGTGTGCAGCCTGGAAGTTAACCGAAGGCTAGTCAGGTAGGTGGAGCACTAGGCCTTTATTTGGCATAACAACAAGGCCATACAAGCCAGGTCTCAACAGCTCTACACTCTCTGGTCATTCATGGCCTGGTGCCGGGTAGATATCTGCATCAGCATGTTACAATGATAAAGTCTCCCTCAGAAGGTGATGAGAAAATACTCAAGACAAAGACAGCCAGCAACCTCCAGAAGCCACTCCAACAAGTCAGAGAATACATTTTTGCATAGCAACCAGAAGTTACCAGGGGGTTGCTGACCTGGTGAAGTCATAGCAAAGTCGACATCTATGGATTTACAGCATAGCCTGTGAAAACACTTGTGTAGGGATTAGTGGTTCTATCCATCCAATGGATGTGCTCAATAATTTTCTCTGCCTGTAGAACAGGCAGGTGTTGCATGCCAAGGTTACACATTATCATTGTTGTTCACAATCTGATAAATGGGCTGTCAGCAGAAGAACGGAACACCATTGAAGCAGAATTTGAATGATTTGAACTATGAGCAAAGTATTAAAATGAGGGTAGAAAGGAAGCTTTTGAAGCTATAGCTTCACCGCTCCCTCAACTTATTATATCCAAATTCTTGACAAAAGTGATGAAGGGTGTCCATATGTTCTCAAAGGTCTGCTGTTTAGCCTTTAAAATGTAGGTTATTCGGTCTAATGATGATGCTAGCAACATCTGTTTCATCAATTGATTAGCGCTGCACGATTATTGGCTTTAGTAACAATGCAGTGCATTTTTCTACAAATGCACTGCATTGTGTCCAATGTGTCCTTGATCCAACACAGCTGATTCAAATGGCTTAATTACCTCCTCAACATGTCTTAAAGTTCTCCAGTGGCCTGGCAATGAACTAGTCATTTTGACTGAGGTGTGTTGACCCAGGGTGATATCTAAAACCTACAGGACACCGGCCCTTCAGGCCTGGAGTTCCCCACCCCTGATCCACCCTGTCAATGACAGTAAAATGGTGGACTTCAGCTACTGAAAGTATGATGTACCCCAAGATATTAATGCTCAAATCTGGTGATTGGAAAGAAGAAAGAAAAAAAAAGCTTAACAAGTTTGTTATTGCATTTAGATTGTGATGCATACTGGAGGTATAGAATTGATTAGGATGTGGTTTTAAAAAGAGCATCAATATATTTTACAGTTCTCTAAATTTTCTGTAGTGCTTGTACTTAAGTTATAATGGCTCACAAACTTTAAGGGAAAGGTAAAATTCTCCATGGCTTCATTAAGAACACTAAAGTTATATATACAAATCAGCTGATTCAAAGGCACTTGGGTGTATACCTCTCAGATTTGACTGATTTAATATGGAATAAGTCAGTCCTGTGTTTTACTACTACAGGACATATAGTTTAAAAGATAAACCCATTAAACCGGCAGAGAGAAAAACTAAGAAAAAATGCTACCGAGTTGCAATATATATGTATAGTGTATACTAAAAGTCAGCATTGATGAAGAATGAAGAGTAGGTGATTCTCCCAGACGGTATGCATGCTATTTTGCAAAAAGATGTTTTGGGGGGTGAACAAGCTGTTTGAGATATGAACTCCTCTACATTATGCCTGAATGTGTGCAACCTTTCAACTTTTCCATCAAAGATGCAACAGCAGACTTTCCAAGTTGGACCTTTCAACAAATTACTGGTTAGTCTGTAGATAGTTTATTCATTAAAGTGCATTAAATGATCTTTTTTTATGTAGTTTTAGTTTTCTGTGTTTGAGCTGCCCAAGCATAAATTCCCATTCACACTCGGCTTTGAGTATTCACCAGGGCAGTGAAAGGTGTGACAATTTACACAGATTAGTTCCAACTACAACATATATTGTTTAATATAATTTGTCCCCCATAATTTTGTTGTCCATGTGTTTGAGTGTCTTTTGTCTATTTTCTCTTATCTCGAACTTGCAGATTTAATTACCCGCGCAAGTCCATGTGGAGCGCCCAACACAGAGAGGTGGCACATTACTTGTGCTGGTAATTATTTTGTACTTCACTGAGCTTGTAGACAGCCCATTGAAAATGTAAGCAGCATCCATAATGACAAAGGATCAGCAACGGGCTGTTCTGGGCTGATTACACAGTCTCAATCTATAAAATGGAATAAGCAGAGAGGAGGAACAGTAGTAGTTTTGACTGAAAGGTCAACCCTTATTGTCTTTCAGCTCACTGTAGGCGAGCTTTAAGGAATTCCATCAATTCAAGTATTTGCATAAAGAATAACTTGAGCAGTACTAATACTGTCATTTGCATTCATGAAATGTAAACTTACAGCAGTGCATAAAAGGGTTTGTGTTTGTACTGTGATTGAAAAGAATTACCATCATTCACTCACTAAACTTTTGCGCTTTGTTATAGAGAAAAGTATTTTTTGCCATTTTCTACGCAACTACAATCAGCAGTTTTGCATGTCAAATAAAAGATTTGTGTCATGCCGCTAAAAATTATGAAAAAAAAAGTATATAGTGCTGTGAAAAGAGTATATGTATAAATATTCCTTTTATATTAGTTACTTATGTTTCAGATCAGCAAGCAAATGTTAATAAACCTGGCCTTCTGCGAAAAAGCTAAATTGTGAATTAACTGTAATTAACCCCATTATTCGGAAAGCTGAGTTCCATTTCACCTGATTAATCAAGGAAACACTTAAATAGAACCAGTCTGACTGAGAAAGCTATATCATTGGTGTCTATTAGCCTGGTTATAAGGCCATTTCTAAAGCTTCGCGACAAAATGACTCCAAGCTGTCATCAACAACTAATCGCAAAAGAACCTCACCTGCCTCAATTAAGGTCAGAGTTAGTGATTCAGTGAGCGGGCAAAAATGGCATCTATGAGAGAGTTAAAGGAATAAAAAGAATACAAAGGCTTGTTTCACATTTACAAAAAAATTTTCTTGATGATCCCCAAGGACTTTTAGTAAAATATTCCGTGGCCTGTGACATCTGTGGTAAACTAACACAGCATTTCTTTAAAAAACAAACAAAACAAAAAAAACATCATACCAACAGTCAAACAAGGTGGAGGTAGTGTGATGTCTGGGGCTACTTTGCTGCTATACAGAAGACTTGCTGTAAGTGATGGAACTGAATTCTGCTCTCTACCAGAAAAACTTCCTACAGCAGAAAGTCCTTAAAAAGAATATTAATGTTCAAAACCCATCCAGTGTGGCTGAACGAAAACAATTCTGCAAAGAAGAGTGGACAAAAATTCCTCATTGTCAGTTATTATAAATGGTTGATTGCAGTTTTTCTTGTCAAGGGTGGCACAATCAATCATTTGGTTTAGGGGGCAGTTGCTTTTTCCACACAGGGGCATGTAGGTTTTTTGATTAATAAATGAAATCATTTAAAAACCGCATCTTGTACTTAGGTTAACTTTGTCTAATATTCATTTTTTTTAAATGATCTGAAACATTCAAGTATGACAAAAATGAAAAAAAGAAATCAGGCATTGTATGTAAATTATTTAAATAATCTTATTTCTGGTCAAAGAAGTCAATCTATATATATAAACAACCTTGATATGAACATATATTATTTAATGTATTATGCTTATATATTTATATGTAACCGTCCGGTAAACTGATAATGATATTTTCAACTTTAGTTAAATAAATATCTGTTTAAGGTGAAAGAAGAGGTCTTAAAATGTTGGTTTCTTTGTGTGTATGTTCTTTGTTTGTATGTATGTTAAGTCAACAAAGGGAATAGCAAAAGCAATAAAATTAAATTACTCCATAACATTGTTACCTGCATGTCATGTGCACTTAAATATGTTCATTTTATTGGTTGGTGTAGTTGCACAATGTGGTCACCAGGGGGCAGTGCTTAAGAATTAACTGCAGTTTTCCCAAAATTTAGCAAAAATGCATTTTTGGACCTGTTTTTTATGCTTTAATGTGGAACCTGATTGTCGCAAAGAGGTGATATTGTTGGCAAGAAATCGGACCTGCATGTGCAGCGCAGGGCAGCAGTTTTCTGAGTGTAGGGGGTAAGTTGTAAGATCATCTGTGTGCTCCAGTGTCCCAGGTGAGCTGAGATATTGCTGTGGAATTCAGAGGCCACTGCCATATTGCATTTTTTTAATCTCTTATTCTTTTAATTTGCCACATTTCCTCTCATGGTGTCAAAGTTCTGTAAAAGTCCAAATATTTGCTGTTGGACAAAAGTAAAGAGGAAAAAAAGACATTTGTGTCTAATTTATTGGTTATTAACTACCAATGAATAACGGAGGAAATCTATCAAATTAACACAGTAGTAAAATATCCAAATGCTTATTAATGGTGTGAACGCGCACTGTGAAACTGCTTCTTTTGAAAGACAGAAAAACAACAGTTTTGTGTGTGGCTGATGCTGCTCTCAGAAGTTGAGCAAGAATTCAATAGAACAATCATTCCATCTGCTGTCATAACAAATATTGAAATTTGCTAAGCTTGCTGTCCAATTTCATTGGCATACCACTTTGTAGTACCTCTGTAGCGGTGCATGAATTCTCAAGGAAGTAAATGGTAAATGGCCTGTATTTGTATAGCGCTTTTCTAGTCCCTAAGGACCCCAAAGCGCTTTACACAACCTGTCATCCACCCATTCACACACACACATTCACACACTGGTGTATTGATTTAATCAAAATAACTTTCACAGCACCTTCAAGAAGCATTATGGAACTGTACAAACCTGTAACAGAATACAAAAGCATATCTAAATGTGTGTTCAAATCACAAATCAACATTCTGTCTACACAGTAGTGGGTGTCCTGCAGAGACCAAAATAAGATCTAAATACGTAATCCTAAAAGGTGGATGCTCCACACTATGTCAAATTTGCGATGTGTTTAGAAGAAAAAGGACACTACATACCAATACTAAAACTGCATGGAAGAATAGTGAAGGAAGCACCATAGTTTGCAACTCCTATAATCATCTTTCCAACTCCCAAACCATGCAACAACTTGCCAGAGTTTGTCAATATGCAGGGTAGTCTGTGAGAACATATTTAAATGTCTTCTTCAGGTGATTAAAGTTAATTAAATCCTCTAAATGGTCTCAAAAGACTCAAACTCATATTCTGGAAAGGCATTGTGTGATCGTGCCATCCATCATCCAACTTGCTTTCTAATCTTGGGTGAAACAGTGGCGCAGTAGTTAGCATTGTTACATCACAGCAAAATGATATCAGTTCTATTCAATGTTATTTTTATTGTGCCCAATCACAAGAACAGCCACCTCAAGGTGCTGCATACTGTAAGATATACCCTACAATAATCTCTGGTTCAAACCCTTGTGGACTAGTCCACAGTACCGGTCGCTAGGAAAAATGAGTGTTAACTCAACTGGCTGCAAGTGTTTGCTAGCAGTTGTCCGAGTTACACAGGCTTAGAGTCCAGGTGGTGACCTTTTGGTAACCACTGGTTACTATGGAAAAGTCCATATTAAAGGAGGTATACAGTGCTTCACCAAAAGCCTACTTGCAATTCCTTTGGTTGCCACACCTGCCTGCAGTTTCCATAGATGACGCCTACTTGTCTGCACATACTTGCCAATGTTAAACAAAAAAGTGTAACACAAATGCAAAGGATGGCTGTTCACCATCTAAGTAAAATTGTGCCTCGGTGCTGAAATTAACGTGCTTCAAAAGGGGCAACTTTTACTTTGATAGTAACATTGTTCCCAGTTCAGGTTTCATCACTGCTCAGTGGTTAGTTGTTGAATGTTTGTCGACAAGTCGACATCTTCCATGGAAATCAGAGATAACCACTGCAGTCTGCTAGCAACCAAAGCAATCACAAGGAACCTTCTGATTCAGCACCATCTTTGGAACCAATCTCACCAATAGCCACGAGCCTCCAGCAGCCACTCATTAACTGGTTGAAGAATACATATTTTGTGTTGCCAATTTATACCAAGGTCTGTGTAACTGCTGAGTTTAGTTTCTTACTTCAATGCTGAGTTATAGTGCAATGTTTTCATATTATTTTTAAACTCTTTTAGAGCGTTTTCAGCTGTGACTATATTTTTTGAGTATGTTTTGCAAATGCTTGGTCTCTTGTGCTCATAATCCGCATTCCTCATAATGAGATGCTTTACCTAGGAGGAGGTCTTTGAACTGGCTGGTCATGCTGAGCTAAGCGCGCCAGCCAGGTGTCACCGCCTCACAGTCGCGTTCAGAGACAAGACCCCCCAACTGTCACCACCTGTTTTTATGCATTTTCTCCCAACTGCTGTTGAGGACCATTTCAGCAAAATGTCGCCGAAAATTAAGAATTTTTTTTTTTTTTTTTCTTTCAGGTTTGGACAAACTAGAATAGTAATAGCTTTTCCAAACACAATGGTAAAATAAACAATAGTCCTGACCTTGAACACGGTGTAAGCTTTTTAAAGTTGCTCAGACTCCAACCTTCACCAAAACCTTATACAATTAATAATTACAAGCTGTCACCAGCTATGTTCGTGGGGTGGTGAAATTGGGTAATGAGGTATTGTCAAAAGCAAGGATGCTGGAGAAAATAATGTGCTGCTGTTGACAAATGATTATGATAATTGAATGAAACTACACCAGATTCATTTTTAAGAGAAATTTAGCACTGCTGCTGATTAAAGCTCAATGTTTAATGAGTTATCGTGCTTTTATTACAGTGAGCAAAGTCAATGAAATAGCACACATTTTATATATATATATATATATATATATATATATATATATATATATATATATAAAAGATAAAAAACATTTATATATATAAGACCTACTCATTATTTCTTAAGATGTGTTACCTGCTGAATCTCTTCCTCTCTTCCCACAGAGTGAGGGCTGCTAATTTAGTCTAAAGATCTGTCTGATCTCTCAGACTGTGGGTGTGCAGTAATCACAAGATGTACGCATCACAGTGGACAGGGATAATCAAGGACATGTAAATGCAGTAGAAGCACTTAGATTAGCTAAACAGCAGCTGTCATTGTTCCTGCACCATACCTGGAAACCCTGAGAGTCCAGAGCTAAGAGTCAAACTGAGAAACTGTGCTTCTTACATTTGTTACTGTTGATAATAATACTGTATAATAATACAATAATACTGTTGATAGATAATGATCTAAGAAAACGTCAGCTACAAGCTGCATTTAGTCAGAATTCAATCATGTCAGGACGTGAAATTAAGTCTGCAGATAACTCAAAAAATATCACAGATCTTTGTGATATTTGCACAGTCTGGATGTGATTGATCAATAGATCCAGCTTGTACTCCTCTCAGTCGATCATCTCTTCTTTTGGCTTTGTGGTTTTGGAATTATGCCTGGTGGCATTTCAGTGCCAGTGTGCAATCATCAAACTATAACCCTGACCAATGATTAACTTTCAGGCTTGTTAAATACTAGGTTTCTAATCAGTGTTACCAGCTGGTCTAACACTAATATGCCTTGTGGGAAGTGAAGATATGAATCAAGGTGAAATAGGTGAGTTAAAAGGCATGTTTTGTTTTTTTTATTCAATTTGTTTAAATTGATTTAAATTTTATTTTAACTCACCTATTTGGGCATTAAAATAAGAGGTATAATAATAATATGGTCTGCTGTGAAATACAAGAAGTCCATGACGTTTGTGCTCTAGTTTTGCTAACTGAAATTCTAGTCATACGCTACAGTCACATTAGAGATAACAGTGGCTGTTATCAAAAATTAAACATTTTTACTCATATCATCTTTGTTGCAAAATTTTACCCAACCCACTGAATTATGTCTACAATTTGTGTCTCTCTTTTCTCTTTTTGTTAAACTTTTGTGCACAGATTGAAAGTGACTTACCTCAGAAACAGTGGCTCAGTGTAATCATAACAACGAGCCCCACTCAGTAAGAAAATTAATAACGTATATGTGAACATTAAATTTCTTCCAGTAACAACAGTAACTTCATAGATGTGAAACAGAAATTCCTCCACAAATAGTGACATAGTTGCTGCAGGACAGCGATTTAGCTGCAAAATGACATGGGCCAACGGTCCCCAACCTTTTTTGCACCACTGACCGGTTTATGTCCGACAATATTTTCATGGACGGGCCTTTAAGGTGTCACAGATAAATACAGCAAAATAAAACCAGTACCAAAAAAAAAGAAGATTTATTCATAACACATGGGAAAAGACCCAGGGAAACTGAGTTAACAATAAAAACGATAAAAAAAAAAAATGATAAAAACCAATTAAAAGCCTGAAAACCATCAATTTCACACCCAAGCCTCAACTCTCGTGGCCCGGTACCAAACGACGCATGGACCGGCACCAGTGCGTGGCCCGGGGGTTGGGGCCCACTGACATAGGCTATTGCCCTTGTATAGAAAAATAACCAAAATTCAACCAGTTGAGTCAAGCCCCCTATTGCAAAGATTGCAGATGAGTTCCACTCATTGGCACAGACTCACTCAGACTGGATTTGACTGAAACGTGCTATCAATCTGTCTGCATTTCTAAATTACATGGCAGTTATTTGCAAATCTTCACTAACCTATATGAATGTGATTAATAGTGGTTGCACTGCAATTGGAGACAGGTTGCATCTTACCATGTGTGCATTTGCAAGTGGTTGCTGCACTGAAACTACTTCTAATAGGTTGCCGAAAGCGAAAAGATTCAATGCAGGCAAACAGCCATTTTTCCTAGACGCAAGGAGGTTGCTGTCCTAGTTTTACTCAAGTGTTTGTTAATTAGTCTATTAATTAGTACCAAAGTAGTATCTGTTATCACAATATGTACAACAAGTTTGTGAATGATGGATTGACCTGGTGATGAATAGATGGCGGTTCACTCTTTTGACAGAGGTAGGAGAATTATATACCTGAGGAAATAAGGCTGATGCCACCCTTTACAGCTGATATTCTAAATCACAGAGAGAAAGGGGAAAAAATGAGTCCATTCCTCTTTGGGAGAATCATGTTTTTTCATTGATTTTGCCATCATTTCATTTCCTTTAATACGGTTAAACAAGATGTTGTACCTGAGTCCAGAATTTGATTTGGGGAATTATAATCCAGTGTGGGAATAGAACAAATTTCTCTCTAGCATAGGACTCAAAAGAGTAACATTAGCATAAACATTTTGCCTATGTAAATCTTTAAATTCGACATTATAACTCAAATGTGATTCCTTTAGTGACAGCAATTTTTTACCCCCTACATCTTTATGTCTCCATCTCTTGATATTCATTTCTTAACCTGGTGTTAAAATTTATTCGAGTATTAAAAGAAATCCCAGTGGGGTGTTTGAATTCAATTTGTAAAAGATGCTGAGCATGAAAAAAAAAACTTGCTTAAGCAAGTTCTAAGAATCCCATTTATAACTTGCACAGCTCATCTATACATCTCAAATCAACTTTAATTGACAGCACCTGTCATGCAATTTCCCCTTAGGCCATATATTTTCTGTGCAAATGAGCGTTAAGTCAGAAATGGCCAGAGATCAAAAGTGAAAAGAAAAGTTTTCTGTGATAAGATTGTCATGGAGATCTTTAGTAGATGACATTTCCTTCATGCTGAAATTCCATCCAAAGCAGTAACATTTACCACATTCTTAGCAAGGAGACAAAATATCAAATAGATGTATAGGCTGAAGTGCATTTTTATACCAGATTTTTTCTCTTTCTGGTGAGGTGAAAACAACTCTTTTGCTTTAATTTTAAAGAGCAGAACTAGTTACCCTCCTATGTCCCAATCCAACATTCCTGACAGGTCTGCACAGACAAGAATTTGCAACAGCTGAGTTGAGAATCCATAGTGTCCACAAGGGTTACGCATTGGACTTTTTTTTTGCTTAATAAAGACACTGTCACTAAATAGAAAAACATTGAAACCTAGATTATCATGCAAAAAACATGATAATCAACCTATACGATCGTATAGGTTGCTCAATGATAAAGCGATAAAGCAGAAGACCAAATTCTCCCGTCCCACTGTCCTCTGTGTGCAATGCAGAATTCACAACCACTGAGTAAATAGAACATTAAGCCACATTAAGTTACTTCAGAGCTTTGTTTATTTTGTTTATTTAGAATAGAGTAGCTACTTTATTGTAATACGGAACATACCCGAGTTAGAGCAAAATTTTGCGATCAAAAGGGCGCGCCCGCCAGTAAAGGCAGGAATACTGGTGGGCGGGCTCTCTCAAGATTCTCCTCCACGTCTTCTGCTGCCAGCCAAGATGACTAAGCAAACCATGACACACTCTCTCTCCGCTTTAATAGACTCTGGCGCCGAACAAAACTTCATTGACTCACACCTCGCCAAACGCTTAAACTTGGTCTCCGACCCGTTGCCACACCCCCTTCGTGTTTCTGCTTTGTCGGGGCAGCGCCTACCAGACATCACTCATGTTACGGAGCCGGTTACCCTCACGTTATCTGGCAATCATTCTGAGACAATCAGCCTTTTTGTGTTTCAGGCTCCGCACGCCCCCCTGGTTTTGGGCCACCCCTGGTTGCAGCAACACAATCCGCGCATAAATTGGAAGAGGGGGTGCGTGTCTGGGTGGGGGGAGGAGTGTCATATGAACTGTCTTAGATCAGCCCCTCCCCTCGCCTCTACTGTCGAACCGCCCCCGGCTTTGGAACCACCGGACCTCTCCTCTGTGCCGCCAGTTTATCACGACTTGGCCGAGGTGTTTTGCAAAGACAGGGCGAGGTTGTTACCCCCCCACCGGCCGTACGACTGCGCCATTGAATTGCTTCCTGGGGCTCCGTTACCTACGAGCCGCTTGTACAGCATCTCGCGGCCTGAGCGGGAAGCAATGGAGACTTACATCTCAGAATCCTTGGCTGCTGGCATAATACGCCCTTCCTCGTCCCCGGTAGGGGCTGGTTTTTTCTTTGTTGAGAAGAAGGACAAATCGCTACGTCCTTGCATTGATTACCGGGGGCTGAACAAAATTACAGTCAGGAATAAATATCCTCTCCCGCTTCTCTCATCTGCATTCGAACTCCTTCACGGGGCCACCATGTTCAGCAAACTGGACCTCCGAAATGCATATCACCTGGTCAGACTCCGAGACGGCGATGAGTGGAAAACCGCTTTTAACACACACCTCGGTCATTTCGAGTACCTGGTGATGCCTTTCGGGCTAACCAACGCCCCAGCCATCTTCCAAGCGTTGGTTAACGACGTGCTCCGTGATTTCCTAGATCGGTTCGTTTTCGTCTATCTGGACGACATCCTGATTTTCTCTAAGACTGAAACCGAACATGTAACCCATGTAAAACAGGTCCTGCAGCGGCTGCTGGAGAACAGACTCTTTGTAAAGGGGGAGAAATGTGAATTCCACGTTCAAACAGTGGCGTTCCTGGGTTACATAATTGACCAGGGTAACCTCAAACCGGATCCGGCCAAGATCAAAGCTGTTGTGGAATGGCTGGAACCAACTGATCGCCGTCAGCTTCAGCAGTTCCTCGGCTTTGCCAACTTTTATCGCCGGTTCATTAGGGACTTCAGTAAAATCGCTCTGCCTTTGACCCGCTTAACCTCTCCTAAGTTCTCTTTTCAGTGGGATCAGGCGGCCCAAAAGGCCTTCACACAGCTCAAGGACCGATTCACCACCGCACCCATCCTGGCTCAGCCTGACTTGCGACTCCAATTCATTGTGGAGGTGGATGCCTCCGACTCGGGGGTCGGTGCGGTGCTCTCACAACAGCGAGAGGGTAAGCTACGGCCCTGTGCCTTCTTCTCTCGCCGCCTCTCCCCAGCCGAACGCAACTATGACGTGGGAGACCGGGAGCTCTTGGCTATAAAACTGGCCTTGGAGGAATGGAGGCACTGGTTGGAGGGCACGGCTCAGCCATTCATTGTATGGACGGACCACAAAAACCTGGCTTACCTGCAAACAGCAAAACGTCTCAACGCTCGACAGGCCAGGTGGGCTCTTTTTTTCACCCGTTTCAACTTTTCAATCTCTTACAGACCGGGCTCGCGGAATGTGAAGCCGGATGCCCTATCACGGCAGTTCTCGGTGCCTGAGGAGAGGCAGGACCCTGAGCCCATCCTGCCAGCGACTTGTGCCGTTGGTACAATAACATGGGAAATCGAGTCGGCCATTCGTGAGGCTCAGCGGGCTGAACCAGATCCAGGAGGAGGACCAGCGGGGCGGCTCTTTGTTCCATCGGCCACTCGGTCTCAGGTACTGCATTGGGCTCACACTGCCCGCTTCACATGTCACCCAGGAGTACACAGAATGATCACCTTCCTTCAGCGCTACTTCTGGTGGCCCACATTATCACGAGACGTTCGGGAGTACGTCTCTGCCTGTTCAACCTGCGCCTGCAACAAGCTGGGACATCAACCTCCGGCCGGCTTGCTGCTACCTTTACCCACACCGTCTCGGCCGTGGTCCCATATCGCGGTGGATTTTGTTACCGGCCTCCCACAGTCAGCAGGTAACACCACTATAATGACTATTGTTGACCGCTTTTCAAAGGCTGCACATTTTGTTGCACTCCCCAAGCTCCCGACGGCCCTGGAGACGGCTCGGCATCTCACGCATCATGTGTTCCGCCTCCATGGCATCCTGGAGGACGTGGTCTCGGATCGTGGGCCGCAATTCACCTCTCGTGTGTGGAAGGAGTTCTGCTCGGCGCTAGGAGCCAAGGTCAGTCTCTCCTCTGGTTACCACCCACAGAGCAACGGACAAACTGAGTGCACTAACCAGGAGCTGGAGACCGCTCTGCGCTGCATAGTTGCTTCCAACCAAACCATCTGGAGCGACCAACTGCCCTGGGTGGAATATGCCCACAACAGCCTGACGTCTTCAGCTACAGGGCAATCTCCGTTTGAGGCCTCCCTGGGGTATCAGCCTCCTCTGTTCCCTGCTCTGGAAGGTGAGCACTTTGTCCCTTCGGTCCAGTTTCACCTTCGTAGGTGTCGCCGGGTTTGGAGGGCCACCCGTGCGGCCTTGCTGCGCACGAAAGAACGCTACAAACGTCTGGCTGACCGGCGCCGCACTCACGCTCCTGAGTACACCATCGGTCAAAAGGTTTGGTTGTCCACACGCTTCGTTCCTGTTCATGCCGAATCGAAGAAGCTCACCTCAACCTTCATCGGGCCTTTTGAAATTGCTGCTTTGATAAACCCTGTTTCTGTTCGCCTTAAGTTGCCGCGCAACATGAAGATACACAATGTCTTCCATGTGTCTCAGATTAAGCCGTGTCTCTCCAGTCCATTGTGCCCTCCTTCCAGGCCCCCTCCGCCCGCTCGGGTCATTGGTGGCCTCCCTGCCTACACGATCTCCCGCATCATGGACTCTCGCCGTCGCGGGAGGGGTCTTCACTATCTGGTGGACTGGGAGGGTTATGGCCTTGAGGAACGTTGCTGGGTTCCCCGCTCCGCTGTGTTGGATCCCGGGATGGTTGCCGACTTTCATCGCCTTCATCCGGATAAGCCTGGTGGGTCGCCGGGAGGCTCCCGTTAAGGGGGGGGTACTGTCACGGTCCCCGTGTCTCTCTGGTTGGCCCACGCTGGCTACAGGTTTTGTTGTTGTTAGTTTTAGTTTTTTGTCTCTCCTCCTCCTCTCTGCCTGGGTGGAGCTCATTACGGGCTCTCACTCTTGGCCCACGCACCCCTGTGGATGGTGTCCACCTGCGGCTGATCTGGCTGATTTCCCCAGCTGCTATTTAAGGCAGTGGCACAGAGCAGCTCACCGCTGGAACGTCGAACCACCTGAGTTCGTGCTCGCGGCATATTCAAAGAAGAATCGCTTACACGTGTTTTATGTTGTGGAACTAACCTTGACCTTCTGTCTGTAGATTCTGGACCGAATCACCGGACCTGTCCAAGTGGGGCAGTGTGTGGAGTGTTGGAGCGAGTGCGGCTGAAGAGGAGTGCGTGTGTGCGGAGGAGCGGTGGCGGTGACTGAGTGGAAGAGGAAGCGTGTGTGTGGATTCCCCCCCCCCCCCTTCTCTCCCTGGAGCCCTGGACCCCCTCCCAACTCACTGTACATATATTTTGCACTAAGGTGATCCCTATTGTAAATAAATCCCCTTTTTGTTTCCTTGAAAGAACTGTCTGCGCGTGGGTCCGTTCAGTAGCCATGACATCTAATTTCAGTTTGGTTCTTTGCTAAGTTGTCTGTTACGTTCCCCTGAGGGGTCTAGGCGGTGAGGGGGGACGTAACAAAAAGTGACTGGGTTAGAAAAAGGAGTCAAGGAGGCAAAAGGGTTACTGGTGGTTTTATACACAGTCTGTCCCCCTGCAGGTCATTTTGAGGACCGGAGAATTGGTCAACCTGCGGCAGCTCAGGGTTAGTTGACCTCTTACACTGACTACATGACACTATTGAGCAATTATGCTCCAAGTGTAGCCTTTTACTAGGCCGGGCAACCTTGTCGGTTTGAGAACCCTGACTGACTTTTCTCAAAGCAGGCCATTTTTGCTTTGAGTGTGCTTTCTGTTTGAGTTTGTCTCAAACAGTTAGCAACAAGGTGTCCAGGTTTGTGGCAGCAGAAACAAAGCTTCGTTTTGGGTCTCGAAACCACAACTTTTTCAGCTTCGTTAGCTGGCTCCCTCCTAGCTCTCCAAGATGTATTATAGCGAGAAGGGATGTCACATTCTACAGCATTTGTTTTATGAGTTAGGGTAAACTCATCTGCCAGTATGGCAGCCTGCTGTAATGTGGAAACCCTTTGTTCGCTTAAATAAAGAGCAATACACTCAGGAACAGAGTTTTTAAAATCCTCCACAAGCATGAGCTCACGTAATGACCCAAAATTGTTAACCTGGCTTGCAGAGCACCACCTACCAAAAAGCTTTGCCTTCTCCCGAGCAAAGTCAAGGTAGGACTGACCCTGTGCCGGCTCCAAACCTCGAAAATGCTGCCTATAGGCCTCAGGTACAAGTTCATAGGCTTGGAGGACAGCAGTTTTAATCTTTCCATAAGCTAAGCAGTCATCCATAAGCAGACTGGAACAAGCTTCTTGAGCCTTACCTGTCAACTTACACAGGAACATCACCCCCCACACATCTTGAGGCCACTGCAGTGCAGTTGCTATGCGTTTGAATACACTGAAAAAGCTTTGAACACTGGATTCACAGAAGACTGGAACCAGGTGAATGTTATTGCTCACAAACGAGCCTCTAGACACCTGTGCACTAATAGTTGTGTCATCCATTTTGGGGGTGGAGAAGGCTCAGCAAACACACCCTAATTAGGACACTACCACACCCGTCTGCCAACTCACTCGCGACTACTGAACAATTAACAGAAAACTACACAATTTACTTTAACTGACCAACTTACCTCTTGCAGTATACACATTAAACAAACACAACTTACCCAGTTCCTAAGCACAACAAACTTTACCTACCTTTCTTCTGGAGCGTGCTGGGCTCGAGGCGACTTGAAAGGCGAAACTTCAGCGACCGGAGCCCTGAATTGCCTACCCCCAACAGGGAACTAATCCCCGCCCAGGATTACTCCGAAAATAATAAAGGCAAAACAACAAAAGAGTGCCCGAAGGAAGAACTTAAGCTCAGCTGGACACTCACCTAACTTAACTGGGAAGTTGAATCTCTAAAGGTGAACAAAGCAAGATAATCAAAAACCAATTCCAACTCAAAACTCCCTTTTCAACAATCCCGGACGAGCCCCCACTTGTTACGTTCCCCTGAGGGGTCTAGGCGGTGAGGGGGGAGTAACAAAAAGTGACCGGGTTAGAAAAAGGAGTCAAGGAGGCAAAAGGGTTAAATCAAAGAGTTTTATTAAAGTAGCTCAACTAAAAGAGACGGACAAGCCGCTATCACCATTTAAGAAAAACAAAGAAAACTCAGGCGTTGGTCAATAAAGTAAAACGTAAACCAAAAAGAAAGAGCAGCTCACTAGCTGAAAACTAGTGATGTGACGTTCTGTATCGAGGCTTCGAAGCTTGTGTCAAGTAATTGAGGGGGCGTTTCCGCGATGCACGTATCGAGGCTTGCTTCATTTATGGGAGGAGCTGAAAATGATGACGTCCGAAGCCTCGCTGCCCGGCTGTACCACGTGACTGGTTCATGAAGTGGTTCGAACTTTGCCGCGAGCTATGACAGCGATATAAACCCCTCAGACTTCATTCAAAAATGTGGGTGTTTGATGGAGAGTTGTTAGTGAGAG
Organism: Mchenga conophoros; assembly: GCF_057382185.1. Lineage (NCBI taxonomy): Eukaryota > Metazoa > Chordata > Actinopteri > Cichliformes > Cichlidae > Mchenga > Mchenga conophoros. The sequence goes on along the minus strand of NC_140547.1, from coordinate 38,455,746 downwards.
TTTGGAGACAGTTTGGAGGTTTATGAGAGTGAGGAGAGAAAGTCAGGAGAGAATGGAGCCAGCTAAGAAGAGGAGGATGTCCTCCCCTGTGTGGGAACATTTTGATCTTATTCCTCCCAACAAGGTATGTAAATTTCTACAGAAGATGTATTTTCATAATACTGATGGTGCAATACAATTTATGTTAAGCTCTCTTTACTTTTGTACAAGGTGAAGTGTTTGCTATGTGCCAGGGAGCTGGGATATAACAACAACACCTCATCCATGCTTAGGCACTACAGAGCTTTGCATGAGAATAGGGGGAACACCGATTGTGGAGCAAGACCAGGTGAGCCATCAAATGCCATGATAATATAGCATACAGTAATGTTACTAAATGATATAACAATATTATACAATTGTAATAAGTTACGTGTGTGATATTTATATTTGTCCTTTGTCTTTATTGTCTTTCCTCAGGAGAACAATCTCAAATAGATGAAGACCTGGTTAGCATGGTGATTGAGGACTCCCAGCCATTTAGCATTGTGGAGGACAAAGGATTCAAACGATTTGTTAAATCATTAAATCCTAGCTATGTTCTCCCCACTAAAAAGGCCATAAAAGCAGTGAAAATTTAGTTTTTACAGAATAAAATGTGAACAGGCAGGACTGAGGCTCAAAGCCTCAGTGTGTAGCTGTCCATACCTCAACGTTACAAAAGCACAACCACTGTCCACACTCCAACCACACCTCACAGTAAATGATCATTTCCATTTTAAGCATTTCCAAATAATCATTTCCCATACTGCCAGTATAAATATACACAGTATAATGCCATCACTACAATATACATGTTTTACACACTCCTTTTGTTGTTGACATTTACAGGCTGTGTGCAAAAGGCCACACTCTTCAAATTCATGCCAACTAATATTTTTTATGTCCAGTAGGTGTCCTACTGGAGCAAATGAAGCTTCAAGAAGCTTTGCGCTGGGGTGAACCAATTGGATGAAAAGCTTCAGTGCTTCATGAAGCTTCATCTGCCCATCACTACTGAAAACCACCAAAACACAGCTCACTAGCTGCAAACACAACAAACACTCAGCTCACTAGTTGTAACCACACTACTGGCACTCTGGCCCAGAGCTCACCTTTCCCTGGGCTTAAATACTTTTAATTACTGATGTGAGTCAGCTGTGTAACAGGGAAAGGTGGCACCTCAGGCAGAAGAGGTGGTGGGACACGCCCACACAGGCACCTTCACGAGGAGGCCCTGCTAGGGCCGTAACATGTCTGTTCTGTGTAAACACAGCATTGGTTCATTGAGTTTAATGCCTTTTTTTTTTATCCATTAATGAGTCATAGGTTATCGTTCAGTGGCTAAACAAACAAAAAATAGTTTATCTGAAAATGAATGAAAAAGCAGCCCATGTCCAAAGCACATCTTTAAAAAAAACATGAAAACTTCTGAATCTGAGTGCTAGCCAACTAGACCACTGTGCCACCCCAGGGTTTTGTCACATCCGTCTCAAAATGCGATACCCCTGCATAACTAGCTGAAAATGGTGTCTTCGAGAATGGCTCATTTTAGTGCCAAAATGACTCTCCCTTCCTCTGATCTCTGGAAGATTTTCATTTAGCAGATGCACATTCCACATCCATCACGCTAGCAACACATTGGATCTTTTAGGCTGCTCTTAACTTTTGGTTTGATCTGCTCATCTGTGAGAGCTCCTGCACATCGTTTTCCTACACTTTGTCACCCATGAAAATAATTGATTCCCTGAAGACAAGAAGCCAGCAATCAGCAGCGACTGTCCACTCTAACTTTGGAGCTGAGCAGTAACTTAATCAGCTGTCCAGTGGCAGGACTGTTTTAAAATTCAACCTTTTGAATGCGAGGTGCTTGAAGCCTTAAACCTAGTTAGTCAAATGTAAAACTAATGATCATAACAGTTCAAGCTCCGAGTCTCATGTAATGAAGAGTGGAGGAAAAAAAAGTCTTTCTAATTCTTCTACCAGTCACCTATATTCAAGTCTATCTATGTGAGTCTGAACTGCTGCAGTGCAGAGCTCACATCTCAATGTGTGTGTGTGTGTGTGTGTGTGTGTGTGTGTGTGTGTGTGTGTGTGTGTGTGTGAGTGAGAGTGAGAGAGTGTGCGCTATCCGTGGGCAGCTTCCTATGCCGAGAAGATACGAAATTCAGCTTTCTCAGAATTGAAAATTATAATACATTTGATATGTCTGCTTTTGCCTTTAGCACATTCTGCACAATTGATGTAAACTACTCAGAAAGGTGTGTGGGCAGCACACGTTTTACTCAAGTGTTACAATAATTTGTCAAGAAAATGTTGAAATGCCATTTACATGACTCCCATGGTTTGTGTTCACCTTGATAAGGGAAGGTTATTATTCTTCAGTTGATTGTTTATAAAGCAAACCTTATTTCAGCATTTTAATTATATATAAACTATTCCTTAAATAAGCAGTAATTACAATACCTCAATGCAACACTTTAACTCACCATTTATCAGTGATTAAAAAAAAAAACTTTTCCAAAATGAAACACCCTCCTCTTTGGTTTTAATTTTATTGTTCAAACACTGTGCTATTTCTGTCTCCAAGCACACCTCTAACATGGGTTTCGCTTAATAACAGGGACTTCAATGAATATGAATTTTCCCTCTGCTCTAATACTTTTATTGTGACTCCAACTTGGCTACTAAAAATATTCATCTCATGATTAAAGGTAGAAAGGTGGCACTATGGCTTTCAGTGCCACTTCCTTTTTTGCTGCTCCGGCTGTGGAGGAAAATTCATTTGATTATTTACCTCTTCTACCAGGAGAAGCTGCATATTAAAACTCCTGATCCTGATCAGGCTGATGCAACAGGCAAGTGCACTCTTGAATGGATTGGCGTAGGGGAAAAAAGAACTATGAGCCCTCATAAATAACAACTGCGGGATCTCTCGGGAAGGACAACCACGCAATAAAATGTTAGTGATAGGGGTTTGATCAAAGGTAGAGGGTGAAATGGTTTTCTGGCACAATCTAGCCATCTAAAGTGGACAGAAAATCCTGCGGGAACGGAGATTATATTTGTTTTACTGAGGCATCATAGTTTTGAAAAGACAAACATGTATACTGCTGAGCAAAAACATTATGCCCACACTGTATCTAATGCAGTGTGTCATCTTTGTGATGTCAAAAAAAAAAATGTTTACTACCCCAGACACGGATGCTGGAAAAGTGTAAAAGCTGCTCCCTGGTTTATGGTTAGTGTGCCCTAAGACCACTCTCAGTAGGTTTTCACCTATGCTGACCATTACAATAGTATAAAGCTTGCTGTTTTTGAAGGCTCATAGGTTTCTGCACATAACAGATATTTGCAGTTTGCCTCTGAACACCATGACAGTTAAATTTTAAATCAAATGTGATTGAAATGCAAACTCTACTTTAAGCTTTAAATTAAGCACTTTATAATAATAATAATAAAAGTTAAAAATGTTAGAAATATTGCATTACTTTTGAACAATTTTAGATAGTCAAAAATAAATGGATATCTGACTCACAGATAGCTTTAGGGCACAGTGAGGCCTGATCCCTTGTTATTCTATGACAGTTTAAGAAGATAAAAAAATCTGGAGTTCCAAGTATTGAACTGGCATGTGGCACATATATTGAGAGTTTCATTGAATGAGGTCCAAAGAAAGTTTAAGTGAAGGAGGCTGTCAATAGGCTGAAAACCAAAATAAACCTACCAGAGAGGAAGGAAACACTTTACTAATTGTTTATTTGGACAACAGCCAGCTCAGCAACATCAGATGGCCTGAAAGAACAAAGGCAACATCTGAAGTGGATGATCGCAGAATTCTTTCCTTTGGTAAGACCAAATTATTATTTTTTATTTGTTTGCTGTACCATGGAGTTGAGCAGTAGTTTCTGGAAGTTAGCAACGTATGCTAGCAGCACCACAGAGAAAAACTAGCAAAAAAGTTTGCATTTGTAAAAGTTAAAATCTTTTTTTGTTTTTCTTTTTAAAACAAAAGTATATGTTGACAAGACAGACAAATCAAATTTAACTTGTATATTAAACATTTTGGTTGATTGTCCTCCAACAAATTAGTAGATTTCAGTGCCATATTAAGGTAGCAAGAACATACTCTTAAACTTATTGAATCTATTGTAAAACCAAACACTATACATCCCAGTGATTTACTCTGTGCTTGTAAGAAAAAAAAAGTTCAAATGTAGGACTTGAATGTGATTCATTTACATATTTGTTACTGTTTTAATCCAGAGCTAATATTATTCTTTCTAATCAAACCAAGCATTTATCTGCTCTTGGTGTCACTGGGATAACTGTACATGTATACACTTACTACCTCTGAGTGACTGGAGCATCCCAATGGACACCCAAAAGCAGAGACTATATGCAAGGATAACAGCAAGGAAAAGACACAAAAACTATGTGGCATGCTATTTATTTTTCCTGGTTTATTAGAGATTTACATAATGAATTCACTGTGATAAGTAAATGCAAGGCAAAAGAAATAGCATAAGTAAATCAAATCTGTTTATATTTGAAAAAACAGAAATGTGTTAAACACATACATAAGCATTAATGCCATTAAACTGTCATAACAAAAACACACCAGTATTGTGTTTTAACCTGAACCCTGTTAATGTGTTCTAATTTAATCACAGACGTCTCACACACAAAAAAAAATGGACAATTTGTTTGTTTGTTTTATATCAATATTTTATTTTAATTTTTTCAGCATAGAAAACCCCATCAACAAACAAATACAGCTCAGGCGCTGAGATGATAGGGCAAGAAATAGCACAATAATAATAATAATCAATAGGGAAAGACAAAAGAAAAAAGAAAGAAAACATTAAAATTAGAAACTACCAGTATCCCTAATGAATTAAATGTCATGAATATGTAATAAACAGGGAAATTGCAGTGCCATGGTACATGTTTATACAACGTGAGCTTTCTCAAGATGAGTAAAAAACGGAGTCCAGGATTTTAAGAAAACATTTGCTGCAGGTGTGCAGGTATCGAACTTTTTCCAGCTGAATGACTGATAACATGTCATTGAGCCAGACGCTGAAGGAGGGAGGAGCAGCGGACTTCCATTCCTTTAGAATAAGTCTTTTCGTGATCATCATTCCGAGGTCGATTGGCACCCGCACAGTCGCAGGGATAGTTCTGGAATGTACACAGCCAAAAACTGCAATTTCTGGATTGGGTGAGATGGAAATCCCATGTGGCACCAGGACGCTCTAGGCCGTAAGTCGATGATCGATTTTGTAATCGTATCACCAGACCTGCGACCATATGTTCTGGACACTCGGGTAAAGAGAGGGGCTGAGCTGTCAACTGATCACCACCTGGTGGTGAGTTGGATCAGGTGGCGGGGGAGGACGCTGGACAGACCTGGTGCACCTAAACGTGTAGTGAGGGTGTGCTGGGAACGTCTAGCAGAGGCCCCAGTCCGTGAGATCTTCAACGCACACCTCCGGCAGAGCTTCACCAGCATTCCGAGGGAGACTGGGGACATTGAGTCCGAATGGACCATGTTCAGCGTCTACATTGCCGAAGCTGCTGCATTGAGCTGCGGCCGCAAGGTGGTTGGTGCCTGCCGTGGTGGTAATCCCCGAACCAAATGGTGGACACCAGAGGTGAAGGGAGCCACAAGGCTGAAGACGGAGTCCTATCGGGCTTGGTTAGCCTGTGGGACTCCGGAGGCAGCCGACAGGTATCGACAGGCCAAGCGGAATGCGGCTCGGGCAGTGGCTAAAGCAAAAACTCGGGTGTGGGAGGAGTTCAGAGAGGCCATGGAAAAAGACTTTCGGACTGCCTCGAAGAGATTCTGGCAAACCGTCAGGCGTCTCAGGAGGGGAAAGCGGTGCTCTACCTGCACTGTGTATAGTGCTGGCGGAGCGCTGCTGACGTCGACTCAGAAAATTGTCAGGCGGTGGAAGGAATACTTCGAGGACCTCCTTAATCCCACTGACACGTCTTCCGAGGAGGAAGCAGAGTCTGGGGATGAGGGGAATGACCCGCCAATTTCCGGGGGCGAGGTCACTGAGGCAGTTAAACAACTCCTTGGTGGCAGAGCCCCTGGTGTTGATGAGGTCCGCCCCGAGTTCCTGAAGGCTCTGGACGTTGTAGGGCTGTCCTGGTTGACACGCCTCTGCAATGTTGCGTGGAGATCAGGGGCAGTACCTGTGGACTGGCAGACCGGGGTGGTGGTCCCCATCTTTAAGAAGGGGGACCGGAGGGTGTGTTCCAACTACAGGGGGATCACACTCCTCAGCCTCCCTGGGAAAGTCTATGCCAGGGTGCTGGAAAGGAGAGTTCGTCCGCTAGTCGAACCTCGGATACAGGAGGAACAATGCGGTTTTCGTCCTGGTCGCAGAACACTGGACCAGCCCTTTATCCTCTCGAGGATACTTGAGGGTGCATGGGAGTTTGCCCAACCAGTCTACATGTGTTTTGTGGACTTGGAGAAGGCATTCGACCGTGTCCCTCGGGGTGTCCTGTGGGAGGTGTTGCGGGAGTATGGGGTGTCTGGGGTGTCTATACAACCGTTGCAAGAGCTTGATTCGCATTGCCGGCAATAAGTCGGACTCGTATCCCGGTGGGTGATGGGCTCCGCCAGGGCTGCCCTTTGTCTCCGGTTCTGTTCATAATTTTTATGGACAGGATTTCTAGGCGCAGCCAAGTGGCGGAGGGCTTTCGCTTTGGTGGCCTCAGAATCTCATCTCTGATTTTTTTTTTTTTTTTGAAAATATTTTTATTGAAAAAAGAAAACAGTACTTGCAGTTACCGAAATACAATCAACCTTTCTTAATTTTCCTAAGTAAATTAAAATATATATATATATCAAAAAAACAACAAAAAAAACAAAAAAACAAAACACCTCATCTCTGATTTTTGCAGATGATGTGGATAAAGCGGATGAAGATGGATGGATGGATGGATGGATGGAAATCCCATAAGCTTTAGAGTACCAGTCAAATATTTTGGACCAAAAATTGGTCAATGAGGGGCAATGCCAGAAAGCGTGAGCCAATGTGCTCTCTGATGTTTTACATCTGTCACATATGGGGGAAGTTGAAGGATAAATTTTGTGTAGTCGAACCTTGGAATAATGTAGCCGATGGACAATTTTAAATTGTATTAATTGATGTCTGCTGTTAACAGAGCAGGAATGAATTTTTGATAGGCATTTGTCCGACATTGATTCTGATATTTCTATGCCCAATTCCTCCCTCCAAGCGTCTCTTATCCTCTGTTACGGCCCTAGCTGGGCCTCCTGATACTGCCCTTGTGTGGGCGTGGTGTTTTTCTCCGCCTCCTCCTCTCTTGCTCCACCCCTGTCTCTCTCTTGCTCTTCTCTCTCTCCAGGACACAGCTGCTGCTCATTGGACTCATTTACCACCTGGGCCCAGTCAGCAATCACCTCTCTGAGGTCATATAAGCTGGGGATGAGCTGTGAGCAGGGTGGGGTGTTTCTCTGGTGTCTTCTGCTTTGTGGTCTTGGTGTGTAGTTAGCCTACCTGAAGTGTGGAGTTGTGGAAACAGTATAGCTGCTTTACGTGAGTAGTGTGGGCTTGTGGGCCTTGGCAGCAGTAAAGCCAGCTGCTGTTAGTGACAGGGTGAGCTTGTGGGCCCCTGGAAGTGCCTCCTTGTGGTGTGGAGTTTTTGTTTGGTTGTTGTGTTCTTTGTTGTTGAGACCTTTTTTCCCTTTGACGTGTTATTGGTAATACGGCGTTGCCGGTTCCTTATGTTATGATTGTCTATTATAAAGACTATTTTATTTACTAAAAACACCAGTCTGTTTTCCTTTCATTCTGTTCTGGACTCATTTGTTACTGGACCCCTCACTCGCATGCCTAGACCCCTTCGGGGGGAACGTGACATCCTCGTAGTCTGCACTTCAATGCTGTCATCAAACAAATGTACAATTGTAGAAATCAAATGTTTGGAGTAAGGAGGGCTCAGGAACACCTTAAAAAGGTTATGTTCATGTGGAACATCTTGGTAATTCTTTATATTGGATTGCATAAAATGCCTGTCTTGTATGTGAGTGAAGTTGCCCCCCCCACCTTCTTCAAATCCAACAAAAGTGGTATCAAACATTTGTGCTACGTTTGTGCTGCAAAAATTTTCGTTTGTGCTACTATCATTTTAAAGATATTAATAAAAATTTCTAGAGGTCATCAGAGGTCAACCAGCCCCCCCACATTACCCAAATCAAACAAAATTGGTGTCAATCAACTGTGCTACGTTTGTGCTGCTAAAATTTTCGTTTGTGCTGCTTCTGTTTTAAAGATATTAATGAAAATGTAAAGGTCAAAAGGTCAACCAGCCCCCCCACATTACCCAAATCAAACAAAATTGATGTCAAACGTTTGTGCTACGTTTGTGCTGGTTTGTGCTGCAAAAATTTTTGTTTGTGCTGCTATTATTTTAAAGATATTAACAAAAATTTCTAGAGGTCAACCAGCCCCCCCATATTAATGGAATCAAACAAAATTGATGTCAAACGTTTGTGCTGCAAAAATGTTTGTTTGTGCTGCTAACATTTTAAAATTGTTTTAATAAAATAACGTCTTGATGCGTGCTTAATCATCCAGGTAAGTAAATCCAAAAATGTTGATTCTGTTCATCTGGACATTTTCAGTTGGAGAAACGTTTCGTCACTCATCCAAGTGACTTCTTCAGTCTCAGCTGACTGCAGGTTTCCCCAACCTTATAAACAGTACATTTGCATAGTGAAGGAAACTAGTGCCACTGAAAGAACAATGTGCTGGGGGGTTAGTTCCATGATTGTTAGTATGCAAATTCTTATGACCATTGATCAATGACAACTAATCAAAGCCTACTGATCAATGGCCATGAGTACCATTCACAGAAAGTGGGGAATGGCTACAATCACAGCATTGTAAGATGGCAAAAGATGTACCCTTGGGCCCCCCTTCTCGATTCAGAGATGGTCAGCATCCTGACAGCCCAATGGACGAAGCTGTCTCTCAGTCTACTGGTTCTGGCCCGAAGGCTCTTCAGTATCCTTCCTGATGGCAGCAAACTGAAGACGCTGTTGAAGGGATGAGTGGAGTCACCTGTAATGGAGAGGACCTTCCAGATGAGGCAGGTGCAGTAGATCTCCTGGGGAGGGAGGCAAGAGAGGTCCCCACAATGCTCTCGGCTGCTCTCACTACCCATTGTCATTTTTTCCTGCAGAACCCAATGCAGGAGTCATACCACACAGTGATGCAGCTGGTGAGGATACTCTCAACTGTGCCTCTGTAAAAGGTGCTCATAATGGGGGTTGAATCTCTTGTGCTTCTCAGTTTGCAGAGGAAGTAGAGTCGCCGATGGTCTTCTCCACATTCAGGGACAGGTTGTATACAGCAAGGTGCTGATCCCCAGCAGATCCAGTTTGTGAATGAGTTGCTGAGGAATGATGGTGTTGAATGCTGAACTGAAGTCTATGAACAGCACTCTGACAGATGAGTCTCTAGTGTTTAGATGTGTGAGGGCTGAGTGAGGGGCAGTTGAAATTCCATCATCGGTTGAGCGTTTTGACCGGTATGCGAACTGAAATGGATCCAGGTTGGGGGAAAGCGATAATTTAATTTGATGCATGACTAACCGTTCAAAGCACTTAACTTAATAATGATGGAGGTGAGTTTGACAGGACGGTAGTCCTTAAAGCAGGAGGTAGATGACTTCTAGGGTACAGTAATGATGGTGGAGGCTTTGAGGCATGTGGGAACGACGGCCTGACCCTAGTGATGTGTTAAAGATGTCTGTGAAGACATTTGTGAGTTCCACAGCATAGTCCGTCAGTGCTTGTCCAAGGATGTTATCAGGACCTGGAGCTTTGCGTGTACTGATTTTGGCAAGGGATCTCCACACACTGTCTGGGGATTGTGTCACCACGGTCTGTAGAGTGGGCTTGTAGTCTGTGATGGTTTGTATTCCTTGCCACTGCCTCCAAGTATTTCTGCTGTCGCTGAAGCTTTGCTATAGCTGATGCCACGTGACAGGTTTGCCCTTGCTGTTCTTAGACTCACCTAATTCCCGGCTCTGAAGGCTTGCATTTTTCAACCTTAGGAGCATTTAAACCTGACCTGTGAGCCATGGTTTCTGATTGGCCCGGACAGTGATAGTTCTGGTCTCTGTGACATCATCGATGCATTTTGGGATGTAGGCAGTGACAGTTTCTGTATATTCCTGAAAGTCTGTGGTGTTGTCGTGTGTGGCAGCCTGTTGTTTAAAAGCAGTGCCTCTGAGGACCCTTCTGGCCACACCTGTACCTGCTTACGAACTGGTTTGGTGACTTTGACCAGGGGCCTGTGGGAACCCACGGCACACCTAGATTTCTGCCTGTACTGACCCTTATGCAAAATAGGTGGAATTAAGACACAGTTCCAAAAGCAAACACAACTGATCAGTGCTGAGAGTGGTCCTGTTGCTGAGGTTGGGATGATCCTGTAATCTCTTATGAACGACCTCCAACGCTTCTATGACTGGGATGCAAGTGAAGACAGATGTAACATCTCTCTCTCACTGTACATGTACTGTTTATAAAATTAGGGAAACATAACCTGCACAAACAAAATAATTTGCAGGACAAATGTTTGACATCAATTTTGTTCGATTTGAAGAAGGTAGGGGGGGCAACTTCACTCACGTGTGTTTATAAGGTTGGGGAAACCTGCAGTCAGCTGAGACTGAAGAAGTCACTTGGATGAGTGACGAAACGTTTCTCCAACTGAAAATGTCCAGATGAACAGAATCAACATTTTGGGATTTATTTACCTGGATGATTAAGCACACATCAAGACGTTATTTTATTAAAATTTTTAAAATGTTAGCAGCACAAACAAACATTTTTGCAGCACAAACCAGCACAAACGTTTGACATCAATTTTGTTTGATTCCATTAATATGGGGGGGCTGGTTGACCTCTAGAAATTTTTGTTAATATCTTTAAAATAATAGCGGCACAAACAAAAATTTCTGCAGCACAAACCAGCACAAACGTTTGACATCAATTTTGTTGGATTTGGGTAATGTGGGGGGGGGGCTGGTTAACCTTTTGACCTTTACCTTTTCATTAATATCTTTAAAACAGAGGCAGCACAAATGAAAATTTTAGCAGCACAAACCAGCACAAACATAGCACAACTGATTGACACCGATTTTGTTTGATTCCATTAATATGGGGGGGGGGGGGGGGGGCTGGTTGACCTTTGATGACCTATAGAGATTTCTATTAATATCTTTAAAATGATAGCAGCACAAACGAAAATTTTTGCAGCACAAACCAGCACAAACGTAGCACAAACGTTTGATACCACTTTTGTTGGATTTGGGTAATGTGGGGGGGCTGGTTGACCTCTGATGACCTCTAGAAATATTTATTAATATCTTTAAAATGATAGCAGCACAAACGAAAATTTTTGCAGCACAAACCAACACAAACGTAGCACAAACGTTTGACATCAATTTTGTTTGATTTGGGTAATGTGGGGGGGCTAGTTGACCTTTTGACCTTTACATTTTCATTAATATCTTTAAAACAGAAGCAGCACAAACGGAAATTTTAGAAGCACAAACCAGCACAAACGTAGCACAAACGTTTGATACCACTTTTGTTGGATTTGAAGAAGGTGGGGGGGCCAACTTCACTCACATCTGACTTGTAGGTAACGGTAAAAATGTGAATGCGATAAATCGAATTTTTGCTTAAGTTGATTAAATGATGCAAATTTTCCATCTATATAAAGATCTTTGAATTTGAGTAAGCCCTTCTCCTTCCAAACATAGTAGGATCTATCATCCCAAGGAGGCAAAAAGGCATGGTTATCACATATTGGTGCCTGCACAGAGTTTGGCAGTTCAAAAAACCTCTAACTTGGTTTAAAATCCGCACAGATTGTTTCGGAACAAACCCCAGTTTCTTAAGACTCTTAGCCCTCCCTACTTTTGAGAGAAGCAGGGCCTCTAGAGAGGAGTCCCTTACAATGCCAGCCTCCATTTTAACCCAAAGGGGGATGTTGAAATCACCAAGATCTGAGGATGTCTGCTGCCAGAAGGTCAAGACTCTTAGATTTGCAGCCCAGTAATAATGTTTAAATATTGGTAAACTCAGACCTCCGTCCAATTTGGATTTTTGTAGATGTAGTTTTGAAATCCTAAGATTCTTGTTGTTCCATATGTAAGAAGTAATAATTGAGTCCAACTCTTTAAAGAAAGAGGAAGTGAGATAAATAGGAAGATTTTGGCAAAGATACAGAAATCTAGGAAGAGAGACCATTTTTATGGAATTTATACGACCAACCATAGGGGAAGAATTTTCCATGACTCGATGTTATGCTTTAATGTTGACAAGAATTCAGCAAAGTTCAAGCTAAAAATTAATTTGGGATCTTTAGGAACAGTTAATCCAAGGTATGTGAGATGGTCGTTAACTATTTTGAATGGAACGTTACAAAGAAAACTCGACGAACCGGTTTTAGATTAAGGCATAAGTTCACTTTTAACCCAGTTAATTGTATATCCTGAAATTTTGCCAAATGAGGTGACCAGATTAAGAAGGGATGGTACAGAGTCTTCTGCATTACGCAGGTATAACAGTACGTCGTCTGCATACAAACTAATAACAGTTTCAACCCCTCCGACCAAGAGCCCTTGTATTTTTGGATGTGCTCTTATCTTAATCACAAGGGGCTCTAATGCCAGAGCAAATAGAGCAGGGGACAGGGGGCAGCCCTGCTGAACAGAGCGCTGCAAAAGAAATGGCGCCGACCTCTCTCCGTTTGTGAGAACTGAACAGATTGGATTTGCGTATACTAATTTTATCCAAGATATAAATATTTCACCAAACCCAAACTTCCGTAATGACTCGAACATATAAAACCACTCAACCGGATCAAAGGCTTTGTGTGCATCAAGAGCTAAAATTGCTGCTCCTCCCGAACTACCATGGTCAGAATAAATGGTGTTGAGAAGACGTCTAACATTGAAAAAAGAAAGTCTGCCAGGGATAAATCCCGTTTGATCGGGGTGAATAATGGAGGTCAAGTACTTGTTCAGTCTAGTTGCTAAAATTTTGGTTATCACCTTTCGATCAAAATTTTGAAGAGCAATTGGCCTGAAGATAGCAGGATCTGAGTCATCTCTGCCTTTCTTCAAGATTAACGAAATATTTGCTTCATACAGAGTTTGGGGTAGTACGCCCCTGTTTTTAGAATCACGCATCATCCTAAGCAAGAATGGAGCAAGACCATCACAAAATTTCTTATAAAATTCTATGCCAAAACCATCAGGGCCTGAAGCCTTCCCAGATGCAAATGACTTAATAGCAACTACCACTTCTTGCAATGTAAAGTCCGAATCAAGTTGATCTCTGGCAGCTTCATCTAGCCTAGGCAGACTGAGAGAATCAAAAAAGTCATTTAAGGCAGACTGTGTTACATTCAGCTGGGAAGAGTACAATTCCTGATAGAACTCTCTGAAGCGCTTATTAATTTCTATAGGGTTTGTTAGAAAAGCACCAGATTTAGATCTTATTTTGTGAATTGCTCTTGAAGCTTGTGTTCCTTTTAGTTGTTGCGCTAGCAATTTACTGGGTTTGTCTCCTATCTCAAAATGTTTATGTTTCAGCTTCAGTAGTAGATTGGTAACCTGGTCACTCATAATTGCATTGTATTCGTATTTGAGTTTTAATATTTCTCTGTAATCCTCAGGTGATTTAGAATTCTGGTAAGCCCTTTCTAGACGAGGAATGGCACTATTAATTTCAGAAAGTCGCTTCATCTTCTCCTTTTTGAGGCCTGAGCTATAGGAAATAATTTCGCCACGCATTACGACTTTTAATGTTTCCGACAGTGTTGAATCAGAGACCTCTCTGTTGTCATTTGAGTCAAGAAAGTCCTTGAGTTGCAATATATTTAATAAACTTTTCGTCACTGAGAAGGGTTGGATTGAAACGCCAGGAATAGTTCACTTTAGGCAAACTAAGACTCAGTGATATAGATGTGGGACTGTGATCAGAAATCAAAATATTATGATATCTGGAATTCGAAATTTGAGAAATAAGGCTTGAACTGACCAAAAAATAATCAATTCGACTGTAGGATTTATGGACGCCAGAGTAAAAGGAGTAATCTTTATCAGTGGGATGTTGAAGTCTCCAAATGTCCACTAAATTTCTAGCTTTAGAAAGATTATTCAGAAGCCGCTGTTAAGGTTCAAAATTGAGGAGGGAGAGTACAAACCACCCTTGGTCCAGAAGCTCTTGGTCAAACAATGATTTTTAATGAACACACGTGTGGGAAGAACACTCTGTACGCCGACAGCAAGTGATCTCCAACTTAATCAAAGCATGAACAGATATTTTATAGCATCAGGGTTTGATTTACTGACGCCCCTTCATGCGTCACAGATACATTTTATACATAGATCAGATCAACACCACAATGACTTTTAACCCAGAAGATCATCTTCTATTTTCATGGCTGGTACTTTCCGTTCTTGTCTTAAAGTAAATTGTTCCTCTTTTACCGAGACACTTTTGCAGTTACAACCAGACATGACTAATCTCTCCTCTAAATAAATTTAACTCATGTGTGTGTGTCACGACCTCACATGCTCTTTCTCAATTCACCTGTTGCACTTCTGACCTTTCACCAGACCAGAGGCTCACTGAGACTGTATGTCTTCTACTAAATAAATGTTTTAACCAAGAACCTCTACTTAAAAGCTTAATATAAAATGATCTGATATATGTGTTTTGTAAGCATGTATTGCAATTCCTTCTATGGCTCCAAGTCACTTGCACAATAGATTGTCCGGACATCGCGCCGAACAAAGCTTCCAACCCCCAATTAATTGACCGAGCTCCAACTCTTTAATAAGCACAGATATGCATTGTGTATAAAATAGTTATAACTGCATCTGAAATACAAGGTCAACATAATAACTGTATGCATAACATCTTAAGGCCTTCTTAAAGCTATCTGTTACATTGTTAAAGCCTCGTCTTAGCCTGCTGCTCAAAATAACTTTCACTTCTGCAAAACTCTCCAAGCCTGTTTCCTGTCCTGTTACTTTTAGCCTTTCTGAAAGACACACACTGTTCAACCCCTGAATGCAATATAAACTCCAGATTATATTATTAATGCAATGGTAATGATGACAATTATTTAACAATAGCAGTAAAATAATTTCCCTGCTCCACACTCCCTCTCTCGACCTCTGGAACACCAGAGGTCGCAATACATTGTGTCCTCGCGCAGACCCTCTCTAGCCGTCCTCTGGCTCAACCAGCTCCCATTCGAGAACACTCCATGTGTAAGCTTAGGTTTTCTCGGTCCCTCTCTGGTGGTCTCGGACCTCGAGATCTCCAGGATCCTCGCCCCTCCTGTGGTCGCCGAGATCTTCTGTAAAGGAAACAAAACACCTTTTCCTGCACCTCCCTAACTTATCCTATCTGGGACTCTTTAATCAAAAGCCTGATCCTAATTATCTTCTTAACTTATTGACTTGTATTTATGTATATTCTTCAACGTTACTCATCACTTTAAAACTCTTTAAGCCCTGCTTTTACGTCCGGTTGCTCGCTCTATTTTCCCTATATGATCATCAACATCCTGTGCACAAACTGTCCACCTTTTTAACAAAAAATCATTAGAACCAGCCTATTCTACTAAAAGCTCCAAAAGAAAAACAACCACTTTAATCAATTAAGTTTAAGCATATAAGCAATTACTCCTGTATACATTTCATCATAGCTAAATGCTGCCTTGAAACAACTCCTGTGTGTTAACACTAACTTCATTTTAAAACCTCACATTTCCTATGTTATCACCTGTTTTTGGTATAGCCTTTTTATTTCATTTGCTCCCTTTAATGTAACAATACCTTCTAATTCTAATTTATCAGACTTAACCAAAATATATGCTTTCCTTCCTCTTTGGTCCTTCTTTAAGTTCAGTCAAAAAGCTAAATGAATTTGAGGCCTTTTGCCTGGAATCAATACTGTCATGTGTGTTTCTTAACTCTGTGTCTGTAAGCGTGTGCAATCCTTCAGTAACTCATATCAAAAAATGCAATATGTATAAAAATCATTTCTATTTATAAGCTCTCCCCTTTATCCTAAAAATACCTCCTATGTAATATCTGTATGTGTAAGCCTACATTATAACCACTACTTCTAGAAATCAAAAAGAAATCAAACCTGTTCTACTCCTTCACCCCTCACTAATTTTCCCTCTAAGATTTATTCACAGCTTTGAAAAACCGGCATTGTATCTTCTAAACAGGATTCAGTTCTGTCATGGTCCTGGGCCATGTTGGCCCAGTATTCTTGGTTCCTTGTATTTTCGCTCCTTATTTAGGCCAGGTTTTCTGAGGTGTCCTGTTGTGGTGTTCCCTAAGTGTTTTTTCCCTTTGTGACTCTTACCCCCTTGTGCCCCTCTGTGTATTTATGAGCTCTCGTCTCTCTTTGTGTTTATTCCATGTTTCCCCCAGCCTGTTATGTCTGTGTTCTCCCCGTGCTCTCTCTCCTCCTGTCTGAACCTCTGTGTACTTCCTGTTTTACTTTGACAGTCTCTCGTCAGTATGCGTAATGTTGTGTTCACTCCTGCCCTGTCTCGTTATGTTTATCAGTGTCACCTGTGTTCCCCACCTGTGTGTAATCTCCCTGTGTTCTCTGGGTGTATTTAAGTTGTGTCTTCTGTTATGGTAGTTGCTGGTTCGTCTGTGTTGTTTCCCCTCGGTCTCCCTGCGTCTCTTGTGTATTTCCCCGGACCTCCCTGCATCCTCGTTTCTGGTTTGTGTTATTAGCTTACCCAGTTTAGGTTTCCGGTTTCTTGTTTTTCCACCAGTGCTGTTTTGTGCCCACCGTTGTAAATAAATATTCACCTGCACCAGAGCTGCCGCCTTTTGGGTCCTTTTCTACAACTCCACATGGCTTGCCCCGCAAACCGTGACAAGTTCACTTTAATCCTTTAACCTTAACTTAAAAATAACAGTTTCAGTTTTACCATATCCAAATGATCAAAAACCCAAAAGGTCCTAAAATGATCCTAAATTATTAAACAATTAAATTATTAAACCCTAAACCCCCCTTTATCTTGATACATTTCATGTGTCAAGATACTATACAAAACTTAAAAATGCTCAGTTTCCCCACTCATGATCCAATCTATGTCATAAAAATAAACTTAAAACAGAACAGTTATCAGTCATGTGTTTCTTCAATTAATGGTAACTGAGTTACATCAAAAAATATTTCCCCTTTAGCATTTGGCATTCTCCCAACAATATACTATAATCCCATAATCTAACCCCACTTAATAAAACAAAACAGAAATTTTCTCTGGTAAAAACAAATTGTTTGTCGACATTTATTCATCCACACCTTCATCCAGTCACACATTCACATGCAGTCACACCATATATTTGCTAATAGTGGAGCGTCCCGCGCCAGATTCTCCACCCTCAGCAAAATGAGCTCAGTCATTTTTTATTTTCCATAGGAAAATATTTCTTTATGCTTTTGGACTGGATTGACTCGCATAAAATCCTTTTTACAGGGACTTACGACCTGAATAGTCCCCAGGTAGCTTTCTCCTCAGCCAATTGTAATCTGGAAAGCCCCCTTATATTTGCTCTTCCCGAGAATTTTCAGCGCCGTTATTCACTGTTGCAGGCCTGCTTAAAACAAAAATGAAAAAAAATAAAGCTGATTGTTAGCTCATAAAAACAAAATCAAAATCACCTGACAGGTTTTCTTTAAGTGCACTGTTACAAAATAATGGGCCCAATTTTAGACATGTCCATGGTTAATCAAACTCCCTTTATTAAAACAAAAACAACCACACCAACCCGAACCTAACTGACAGAATCAACCCATTACCACACCAACCTCAACAACCTTAAACACACAAAAGTTTTGCCACCACATAATTTCACCTCCTCAATACACCGAAAGTCTCATTAAAACCACACAATTTGCACACAAAAATCATCCCCTTATGCTCTGTAACATACTTACATTCAGCATAAGACCCCCTTACAACAACATATCACTAAACTATAGATTTCCTACCCAAATCTGTACTTCTCTTGTGTCTGCTATGCTTCCTCTTGTGAAAGTCACTTCCTCAGTCACACACACACACACACACACACACACACACACACACACACAGGAAGTTCCTTCGTCACCACTCACTCCAACTAATTTGCATACTGAGTCATCTCTCAATGAGTTGCTGTAACAACAGAAACATATGTATAAACATTACCACCTTATTAAATTATTTTATTTCTTTCTACAGTGATCACTGGTTTTGATCACTTAGTACGAGAGAGCACTCCTAAGTCACTCTTTTAAAACTACTTTAATCACTTTTTTGTTTTCATAACTCCCTTTGTCATATGGCTTCTTCTATTCCTCAATTACAAACTCAAATGTATTTTATTAAACATTCACACCATTGTATCATTCATACAAAATAGCAAGCTGTTCTTCATTGCATATGTTTGTGTTCTTGGCCAGGTTTAATCAGTGTCTATGCATTAAACTCCATGAGCTTGTCTTGTCTTTATAAGGTTAATGCATTTTCTGTTTGTGTGTGTGAATTTGCATATGTTGCTTTTGCAGTGTGTCAGACTCCTGCACAATTCTCCACTCAAGCCGTCAGTTGTCTTTCCCAAATTTGCTAACCCAAATTTTAAGTTCCCACCTTATTAACAGCATTCCTGCTCCTCAGCCAGAAGTTAGGGCCCACTTGTCATGTTTATGGAGACATGGCGCTGTGAACAATTCAACCAGAAACTTGCCTTGGCATGTCCAGTCAAGTTAACCTACAGGTTTCTTCCGACCGCTGCATGGGGAGAATTGATCCAGGTCTCTTTCGCCCCTAAAGAAACACAACTGAGACATTTTCATTATTATCATAAGTACTTAAACTACCCGTTTCCCTTTCTCTGGTCAGAAATCCCAACTTATGTCATGTATATACGTGTAAGCAGGTCTTCATTGCTTTTCCTATGTATTTTGTTAATGTTCAGTGAGTGTAAGCTGCTTTCTTCATTGCCTCTATATGTTATAGTCAGGTTTAATTCATGCATCTTTTCCCTGATTTCTTAATTCAAAACTATCTCACTTCTGATTCTTTCCAGAAATAATTTCACATGTAACACTTTGTCTATGTGTGTTTTCTATTCTTGTTTACCTCTTTGTTTGTGACGGTGGACATCTCTAAACCATCATGAGTTCAGGCTTTCATTTCAATCCAATTACACCCTGTATTCTCACAGTCGAACTCGTCCGGCTTCGCCTCTCACTGGTCACTGTCCTCTTCTCTCAGTGTCCTTTTGTTGTCTTGAATTCCAGCAAACACAGTCTGTTTCTTCTCTGTTTCTCTTCAGTATTTTCCTTTTGGATCAAGTCCCAGCCTGGCAAAATACCACATTCAGTGCCTTTAAACAGTCATGTCACACTGTTCTTACCAGCCTGCTGTCCACCGTGCATGTTTCATCACGTGGTTTCTTCTTTTCTGTTGATCCTCTCAGTCATCTCTTTCAGGATTACTCCAAGCATGGCAAATCTGACAATCAATGTCCAGTGCTTTCCACAGCTCATTATCCCACTGTTCAACTGCCCCGCCTGTAATTTACAGTACATGTTGCACCGTGTGCTTTTCCATGCTGCTGCTGGTCCCGTCAGTTTGGTTTCAGTGTTAACGAGTCAGTTGCACTGTCTTTTGCCTGCTATTAATTCTTCTCAAGTCCACGATGTTCTGTTGGTCTTCATCAGGAGATTAACTGTCCTTTGAGCTTCTTCTCAGGATGGGGACAAGTGCGAGGTCAAGCTGTAAAATTTTAAGCCAAAATCTGGCCTGTTTTCTCCCAATTATGCTACTCTAGTGGTTTTGGCGCCGTACTCAAAATTCCAGGTTGAGAGAAGTCCACCTTTATTTATCTGTAATCTGTGTTGACACACTAAAACATACAATTAATATCCTTTTCATTTCTTTTCTCAAAACCTCCATTCGCTTTATCTGCCTAGAGTTTAACTCATCTGTTTCTCTCTCTGGGTGCTCACTCGTCACAGTCACTTCCTTTTATGCGCATGTAACTTCCTGTCACACACACACAGCTTCTCAGAGCAGCTCAAGCTGCTTTTCTGTTTCTTCAGGCTAATCAAACTTATTTTGTATTTACAATCTACAAACCCTCTGTAATTCTACTAACTTTTGATCTAAAATGTAGCATCATTCACACAATGATTTCATAATCCTCTCACACACACACCTTTTAAATAAACTAAACTCTTATAACATCACTCATGCATCTCTTAAATTAAAAACACTTTCAAACTTTAAAACATCCTACTTTAGATCACCAAAGAAATACCTCTCACACCTTTATTCATCATTCAAAACCTTCTAGTCACCGCATTCACACACTTAAACTGTGACTAGAGTTGAGGAATATAACTCAAAACACACTTTCCTAAGAGTATTTTAGACATGCTTGTCATAATCAAAAAGAGCAAGTCAAAAACAAACAAACAAAAAATTGAAACCTCCATTAATTCTCACCGCACACACAAGAAATTGAAAAAATAAAACACACCAGCAACTATTGCTGGAGAAAAGTTACTACTGCAAGTAATGTGTTAGTCTTAAATATATACAGTGCACTCAATATATTTATATATCTGCATCCAAACTCAGTCAATTACTATACATCCACTACGGCAACTCAAAACTTTATTTATAACCCTCTAATGAACATAAATGGCATTTGAAACACACACTCAGCAATGTTTGCAGCAGTATATGTAAAACCAACTGTGGTTTAAACAGTTCACTACTTACTCATTTGCATTTTCACTCACACACACACCGTCTAAAAATAGCTCCAGCATTGCCTCAGACTCCTTTCACACAGAGATCTCTTATTTTATATTACAAAGACATCTTATATTTACAACCACTGTCAGATCTGTCAGCTTTAGCGCCTACACAATTTCGACAAATTTAAAATAACCGCCCAGCGGATAAACTCCCTGAGTTTTTTGCGACCAATTAACCAGTATCAAGACTTTAACTGTTTCTGGCCTCATCTCTAAAATCCCTAACTCAATTTAAAAGCGTCAACCAACCCAAACTTTGCCTGAAGCTCTATTTTTGGCATTACACAGCCAAGGCTTACCCCGAAATTTTAAGTTAAAGTTACACGCCCGAAGTCCAACTTCTTCTGACCAAAAAAAGCGCAGACTACCGTTCCAAACGGTAAGGAGACTCTAACTCCTAGCTATTTTGGAGGTTCCCAAGTTCTCCCCGGTTGCCAACCGTACTAACCCTATTCGCCGATAGGTCAGGGCCAAGCGTCCTTGGCCGGGAGGGAGCATTACCTCCGAGAACTGCGCTTCCTAGCAGACTCGAACTGCCGTTCTAGAATAATTTATAATACTTTGAAACAACAATCAACACCCCAACACAAGTGTATGACTGAGGCAGATCTACCCTGATGGACGATGGGGACTCTAACCCACAAAATGACCAACCAAGGTCTGACCTAATGACCAACCGGGACTTTAACCCACAAAATGACCAAATTTCCTACCAAACTACTTGAGACTCTAACTCAATTTCTTTGGGACTTCAACCCAGTATTTAACTACTTGAGACTCTAACTCAATTTCTTTGGGACTTCAACCCAGTATTTAAACTTTTCCTGGCAGACTCTAACTGCTCTCGTTTCTTCTTAGCAGAACTCTAACTGCTTCAACTCATGAGATTTTTCATCAAAATCAAAACAGACATCCACCAGTAACTTCAGTGAGTAGACTTAAATTTTATCATATCCAATTTGGCACACTTTGGAAATAATTCAACAGGTAGTGCCTTACCTTTTGGATAAGCCGGCTTATGTCCACTCACTTTGACCACTGGAATTCATGTCTGCCCGTCAGACCACCTAAGACCAAATTTCTCCATCTACACCTCCAATTCTCCCTCCTCAACCACCGGACGAAGCCCCCAAATGTTAAGGTTCAAAATTGAGGAGGGAGAGTACAAACCACCCTTGGTCCAGAAGCTCTTGGTCAAACAATGAGTTTTAATGAACACACGTGTGGGAAGAACACTCTGTACGCCGACAGCAAGTGATCTCCAACTTAATCAAAGCATGAACAGATATTTTATAGCATCAGGGTTTGATTTACTGACGCCCCTTCATGCGTCACAGATACATTTTATACATAGATCAGATCAACACCACAATGACTTTTAACCCAGAAGATCATCTTCTATTTTCATGGCTGGTACTTTCCGTTCTTGTCTTAAAGTAAATTGTTCCTCTTTTACCGAGACACTTTTGCAGTTACAACCAGACATGACTAATCTCTCCTCTAAATAAATTTAACTCATGTGTGTGTGTCACGACCTCACATGCTCTTTCTCAATTCACCTGTTGCACTTCTGACCTTTCACCAGACCAGAGGCTCACTGAGACTATATGTATGTCTTCTACTAAATAAATGTTTTAACCAAGAACCTCTACTTAAAAGCTTAATATAAAATGATCTGATATATGTGTTTTGTAAGCATGTATTGCAATTCCTTCTATGGCTCCAAGTCACTTGCACAATAGATTGTCCGGACATCGCGCCGAACAAAGCTTCCAACCCCCAATTAATTGACCGAGCTCCAACTCTTTAATAAGCACAGATATGCATTGTGTATAAAATAGTTATAACTGCATCTGAAATACAAGGTCAACATAATAACTGTATGCATAACATCTTAAGGCCTTCTTAAAGCTATCTGTTACATTGTTAAAGCCTCGTCTTAGCCTGCTGCTCAAAATAACTTTCACTTCTGCAAAACTCTCCAAGCCTGTTTCCTGTCCTGTTACTTTTAGCCTTTCTGAAAGACACACACTGTTCAACCCCTGAATGCAATATAAACTCCAGATTATGTTATTAATGCAATGGTAATGATGACAATTATTTAACAATAGCAGTAAAATAATTTCCCTGCTCCACACCGCACAGAGGCAATCTCTGGGGGAGGACGAGTTGACAGCCGATCAAGGTAAGGGTCTAAATAGCAGTTCCAATCTCCTGCTATTACTATATTTGAGTCAGTATCATCCGGTAGAAAGTCAAACACCTTTCTGAAAAACATAGGCTCATCTGTATTTGGACCGTAAATATTTAGTAGGGTTAACGGGAGAGAAGCCATCATCCCTGAAACCATTATGCATCGTCCCTGAGGATCGTTGATTACATATTTTAGTTGAAATGGGACATTTTTCTTAAATAGTATAGCTACCCCCTTGGCATGTGATGTAAAGGGTGACTGATATATTTGAGATATCCAGTTACATTTTAAAACATGCCGCATTGTAGATTTTATATGGGTTTCTTGCAGAAAAATTACATCTGCACAAAGAGATTTCAAATGTTTAAATACTTTGCCCCTTTTGACAACTGAACCAAGCCCTCTAACATTCCATGATACAAGCTGCAAATCCCTGTTTCCCATTTGTATACTAGCCTGTGATCTAGCCATTATAGTGGGGAAAAATGAAAAAAAGAAAAATGATAAGGAGTGACATTGTTCATACAAAATGACAGAAAGTCGTAAACTGGCAGTAATGAAACTAGTGCACCTGAGCTGTAGAACAAGAACAAATCAAAACATAACCCACCCTCTCCCCAAAAAACGCGTCCCCCGGAACCTGACGCATAACATCCCCTCTTCACTTCGAAGGGAGCTGCCGGGCAAATGGCAAGATATCTTCACGCCCACCACTCAGAATAAAAACATAAAAGTGCTGTGAATTACCACCACCATGTAATAGAAAAAGCAAACATCATTCACTGAGAAAATGTTACACCAGTAAGCATGTCTCATCTAAGGTTGTTGGTATAATGTTGTACTTGAAAGTCCAAAGCCAGTTCTCAGCATGGTGTCTTTTAAAGTTAGAAGTCTTAATATTGCTCAGGCATTCCTGCAGTCAGAACCACTACAGTTACCTTACACTGAGACCTTAATTTCTCATAGTCGACCCGTGTCCTTTAATGCAACGTGCCGCCTCATCTGCGTCGTTGAAGATTGACGGTGCTTGCCCATCACGCCAGTATACATAGAGCCTTGCCGGGTAACGTAGTGTGTGCTTGATTCCATCAGGGTTTGCATCACACCATTAAAAGCGCGACGCTGGTTCATCACTTCGTTGGTGTAGTCCGGAAATATCATCACCCTGTTTCCTTTATACTCGCAGCCTTTTTGCATCCTGCAGCGACGCAGGATCAGCTCCTTCTCCTGAAAATGATGAATGCGGGCCAGGATAGTGCGTGGTTTAGCACCAGCAGGTGGTTTCGCTTGTAGTGCGCGGTGTGAACGATCAACTTTTATCGGATGTGGAAAGTGCTCCTTTCCCAGCAACTCCGGGATAAGCCTAGAAACAAAGTCAGTGGGCATACCTTTTTCCTCGTCCTCGGGTATGCCGACAATTTTGATATTCTGTCTGCGAGAGCGGGCCTCTAAGTCCTGGAGTTTGCTTTTGAGTTGGTTGGCGTGCTGAGTTAGGTCCGAACATTTGGCTTCTAGCACTTCTACGCGTTCGTCCAAGGCACATGTCGCTTGTTCTTGACTTTCCATGCGGCTTTTCATCTCTTTCTGCTCCGAAAGGAGCGACTGAAATCTAGCCTCAAAAGTATCAAACCGCTCATCAATCTTCCCCATTATAGAAGTGGCCATTTCTCGACACATCTCCTTGCATAGGGTGTAGGTTCTGTCCTCGTGGGGGCCAGCCTCTGGTTCGGTAGGGCTACTGGTGCTAGCATTAGCCCCGCTAGCGGTGTTGCTAACATAGCCCTCGATGGTTTTATTCTTGCTCGGAGGGTTCGTTTTCGGTCTCATTGCGCAAAAATGGACAGCGTAGATCAGCCTGGACACGTTCACCCGCAGAAAATATCCGCCTGTGTAAGAATTTATGGTGGTGTTCAGTAAAAATCTGAGTTTTGGTGGAGAGCTCCGAAAAGCACGTCTACATCCTACCGCTGCTCACTAGCGCCCCCTGACAATAATAGTTAAAACAAGAAATGTTGAATAGTTCTTGTTTTAACTATGAAGTGAGCAAACACACTTTGATTTCACTGATAGTTAACTCTGAGTCTCATTCTGTGGAAAGTGTTAATATTCAGATTACTTACTTCAGATAAATACATGTGCATACACTTCATTATAAAAACTATTGAAGATCAATGCATTTATTGGCTAATTAATGAAAACAGAGCTCTGTCTTTTTACAGTTCATATATTTCAAATTGCCTGAAATGTACTTAATGTAATCTGAACCCCCACTGAGGTCTTCTTCTAGTTAACACATCCCTTCATATTATCTAACCAAGTCAAGAACACTCCAGAGGAGTTAGGCAAATCATTGTTAAAGAAAGATCATGCATGAATGTATTTACAAAGGATTTAAAGCAAGGCGCAAACCACTGGTTACACTCCAGAACAAGATGGCTTTTGCAGAGCTTTCCAGAAAACATCCAAAAGAGCCTGCACAGTTCTGGAGAAACGTTCTCTGAACGGATGACACCAAAATGAAAAAGTAACGGATCTGAACCATAGCACACAATCATTATTCAAACATGACAGAAGCAATGTTAGGGGATGGGCATAAATGGCTGCCGGTTAAACTGGGCCACTAGGGTTTATTGATGGTGTGACTGCTGATAGAAAGAACAGGATGAATACTGAACTATGCAGGGTTATAGCCAAATGCCCCAAACATGATCAGACGAACCAACAGCCCTTCATTAGTGCAAATGCATTCAGTGCAAATGCATAATCATCCAAAGCATACTGCAAAGAGCCAAGAGTTTCTCAAGGCAAAGAAGTGGCAGACTTTTCAATGGCCAAGTCAGTCAGTCATCTTTATCCAACAGAGCATGCTTTTCAGTTACTGAAGAAAAAACTTTTACTTTTTAACCATCAGCCTGGATGGTGGACCCATTATACAAGTGCCATTTCAATGACCGGAACTCAGTTACAGTTTGTGGTAGAGACAAATTTTAAATGGTTTTAAAGAGAAGAAGAGCTTTACTGGGTTAGTTGGTGTACAGTGAACAAACCGAACACAGTAAAATCAGCTCTGCTAGATGTTACCATGTCTCCTTCACATTACCGTAACTCCTAAACCATTCAGGGCAAGAGTGAAAATTCAGTTGGTTCCCAAAAGATTTCATTTGTAAGTTGAAAGCCAAAATTACAAAATAACTCCAGGTGGTCTGTATGATACTTGGGTAAGTATATTAGATATTATGGTAGCTTGTGCAGTTACTTTTGAGCGACTGCAATGGGGGAACTGTGTATAAAACTGGCTCTAAGGTATTTCAGTCAGTTAACACTTCATGCAATACTTTTGTGAAACCCCTTGAATTAAAAGTGAAAGTCTTGATTGTTTGGTTTAAACGATTTTTGTGGCAAAACCACAAAAATGATGTGATCATCCAAAAACTTATCGACCCAACTGTAGCTGTTGAGGTTTGCTTTTTGACGTCAGACTCACCTGTTCAGATTCTCAGAATTAGTCACCTGAACACAACAGCGCAATTCCAAAAAGGCATTTTGGGGTTACTGTTATGCAGATCCTTTAAAAACATTTAAAATATATGGTTTAACAACTGATTAAAAGTTAAAGCTGATACACTTTGTTGTCTTTTCAGAGAGAAAAAAAAGCTCACTTTGAAATAATTCCAGAGCCAAGTTGCAAACAAGTCGGAGGATTGATGTTCACCACCATGTTGCATCACCACTTTTACCAACACTGAGCATGAGGACGAGACCCGCTGGTGAAGTGTAAAAAGTTTTCTCATTTTTGTTTGGCAAGAATTTCATCTGCTTAACAGCTTTGAGCTTACTTTGTCGTATTTCTTTTTAATTCACAATGTGCCAAATGTTTTTACTCTTTGGGATTCTCTTCTTTATATCCAATCATGTTTCTGACTAATCTAACTAATTGTAAGCTGTTCTACCAGATGTTCCTTTGAGCACTACCCAACCTTTTAAATCTCATGTTGCCCTTGTCCTCTCTTTCATTTCTTTTTTCTTTTTGGAAACTGTTGCATGCACAAGTTCATTTTAATGCTCGGTATGGAAAATATTTCTTTTACACTTCTGCAGCACTATTTGCCAGGCCAGTTTTATAAAGTTCCAAAAGGTCAAGGAGGTACAAGATTTCTGTACTCATTTAATTTTTTCATGCACTTTGGAGCCACCGGTTTACTTTCTCTGTATGGCTTTTACTGTTGGAGATACTTTTTTGTACATGACAACAACAACAACAACAGCAGCAGATCCCTGAAGAGCTGTGTGAGTGCTTTAGCGCTCCACTTAAGTGTTTTTTTTTCCCCAATCTCTTACTACACATTTTCATTACTTTGTAAAAAATGTCCTTATCAGCATAACTATAACTGCTTTAAACATACGTTTCTACTTCTTTCTATTCTTATAAACTTTAATTGTGCCACCAACCTACTTTTCACTTTAAGAAAAAAATCAAATTAATATGATTTAAACCTCGTACAGTGTGCATAAGTCTTGAGCCACCCCTGAGTTCTTTATTTTTTGCTTTCAGGGAGCCATACTCTTGAGCAACTGTTTTACAGGCTTTCTGAAACATCTTCAAAACTTTTCTTTGGACATTGGCTGCTTTTTCACTCAATTTGAGTTCAGCGACTTCTCCCATTTCCTTAGTTGATTCAACAATCCCAAAGATAAAATAGCATTTTTCTTAATAATACAGCAAGATTACATAACACCCAAACATACAATTTGATTGACATACTGTAATGTAACATAAATTGAAAAATATAACGCATACATTGTCTTAGTGTGTTGAAACTTTGCTTTGGCCATAACAAATATGGATGGAAGAGGCCAAAGTTGTTGGAAAGCTCCATGTTTGCAGGGGTGTGTTGGAGATGAGCATAAGATGTTCAAATGCAAATTAGGGCTGGAGTCCAATAGCACGTTTTTAAAACGAAAATCTAAGAGTTGTGTATCATCAGCTCTGAAGCCACTGGTATCTTTTCTCAGATGCAGGTTTGAATTGCAGCAGTCATATAAATTTTAGATAGCTCATCTAAAAGTCTGATATGCACCCATCTTTTGACAAGCGACAAACTTTTCCTGAAACCAAAATGAGATAAAAACCAAAAAACAACAACATTCACTACACATGATACAATATTAAAGCTGCATTTGACACATTTTTAAACTGTAAATGGAAACTTACTAATACATACATACTGCAGTTTGTTATTAGATTCTAATATGATGTCTGCTGTCATACAAGGCTGGACTTACAGTGATGGGAATCTGCAGTGAAGGCTTCCTGCCTTTAAAACATCCTGGCATGACTTGGACAAGACTCAGGTGTGTGCTTCACACATCACGAGGCCATCAAATGATATCATCGTGCTGTGTTGCAGTGTCGGTACGAGACTGTATTTCACAATCATTTCCCACTGCGGCCTGTCGGACCCTCCTGGCTGACTAATGCCTAGTTATGCATTTAAAAGATTACAAACAAGTTTTACAAAACGAAGCACTGACTGCCACACTATGAAAAAAAAAAAAAAAAGGATATCTGAAACTATCATGCACACTGTGAATTCCCGCACTCAGTGGGAGATAATTTTGATGCTTTTATTCTGCTCGCTTTTCTCCTCTCGACCGTTATTAATCCATTTTAGAGAGAGGACATCATGACAGATGGGATACTTCTTTTGCTCATGTCCTCCCACTCTGATTGCAGCGACCCATCCATACCGCCCAGGGGGCCATATGTGCTATACTCCTCCTTGAAGGAGTGCAAGGAAGGGGCATGGAGACGTGCCAGATCGCAGTAGCCTTGTTTCCAATGCAACACCAAATATGGACATTGTCTGTAATGAAGTCGATTAACCTAAAGTTTGGGTTTTCTGTGCGTGTGTGTCTTTTGCTTTTTTATAAAGCAGTTTTTACTTGTGCGTTAGGCAGTTCCAGATTAGATTTGTCAAAAGATAAGCCAAAATTGGAGATGGCATTTTTGTAACCTATCCAGATCGCGTATCATTTTAGAGTTCTGCTTTTACTAAAGCGGAGTGTATTGACCTCGTCTGTGACAGGCACCACGGGGAAGCGCTATGAAAGCAAAAAAACGTCTGTTGGCAAGAATGGAGGGCTACCCTGTCATGTCAGAAAGAGCTTTCATGGACCATTTCCAGCAACATGTGCCATTTCTATTGACCTTAGTGGTCACCCTCACTCGTCAAAGCTACCCCGGGGTGCTACTATCGAAGGGACAGCTGCCCCGGTTGGCTGTTATCACTAATGTACGATATCTTACTGTGAAGTGGAAATAGTGGAAGAGTTTGAGCATCAGTCCAGCAGGTTCCCGCTCAGCGTGCAGCCTTAGTTTCTTTGAACAGGCAAAGAGGATTCGAAGAAAGTAAGGAGAGATGTCAAAGCACTGACATTAAGTCACTTAAGTACAAACTGCACCTCTGTCTGCTTGCTTTGACAAATCGGGTTGAAATATACATCCTACTGAAATTCTGCAGTCGGTACCGAAACCAACTGTGGTCTCTTCAATCTCAACTCAGCACAAGAAAGAAAGAAGTAAAAAAGATTGCTTCCAAATACTAAACCCCCCCTTCCAAAAGCAAACTAACATAAATGGCCACCAGTGGCTTTTCAGTCTCGCTTCATCAAAAACTGATATGGACTAACCGATCCAGTCAGCTGGGTCCATTGTGTTAGATGCTGTTCCAGTTCCCTCAAATGTAGCATGCACTGCCCGTGGCATTTGGAATCCATTCACCTTTCACAATAGATGAATCATACTGTAACAATATCAAAGACAATATGCGTGCCATTATTGTGGCTTGCCGTAATGATTCTGTTTTTCTTAAAAAACTATATAAATGCAATTGCCCGATCGAATAAATTAGAAACTCATAGTGAAACAGCGAGTGAGGAATTTGTGGTTTTTTTCCCCCTTCTTTCCTGGACACAGAAGGTGACAGTTATGTAAATGCAGCGTCCTAATCTGTCAGTAACACTCTGGCAGGATGGATATTTTGACAGCATGACAGACTTGAGCCTTCTATTTTGGGGAGAGAGATTCAACTGTCAGAAACACTGAACTGTCTTGCAGCTGGAGAAAGAGCATATTTTTATTTAAGCTTGGAGAGTTTGATAGAACAGGCTTCTTATTTAGTGGTTTCAGGGTGCAAGGGGTTATTATTCTTATCATTCATTCATCTGTCGATTAATTGCTCACATTTAATCTAAACATGAGCAAGATTTATAGGTAACA
The DNA here is from genome assembly GCF_057382185.1 of Mchenga conophoros. NCBI lineage: Eukaryota > Metazoa > Chordata > Actinopteri > Cichliformes > Cichlidae > Mchenga > Mchenga conophoros. Next base: position 38,425,323 of record NC_140547.1, on the reverse strand, counting down.
TCTTAGATCTGCTTTTTCCAGTCAAAAAAATCTGTTGGTTTGTGGAAGAGCATTTTGGTGCCAGCTATCTTGGTTTAGTTAGAGCCAAAAATATGACAATTTCTGCACAAGAGGGTAGAGTGCAAAGCTGTTCTCTGGGTAATTTTAACTCTAGTTAGCTTTGTTAGGACCTAGCAACCAGTTGGCAACTCCTTGACAGAAATGAGTAAGTGATTGGTTCTTGGAGTGTGCTGGTTGTCACGAGGTAAAGCTTTCACAATGAGGGTGCTGCACCAAAGGTCTTCTTGCAATTGCTTTTGTCAGAACAGATTGGCTCGGTTGCCTACAGTTTGCATAGGAGACACCAACTTGTCAAATACTTGGCAAGTGTTTGCAGACAAGTGGGAGAATGCTTTTCTTTTGCATCACACTTTTCACAGTTTCACTACCTCTCAATGAGCAGTTGGTGGACACTTGCAAAACTGCCAGTTTCTTGTAACTGCAAAGAATTGTAATAGAGTAATGCACGCACCACCGGGAACTGACTTCAAAGAAGTATAACAGGAATAAGTACTCAGCTGTCATGCCTTAAACTGTCTGCGTCCACAAAAGAGTGTAATTAGTAACTGTAGGCGAAAATGGAAATGCTAGTGTACCAAAGTAACTGCAAGGACGTCTTTACGAGCGGTTTTACCAAGAAACTGCCAGGAGCCACAGCCTCCTGCTTGCCAAATAGTAGAGGAGGACAATTGTTTTTCCCAAGTGACCAGTGGTTGCTAGCCAGATCACTGACTGCTCTTTAGGTTTCCATGAGTAGGACTTTAGCAACCAACTTCACAGGCAGCCAGGAACTACACGTTATTGGTAGGCTGCTATACAATAATCACACAAGAAAAGCACCCACCCACAAATAAGGTAGAGAGATTCACTTCAGTGACTTGAATAAATAGCGTTCTCTGGGCAGCACAGTGGTCAGCTTAAAACGGTCCTGGATTTGAATCCACCAACCGTTTTGTATTCTCCTCATGTCTACCTGAGTTATCACCAGGTACTTTGACTTCCTCCCACAGTCCAAAGACATCTGTGTCAGACTTGTGATAGACAACATCCTGTCCAGTGTCTCTGATGGAAGTGGAAGATAATAGAAAAACTGGGTTAATGTTTTGACTTTATCTCCTATGATCTGTGAGAAACAAGCATGAAATGGCATCTGTGCATACATATTGGTCTGACACTGGGATGTTTTTATGAGTGCAAAGTAAGTGTTTGTATTTTATTATTTGTTCTGAACATCTTAAATCTTTCTCTTCAAAATATCACCCATATTATTAGCTATCAAAGCAGTGAAAGTAATTAAAAGTTAGAAACTAAGCATTTTTAATCCACACAAACTAAATTAAAACAAAAATAAGCAAACCCTGTCTGGAAACTAAAACCAAACTGAAGTGAAAAGAGAAATTTGAAAAGTAAATGAAACCTGGAATAGCTCTTGTTGCTATGTGATGTAATATCACTGCACTGCAGTAATTTCCGAGCCAGCTTTATCTTTCCTTTTTTTTCTTCAAAAAGTAGAATGACGGGTAATATAAATGACCTCATTTCCAGGTGCACAACCCCCCTGCAAGTTTAACAATTAATGCAATGCTTTTGACAAACTACCCTCTCAATGAACTCTTGGCAGAGGTGGGCTAAAAGGCAAAAAAACCCCCAAAAAACCCAAATTGGCCATTCAATACATTGGGAGCACTGTCAGAAGCAACTTACAGAGCCGTAAAAAACCCCAGTTATCACCGATAATTACTGACTTAATATCAGTATGAAAGATTTAGTCTGCTTTTGTCACGGACCCGGCTCTGGGGACTCGGGGTCCGTGGGCAGTGGGGACTGTTATTGTTATTGTTATTATTATTATTATTATTATTATTATTTGGTGTGTTGTCTGCACTGCCCCTATGCACATCTGTATGTAGGCAGGTATGTGTGTGTTTTGCCTTTCTGCTGTGGCCAAGTTACAGGCACCTTCAGCCCTGGGGGCGTGGTCTAACTTGAGGGCTGGCCACACCCGAAGTCCTGGCCGCACACCTGCTCCTCATCTGGGCTCGTCGGGGGAGCTATTTAGATGAGCGATGGAGCTTCCACCGACGCGGGATTATTGCGTTTGACTACACGTCAGTCTTCAAACAAGTCAAGTGTGAGTGTATGCCTGCTGGGATAAGTGTTAACGGCTGCCTCTATTGTTTTCCCCTCAGGAGGAGTGTGGGACGAGAAGGAGCAGTAAGCACGGGGAGTGCAGGGACACTGGGGCAGAGAGCACTACACGGGGACTTTTGGGAAGAAGACACTCCACGGGAGTCTGGGAAACTGGGGATTTATTGTTGTTTACTTCACCACCTTGTAAATAAACACTGTTGCACTGAAGAGTCCGGCGTTTGGGTCCTATTTCCCTATCTCCCCACGGTCTGCCAGCCAGACCGTGACAGCTTTGTGTTTCTCATACCCTCTATATGTTGTATACATCCATTGAACCTGGTGTTAACGTGTGCTCTCCCTGGCTAAATGCATCCGACCCAGGGATGGCCCTTATTCTCCCTAACAGATGCAGAGAGCGCAATTACTGCTCACGCAATTACTACTCCTCGCGGTGCACAGCGGGCGTGTAGAGTCTAACATGTCTCTCAAAAAAAGAAGGCAAAATAAAGTGCTGCTGAAATGAAGGGATTCTCTTTGGGGCCATTTTAAGCTGTCAAAATGAAAAATAACGTCCGTGAACTTTGATCCTAGACGAGCCAGCATGGAGATTTTGGTCTATGACTGACAGGTACGTGCTTGTGGATCTATTTTAGAGTCACTGTAAAACGTAGAGTTTGTTGATGTGTTATTATCCAGGTGCAAACACTAGATTTCTGCAGCAGTTTTTGCTTTAATAAGTATAAATTCTCTTCTCATTGAGCTTTGGAGGGTTCGGGGCTATTTTGGGCCTTTTATGGCTGGGTTCTCAGGTAGAAAATACTCTGAAGGAATGATGGTTTTTTTCCCTCATATTATTAATCAAACCAACAATGCATCCAAAGAAGCCAATGGCACAGAATGTACTTTTTTTTTTGCCCCTCAACGACACTCCGCTGACCAATTTCCCATCACTTGCTCTGACTCACCCCATTTTGAAGAAGCAGCACACTGACTTTATTACCGCGGCACTGGCAGACAGGGACTCATAAAGCTGACGGGTGTGATAACTCGTCCCCTACCTTGTCATGGCTCGAAGAAGAGGATGGAACAAAGGTGTGATGGAGAAGGGCATGAAGCCATCATCCCGCAGCGTGCTCAATGGGTTTTTCCTGTGACACCCTGTCGCTCCAGATTTAAAGACTGAAGGGAAGGCCCAGACAGTGATGGGTGATGGAGTGCCGCAGATGCAAACAGGGCCGATGTACCTTGGTGTTTACGTCTCAGAAGAGCAGTTTGTTCTCTTGACTGAGGCACTTTTAAGGGCCTGGGGTGAGAAGGGCATTGGCGCTTTCAGACTTTCTTTAAAGCCTTTTCCCCCCTCACTCAGAGATGGATTGTAAAGTGCAGACATTTTCAGATTTCAGGCAAAGCCTATTCATTTTTAATGCAATTAATATTAAATCATGTCCTAAAGGTCATGATTATTTAACGAGGGCACCTATCTTCACCTGCTGAGTTAGATAAACAGAATCTACCCTGCACCTCTTCTCAGGCTGGACCTCAAGTCTCCTCTCGGAGAAGCTAAAACCTTAAATACCCTGACTAAGTGATGAAAGAGCCGCCTTTGTTCTGCTAATGCAAAGCAGCATATTTATTCATAAATTCATAAAATTAGCATAGAGTGTGGTATTTCACACTTGTTTACACTTTAAAAATGTCAGTATGTTACTAGTATTTCCCTTTAGTGTCACCTTCACTGATGGACTTTTTTCTTTACAGTCCACAAATCCGGAAATAATGATTATGTAATGAGTGCTTTGATCTAATCAATAAGTTGCCATTACCTTCAACTATGACACACTTTCGCTGTTTTTTATTTCAGTGTTAGTCATACAATCTAGTCAGATTGTGGGGTTACCAGTCTTTACCTTAAAACATTAAAACTGTTTTCAGACCGATCACACCAATGTTAAATTTTAAGGCCAGATTTACTAACAAGTTCTACCAGTGCAAACTGATTTATGTCAACTAATTTAATTTTTCATTTTTTAAAGTACTGTCAGTGTTTACATGAGATAATAATGACAAATTGTGTGTAAGAGGTGACCCTGCTTTTTATTTATGGGAGTCCCTTTCCAAAGTCATTTACGAACATTTGCTAAATGGATTCATATTTAATGGCAAAGAACTGTAGCCTATACTTTATATTTTTGTGCTTGATATTGAAAAAAAAACAACCTGTGTCTGTGTTTAAAAAAAAAAAACTTTTTAAAACTAACCCTTTGGAGTTGTTGTGCCATTTTGCCCTGTTTAGCGAATCTGGCCCAGAGTAACGAAACTACTTCTAAGATTAAGATGGCGCCGGTGAGGTCGGCTGCCGTCACAACTAGTGATGGGATTTCCGGCTCTTTTTGGAGATCCGGCTCTTTCGGTTCGGCTCACTAAAAAGAGCCGGCTCTTTCGGCTCCGAACCGGCTCTTCAGATTGTTTTGTTGCTTTAATTAATTTATTATTAACAATAATATAAAATTATGCACAAAAGGAATTACTAACGTACAAAAAGTGGTTTTATTTATATATGTTTATATATAAATATATGCGGTGGCCCCTAGAGACAAAACACGTACAAACTCCAAAACACATTTCTAGCATGAACTGAACTAACAAAGCAAAGCTACTAGATCACTTAAATTACACAATTGAAAGCATGTATGTATTGTTTGTGTATTCATACACAAGCACTCATATATATTCAAATAATTTAAAAAAAAAGTTCATTTACCTGTTATTACCACACACCAAATCCGGTCGTTGGTACTTGCTGGCTTGTGTAGCCACAAGATAACAAAAGCTCAACACTGCACCCAGCATCCTGGAGCACTTCTGTTGTCTTTTGTATGTGTTTTGAGTTTTTATATGCTTCTAAGTTTTTACGTGCTTATGAGTTTTTACGTGTTTTGGAGTTTGTACGTGTTTTTACGTCTTTTGGAGTTTGTACATGCTTCAGAGTTCGTACGTGATTTGAAGTTTATATGTGCTTCGTCTCTAGGGGCCACCATAAATATACTTTTATTTATTCACTCCACATAAAATGTAATAAATAAATCATATAATACAAAAATCAACTATTCACATTTCAACTTTTAACTATTTAAATTTTCAGCTTTTTCCTTTTACAAATTTAAAGTGAAAACAACACAAAACACTGCAAACCACAACACAATTAAATATAAATTAAAATATGAAAACATAAAGAAGATGCATATTCTCTGTCATATGGGCCCGCACGAATAAACTTTCTGAATCCTTTATCATCTGCAACCGAAAATAGTTGTGGAGGATTACTATACCTTTCTAATGTGATGTTGTTGTCCCTGGCTCTCTTTCTCTCTCTCTCCCTCTGGCTCTGTTCCTGTGCTACTGAGTATAACTACCGCCCCTCCCCCCTCTGCCCAGCGTAAAGCACAAGGCTCACGTGCAGAGTGAAGCGGAAAAAAAGTGCGAGAGAGAGAGAGAGAGGGTGAGAGAGAAAAAAAAAAAACCCCACGTGACGGCTCGCGATAAGAAGCCGGCTCGCGTCGTTCACGTCAAAGAGCCGGCTCTAAGAGCCATTTCGTTCGCGAACGACCCATCACTAGTCACAACTGCTCCGACCACTTTTTCTTTGTCTTTGTTTTTTAAGTTAGTTTTCAGCGTTTCTAAATCGGCAAAATCATCACCATTGGGTACATTAGGTATGACAGTGACACTCTTGTTTCTATTGGTATACAATGTACTCACAATTCGAAGTTTTTAACTCCGGATCCAAGCTGGCCGAGTGAGATCTTGAGGGAGAACAAAGGGAAGCGGCGGCGGCCTAGAGGGAAGCGAGCCGGCGTCAGGAACAGGCTGAGAGCTCGTGCACACCGCACACCTCTGCCTAGCATCCTGCTCGCCAACGTCCAGTCACTGGAGAACAAGCTTGACGACCTCAGGGCCAGGGTAAAGTTCCAGAGAGACATTCGGGACTGCAATCTCCTCTGCTTCACCGAGACATGGCTGAACCCAGCGGTGCCGGACCACGCCATCCAGCCGGCCGAGTTCTTCTCGGTTCACCGCATGGACAGGACACGGGACTCGGGGAAGTCAAGGGGAGGCGGCGTGTGTTTAATGGTGAACAACAACTGGTGCAACAGTGCGAACGTTGTTCCTCTCACACGCTCCTGCACACCAAATCTGGAACTACTGTCCATCATGTGCCGTCCTTTTTATCTACCTCGGGAATTTCCATCGGTCATTGTAAGTGCCGTTTATATTCCACCACAAGCGGACACGGTCACCGCCTTATGCGAGCTGCATGAGGCACTCACACAGCACCAGACACAACACCGGGACGCTGCGCTTATTGTGACGGGGGACTTTAATAGCGCCAACCTCAAACGCGCAGCGCCAAACTTTTATCAACACATCACCTGCCCCACCAGAGGTGAAAGGACACTGGACCACTGCTACACTACGGTCAAGGACGGCTACAAGGCACAATCCCGCCCTCCGTTTGGCAAGTCTGATCAAGCCGCCATCTTCCTCATGCCAAAATACAAACAAAGGCTGAAATAGGAAGTTCCGGTTCAGAGGAAGGTCACGCGCTGGACGGATCAATTGGTGGCCGCGTTACAGGACGCACTCGATGACGCAGACTGGGGCATGTTCAGAAACAGCTCCGATGATGATGTCAACGTGTTTACGGAAGCGGTTGTGGGATTCATCGGGAAACTAGCGGATAATACCGTGGAGACAAAGACTATCACAACGTTTCCCAACCAGAAGCCGTGGGTGGATAAAACCATCCGCGACGCTCTGAGATCCCGCACCGCTGCCTACAACACGGGACTCACGACGGGGGACATGGACCGGTACAAAGCCGCGTCATATAACGTGCGGAGGGCGGTGAAAGAGGCGAAACTCCAACAGAGTGACTCTAGGAGCCTGTGGCGGGGACTAAGGACAATAACGGACTATAAAGCACCAACAACCGGTATGACGAACACGGCCGTGACTCTGGAAGACGACCTGAACACTTTCTATGCTCGCTTCGAGGCTGCAGCTAAGGACTCCAACAATGCTAGTGCTAGCGGCGCTAACGGCTGCAGACAGGAAGATACTGCCAGCACCGGAAACGTGCTCGTCGTCTCCGAGCATGAAGTACAGTGGGGCAAAAAAGTATTTAGTCAGCCACCGATTGTGCAAGTTCCCCCACCTAAAATGATGACAGAGGTCAGTAATTTGCACCAGAGGTACACTTCAACTGTGAGAGACAGAATGTGAAAAATAAATCCATGAATCCACATGGTAGGATTTGTAAAGAATTTATTCGTAAATCAGGGTGGAAAATAAGTATTTGGTCAATAACAAAAATACAACTCAATACTTTGTAACATAACCTTTGTTGGCAATAACAGAGGTCAAACGTTTACTATAGGTCTTTACCAGGTTTGCACACACAGTAGCTGGTATTTTGGCCCATTCCTGCATGCAGATCTTCTCGAGAGCAGTGATGTTTTGGGGCTGTCGCCGAGAAACACGGACTTTCAACTCCCGCCACAGATTTTCTATGGGGTTGAGGTCTGGAGACTGGCTAGGCCACTCCAGGACTTTCAAATGCTTCTTACGGAGCCACTCCTTTGTTGCCCGGGCGGTGTGTTTTGGATCATTGTCATGTTGGAAGACCCAGCCCCGTTTCATCTTCAAAGTTCTCACTGATGGAAGGAGGTTTTGGCTCAAAATCTCACGATACACGGCCCCATTCATTCTGTCCTTAACACGGATCAGTCGTCCTGTCCCCTTGGCAGAAAAACAGCCCCATAGCATGATGTTTCCACCCCCATGCTTCACAGTAGGTATGGTGTTCTTGGGATGCAACTCAGTATTCTTCTTCCTCCAAACACGACGAGTTGAGTTTATACCAAAAAGTTCTACTTTGGTTTCATCTGACCACATGACATTCTCCCAATCCTCTGCTGTATCATCCATGTGCTCTCTGGCAAACTTCAGACGGGCCTGGACATGCACTGGCTTCAGCAGCGGAACACGTCTGGCACTGCGGGATTTGATTCCCTGCCGTTGTAGTGTGTTACTGATGGTGACCTTTGTTACTTTGGTCCCAGCTCTCTGCAGGTCATTCACCAGGTCCCCCCGTGTGGTTCTGGGATCTTTGCTCACCGTTCTCATGATCATTTTGACCCCACGGGATGAGATCTTGCGTGGAGCCCCAGATCGAGGGAGATTATCAGTGGTCTTGTATGTCTTCCATTTTCTGATGATTGCTCCCACAGTTGATTTTTTCACACCAAGCTGCTTGCCTTTTGTAGATTCACTCTTCCCAGTCTGGTGCAGGTCTACAATACTTTTCCTGGTGTCCTTCGAAAGCTCTTTGGTCTTGGCCATGGCGGAGTTTGGAGTCTGACTGTTTGAGGCTGTGGACAGGTGTCTTTTATACAGATGATGAGTTCAAACAGGTGCCATTCATACAGGTAACGAGTGGGGGACAGAAAAGCTTCTTACAGAAGACGTTACAGGTCTGTGAGAGCCAGAGATTTTCCTTGTTTGAGGTGACCAAATACTTATTTTCCACCCTAATTTATGAATAAATTCTTTACAAATCCTACCATGTGAATTCATGGATTTTTTTTTCACATTCTGTCTCTCACAGTTGAAGTGTACCTCTGGTGCAAATTACTGACCTCTGTCATCATTTTAAGTGGGGGAACTTGCACAATCGGTGGCTGACTAAATACTTTTTTGCCCCACTGTAAGGAGAGTTCCCATCCTGGCAACAAACTGTTCCAACTTCTGCAATCTGGTAGAAGGTTCCGCATCTTCCGGGCAAGGACAGAGAGACTCAAGAGGAGCTTCTATCCCCAAGCCATCCGTGCCCTAAACACACACACCCGCCCTCTCACATCATCTATAATTGACTGAGACAGGACTCTTCCAGACACTAAACCAAGGCACAATGTACATTTCAATTCTTTTAATTTTAAATATGTTTATATTGTCTATCCTGTAAAATAGTCAGATGTCTATTCATATTAATGTACAGAATTCACCTGCTTGCTGCTACTACTGCACATTCACCCAATATATATATACATATATATATATATGTGTGTGTGTGTGTGTGTGTGTGTGTGTGTGTGTGTGTGTGTGTATATATATATATATATATATATAATGTTCTTCCTCTACACCCCCCCAATTTTTTTGCACATGTCGAGGAGCGTGTCAGGCTACATTTCACATTTCATTTTGAGGTTGTCGTCCAGCTGGTGCAGTGGACAAACAAACTGGTGTTTAAAGGGTTAAAAAATAAAAAAGTAATAATTATTTTATATTTATGGAAAGAACTGAAGTTACTTAAAAGCTTTATGCAAAAAAAAAATGGCAAAAAAACAAAAATAATAAAAAATTACAGACCTAATCTGTGGGTGGCCACTTGTGGCCATGAACAAGCTTGAAAGGGTGGTGTTTTTGAACAAGGCCTGAGGGTTAAATAGTTATCTGAATCTTACAACCAAAGTTTGTATAATAATACACAAGATTGGCTGTAGACCATTGTTAATCATTCAGAACACTGTGTAAAAATAACAAAAAACAAAAAGTGAATGAAAAGTGCATAAATATTTATTTTACGTGTTTGATGTGTGTGGCAGGGCGTGGTCTGCAGTGCCGCTGCAGGGGAGGTGGACCCACCTCAGCGGCATCTGCAATCACGCCTCTCAGGTGTAAAGTCTGTGCTCTCTCTGCTTTTTTTTTTTTTTTTTTTTTTTGTGTATGTGTCGGGCTGTGAGATGAAAAGCTACAGCCGGCTGTGTGGGTACAGCAACTATGTGTGAAAAGTGGTCCATAACGTAATGCTTCAAAGTGTGTTCATGCAAACATTGTCGGGTCTGCTTATGAACCTCTGCGCACAGCCTCTACAAATTGGGGCTGTACGAAGTCACCTCATCTTTACACAAAACTGTAAGCTGTCATCTGTGAGGCGCGAGCGGTGTTTGGTTTTACCATAGTTCATGGTGGAGAATGGCTGCTCTGCTGAGTTTTGCTCTCTGTAGCCGTTTGAATGGCAAACTATATTGATTAGCGGCGGCATAGGCACACTTAAAATTTCTTCAGAAATTTTCGCTTTCTAGTTTATCTTATTCTTTCCCAATTAAATTTACCCTTCATTCTAATTTGTGTTGTACAGTTATTTCATTTTTAACCTTAATTTATATTTTATTCCTTCCTAGTTAAATTTACCCTTTTTAATTTTTCATATTTATTTCCTATCTTATTCATAGCCTTTTCCTTTTTTGTTTTCTTTAGGTCACGAGCAGTTGTCCAAGCATTTCACTACATATCGTACTGTGTATGACTGTGTACGTGACAAATAAAATTTGAATTTGAGTTCAAGAAAGCGTAGGCATTAGAAAAAGTGGCGATTAAATGTGTCGAAAAATGTTGTCTTTTGTACGTGCTTCTGAGTTTGTACGTGCTTCGGAGTTTGTACGTGCTTCGGAGTTTGTACGTGCTTCGGAGTTTGTACGTGCTTCGGAGTTTGTACGTGCTTCGGAGTTTGTACGTGCTTTTACGTGATTTGAAGTTTGTATGTGCTTTGTCTGTAGGGGCCACCGTAAATATACTTTTATTTATTCACTCCACATAAAATGTAATAAATAAATCATATAATACAAAAATCAACTATTCACATTTCAACTTTTAACTATTTAAATTTTCAGCTTTTTCCTTTCACAATTTTAAAGTGAAACAACACAAAACACTGCAAACCACAAAACAATTAAATATAAATTATAATATGAAAACAAAAAGAACATGCACATTCTCTGTCATATGGACCTGCATGAATAAACTTTCTGAATCCTTTATCATCTGCAAGTGAAAATAGTTGTGGATGATTACTATACCTTTCTAATGTGCCGTTGTTGTCCCTGGCTCTCTTTCTCTCTCCCACTCTGTTCCTGTGCTGCTTAGTGTAACTACCGCCCCTCCCCCCTCTGCCCAGCGTAAAGCACAAGGCTCGCATGCTGAGTGAAGCAGAAAAAAAGTGTGAGAGAGGGAGAGAGAGATGTCGTGTCCAAATTCATGGGCTGCATCCTCCTGAGGCCGCATTTGTAGACCGATTACGTCACAGCGACGCGCCGAAGGCTGTCCAAATTCATAGACTCCTCCGAATGTAGCCTACAAATGCGTCCTCCTTTTCCCCGAATTTTAAGGATGGGTCGGGTGTGTCCTTCGTGGCCTACCATATCCCAGAATTCATAGCGCGGCCCAGCCAAACTCCAGTTTCCAACAATGGCGGCCGCTACTAAGTTTTAAAATTACTCATACTAATCTTTCTGGGTCACAAAATAAACTTTTAACATATTTTCAGGCGAGGAAGTAGTTGTGTAAACATCAAATATCTGCTCGGTTTATCAAGATATCGCATATTTGCAAAAGTGCTTCGACGTTTTCGGAGGCGTCTGCTACCCACCAGCTCGATAGCTAGCCGGGAGCTCGAGGGTTACTGATGCGGCCGAGAACGGCACAACTCCCGGCACATCATTTTCAGATCACCGCGGACTTTCGCTGCTCGGGTTAAACGTAATATATAAGTCACTTAGACAACCTAAAAATGTTATTGTTGGGCTTTTTTCAGTGTTTTGTTTGTTCGTGAGTAAATCGGTTTGGCTGAGATTAAAGTTATTAGATAAGATTAGATAAAATAAAACTTTATTAATCCCCCGGGTGGGTTCCTCCTTGGTTTTTACACAGCTGACTAAACGTCAAACAGAAAACTGATTAAACAGAAGTATGAGACAGTCGAGAATTTACGCCAGTGTCCCGTTATATTTTAGATAGCAAGGAGCAGACGGCTGAGTTTATTAAACTCCACCGAGACAGCGGTGACGCTAATCAGAAGGCTAGACCGTCCAATTTCACGGCCGTTTACTTCCGGCCTACCCGACCTTCTGAGGACCCGGCCCACGTAGACCGCGAAGGCCGGGTCCTCAGGAGGATGCAGCCCATGAATTTGGACACGACCAGAGAGAAAGAGAGAGAGGCTGAGAGAAAGAAGAAGAAAAAAAAAAAAAAAAAAAAAACACGTGACGGCTCGCGATAAGGAGCCGGCTCGCGTCGTTCACGTCAAAGAACCGGCTCTAAGAGCCATTTCGTTCGCGAACGACCCATCACTACAAAGTAAACTGCAATGGGACCCCAGCAGAAACGTTCATAACAAAAAACCTAATCTGAAAACCAAAACACCTCCACCCAGCTGAACTTTCTAAAGAAACTAAAAAAACCGAAAGCCTCAGTATGAGCAAAGGATCAAAGTAGGCATGAGAAACACTATGGAGACGTTAGGATGTTTTGTTATCTGGTCAATTTATGAACATACTGGAAAATTATATTAAGTACATATATCTATAAGTATCTATAAAGTACAAACAATGATGTTAAGTAGCAAAGCACTTTTTTAAAAGTTGCTTAAGTGCCAAGAAAATTGCACTCTGTGCATCACTAGTGTTGATCGCTGCATAGAGACCAAAATACTCCAACCTCCAGGGCTGGAAGCATAGCTAATGATAAAGTGCCAAAAAAACAAGTTCCTCAAACTAGAGTTGTACTCTAAAAGTGAGTCTGCATTTAGACTGCTATGTTAAAATTCCCACCTTTAGAGCTGAAATAAATATGTCTGACTTAGTATCTCTCAAATAAAACAGTTTTTGTCTTGAAACCCAATATCCCGTTTTATGATCATTTATAGGAGGTACAGTTTTACAATTGATCGCTTTAAATTGTATTAAGGCTATTGCAAAGGCTGCCTGCTAGGTTTCACCTCTGCTAAATCAAGTCACTGAGCTGGACCTGTGAAGTGTTTAACCCTTTAGAGCCGATCGGAGCGGGAACGCTCTGTTATGCGTAACTATTTTTAAATCCCGGTAGCACTGCAACCACGTAAGCTAGCGCAAAAATTTTTTTACTATATGAAACCGGAGGAGTTGTACTTACATATTGTGCCATCAGCTTGTCCTAGGTCACGGTTTCCTTCCACATAAAGCTTTGCAAAAACTGCATAAAAAGCGCTTGCAGGAACAAAAACATAATATTCCAGAAACACGCTTTGCCGGTCCGATCAGCTGTTCAAAACACTTCCTACGTTGGAATAGACGTCAGCGCGAACTTTTGCATTTCCGCCATTACCTGGCCGAAACCGGAAGTGACGTCATTTTCGCGGAAATGTAGTCTTTTTTTTTACCATCAGGGCCTCAGGGCCTATACTGCTCTTTTTAAAAGTTATCTTTGACTTTATGACTTTCTGTGTCGTTTCTGGGATGCTTAGGACTCATATTGCACTGCTGGAAATAGTTTATTTTGATGCATATGCTGCTTTTTTGCAAATTTGCAGTATAATATTTATTTTCGTTTTTCCTGCAGTGTATAAAAATTGGTGTATTTCAAAAGTAAAACTATGAAGACACTCAAAATAAATTTCCTGTGGTGGGAAACTATTTTGTGCAACTTTTTTGTATTTACAGTTTTGAGGGATAAGCCTCTTAAATTTCTACACTACAAATAAAAAAATCAAAAACGATTTTCAATTTTTTTGTAGTTTATTGCACTTTTTTGCAATTTATGTAATTACTATGCACTTAATGAATACATATTATTAAAATCTGGGCTATAATGGTTGTATTGATGTATAGCAACTTGAAATGCTCCCAAAAATGGCTCCACAGCATGTAAAAATATAATATAAGCTCTGGCGGACTTGGTTCTATGGTAGGTCTTAAAGGGTTAATCTCTGTGCTTTCTAGAGTATTTGAATGGAATTATCTGATAAATAATACAGATGATGCTGAGTGAAATTCTAGTACCGTATTTATAAGCTACTTAGTACTGATTAGCAAGTATGATTGTAAGATTCTCCCTCACAGTCTATGGCTACGTCTCGCTAACTAAGCCTCCTAGTGATGGCTCATAACTTTGCACGCCGCACTTATCCAAATATATAACTCCCGGCTATAAAACAAACAGAACAGCAACAGTCAAACTGATAAATCAGAGTCCACAACCTATCAGGTAGATATTGCAGGGGCTTGGCCAATAAAGATGATTGGGCTTGTAGCCTCGGAGAGAACAGTCATTATTCAAGCAACCACAACAGGTCACTATCCTTGGAAACATAAAATTTAAGTACAGGAGTGATCAATGATCACAATGTTGTGAATAAAACAAGAACTGCAGAGTTTACAATCCAGCAAATTTAATCTGATAAAAAATTACAGCAGATATTTGTGAACATAGCATTTTCCTCTTGACCCTAGAAGCAGAAAGGATGCTGTCACATAAAAGTTCATCCATTCCCCCTTGGCTTTGCAGACTATAGATATCGATCCAGACGAGTAGAATATTCTACCCAGATGAATATTAATAAACTTGTGTGATTTTGGTTAAAGCTTTGACTTTCTGGTTACAGAATTCTGAATCGCTGCACAGTTTAAGAGGTCATCGCTGGTGGGTGGCTATCATCTCCTATTCACGGCTCTGTAAGTTTGCTCGGGGGTATTGTCGACCTCTGCGCTGACACAAACTTATTGCTGGTGTAAATCACGCTCTCGCCACACACACACACACACACACACACACACACACAAAAACACACACCACTCCTGCGCTCTCTCCATGAATATTTAAACAAGTGTACATACCACACTGCTATACATTTGTCTGCAATATCATTGCTTGCCTGCAGTTGTATCTGAATTACACCTTTTTGTCTAAAGACTTGCAACGCTGGACAGCTTTTATTTATATTTTCTCTACATTCCAGGCACATTTTTGCCCCCCGCGTACTGACAATATAGAGCATAACCAAAAGACACACCTGCATGTGCACTTAATGCCATTTTCTCTGTGAGGTTACTGGGGACACAGAAGTGACGGGGTGTATCCACACTAATGCATCTCTGCTCGCAGACAGATGACACACCTCCAGACCTATCTGTTCAGTTACCTCCACAATCAAGATTCACGGCTCTATTTTCCGCTGCCCTGTTTGCCAGGGGTGCTCTGTTTTTTTCAATGTTAAATGAATTAAATGGGCAGGCTGCCAAAAGTGCTGCTCATTTCACATACCAGATATAGCAGCATGTCCGGGTCTTGGGTATGTATAGAAAGAAATTTGGAGGGCGCTTTTGCCTGCGGCGGGTTCCAGGTGATGGATTTTGGTCTCACAGCTGCACACTGTGACCTCTATTTTTAAAGGTCAAGCTGTGGTAATGTCATGATAATAAGAAAAATTATTAATACCAGCTTTAAGTTATAATTACCAAAAGGATTACCTTTAAATGCCAGCGCAGATTCCACACTTGAGTGCACAGGAAAAGTTGCTAAAAAATGTCACTGCGATGAGCACAGTTGCTCTCACAAATGAGCTGCACTAAGCCTCGTGTCTGAGAAACAGCGAGCGGCAGACAGCCGAGCCTCTGCTCTGCATGACTGGCTCTGTCAACTGCAGCATACGGAGACCTGGCGCAGGCCAGGTGGCTCTTACATCTGGCCCATTAGCTCTCGACCACTGCAATGACTCTCCACGCCATTGAGGGCCTGTTGAAATAATGTCATCAGGACCTGTAAGTGCTGAAGGCCGCCTTGCCCATTGCCTGCTCAGAATAGCAAGCCATAGGCACACTATGAATCTGTCCTGTCAGCTCTAAGACTGAATCCACTCATGAGGAGAATATGGCAAAACTATTTGAGACATGCACTGCAAAACTTAACTCTGTTTTTTTTTTTTTTTTTTTACAAGTGCCTTTTAACTGTGTTACCATTTGTGCTAGAGACGAAATTCTAATGGTTTCGAGGAGAAGAGAAGACAAGCTTTAAGGGGATATTCAATGTATCATGGTGGCATAAAGCCTTCACAAGGTACTGCTGTCTGAACACAGATAGAGGTGGGCAGATTGATCCAAATTGACAATACTGATACCGACACTGGTGTTGTAATAGTAGCTCAGTAGAATCAACACCTCAGTTATTTCTATCCTCCAAATTCAGTACGTTGCTCCTGTAAAAGTGTTATTGATCTATGACTCACAGACTGAATATGTACTATATTCAGTATATATTATAGATTATATATAGACATTAAAATAAAAATATTCAGAACACTGAATTGTTGTTAGTAACATGAAAAAATATACCAGAAACATGAATGATGAAAAATGCTTTGTGTTACTGTCAGGTTTATTTAATGACCCAAAGTGCTTTAGAGACAAACACATTAACACATTAATGCTCCAGGTCTCTAAAAAAAGAAAAAAAGAAAGAAAATCTATTTCAAATACCGTATTTTCTGCAGCATAATTTTCTCCTTTAATTTTCTCAAAAATCAACAGTGCACCTTATAATCCAGTGCACCCTATTTATTAATTCTGGTTGTGCTTACTGGCCTCCAACCAATTTTATTTGGTATGCGCTCAAAAATCTGTCAAAATGTTTTAGTAATACTTTGGTAAGCTACAAAGCCGGATTGTCGGAGCATTATGGCTACCGTAGTCAGGAGCATTGTGGAGTAATACGTACTGTGCTTCAACATAATATTATGGGTGTGTATAAGGACCCCAAAAATGGCACCTGTTAAGAGACATGCTTACGAAGCGGATTTCAAACTCAAGGCTATCAGTAGAACATGGGAATAGAGCAGCTGCGAGAGAATTCAACATTAATGGTACGGAAATGGAGGAAGCAAGAAGATGACCTGCGAAGTTATTGTGAATGAGTTTAATAAAGTTTGACTTATCTGTTTTGTTTGGCTTTATGTGACTTATAATCCAAAAAAAATGCGGTATATGAAAAGCTGAAACCTGCGTTTTCTCGTGTTAACTAATTATTATTGAAAGTACAAATCAATCACAATAAAATTCAGTGATTTAGTAGTTATTAAAATGTGTTGAGAATTTGCAAACTGACGAAGAGTCATCTCATAAATCTCTCCCCTATATAACCTGCCTTTATAAGTTATGAGTATCAGCACTGGTTTTCATATCGGTGATGCTGGCTATATTATATGCTTGGTATGGGATCAATGGAAATTTGCAGTATTGCACACCACTACCGCCTACATTTTACCATGTGAACTTCACATTGTGAAAAAGCGGTTAACATCAATGTGACTTTACACTACAGATTTACACTGATCAATGTACCATTTGTAGCTTGGGCCACAGAACGTGAAATGAATTTGACTATTTACTTTTATTCAAACAGAAATGACAGTTTCGGCTTCTTGTGTGAGAAGATAAGCAGTTTCTGAGAAACAGAACCAAATGTCTTTAAACTGAACCCTGATTTTCTTGGAAAGGTTTTTAGCTTTACAACATATATGAATTAATATAAATAGGTAACCTTTTTTTTTTTTCTAAATTTCAGCATTAATATAACCTACATCACATCATTCATACACTAGCCCTAAAGCCCTACTCTTGTAATTTAAATCACTAACAACACAACTTTGAAATGCACACTGTTGGTGTCCTCTTGAGACTGCACTGTAAGAAATGTACGTAAAAATTACCCTAAATAACTGTAAAATGGCAACGGTAAATTACCATTAAATCAAAAAGAGTAAATGATTGTAATATCTATATTAAATTTCTGTATATTGACAAACGGTGATTTGCTTTTATTTTTACACTGCTAATACGTTGAAAATATATAAATTTACAGTAATATGGCACATTGTCATTCATACAGAATTATTATGTACATTTTAGAGTGATGAATCTGTAAAAATATCTACAATTAATCACTCTAAAATGTACATAATAATTCTGTATGAATGACAATCTTTCCTGCTTTTTTCATTTGAATTTACAATTTACAACTGTATGTTCTCTGATGACTCTGCAATAGTCGGCCTCATCACTGATGGGGACGACAAGGAGTACAGAGGTCTGACCCAAGACTTTGTGGACTGGTGCCAGCAGAACTACCTCCAGATCAACGCCAGTAAAACCAAGGAACTGGTGGTAGACTTCCGCAGGCACAAGCATTCTCCACTGCAACCACTGAACATCCAAGGTATGGACATTGAGGCTGTGGACAGCTACAGGTACCTTGGTGTTCATCTGAACAACAGACTGGACTGGACTCATAACTCAGACGCCCTCTACAGGAAAGGGCAGAGCAGGCTGTACCTGCTGCGGAGACTCAGGTCGTTTGGAGTGGAGGGCCCACTCCTGAAGACCTTCTATGACTCTATTGTGGCTTCTGCTATCTTTTATGGTGTGGTCTGCTGGGGCGGCAGCATCTCTGCTGGGGACAGGAAGAGACTGAACAGGGTGATCCGAAGGGCCAGCTCTGTTCTAGGATGCCCTCTGGACCCAGTGGAGGTGGTGAGTGACAGGAGAACGGCGGCTAAGCTGTCATCCCTGTTGGACAACATCTCCCACCCCATGCAGCAGACTGTGACAGCACTGAGCAGCTCCTTCAGTGGGAGACTGCGGCACCCACGGTGTGGGACGGAGAGATTTCGCAGGTCTTTCCTCCCCACTGCTGTCAGACTCCATAATAAAGACTTTAACTGATCAAACACACACATCCACACATATGCAATAATACTAAGTGCAATAATCCTTTCTGTCATCGTTGTATTTTTACTCAGTTGTATATAGTATTTGTATTTATATTCTATTTTTATCTTATTGTATATTTATTTTATTTTATTCTACTGTATATAGTATTTTCTATTCTGTACAGTTGTGTACTGTATTTATTCTTATTGTATTCTAATTTTTGCCTCATAACCTTTGCACTGTCCACTTCCTGCTGTGACAAAACAAATTTCCCACGTGTGGGACTAATAAAGGTTATCTTATCTTATCTTATCTTATTAATTACTCAAAACATACCGTTCTTTTAAATTTAACAAAATGTCAAAACATTGTTAGAATTATTGTGAAAATTACAGTGAATTTTTTTTTAAATATTAACAAGCTCAGACTGTTTGATAAAACATTATATCTTAACAGTAAATACAAGCAATTACTAAAAATAAAAAATATGCTTATTTCTTTAAGTTCTCCAGTCTCACCAAGTATATAAGACAGCTATTTACAATGAAAAAATATTGTGGCATAATTAATGGCAAAAGGCCATTTTCTATTGGAGAACCAATTACCCTAAAATCTTAACCTTCCATATCATTGTAAAAAATTACATTCAAATTTAGAATCTCAGGGATTCATCAGTTAACTTGGTTTGATCATTAAACATAATTTTTCTTATTAGTTAATTGCTTACTCCTCTCCCCAAATTCCCACCATTCATGTCTATCCGTTTATGACCACTGTGTACCCATCTTCTGATGACTACTTCCAGAGGGATGATGCACCATATCACGAAACTGTGATCATGTTAAACATCACAATGACTTAACTCCATCAACCTCCACATTCACCAGATCCCAAACCAAGGGCACCTTTGGGATGTGGTGGAACAGGAGATTTAAATCATGGATTTACCACTGTTCAATCTGTTTGAGTGTGATACCACCTGCTGAAATTAAAATTAATTGATAAAAATGAAATACCCAAAAAAATAATGAAATATTGTTAATAAAATAATTGGTGTAGCTTGCAAGGTCAGCTTGCAGTCAAAGAATGTATTATAAAAGCTGTAACAATCAGTTTCTTTAAAAAGTCTCATTTATATGCACGTTTTGGAGAGATTGCTTCACATGTCTAAACCGTTACCTCTATATTACAAAAAAAAACAAAACAAAAAAAACCAAACAAACAAAACTTAGACGAGACAGATAGCAGTCTGACTGTGAGGTACTGCAAGAGGGCACCAATACTCCTTGGTGGCGTGTAGTCCGCCAAACCAACGAAGAAGAAGATAGGGCCACTTCTAGTGGTGTGCGATACTGCATATTTTGGTATCGATCCGATACCAAGTAAATACGGGCCAGTATCGCAGATACCGATACCTTTCAATAAATAAGGTGGATGCCTCATTGAATTGCTAAATCGCAATTAATTTTCATGACCTTAATTGTTTTTTGTGATTTTTCCTTTTGTATTATTAATTACTTAAAACCCAGGACATAATTAGGAGAAATAATTTATTTATAATTAAATAAAAACTGCTTTATTATTGTGGCGGGCCTGGTCTGCGATGCTGCTGCAGATGAGATGGACTCACCTTCACTGCATCTACATCTACCCCTAACCCTATACTATCGATATTTGGATCGATCCGCCCACCACTATCCAGACTTACTCAGCTCAGCAAGGGAGTGCCAGCAGCACCCTGCACTGAACCAACAACCTTATATTTCAATGTAAGTATATCATTAGACATGAAACATATCAGCTATAACCATAGTTCGCTTGGGCAGTTTTCTTGTTGCGTTGAAAGCGTTCCTCTGTCACAGGCTTTGCCTTCAGTCCTGTTTAGTTTTCTGGAAAGTTCATGCTAATGCAGCAGGTTGAAGATTTTAGCTAGCTTTACTGTGAAACAAAAGCCAGTTTAATTTACCAGGAGCAGCTAAAGACAATGTTCCTTTTTGATTTATTTAGGGTTATTATTTCATTGCGACCTGCTTCTGCCATCCTTACCATTGTAGAGGAAATATAAAAAAAATACATGAGTTGGGTCAGTCATATACTCTGAATAAGCTCACTACACTCCTAAAAACTGAAACAGCATTATCTGATAAGGGTATTGCCAAGCTTTGTGAGGCGGTCAAGGGGTCCAGGCTGTTTTCTGCATGTCATAAAGGGCCAGTGAGGACAAAATACTCCAGAACAAAGTTCTTCATACACATGTTGAACTATGTGGAGCCCAAGGAAATGTTTTTAGAACAAAGTAAGAATAGAACAGATCAGTTTGCATACTATGTACCTCTAAGAGAGACTTTGAAATATTTGTTAGACTCTGATTTGTGGCAGAGTTGTGTAACAGGTGAGCAATCGGCTGAGTCTTCATCAGATGTACTGTGACATTAGTGATGGTAAGATATTCAAAAGTTGTACTTTTTTTTTTTTTTTTAATCAAAATCCATCATGTTTCAAACTACTGCTATACCAAGATGCCTTTGAAGTTGTTAATCCTTTAGGTTATGGAAATAAATAGATAAAACTGTAGTTAAAGGAAGCTTGTTTTGCATGCTGGAGATAATTTGGGCTCACATTGCACTGGTGGCTTCTGCTTTAGTCGTACACATCATTTCTGTAGATACTGTTTAATGACGCAATCTGTTTTTCAGGGTGGTGATCCCAATCAGTGTGGAGCAGAATGCACCATAGAGATGTACTACTACTGTTGAACACCTCAAGACTGAAGGTACACCAGATATAGGAGGAGTAAAGTTTGAGTCAGTTTTCAACTGTTTAAAATATTTTCACATCTGTCAGTCAGGTCAAACCATTTTGATTAGGACACAACATTTTTAGGGCATTTTGTCATATGATGTTGGCTGTTTCTTAAATTTTTTGTGGAAAAAAAAAAAAAAAAAGAATGGTTCACCTACTCCATTCTGAATCGGAGCATTAAACAGTTTAAATACTCTGACTCTGATACCTCTTCAAAGCTATGTGAGGTCAGTCCTCAAACAAACTCTCAGGACAGTTAATACAAAACTGGAACTTTTTAAGGCTGTTGCCTCTCATAATTGCCTCTCAAAGATGGAACAGATGATTTTTACCCCACTGCATCCAGACTGCAAATGAATCGCACAGAAGAAAAGGACCTGTGAGGCTCAGTAACAGATTTAATTAGAAAAGTACAGAAATTTTGCTCCAAAAAATATTATTTTTTTCTGTATCGATACCTACTGAATGTTTTCAGTCGGTACTAAAAAGGTATCGTGTTTTGGTACCCAGCCCTACTTGCATTCAATTGCAATTTTCATGTCAACGATACAATTCAATATCCCAATACATCACGCTAACTTCATTTCAGTTTGTTTGTTTTCATCAACAAATAAAGGAGGTTACATATAAGCTACTTTTTTTATTGCTCAAAACTTGCCTGAACACAGGCTGCACTTGTTGGTCCACTGTGACGTATGTCGCTGAGGAAAACAAATTGCTGTTATTTTTAGGTTTTACAGTCCTGATCAAAAGTTTAAGACCATTTGAAAAATGGCAAAAAAAAAACCAAACATATTTTGCATGGTTGGATCTTAACAAGGTTCCAAGTAGAGCTTCAAGAGGCAACAAGAAGAAATGGGAGTGAGGCAAAACATTTTTTTTGAGTATGTAATTTATTAAAAAGAAAGATTAAACTGAAACAGGCTGTTTTACAGCTGATCAAAAGTTTAGGACCACACCTCCAAAAAACAGAAATCAAAGTTCCAAACTTGAACTCAGTAATGAATAGGTTCGCTGTTATTATTGATCACTTCATGCGAACGCTTCCATGAGGTGAGTGGGAACATTTCTCCAAGTGGTGAAGATGGCCACACGAAGGGCGTCTACTGTTTGGAACTGTTGTCCATTCTCAGTTGGATTTAGATCAGGGAAAGACACAGTTTGGTCCAAAAGAGTGATGTTATTCTCCTGGAAGAAGTCCTTTGTCGTACGGTCATTGTGTACTGTAGCATTGTCCTGTTGAAAAACCCAGTCGTTACCACACAGAAGAGGGCCCTCAGTCATGAGGGATGCTCTCTGCATCATCTGGACATAGCCAGCAGCCGTTTGACACCCCTGCACCTCTTGAAGCTCCATTGTTCCACTGAAGGAAAAAGCACCCCAGACCATTATGGTGCCCCCTCCACTGTGGCGCGCAGACAACATCTCAGGTGGGATCTGCTTGTCATGCCAGTAACGTTGGAAACCATCAGGACCATCAAGGTTACATTTTTTTCCTCATCAGAGAATTTGTTTTTGAAGCCCTTTAGGTTGAGGATTTTTTGGGGTCTTCCACTTGACTTTTTTGTTCCATAACCCTCAGAATCATTTAAGAAACTCCAAATGACTGTCTTACTGCGTCCCACCTCAGCAGCGATGGCACACTGTGAGAGACCGTGCGTATGCAGTTCAACAAGCCGACCACGTTCAAAAAGGAACGTTTTTTTTTTGCTTCTGCCATCAGAACGTCATGACAGTGTGACTACCTGACAGAAAATGACAATGAATCCACATTTTTGCACAGATTAGGCCTTTTAAAGGCATGTGGTCCTAAACTTTTGATCAGCTGTAAAACAGTCTGTCTCAGTTTAAGTTTGTCAAATGTAAGTTAAATGTTGTCTACCTCCCATTTTTGCTTGTTGCATGTTGTTGGAACCTTGTTAAGAACCAACCATGCAAAAGATGATTTTTTTGACACTTTTCAAGTGGTCATAACTTTTGATCGGGACTGTATTAATAATAGATTAGTTTCTTCTGAATGGATTAAAAATGCTTTATGTCTGCATTGCAATGCATCACAATTGTAAATCATTATACGATTAATTCTGTCAGCTCTATTAAATGTAAGATTGTATATTTGCTTGATACATGTCCATTTGTTTTGGAAATGGGCAGTTTGCTTTATTGTGCTTTGTATTTGCTTTCAGACTGCAAGGAAAGAACACTAATCTACACCGAGCATCTGAAGAACAACATGCAAGTCCTCAACACATTGGATCCAAGACCTGTTCCAGTTCCTCAGACACCATCATACACCGTTTTGAAAGCCCTCTACTATCAAGTCTGGATAAAAAGAAACTTTGTCATCCACTGCAAGTATCAAGTGTTTTAAATTTGAGGGGGTAGGGACAAATAAGTAAATACTTCTGCCTACTCATTTTCAAACAAATGGAATGATATTTTGTAATGATTGTGAAGGCACATGTTTGAAATGTTTGAAATAAAAATGAACTGAACTGAAATTTTGTTTGACTGTTTATTATGTACTTATTTGTTTTTGGTTGTATTAAGTTTAATATTAATTAGATCAGTGCCTTTTTAGTCATTAATTTGGTTATTTAATAATTTAATCATTGTCTCTACTGGTTTTTCATTAATGTTTCTAGCAAATTATAACAAAAAGTCATAGAATGTAAATTTTATGCCAATTGGCCTTATGAGGTTTATTGCCTCATTTGTTGGAGCTTAATTTTTTAGACGACATTCTGGCTAAAACAGCTGCCAATATCCATCCAACCATCCATCTTCATCCGCTTTATCCGAGGCCGGGTCGCGGGGGCAGCAGCCTAAGCAAAGAGGCCCTCTCCTCCTTGAATCACTACCTTATCGTGGTGGAGGGGTTTGTGTGTCCCAGGGATTCCAGGGGCTATGTTGTCTGGGGGCTTTTGCCCCCTGGTAGGGTCTCCCGTGGCAAATTGGTCCTGGGTGAGGGACCAGACAAAGAGCGATTCAGAAGACCCTTATGAAAAGAATATCGAGGGAACAGTTTACCCTGCCCGGAATAGGGTTACCGGGGCCCCGCCCTGGAGCCAGGCCCGGGGAGGGTGCCCGAGGGCGAGCATCTGATGGCCGGGCCTTAGTCCATGGGGCCCGGCTGGGCACAGCCCGAAGAGGAGACATGGGCCCATCCTCCCGCAGGCCCACCACCCGCAGGAGGCGCCATAGGGGTTGGGTGCATTGTGTGCCGGGTGGCGGCCAGGAGCGGAGGCCCTGGCAGACTGACCCCCAGCTGCCAAGACTGGCAATAGGGACAGCTGCCAATAATTTACTGTAAATATGAACTTTTGAATAAAAAAAAACATGTTTTGTATTACACATCTCTTCTGTGGTTTGTCAATAGGAGACGATAATCAAGCTTATTAAAAATGTATTTTAACAGGTTTAGATTATATTAGTTTTTTATTTCAATGTAACTATTGTGCAAAAACCAAAGTTTACTGTAATTTTACATTTCTCAACAAAGTATACCGTTATGTTTTCTGCATTATCACTATATTTTCCACGGTGAAATTCTGGCAATCACAGCTGCCAGTACTTTACAGTAATATTCAACTTTTTACTATGATACCGTATTATTTTATACAGTTTCACTATATTTAACAAAGTAAGACTGTAATCAGGTTAACGGAATGTCTGTTGTTTTCACATGAATTACCCATAAACAATTTTACAATTTATTTTTGAATTCATAGTCATTTACTGTAAAAAATTATTTACTGTGAAATTTATGGTTACCAAAATAGTATACTGTTTTGTGTTCTACATTTACAGTTTATTTTTCACGGCAACCACAGCGGCCAGTAATTCACCGTAAATTCTACAACTTTTTTTATTTATTTTTTTTTTACAGTGTGGTTTAGTTCTTTACAGATGATGTAGACTTCTACAGTGAATGTCTGTAAAGCTTATCATGCCTCTGCCAGCATTCCTGCTTATTCCTGCTTAGTGCCTTACAGCAGCGGTCCCCAACCTTTTTTGCGCCACGGACCGGTTTATGCCCGACAATATTTTCACGGACCGGCCTGTAAGGTGTCGCGGATAAATACAACAAAATAAAACTAGTACCGGTACCGAAAATACGAAGATTTATTCGCACACGTGAAAAGACCCAGGAAAACAGAGTTAACGATAAAAACGATAACAAAATAACGCTGAAAACCGATAAAAACCCTGAAAATTATACATTTCACACCTGAGCCTCAACTCTCGTGGCCCGGTACCAAACAAGTCACGGACCGGTACCGGTCCGAGGCTCGGGGGTTGGGGACTGCTGCCTTACAGTATGTGTTAATTACCACGTTGTCGTCAGTGCCAGCTTTGATAGAAACAGATAAAATGACGAGCCTTTTTTCCCCTCCTCATTCTCATTTTATTACCACAAATCCATTCTAATAGTTTCAGCAGGACTATTGCTAACATCTGTGAGTCCTTAAATTGAGGCTAACGTTGTTATTCTCTTACTGATTCATTTAAAAACTGATATGAAAAAGTAGCTGGAAATGCACAGGAGGACTTTACTCTTCTGAAGAGGCCAATTATGTAATTGCATTTACACATTTACCTCTTGGGAGGTGTACATCAGGTACAAAGCATACCCACATGGAAAAGAAATAGAAAAAAAATTATAAAAGACTTGCATCAGATGTGGCCTACTTCATATAGTGAATCATATAAGGCTTGTATGATACTCATGAAAGTGGCCACTTTTATATATTGTTTTAGTAAGTATCCAAAACATACAAGTTTCATTTATATAATTTTTCCAGGGATCTTATATCTTTTTCCACTCTTGTATGCTTTTCATACAAGTTTCACACAAGACAATACAAACTTTATAAGATTTATATACATCTTTTCCATATGGGTAGGCTTTCAGGAGGATTTGCAACACACCTATAGTATAGATTTAAATCCCATGTCGCCAGGGCTTCTTTCTCACCTCTAACTCCTGGAGTCATCTTTGTTGATTGATCAGGTAAGGTAGAGGGTAAACATAATTTCTGGATTTCTTCCATTTGTTCACAGTTTATTTGACCGTGGATTGGTGTAATCTTTAGAGATGGTAATGTAATCTTTTCCAGCTTGATGAACATCAACAACTCTTGTCTCAGGACCTCAAGTGTCCCTTTTTTCACGCACTGATTCACTTCGTCAAATGTGAAGTGAAAAGAGGGGTATCACTCACCACTCATGTACATATTTTTTCCTTATCTACACTATCCAGTGTCAGAGCAGCTTGTGGTATAGTCACGACCTTTAGTCTATTAAATTGTGTGATCACGAATTTCCTATTTCTTTATGTTCCCCAACACGAAAAAAAGAGATGGAGGAAAAATCTAGGAAAGGACACGAAATGAAGGATAGATTATTAATATCATAATACCGTGTAGTTTAGTGGTTAGTCTGCGGTACTGTGATGAAGTTTACAGTGATGCACTGTGTTGGACTAGTGCAGACTGGCTGTGGTGCTCATAGTTCAATGCTAGGTTAAGTCAAGGATAGCAGACAGCTTGAATTCATCAATAACAGATATTTAGGCTGAACACATTCATTAGAATGAGAATTTAAACTAAATTTAAACTTGTATTCTCTTGTAATAACACTATTTTATTATTACATTGTTAACATTGCATGGGGTTCAGTTTCCTTTGCATAAAAATAGCAGGTAGAAATGTCTTCCAAAGAGCTACATTTTAACTTTATACTCTGAGGAGTGCTACTTTTTCCACTCTTACTTAAGTAAAGAACTTGAATTAGTGCTTTTACCTCTGCTGCTCTCATGCGTAGTCTACTCATTATTAAAAACCAAAAAGGTTGCACTTGTTGGATGAAGAGATCGTGGAGGAGTAACTCGTCTTGACTTTCATCTCAGAGACCCACTTCGAGTCAAATGCATCGATCCTATAGCAAGTAAATACAGGACCATTACTGTCAATACCAATACGACGAGATGAATAATCACCAATTTGCAAATTCTGAGCACTTTTATTCTAACGACTACTAAATCACAGAGTTTTACTCATGTGATTTATTTATTATAATTAGTTAATACAACAAAAACACCTTTAAGTGTTTCATGCATTTTTAAACCATTCTTAGAAAAGTATTCACCCTACTGTTCTAGTATCGATACAATATTTTTACTTCCAACCCACCTCTTCTTCAGGTATTAAAAATGACTGGCTCAGCTTTATAAAATATAGGATTTTGTTTAAAATACAGCAATTGTCACATCTTTTAAAACTTTTGTTTGTACGTTTGACACAAGATGTTTCCTGTTTAAATGCATTCCTTGCAATGGCTAAGTGGCAAATTTTTCGTATTTCATGAACTGTCATGAGACGTGGCTGACCTACACGCATGCAATAATGGGTAATTTTCCTACTGGATAATTAAACATGGGTTATCCTTGTGTACTTTTTGGCAGATTTCTGTGAAAACCTGATATTTTAGGTCATATTTGTGCAGAAACATTAAAAGAAAAAAAACCCCAAGCTGGTCACACACCATCAAACACGCCATTGTAGTGAATATAATATGCTAATGGTTTAATACGGCCCCTTAAATATCTCAAATAAACCCCATAAAAGCAGCACCTGTGCAGACAAAAAAAAAGATTTTTAATTTTACAACTGAACTGCTGAAGCTTAGCATAAACACTTTACCATCAATCAGCCACAAAGCGAAGGCCTCATCTCTGGTCCTTGCATTTTCCACTCAGGTGAGCTTTTTGGGACCTCATTCGAGATAATCTACAAACATGTGCAGATTCAGTTGTGCGAGTTGTGTGCCCCTGTCAAGTCATGGTAGTTAACGCGAACAAAGCGGCCAGGTCTTTGGCCTTTGCTTTCCGGTCTCCTGACTCTCAGGGACAAACTCTGCCCCCCTCCACCTTCAAAAGCTTGCCTCTTGCCCTGAGCAATGCACTAGGTGACACATTCTATCCATCAACTGCTGTGCCGCAACATACGAGGCAAAAAAGTGCAGGGATGGCAAATTTTTCATGCATATGATATTCGGGCTACAGCGCATCCACCCACGATAACCCAGGAGAGCGAGAGAGGAGGGGGGAGAAGCTTTGAAGATGGATTACCAGATCACGTCATAAGAGAAGCTGCTACGAGCGAGCAGCAATTTCACAAGAAAGCACGCAGAGTGAGTGGAGAGTGTGGGGAGAGGAATACGGATACTCATTTGCTGCGAAGAGTTTATTTTCATGTCAACAGAAGAATACCGTGTATCAGCGGTGTCAGACACTTTAGTTCGCAGCTAACGGCGCTCTCCCGAAGACTAAAAATAAAGGCTACTCCTTTAAATCTGAAGTTGTAAAGGCACTCACATATTCAAAGATAAGTGGCGATAACGCAGATGAATTTTTGCTTTCCTGTATTTGGTTTTGGCAATCAATTTTCTTGCAGCTGGGCTGCATTTGGCATGTTAAAAATCTTCACTTCAGCACTGTGTTTTATGACTGTAATTCTATTGAGCGAGAAATTAAATGCATAATTCAGGGCTGAACAGGCTGCCCAATTCATTTTACAAAAGGGGATACAAGCCAAAGGAAGAAGGGGGGAAAAAAGGCAATTTGTGGACTGTTTCTTAATATATCATGACTGAAACCACAGTGACGAAGACGGCAAACTTCAGATGTTGCTCAGTTTATCTCCTGCTGGCAACTAGTCTTTAAAAAGCAAATAAAATTTAAGAGGGAAAAAAATACTTTTGTGCCCTTAAATGACAAGGCTATGCTGATGAAGTTGCTACTAAATAAAGAGGGACCAATATAATGAATGCACAGGTCTCCATCTTGCCAAAAGCTGCATTACAGTGCTCCTAATGCTTTCCCCTTGTCTGAATCCAACTATGTGCAGACGTGCTCTGAGCAAGAGCGATTTTAACTCCCATTGAGGAATTGTGGGAGGGAACTGGAGAAGGGGAGGGAAAAAAAGTCCAAGATACATGGCCCCATTCACAAACCATGGGCAGGGGCATTAATTATTATAAGCTCTCGGAAATGAATGACAGTCCATCAAATCCAAGGTCAGCAGCGCTCACTCAGCAGTGCTTTTTTTCATCGCAAGGACATCATGTGCTTAGATGGTTGTAACACCAGTACTATTATGTAACTTCATAATTTCACTACAGCTGATGCTTCACCTTCATGTCCTTTCAAACTGCATAAATTAAACACATAAATAGGGGGATACAGAAACACGTCACCATAACAGGCAGTTTCTAAGAAAGGAAAAAACCAAGTGGGTTATATGTCCATGTGTCGTGGGCACAAATAATCCCGACTATTAATGCGAGTGAAAATTACATCACTTAAACCTTAATGTTGCATAAATTAAAATTCAGTTATTCTTATCTAATACAGGCACAGACGAGGTTGAAGCCAGATAGTGACTAAAACACATTGATTCAACATATTAACAGCCAGAGGGCCTTTAGAGAGTAGGATGACCAACTAATGCTGGTTTTCTGGGCAGCCGAAAGTGAATTTCAGCAGTTGTGAGTTGCATAACTAACATCTACACAAACCATATGGAAATATGCTTTTGTTAATGTGAATTCCGTTTTTTTTTAAACCTGCTTTAGACAAGCCTTTTATGGCACATACACACACAAAGGCACAAAAATCCACCTGCAGCGGACTCTCTTAAGCATAAAGTATTGCTATGTTCTATTAGGAGTTGGCAGAACCCCGGTTTTCTACTGGAGTTTTGCATTAACAGACAAGTGGATGAAAAAGAAAAAGCTGAATTCAGTTTCACAAGCTACTGGTTTGGTGAGAAACTTCGCTAAATTTGAGGAAACACTGAGATTGTCCCTCAAGAGGATACAAAAGTATTAGTTCAGGCAGGCCACAAACTCATGATCAGCCTGCACTCCCATCACATCAGCTAAACACTGCTGATATCTATACCAGCCCAAATCAGCTGACCTTCCTACCAGTTTGTATATAGGATGCACTTTAAGCTGCTTTAACCTGCCTACATTTAATGATGCTTCTTAAAGCTGCTTTGCAACCCACGTCCACATGCTACTTTCACTGATGCCTGCTCTGTTCTGTATACTGGGGTTACTTACTGTAGAGTGGTCAGGTTACCTGCTCAATCCAGATCCCAACGGTTGTCATTGGTTTAGCTTGTATTAGAATTAAGCTAAGACCTGTAATGACCTCTTATCATGTTGTAGTGCTGAGCAAGGGCAGGAAAGTTGTCAGGTTTTATATTGAGACCCCTCAAGAATTTCTGACCTTAAACTGTTACCCAATGCCTCCAGTTTGAAGTGCTAACACTCATTTTTAACATCAACTAACATTCTAATTTAAAGAGTCCAATGTTTAGTTGTTTTCATTTGGAATTTAGTGTAAATATACTCAAGCCACTAAAGCCAGAGATTTAACTCAGAATGTTTTAGAAATATATACAGTCATTGTAAAAAGAAAGTGCCCCCTCTTTCAGTTCCAAGCTTCTTAGTCATTTGGTCCTTAGTAGCTCTAGAAATTAGGGAACTACAACCTCAGATGTACTATTAAAAAAAATAATGCAGTGTGTCTAGGGCTGCCACAAACGATTATTTTGATAGTCGACTAGTCACCGATTAATTTTGTGATTAGTCGACTAATCAGATCATGCATCCATTGGATGTAAAACGTACAGTTTATTGCACCAGCATGCATCTCTAACTATCATTAGCTTACAGCTTTAAGTGTTTCAGGTATGTGCTAACTAAAAATAAAGACAAGATGATAGTTTATTACATTTTAATGAAATTTGCAAATTGTTTCAGTGAAGTTTAATAAACTCCTTGCTATCTAAAATATAACGGGACACCGGAGTAAATTCTCGAGCATCTCACACTTCTGATAATCAGTTGTCTGCTTGACGTTTATTCAGCTGTGTAAAAACTATAACTTTGATCTCAGCCAAACCGATTTACTCAGGAACAATTAAAATACAAAAAAAAAAAAAACAAACAATAACATTTGTAAGTTATCTAAGTGACTAATACATGTTTAACCTGAGTAGCGAAAGACGGCGGTGGGTTTGAAAATGATTTGCCGGGAGTCCGGTGTTCTCACGGGCTCTAGTGAGCCTTGCCCCCGGCTAGCTATCGTGCTAGTGGGTAACAGACGTCTCCGAAAAAGTCGGAGCGCTTTTGAAAATATGTGGTGTCTTGATAAACTGAGCAGATATTTGAGGTTTACACGGTTACATTCTCACCTGAACATATGTTAAATGTTTATTTTGTGACCCAGAAAGAATAATACGGGTAACATTAAAACTAACTAGCTGCCGCCATTGTTGGAAACTGAGCTGGGCTGCGCTATGAATTCTGAGACAGAGCTACTTCTTCTTCGGGGTTTAACGGCAGCTGGCATCCTTGTACATGCAGTGCTGCCATCTTCTGTTTCAGTCCGTTATTACACTCTTAAATCCTACTACTTATTCCTGCGTCTTTTGTGATCTTACAAAGCTTCAAACGACGCATAGACTATTAAATCAGTCGTCAACGATTTTGATAGTCAACGTAATCGTGACTAGTCGACTAATCGTGGCAGCCGTAAGTGTGTCATTATTCAAGAAAACCTAAGCCAAAATGCAGAAGCAGTGTGTTTAAGTACACACTGTCATACACATCAGCATAGTTATCAGCAATAACTTGAAATAATTGTTTTCTGTATGATTTTATCAATCTGTCACTTCATTGCAGTGGAATGTTGGTCCATTCTTTGCAGATTTGTGGGTATCAGTTTATGCACATTTCAATTTGGTTGAGGTCTGGACTTTGTCTAGGCCATTACAAAACCTCGATTCTTTTCTTTTTTCAGCCATTCTGGTAAAGACTGGCTGCGGTGCTTTGGATCTTTGTCCTTTTGCGTGACCTAATTCTATCCAGGCTTTAGCTGTCAAAAACAAGGGCT
The DNA here is from genome assembly GCF_057382185.1 of Mchenga conophoros. Taxonomy (NCBI): domain Eukaryota; kingdom Metazoa; phylum Chordata; class Actinopteri; order Cichliformes; family Cichlidae; genus Mchenga; species Mchenga conophoros. The sequence goes on along the minus strand of NC_140547.1, from coordinate 38,392,806 downwards.
CACATTTTACCCTAGCATACTTTGGTTGACTCAGTGACTGTGAGGTGGCCAGATTCTGAGGCTCCAAAACAAGAACCAAGTCGTCATCCCTACAACACAGCTCTTAACAGGTGGTATGAGGCTGTGATTGCTTTTCACCAGCATGGCGCCGTGAATTATGGTCAAACATTTCCATTTTCATTATTGGAAGGACATTGTTCAGATCTGACTTGCAAACCGAAGCTATACTGCCGTGTAACTTTTAGAGAGAAAAGGCTTTGTCCTGGCAGGCCACATTTGATTGTCTTTTTCTAATTGTACTGTCATGAATTTAAACATTTAACATGCTGACTGAGGCTGTAGCTCCTGGGGGGGTTTATTTTACAGTTTCTCTTAGCATTGCTCAATCTAATCTTGGGGTGAATTTACTGGGGATGTCCACTCCCGGGAAGACTGGCAACTGTCTTGAATGTTTTCCACTTCTGAATAATATTTCTAACTTTTGGCAGTTTGGAGATTGTAAGACCTTTTCCAAACAATTTAGACTTTAGGCTCAATCAACCTTTGACTCATCACTATTTGATTTGCAGCAGATTGTTGCTACGTACCCTGTTAATTTATATGGAAGCAGTAAAGATATCCTTAGTTTTCCTCACACTGATTGTTCATTTTGGCTCCGTTTTTGTTAAATAAATAATTAAACAGTGGTAATATGACACGGTTATTGTTTATCTGAGGTTGTGTTTACGTAATTTTAAGAACCGCTAAGGACCAGAATATTTTTATTATGAACCAATACATAAAAGGGTGCACTTTTTCTTTTACCATGACTCTAAAGTATGCATTTATTGCTAATATTAGAAGTCGCTTTCCTGAGAACTACTAAGCTCTTCAATATATGACCCAAGATCAGGCGGCAGACTGTCTGGGACACTGACCTTACAACTTATTTTCAAGCAGGGCTTGAGCTGTATAAAGGAAGGATCAGTTTAAATCTGTGGGCTCATTTTAAATTGGGCGATATGAGAGATTTTTATATGTATATAACCTTGTGTGGCCTTGGTGTTGCTTTCTGGCTGCCTCTGGTTCTATCGTCATTCATGCTTCTGTCCTTTTTCCTATTGTGTGATAACAATGTGCCTGACATTTACATTTTGCCCCGCTGATGGAGCCTGGATATAGCCCACACTTCATTGGCGCCACTTTATTAAAGTTAAACTTCAATATAGCTCTTCCTCTCTGTTTCAAACATCAGCTTTTACAATTTTTGCATTTTTTCAGGATGACATTGTATGAGCCGTCTGATGCCAAAGATGAGAGTGGATGCCACAGAGCAATGACATCAAGGGAGATTTAACCTGACGAGTGGGAAGAGTTGGTAGAAGAAGACAATGTATTTGAAGGCCACCTCTGCCAGAGCCCAGCGGTTTGTCATTTGAGTTAGACAACCGCTGCAAGCTCAGCAAGTCAAGTCAAACCCCGCAGCTCATTATGGCACACCAGACCACTGTAGTTTGTCCACTGACTCAGACTGCTGTAACTCATTCTTTAAAATTGGCCTTTTGTTTTAAAAAAATGTCACCTGAAAATACACTTGAGTCAATACAGAGATCCAGAGAACTGAACATGCCTTTCTTTTGGGTCCTTTGGGACTTTGATCACTCATACCCCATCTCCCACGTTCTACATCCATTTCATTAGATTACCTCTATATACCCATCTGACTAATATAGCCCCATGGGAGCTTCAAGTGAGTTTGGGACTCACTGGCTGCACATCGTTCCCTCAGGTGAAATGCTGAAACAGCAGAGGTGGAGAGAGTCTTCTTTCCTTGCCTGCACCATCATCATTTCTATTCCCTGAGATGGACAAGAAGAGTATAATTAATGCTATGCTTGTCTTAATGCCTTTTCTTCATATTTTCTGAACAGCTCCATTAAAAATACCACAGGATATATATTGTAGTCCATGTTTCCATTTTAAAATCTTGCCTTTTAGATACCGGACTGCTTGAACAGCCAAAAATGTAACCATCTACACACACATACACATTTAACCCATATTCTGATTATTATAGCCTAACCCATTAATAGAGATCTGCACACGGCAGGCTGGCTTTTCCCCTCCATCAGACCAGCAACAGATGTTGGTAAAAATCTGTGTAATGTGAACCGCAAAAGCATCCAAATGCCATTTGTAAATGCCTCGCCGACAAACATAGCTCATAGTATTCACAAAGTACACTTTTAACATTTATTTTAGACTTACAGTTGATGTTTGCAAGTATTTATAACAGTTAGCTTGAGAGACAGAATAAAACGTTAAAAGACTGCTTACCTGATCATTAGGTAAGCTTACAGCTGGCAACATGAGTGCGGGATCAGACAGGCTGTTGTCAGACAAACGAGAAGGCAGATGCACCATCGGAAATAAGCTGGTAAACAGCCCTTCAAGGTAAAAGAGGTGGTTCAGCTGTCTGATAAGAGTTCTGTAGAGCTCTCCATCTACTAGTGAAGCTAAAGAGCAAATGAGGAACAGCTGTGGAGGCAGGTGCCATTCATGATGTGCAAATATAAAGTCAATGAGGGCACACAGTGGACAGGTGACATAATATTTACTGAAATTAAAGATGTGGACCCCCCCGATATTGATTTGTTTCACCTGTTGGAAACACTTCTCCGGACGACATCAACGTGTATTCTTCTTTGGCAAACCTGCCAGGATCGGACAATTTAAGCTCGTCACAAAATTGTCTGGAACAAGTTGTTTTCCAGCAGTCTATTAAACTGGAATATGTCAAAACCCCTGCTTGTGTGCAGGGCCTTTTCATAAATAGCTCCACTCTTTCTCAGGGCCAAGGTTTTAGTCATTATCTGAGCTATTCTTCTGCTATGGGTCATTCAATCCAGCATTTAGAAGATCATCTAACACACAATTAGAGATATTGATAGAAATAATTGTTTTATTTCTCCATCTTGTGTACACATCTTGTGTAGCACTCCCCAATTGCGTCTTTCATGAAATGAATGAAATAATATACAATTATTGACATTTTATTCTAACATTCAGAGGATAATCATTTCCATCACACCACAAAGTGGTGATTTTTTTTTTTATTAAACACTGCGTGGAGAGAAGTCTACCAACAACTAGACAGAAACAGTAACAGCGTACATTACCAACTCAAACTGATCGGTAAAGAAATTATGAAGAAGCACAAGAAGCACAGCACCACCTCAGGCAACCTAAAAAAACCTGTTGTCTTTTTTATTTTTTTGCCATATCCAAGAAAATTTTAAAACATTTGTCATATAGTTGGGTTTTTTACACTACTTCTGATGTATAAAACAGTGTTGCCATTGACGTTTATCATAATTTCTCTTTATTTTTGGTCATTTTTTTCCCCTCGTGGTATCGAAAATAGTATTTAGCATGTTCCTGGTATCGTTGGATGTGCTATTTAACAAGCAATCAGAGTACAGCAGTTTAACTCGGGATTTAATCAATTGTATTTATACAGCTTGAAATTAATAACAAACACACTAAAATCTAACATTTCAGTGTGTTTGAAATTAAATTTTATTGCCTTGAGTGCTACTTATAAAAGAAGGGAGGGTGTAACTCTTAACTCCTGTAATAGAAAATTCTGAGTTCACTGGATATAAATTAAATATGATATAAGTTAGGTGACAAAGTAATGTGTGAAGTTTTTATCCCTTTTTTTACCAGCCATAGAAAAAGTCCACAAGAAAATTGGAAATTTTTCAGTTTTACATGCTGTATTGCAACTTTTTGGAGTATTTTAACTTCCTGTGCATTAATACAACCTTTATAGCCCAAATTTTATTAACATGTGTGTAATCAGGCTGATCCGATCGGATAGCATGTTCTGGGACATGTTGATTGCATGATAAGTAAGTATAACTCCTCCGATTTTCTATACAAAAAGAGTTATTGCTCTATCTTTGCTTGGTTGGAATTCTACCGCCATTTAAAAATAGATATGCAAATGGAAGTGTGGGCGCTCCCGTCGATCATAAACAGTTAATTTATTATACAATATTTTCAGTCATATGAGTGAAAAGCATTTACAACACTGGCACTGTCATTTCCATCACAGTATGTCGTTTCCTTCAAAACTGATGGAAAATGTCGTGACACATTAGCCTGCTAATGCTCCTTTTAGAGTTAGCATTAAATATATACAAAATAAACAGTAAAAATGGTTTTTTTCTTCTTACTTGTACATTCAAAGAAAATATGAGCCGTTTGGAAATAACATCCAATAAACACATTACCTTAATTTTTTTTTAATTTCAGTTACTTTAGTGGAAGTAACTCTGTCCTCCAGCTATGTGTTCTGCATTTTAACATTGGAATCTATAGGGACTGGCTCCCTTTTACAGCCAGATGGTTTTGCTTTTTAGCTCTTCAGCGTGTACAAGATTATAGCTGCAGTCCAAAAACTGAAAACTTACATGTAGATTATAACTATAACAAACACTTTCGCAATTAATTATGAAAAACCAACCCCGTTGTTGAGCTTTATGCAAAATTTAAAATGAGGTGCATCATTTCATCCCAAACTAGTGTACAACTAGCCTTAATAACATTTAGAGAAGAATCCAATCTAGTCTGATTACAGTTTTTCTGAAGGCTGAAGCTGGCAACAGAAAACAACAATGTACAGTTGACAACAACTATTGTAAAACAACTCTTGAATATATATAGACTATATATGTGTAAATGTCTTATCTAGCACATGTCACAGGCCTAAACCTGGCAATGTAAACTACTGTGTGGAAAGTTTCATTAACAAATGTATTTTTCCTGCAGATTATAGGTCTATAGGTCTACCCATAGTAAGTTCAGATCTTCTAAAATTCATGGTACACATAAATAAACTCTTTTGGGTTTAATAATAGTAGTAGAGTAGTCCAGCTTGTACCTTTCTCCTATAATAACTGTAATAATAAAAACACCTGGGGGAAAAATCTTTCACTTTGAGTACTAATTTTATCAGTTTCTCTGTTTTATGCCGCAGCAGATTCCACCACATTCGACGAAGGCAGATGTCAGAGTAATCATTAAATGTGGCGTGTACTCAAAACACAGCCTAATTTGGAGAGGATCTTTACTGTTATGCAATTCTCAGTGATCTAGTGTCATAATCAGACACCCCGAAAAAGCAGCGTGAAGCTGGTATATCTAGCTCCCAACAGAACATATCTAATCAAGTTTGCTCTGTCTGTTTGTCTCTGCATTGTTTTGCCAAAACAATAGAGCAGCGGGGCGTCATGGTGATTAAGAAGTGGTGGATGCTGTGCTCAGGCCCTCATGTTGGCAAGCATCTGTCCCACTTTTGTGCTCGCGCGTGTGTCTGAACGACACGGCGAACACCCCCCCCTCCCCAGCAAGCTCAAGGAGAGGTCTGTTGTCGTTACCACCTGGGGAGAATTTCCATCAGAGTCTTGCTAACTTTGAGGAAATGAGCTGGAATGTAGATTATGTGCAGCATTTTCTGTAAACACCATGCAGGAAAATCTCAATATATGCAGACTAGTCAGGGGGTTGTACCATATGCTAAAAACGTCACCAACAAATAAACTTTTATTGTGTGACATTTGGTGACTAATTAGCCCCAATTTTCTTTCTGCTATCATCACGTGAAACTGCACCAGCATCGTCACGCCCAAATGATCCACCTGAGGCCGCTTGGCCTGCAAAATTAGACGCTTACTTTGAGTGATGAAATCATAAAAACAGATGGAAAAAAATCAGGCTGATTTGACAAGCAAAAGAGTGATGGTGGCTTGTTAATTCATAATCACCCTGAATTAATGATTGAGTGAGACTGAGAGGCGCGGGGCATATGGAAAAGAGAGGGCTGCAGATGCTCCCTGGCGCCTGGGGGAGCTTCGAGGAATGGGAGCAACTCAGTGCCGTGTCACACACAAACGCGCCTGTGTGCGTGCCCATAAGCACAAACACACATGGATTATCTCAACATGCAAACATCTCTGATATTGTTGCAGTTTTAGTCTGCATTCAGAGCACATCAGACATCTTTTTTTTAGTTTAAATCTTAGTGATTTGGATGCTGATAGCCTGAGGGAACTTGAATGATGAAAGAGAGATATTTTCTCATCCCTGGACAGTAAACTGCAGAGGGAATGTTTGACACAGGGTTGCTTTCCTTTTCCGTTCATCAATTAAACTAATTAAAAGAGAAGAAAGTTCATCCTTGAATATCATTTCCACAGATTTACCTCAAGTGCCTTCTCTACTTGAGCTCCCCAGCCGTTCATCGCATATCTGTAAACTGGATCGCGGCGCGGTAAACAGACGCCACGAGTATAGGCCACAATTGAAATGAAAACCGCCTCCTTCGTGAATCCCCCTCTACCCACACGCCTCGAGCGAAAAGCAGAAGGTTTCTTTTTCTTTGACCAAAAGGATTATCTGGACAAGCCACAAAGAAAATCTCGGTGGATTCATTTCTTGGTCTGAGAATATTGCACATCCTATCTTCTGACGTACAATATAGCCAAGGGATGCTGGAATAAGTGTCCAGACTGTGGCACTGTGAGCAGCATCTAACTGTCTGCTATCAATATGTACAGCTGGCGTTAAAAAAGGCAGAAGAAAACCCTTCATCCCTTGACAATAAAGCAGGGGATGGATGCCGTGCTGGTATTTTGTAAAAATGAAAGATTGCAACCCAGAAGAAGCTGCCAGCATTTTTTCATGTTCATAAAATCAGCTATGCATAGGGATATAGGAATGACTGCTAGCTAGTTTTACTTCTTTTATTTCCAACTTGTTCTCCAGCATCAAAGAGTGGCCATATCATTAGAGTATCAGCTCATCTAAAAAAGAAAGAAAGAAAAGATGAATGGAATTCATAGCTTCCCACTTGAATGGAGGAGCTTATTTTAAAAGTATATTAAAGTTACCAATACATATCTTACGGATATGCTAGCTTAAAATCTCAATTTTACAGAGCATGTAAAGGAATAGTAGAAAGCTACTAAAGAACTGTGATGTTATTTTCAGTTGTTTTAATGCAGGTTTCATTTATGTAAGAATAACAGACATTTGTTTAAGAACTTAAAGGGAAAAAAATACATAGATTTCTGCCAAACACCTAGTTTTTGACTTTATTGTACAAGGCACATAAAGTACATAGTCATCCCTGAGTTTCCATACTGAACCTGGAAAATCCCTGATTTGGCACAGCAACTGGGTCCAAACGCCTAATTACCCATGATTCCACTGTTCTCCACTATCTCTACTCAATTCAAGGAATAAACTGGAAGCCTGGATGCCTGATTTCAGATTCTTTCCATTTGTATAAATTATCTAGTTTTAAACAGAGTTGGGTGTAACACGTTACAGTACTAAATTTAGTCATCAAACGATCACACTTTTTGCCTTCCTGTACACTTGCGCTGCAGTCTGCTGATTTCAGTTTATGTGCAAGAGGAGGAAAATGTTGTACTGGTCTACAACTTTTTATGAACATCAACATACTTTGAAAAAAATGCACAAAAGGACAAAAGCACAATGGTAGGGCACAAACTGCTTCCAAGACTGAAACTACCGCATTCAGGGGTAGGCAACTCCAGGCCTCGAGTGCCGGTGTCCCGCAGGTTTTAGATGTGTCCTTGATCCATCAACTTGCAGGATACCGGCACTAGAGGCCTGGAGTTGCACACCCGTAATGTCAAAGATGTCAACAAGTTTTATGTTTATTAATTATTTTTTTATATGTGGGTCCTTATTTGTCCCTTACATCATACACAGTCCTTTAAAGGGTTATAAACAGTCCTCTTATACAATGAATGGCTTTTTCCTTTGCTAATAAGGCGGAGGAAAAAGCCATTCAGTTTTGTTTTTGAGACATACTGTATCTGGCATGAATTCACAATATCTCCAAACTGCAAGTACAAAAAAATCAGGCATTACTATGGTAGCCCTGAGAGGTCAAATACACTGCAACTTAAGAAATACAAGCAAACAGGAAAATGCTCCAAAAGCACACAAAGCTAACCACCAGCAAAAGAAAGTTGAATGAAACAATAAAAATAGAAACAATATCAGATAAGCTCACAAAATAACTCCTTTTCACACCTTGACTCGTGTTATTAGGCAGAGGAACAATAGGGGGAACACAACCCTCTTAGTGACACTCCCAATAGGGCTTAAAAATCTGGGACTCTCCACCAATTGCTCTTAGAACTGAAGAAGCTTTTTGGATGAGAGGAGAAACATATAACACAATAACGTGACAGACTAGCTAGCTGTGACAAACTAACAGTCAAAGGCTACTTTTAGCTTTTATAACATGAAATATGCGATTAAAACTCTCCTTACCTTACATCATTTTCTCCATCATAACACAGATGGATCCTACGCTTCTTCTGAGTGTGTCTCAGTGAAATCCTCGGTTTTGGTTTCTCTACTTGTTTCCGTACATTATCTTCTCTCCAAAAAAATGTCAGTTGCGTTTTGTGAAATTTTGTTTTATTTTTTCTTCTGTTGGATTTATTTAACATCTATTGCGTTTTCTGTGCTTTTGCTGTGTTTTTCTATTTGTTGGTGTTTTCTTAAGTCACAGCTTGTTTGACCTATCAGGGCCACCATACGCTAAGACAGGATACGTCCCATAAGAATCCGACCGGAGAAACTAAAACTCAGAAAATAAAACTGGACTTATGAACAGAATGTTACCTGACAAGAAAATAAAAGACCGGACTAAAAACACACTGAAAACTAAATGCCTAATAGAACATAGGTGGAAAAGGACAGGAAAAAGACAAAGACAGGAAGTAAAGAAACAACAAAAACAGTACAATGAAAACAATTACCAAAATAAAACACAAAAAGCATAGCTAGATATACAGAGGGAGAAACAAACAAGGAAGCACAGGAGACACTAAGGAAACAATCCTACCAAATGAAACTTTTGACAAAAATTGCTAAATTTACAAAAACCCCGACACACTCCTTCTCTTCACCACGTTCAGAAACCCATATTCTGACTTTTTTCCACTTGCACAGGAGCAGAGAGACGGTGGAGAGTTTGTTAATTCTACATCTCTGACTCGGACTTGCTGCTGTGCAGATATTAGGATCACGCTTTAAATAACTTTGACTTTTTTCTGGGCTAGGTCATGCTGATTAAAATAGGATGGCCTTCATCTTAATAGAATAAAGTCTCAGATGTTGCCTTAGACTATTAGCTACTGCCTGTGCTGCTCTAGTCTTGTAGGAAATGTCCCCCACCCTCAAACCTTTCCGTTTGATGATGACTTCTCTTACCATATTGCAATGTATATATTTGCAAAAATCTCTGCTCACCAGTGTGGACAGGGCTTCTTTTTATTTTTAGCTGGTTACTTTTTTATTTTCTAGTTGCACTCTTAAGTTATAATGAATTCAGTCAGTTACAATATTCTTTTACATGGTCTTTTCTGTGATGTGAATGCAATGAAGTATAAATCACATTATGCACAGCTAAGTCTTGGTTCAGTCTTCGTGTTGATTTAATATTAACAGCAATGGGAAGTCATATGTAGAGCATAAGAAACAGAAAAAAGTCTGGGCCTTTGTTATTTTGCCTCAGATGTCATAAAACAATTGTTTCAGGTTAAGGTATATTACATTTTACACTAAAACTCGCCTTTAAAAAAACAAATTCTATTGCTCCATTTCATATGAAGCAACCCATATAAAAGCCTGGTAAATACTGTCTAAAAAGGCCAAGAATAAAGCATAAATATTGACTTGTAATTTTAGAGTAGGTAGCAGCTCGCGCTATTTCTTTTATTATTTCTTCTTTGTTTTTGCTTTGGGGAGGCAATAACACTCCAGGTCCAATACAGTAATAATAGGTGGTTCTATAATTCATATTATATTACAAACAAACACCCACATCACTGTATAAGCACCATTTTTCATGAGCCAATTCCATCTCCAGCTTGGTCTTAGGCAGAAAAGCCACTTAACCCAAAACAGGCTGTGGGAATAACAGATAGGGCTCTGTCAATCTGGGAGGTATTTGTATTTGGATTCATTCACGGATCCCTTTGTATTACTGGAGGGATTTTATTACGTTTGCTTAAAGACCAGTTTTACTGCACTACCTATCTCTTGATACACACCGCAAGATGGAGCGTGGGGCACTCTGTCAGTCGAACTTGCATTAGACCAAAGTGTTTTAGAAGATTAAAAGGATGGTCAGGAGTATTAGCAGAAGTGTCTTCAGACATCAGAAGCTTGAGATTCCCTAATGCAGCATGTACACAGGCTGAGGTAAAGCTACTGGATCTTGAAAGCACAAGAGTAATTGCTATAGTTACGCCAGATAATGGAAATACATACAAATTTGTAACACTGTGTCAGAGATAGATGCAGAGAAAACCTGCCATTCCCAACAGCAGAATTGAGATTTTTACAATAGTGGGTGGATTCCTGAGGGTTTGCCCACTCGGACTTTGAAAAACAAATTACATGGCACTACATATAAGTGGAATGTATACTTTCTGGTGCCAGGGATGATGACATGAGGATATATTCTGTTCTTCCACCATTATACTCAAAGTCATTTTTCAGGTTTAAATACACTTTTACAACGTTGAACACATGTCAGACCATTCAATTCTCACATATGTCTTTTGCAATGATGTTGTTCCACTACTGGTGCCCAATTCTGAAGTGCTTTTCCCTGGAAGTCTTTTGAGAACCAGCCTACATTCAGGCAAATTTGAGAACTCAAAGTTACATCCATATGTATACAGATATAGATATGCATATGTAGAGTTACTGGTGTTTGCAAAGGTTGGGGCCATTTGCTCTCAAAGCTGCAGCTATAAATTATCCATAACTTTTGGAAGGCAGCTCCATCCATAAACACTAACATAAGTGGTCTAAGTCTTAGGATCAGTAAGTTGGTATAATTGCATATTGGAAGTCGTTCTTGGCACCAGCATCATTATTTTCCTATTTTTTTTTAAATGAAAAATGAATTAAACCAGCTGTACACTGGGCACCAGCAAACATGAGGTTTCCTGTGTGCCAAGATTTGCCAGTTCTTAAGGTAACAACGCCATTGTAAATTTCAAGATTTGAACTTATTCACACAGTTCAATCATTTTGATATCCGGCTGTAACAATAAAAGCTCATGAGGCTATTTTCTGGGCAATGTCTGTCTTCAGTAATATATATGATTATCTAGTAGCAGCTGCAGTTTTACTGGCTTTTCAATGAGTCAATGACTGATTTTTTAAATTTATTTTATTGATTAAATATACACTTTCCAAACCGGTTCTACGACCGCAGTTGCTGTCATTGGTCTCGAATTCTCAACAGCTGAGCGAGTGCGCTGATCCCAGCTCATTATTACAGGAGTATGCTCTCCTCTGCTGAAGGGGTAAATATCAAACTGCTCGTTGGCGTTCCTTCGGAGAGGTAAACCCACAAGAGGTATGAGACCAAAGCTGCACCTCAGTGGTCATTTGGCTTGTTTTTTCACTGCCATTCCTGTTTGCCTCTGAACACAGATGGAGATTCATCTGTTGCCTGTTCCCTCTTGACTCCTTTTCCTTTTCTGTTCCCATCTTCTCCCCAGCCCCCAGTCCCCCCCTTCTCTCTCAAGAGCCCGCCTGCCAGCAGAAGCCCTGTACCTCACCGTGCGCTTATCAGACAGTTTATCCTTTTCCTGTGGGCGCCGTCCTCCATCTGTGGCTGTGACAGCCAATCGCCACACCGAGGGTCCATTCCAAACCGTGATTTAGACGCTCAGCCTTGCCAGCACTGCTCTATCAACCCCCCCCGGTCTCTCATGTGAATTTTTCACACGCAAGGCACTCTGTCTTTACAATCCTCCATTGCCTGACTTGCACAAAGTTTACCAAATGCGCGAAAACAGACAATTAGCAGCCCTTCCTGTGTTTCCATACCTGTAGACAGATAGGTGGTTACAGCATGTACGTCTACTACATCTTTTCACAGATAGGAAACACGGATATACCGTATTAAATTCAAAGTGGAGGAATGATAGGAAGGGCCTAATGAATAGGCCCTGTGTTTACATCCCTCCAAGCTTAGGCTCTCACTCCCTTAATAGCCTAGCAACAGTTGTACCGCTCAGCACTTGCAAACATCCTCAAGAGGTATCTTCGTTAATATTTTACTCAGTAGAGATAGTAAATAACAAGCAAGGCACTTCCAGAGAGCGCGAGCAAACAGGACATGTCGAGAGAGGGAGAGAGAGCGAGCGAGGAAGAGACAGAGAGAGGGAGAGAGAGGATGGCTGTCTCCAGGGTGTCAGCCACAATTGCTTTCTCATTTTTAACTTGTCAGGAAGGCTTTATCTGTTTTATCGCCAGTGGAACTCCAAATGCACCAAAAGGCTAAGGCAGCTTGACAGAGCAAATATGGCTATTACAAATTTCAATGGGACGGAGGAAGGGGGAGGGGGGGGGGGGCACCAAACAACTGTTCTTTCAAAGAAATACAGTAAAATTCAAAACAGACACTAAACAAAGGACAGGTTGCTGTCTGCAATGTTTCATAATGTTTCATAGTGTCTCTCAGAAAAGTGTGTAAAATAAAAAGTATCATCGAGCATTCCCAAGATGCTAGAAAGCAAATTTAAAAGTGAGAGCTCCCTGTGACGAGCAAACAGAACTATATAAATAAAGTAAAACTCGAGCCAAGGTTGAAGTGCACCACCAATCCCCGCACAGCAGGTGAGTGAGAGAGAAACATTTGTGCAAAGTCGGCCGGGTCTAGTCAAGCGGCTGCTACTCCTGGTTCATTTGCAGTTGCCAGCGAAGTGTTAAATGGCCATCTGTGACGGGGTGAGAGCCCCTGTAATGACTTCCTGTCTGGGAAGGAAGACTGGCGTGTAGGGAGGGCTGAAAAACACAGTCCGTTTGAAAACATGAAAGGTGTGGTTGGAAGTGGCAAAACAGTGAATGTTCATGCTTTTTTAGGTGGTAAAAGTCCTGTCACTGTGGCTCTTTGAAGTAAAAATGGACAAATGTGTCAGAGTGAGCTGCTGAAAGTTTAAAAAGGGGAGGATGCTGATAAAAGGAATGAGTTATCGCCGGGACAATACAGCCAAAATGTTTCACATTATACTCCTAATGGACAAACAATGTTAAAGTAATTCTGTAGCTAAAGCGCTGGCTGCTGCTAATATAAAATATGCAAGCATAGCAATGCTGAAAACCCCCCACAATTATAGCACATTTTAATTATGATTAGTCTGTGTTTGCCAAGTACATCTTGATCAAAATATTATACACATTTCTCATCCAAGTATATAATATGTAATAAAAATTGTACACCACCTACAATTAAATGAGAGTGCCACTGCTCATGTTGAAGCTATATAGAGAATTTATTTTCCAGATTTCTTCGTTTTTTGTATATTTGTCACACTTAAATGTTTCTGATCACCAACCAAACTTTAATATTAGACAAAGATAACCCATAAGAATACAAAATGCAGTTTTCAAATGATGATTTCATTTATTAAGAGGCAAAAACACCATGTAAACCTACTTGGCCCTTTATCAAAAATGTGCTTAATCACAGTTAATTCATGATTTAACAAGGGGGGCAGTTGCTTTTTCACAAAGTGCAGTAAGATTTGAAAAAAGAAAATCTCAAAAAGCATCACACAATGATCTAAAGAAAGTCACTGACATTTATCAGTCTGGAAAGACTCACAAAGCCATTTTTAAGAATTTAAGACTCCAGTGAACCACAGTGAGAGCACTCTAGGAGGCTCGTCCCACTTGGGTAAAAAAACATCTTGATGATCCCCAAGACGTTTGGGAATATATGCTGTGGAATGACGAGACAAAAGTTGAACTTTTTGGAAGGTTTGAGTCCTGTTACATCTGATGTAAAACTAACAACATTTTATAAAAAGATCATCATAGCAACAGGCAAACATGGTGGTGGTAGTGTGATGCTCTGGGGCTGTGTTGCTGCTGTGATTGATGGAACCATGAATTCTGCTCTCTACTGCAAAATCCTGAAGGAGAACGTACGACCATCAGTTCATGTCGTGAAGCTCAAGAGCGCTTTTAATTATGATGAAACAGATCCAAAACACAGCAGCTAGTCCACCTCTGATTAGAAGGTGGACTTGCTTATTAGAAAAAAACACTAAAGGTTTTGGAGTGGCCTTGGCAAAGTCCAGACTTAAATCTGATGGCATGACCTTAAACAGCCTGTTCATGCTTGAAACCCCTCCAGTGTGTCTGAATTAAAATGCCTCTATAAAAAAGAGTGGGCCAGAATTCCTCCACAGTGAAAGATTGAATGAAAGTTCTTCAGTTCTGAAGAAGCTTCTCGGATGAAAGGTGAAACGTCTTCAAGCAACTTAAAGAAGTCCAGACGCTTTTCTTTGCAAGCTCCTTTGATGACCAGGAAGGTTTGTATGAACACTGGACTGCATTTTATATTTACTCAGGTTATCTTTGACTAAAAATAAAATTTCTTTGATGATTTAAAACATGTAAGTGTGACAAATATCCAAATATAACAAAGAAATCAGGAAAGGAACTTTCCTGAACACATTTTCATGAAACTGTATATGATAATACAGCTAACAAAACTAGCAACAAACAAAGCTATAACACTTCTCCAGCATATAACCCTGTCCTTCATCCCTTTTTATTGTTTACTGATTTCATTTGTTCATTTTTGGCCTTTTTTCTTAACATATCTATGAAAAATTCCCAGTTGATTACTAACATAAAAGCTATTTTTGTACAATGATATGAGGTAGGATTTTAAAGAAGGATACCAGGATAGCACATACATCCAAGTGAAGTCGGGTAAACGAGTAAATAAACAACTACCTACAGATTAATCTTTGTTCATAATTTTTCCTGATATAATAAAGTGATCAACATGATGCATTCATATATAACCACTCTGCTAGCACACACATGAAAATATTTAATTGGTCCATTTTAAGCTTAATGCCCTCAGTGAGCAACTGACATGCAATTGCATTCACACACATGAGACCGCACAGTTGTCATGAACAAACACAGCAGACGCTCAGCTGTATTGCTGTTTGTATGTCCATCCCATCCAACCTTTGAAATGCGGAAGGTCTCCCCTTGGAGGGCATTTGCGGCTGCATAATTGCCCGTAATCATCTTTTCACCCAGCTTGCTGTGTAATTTTATAGCTTGGCAGCTCTCTACTTTTGTGTTCCACTTTCAGCACCATCAACACTTCTGTGTTCAGGTTCTGTGGCAGTAATTTAGCTTTCACTCCAGATCTTGCACGCCTATCAGCGTGACTCATGATCTAAATTTAAATAGTATCGTCGCTACGACTGAGAAAAGACGGACAGCAGATGTAAACTCCATCTCCGATTGTGCTCTTTATTTACAAATCGGTTCAGCCGTCTTCAGCCTTTGTGCTGCTGATGTACAGTAGCTCCAGGCTACCAGTGCACAATTTGCTTAGATATGTTGAACGAACTCTAATAGGAGCAGATTAATGTAAACACTGATTGTTTTTATGCCTGAAAATTAAATTACCGCTGCCAGTTTTCCACACAACAACATGAAATTGTCAAAATAAGGTAATATGCACTCGTAATATGCATCTGGCAGTGCAGCTGAGGGAGTGGGAGGAATCTTCTGCTCGCCTGACACTGCCTGCGTGGAGCTTATTCCCTTGGAAAGAGGCAAAGTGAGGACAGGCGATGGCCGCGAGCGCTTTCCACTCAGCCATGAAAACAGCATCGCCGTCCCCGCTGCTTGGCTGTCCCGTAGTCTGCCACCAATTCAGACTGAGCTAATGACACATGACCCCAGGATGGGACCCCTCGGGGTTGATCAGCAGCTCGTCTCTGTCATTTTAAGACCCCACCACCCACCATTATACTTTCCATCGCAGTTGCCTCTCGCTCACTCTGTCACACACACAGCATTACCTCGGTGAACCCAGGTGCTCACCTGTCTAGCTGCTGCTATTAGAGCACTGCTCTGGATAACGTGTTGTCAGAGTTTTTAGGATTTTTGATGGGTTTTCTGATTTCGCTCTTTAATCATGCTTACAGTTTCTCTGGAAAGTAGGCGGAGTTCAAACTTTTCTCATTTATCGCACACCAAAAATTTGATTTGACTTCATTTAAAAGGGCAATTAGACGGTAACCGCTGCAGCTGAATTTTAACAACCTCCGTGTGATGCGTGTTCAAAATGGGGACGCAGATGCAGGACACAAAGTAGGAGTTGGGTTCAGCTTTAATATAACGCTGATTAAACTTTGAAACACAAGGCGAGTTTAGGCATGAGGAACACGAGGAGAATGGATGAGTAAATCGACAGACTAGAAATACACAAGCAACAGAGCTGAAATCATGAGACTGGGTCCTGTAATCCCAAACACTGGAAACATATAGTCTGCATACAAGGCATAACATACATTTATGCTCACTTTTCACTCTTATTTACAAAATAACCATCTCGTTATATTTAATGTGGTTTAAAACTAATGGCTGAGACCATCACCTACAAAGGTGACAAGCACTTGAACTTCAACACAACAAACTGGCTTCACTATTCAGACCTGGAGGCTATCCATCCATCTTTTATATGCAATCAACAGACAAAGATAAGGAAAAACAAAGTGAAACAGGAAATTATTATTAGGGAGACAAACATGGAAAGTCAGGAACCACTGAGAAAAGGTAAGGCTGAATAGTTTTCAGCCAATACAGTGGGGCAAAAAAGTATTTAGTCAGCCACCGATTGTGCAAGTTCCCCCACTTAAAATGATGACAGAGGTCAGTAATTTGCACCAGAGGTACACTTCAACTCTGAGAGACAGAATGTGAAAAAAAAATCCATGAATTCACATGGTAGGATTTGTAAAGAATTTATTCGTAAATTAGGGTGGAAAATAAGTATTTGGTCACCTCAAACATGGAAAATCTCTGGCTCTCACAGACCTGTAACGTCTTCTGTAAGACGCTTTTCTGTCCCCCACTCGTTACCTGTATGAATGGCACCTGTTTGAACTCATCATTTGTATAAAAGACACCTGTCCACAGCCTCAAACAGTCAGACTCCAAACTCCGCCATGGCCAAGACCAAAGAGCTCTCGAAGGACACCAGGAAAAGTATTGTAGACCTGCACCAGACTGGGAAGAGTGAATCTACAATAGGCAAGCAGCTTGGTGTGAAAAAATCAACTGTGGGAGCAATCATCAGAAAATGGAAGACATACAAGACCACTGATAATCTCCCTCGATCTGGGGCTCCACGCAAGATCTCATCCCGTGGGGTCAAAATGATCATGAGAACGGTGAGCAAAGATCCCAGAACCACACGGGGGGACCTGGTGAATGACCTGCAGAGAGCTGGGACCAAAGTAACAAAGGTCACCATCAGTAACACACTACAACGGCAGGGAATCAAATCCCGCAGTGCCAGACGTGTTCCGCTGCTGAAGCCAGTGCATGTCCAGGCCCGTCTGAAGTTTGCCAGAGAGCACATGGATGATACAGCAGAGGATTGGGAGAATGTCATGTGGTCAGATGAAACCAAAGTAGAACTTTTTGGTATAAACTCAACTCGTCGTGTTTGGAGGAAGAAGGATACTGAGTTGCATCCCAAGAACACCATACCTACTGTGAAGCATGGGGGTGGAAACATCATGCTATGGGGCTGTTTTTCTGCCAAGGGGACAGGACGACTGATCCGTGTTAAGGACAGAATGAATGGGGCCATGTATCGTGAGATTTTGAGCCAAAACCTCCTTCCATCAGTGAGAACTTTGAAGATGAAACGAGGCTGGGTCTTCCAACATGACAATGATCCAAAACACACCGCCCGGGCAACAAAGGAGTGGCTCCGTAAGAAGCATTTGAAAGTCCTGGAGTGGCCTAGCCAGTCTCCAGACCTCAACCCCATAGAAAATCTGTGGCGGGAGTTGAAAGTCCGTGTTGCTCAGCGACAGCCCCAAAACATCACTGCTCTCGAGAAGATCTGCATGGAGGAATGGGCAAAAATACCAGCTACTGTGTGTGCAAACCTGGTAAAGACCTATAGTAAACGTTTGACCTCTGTTATTGCCAACAAAGGTTATGTTACAAAGTATTGAGTTGTATTTTTGTTATTGACCAAATACTTATTTTCCACCCTGATTTACGAATAAATTCTTTACAAATCCTACCATGTGGATTCATGGATTTTTTTTTTCACATTCTGTCTCTCACAGTTGAAGTGTACCTCTGGTGCAAATTACTGACCTCTGTCATCATTTTAGGTGCGGGAACTTGCACAATCGGTGGCTGACTAAATACTTTTTTGCCCCACTGTAAATAAAAAAAAACACAAAATAAAGACAAACCCAATGGGAGATGCTACACCTGAATTCGTGTAATTTAATAATGGAAGCTCTGATTCATTCCAAACCAGGTGAGACAGAGGACAGTGGACTCCTCTACATGTCTGAAAAAACAGAATGTCACTATCTTGATGTATTGAGGAAATACAGCTCTACAAACACACATGTACAATAGGCTAACATTTCAAATACTATGTGAATGAGTGATGAATTGATTCATATACTTTTGACAGTTTTTTGCAGAGATTTTCCCAGAAGCACCAACCTAGATTTGCTGGAAAGGTCTGACCGTGCTGAATCAAGCACCACATGATATGTGACTGTAACAGATGTGGTCGATTTTTTTTACATTAAAAAGACTGAAAAAGAAGAAAGAAGTGCATGTATCCAATGAGCCATTTAATGTACCCATTTAATCATTAGTTATTATTCATCCACAGCTGTCTTCCGTAGTGTCTTTTGTCCTGTCTCCCTCCTGTTGCCCCTAATCAGTCGCAGTAGACTGCCCGTGGCTGAGCTTGATTGTGGTGGTTTCTTCCTGTTAAAAGGGAGTTTTTCTTTTCCACTGTTGCCATGTGCTCATGGGCAATGTTCCCTCTAAGCTGCACACGTGCGCAATTGCGCACTGTTAGCACGGTCTCTGCGCAGAGAGATTCTGCGTTGGGCACACAACAAAAAAATCTAACCTGAATTGAAATTAAAGTAAATATGTGCTGACACCAGTGATTTAGCTAGCAAAGCGGCATGGCTGATGTGGAGTGAAGCCACGTTAATGACAACATGTACAACCACTGGAGATGTGAGCAGGACAGACGGAACAAGTGTGGACTTCATACCAGTTTTTAAATTGTGTTGATAGGCCACCAAAAACCAGAGTTATGATAAAAATATTTGCAATGTTTGGTTTTCTTCCTGAATACTATTGTTGTTCATATTTACTGCGGGAAGAAACGGTAATAACTGTGTTTTATAAGGAAAATGCTCAAAAGCACTCTCCACCTGTGAGCAAAGACGAAAACAAAAAAACCCACCACACTTTCCCATTGGTCGAAAAAAATGTACCATGTCGACCAATCAACACATGGCATTTAGTTGTTAAGAAACGGGAGGAAGTTTTAGGAGTGACGGCGGTGTTTTGAGATGTGAGAGATTTACAACGTTTAGCGCAAATCTTGTGTAGTTAGTGTGTAGTGTAGTCAATAGTTTTGTTGTGTGTGTCACTGCTGAATGTTACAGGTGATACAGCAGTGATACAGCAGTGATACATCTCCTGTTGTCAGGCCTGCAGGTATCAGGCTGTTGTTCTCCTTCATCTCATAGTGGACAGAAATTATTTTTTTGGAGTGGCACAAACAATTTGTGTGGCATCAGATTTGATGCAGAACAGCTGATTGTTCTGTAAATAGTTTGAAATGTTTATTTAAAAACGCCTTGGCTGCATTTTTAGGTAAACAGCTGCAGAAAACTTTGTTGTTTGCATAACTCAGTAACTTTTTTGAGTAACTATAGAATTAATTGCCTAACATTGGTCATTATATACTGTATTTTGTAGACAGAGAAACGTATAGTCTGCATACAAGGCATAACATACATTTATGTTACAGGACTCTCTCCCAGACCACAGACTCATAATACAAGTCAGTTTTATTTAAAAAAAATTTGGAGTTCAAGTTTTTTTTACTTCCAATAGTGTTGACATACTACACAGGTCATGAACAAGATTTTAAATTTTTTATTGTAAGTGGGCTAAAGCAGTTAATTAAAAGTAGTCTAACATAAATGTAAATGCTGTAATTTGATTATTTTAATAAACCATGTAACTTCGTCAGACGTGTGACCACAGTGCACACGTCTGATGTCGCTCACAGTGGTCCATGAGATCGCTCAGGGAGTTTGTGTGTTTGCTCAGACACATGAAAAATTAGAGGGAACATTGCTCATGCGAGTGTCTGATTGTTGTGTCTTTGCCTTATAATTGAAAGTACCACGAGGTGACTGTTATTGTGATTTGGTGCTATATAAGTAAAACTGAATTTTCCTTCTGTGGGCCAGTTCTGGCCTCCAGGCCTTATGTTCGACACTTCTGATTTAAAATATTCCAAAAGCAACAACATCAATCTAAATGCTATTATCAGGATATTTTCTATGGAAATGAAATCAGCATCCTGGTGTGTTGTGTTTTGTGCTCATGTCGTTACAATTATTCAGTATTATCATTACAGCCACATCTAACGCAACTTAGGACAGCAACCCAGCCTCACATTTATTAGTCAACTATAGCTGACCACACGATGAAATGTTAGACAGACTTTGAATAGTTCAGAAAGTTCTTTGTCTTTCTGGCCACATCTCTATCTCTGCTGTCACACCACCTTCAAATCCCAGTGTCCTGCCTTCTTCTGTTCCACTGGGATAGTTACATGTTCTCTCCCCTCTTTTGACGCCTTTTTATCTTTCAAAATTAACATATAGGCAAGAGATTTTAAAAAAGCAAGGTGTAGCTTTTAAGGTGGAATGTCTTCTTTTGTTTTACTCAGTGCAGGAGTTGGGGTTGTTAATCAATCAAAACACCTTAAAAATCATCAGCTTTGATCATTCCATTTAGTTGCTGTGGTGGTGAATGAATTTAAACCACATTAACCTTTTATTGAGTGAATATTCCATTTCTTGAGAAAAAAATGGTGGAGCATTTTTGTAGTGCGCTACAGCAACACCACACCAATGATTAGCATTATTGTCATCCTTCATTGAAAGTGAGCATTGACTCTTTAGGTCAGTACTGATAATTGTGACTGAGACATGCAGCAAAATATACTCACTTATCCAGTAAATCATGGACATAAATGTCGGCTAAACAGAGGAAATGCGAGAAACTTTGTTCAATGTCTTAAACAAAGGTCAGTAAAGAAAACCCTGACAATCCTTGGTGCAGCTGTTTTGAATGTGTCGTGGTGCATTTGCATCCTCATCTTATCATTTTAGCTTCAGGCACTAAACAAATGCTCCTCACTGACCGGCGCTGCATAAAACAGGAATAAGCTAAAACAGATTTTACAAAAATAATCACAGTTTGTGCCAAAGGAAAAGTCTGAGTGCCACTTTAGCACTGGGACATTGCATCTTTGTAGACCTGACAGCAGGCTGTAACCAGCTTCAAAAAGAAAAGGTGAGGGAGGAAGACAAGCCACACAAAAGGCACGAGAAGAAGAACTGTATTGACAACCGTGCCCGACTGGCCCAGGTGAAAATACAGAGACGCCTTGTAAAAATATCAGGCTTGTAATTAATAACTTCACGCATATTTACCATCCTCTTTATTCATGAGCACCTGCTTCCTTTGACCTGAGGGCTGCGCAGAATCAACCTGCATTTTAAACATTTGCAGTCGAGAGACTAGATCCGGGAGTCAAACATTTTAGAGATCTAAAACAGCTTGACATGATTCGTTTTGACAGTGCCATTACGTGGTCATTTATGCTCTCTGAAACACATCCTGCCAAATGATGCTCACTCTTTGTCAGTAGTCAAAGACATTTTAATATGCTTAGTGTTCGAGTCACGTAACCATCCGAGTCTTACATATAAGCCAAGTAAGCCTGAGCCTGAGCCTTACTACAAACAAGACTTTTGACCTTTGTTACATTCTTCATCCTCCTTTTTTTTGGTCTGCTTCTCTCTGCTGTGCAGAGTCTTTAAAAGAAGAAATGTCAGAAAAACAATGTAAAACACAGCAGCAGATCTCTTTGTGAAGCTACATATTATTGCACATTCTTTCATTCCAAGTAGACTAATTTCTTTTGACCTTTTGCCACAAAAAAATTCTTCTCTAAAAAAAATCGAATCGCATAAATACTGGGTTTACTATCTGGAAATAAAATAAATTGAATGCTTTGTACATGTGAGAAGAAAAAAAAGAACAAAAAATTTGACACCAAACACTTCAACAACAATAAAATCAAAATTAGCGTATTGATTAAAAAAAAGAGTGATTCAAGTGCTCCATTGTGCTTTGAAGTGCAGTTGACAGAGAGGCTGCTGATTACATTTGCATGTTAATCTCAATGTTTGGACACCACACTGCAGTACCATTGGAAAAGATAAAAAAATGATGATATCTTTTTTTTTAAACGTGAAGTCATGATATTGTCATTCTATGGTAATTCTGACTTGATTAAAGAGGGAGTTTCATTCATTTTAAAGAAAAAAATGCTTGTTCACTCTCCTGTCATGAGTTAAACGAGGAGACTGATTCCATTATTATGTGTGTGTTTAGCCAGACACAAAGCTGGATAGCTTATCTTAGCAAGGACGTGTAAATAAAGGGGCTGTCTTGTGTAGCGACCTTAACGCATTCAGTGTTTCCCTAGTTTATGTGAGCTTGATTAATTTAACCACAGTTTGAAAGTCATCATTTGCAGATTCTAACTGATCTGAAATGACTGCAACCTGGGGGGCAGGGAAGTCAGTCCTGGCAAGAGTACTAGAAACTCTGGAAATCGACCTCTTTGATGCCATAATACACACCATGTTTGGAGGTCAAAAGGCACTGCCTGTCACTCCAAAAGCACCACACCAAATATAAAAGCTGCTTCCATCAACTAGGATGATGAAGATGAAATGAGAGTGGACGTTTCAGCGAGAAGACGATCCTGAACACAGCCAAGGAAACTCAACTAGTTTCAGATAAAAAATAAAGCTGGCCGGGCCAATCATCTGACCAGAATCCAGCCAACGAGCTACAGAAGGAACTAAAGCTCAGAGTTCACAAAAGGGACCAATGAAAGACTGTTTGTGTGGAAGAACACCTGAACAATGCATTCAGCATTCTCAAAGCTGTCATCAGCAAAGGCTTTTGTACTAAGTAATAAATAAATCTCAGTAAGCGTGTTCTATACTATTTCCCTTATAGACATTTATGGTTTGATTTTTTTTTTTTTTTTTTGCATGTGTGGATTGGATGGGCTGTTACCAACGTTGCCTTTAAAATATATATTTACTTAGAAATTTGGTGACGTGTTCAATACTTTTTTTTACCTTCTGTAACTACACATTGCATCAACACAGCTCACACCAAGCTGACTGATTCTTCTGACTCCATGTTTCTAATTGACTGGAAGAGAATAAATTAACTCAAGCAGACAAAATCTACCAACAACTAGTGTTTTGGCAACAAAATTAATGAACAACAGAGGCGCACATCGTGTGAATGCTGGCAACAGTGTCAGCCACTTGTGTGAAGGCACATCTCATAATGATAAATTCAGCTTTATATCATAATCCAGGGCATGACGGCACACACGCTAAAGGACATCCTATATGTAAATGTGCCTTGTCAGTTGGTTTGACTATGTGGTGCTCATTTATGCCCCAGGGTTGAGCATGGTGCGGGATAATGGAATCCGAAGGGGTGTTATAGTGGGAGATTGATCCCGTATGTTGTAAAGAAGTGACTCATTAAGTCTGATCTCAGCTACCTGTAAAGTTTCATGACTGTATCCTTAACCGTTGCTATACTCTCCGACTGAAGTTACACCTAGTAGAAAGCTTTGCGACAGCAATGCTCTGTCTAGCATCAAAAAAGGTTGCTGTTGACAACAATCAAGGATGTTGTTTTCTTCAAACAATTATTGATCATATTATTATGCTTTTTATGAAAACTGAGATGAAGCTGAGGGTAAGGTACATCAGAGATTGTTAGTTGTGAAGGATATTTTACAAACATTACGAGATGTCTAAAAATGGACAATCGCCCAAGAGATATTCACTGCCTAAATCTCTGATAGCTACAAACACGTGCCGAAGAACTCCACCAACAACCACCTTTGATGTAGTTCCCCTACAGTAGGTGTGCTCAGTTTTTGCTATGCTCACACATATACACGCACACAGCACACAGCAGTGTATGAAACTGCTTAAGTCTGCAAGCAAATTCTTCACCTGTCAGACTTGATGTTTCTCTTAGACCAGAAAGCGCATGTTTTTACTATCAGGTTAGTTTTTGATGCACTTGTATGTAGTTTAATTCTAAGCTACTTACCACCAAAGCACACACACACAAACTGACAAGGTAAGAAAATCAATACAAGCTTGACTCCAAAGGTAGCAAAACCTACTGGCAACTGTAATAAGCTCACTAATTCTCATACAGAATTTCATTTTTTTATTTTGTGTGCACACACAGACATCATGTACCACTGGCAGATAAAAGGAGTGGGTGATGTTGAAAAATCCTACTAGTGGCTTGGCAAAGCTGGACTGAAAGCCAGAACAAAGGCCCCAAACGTGGCAGCAAAGGATCAAGGTCCAAACACAAGTTCGATAGACACGGGGTCTAGATCTCAGATGCAGGCTGTGCAAAGATCCCTCTGAGACAGTCCGGACATAACAACAGGGTGCAAGATGCTAGCAGGCAGGGAACGCCATAACCAAGCAGCTGGCATAGTGTACAGGAACATTTGTACCGAGTATGGCCTGGAAGTTAAGATCCTGTGGGACTTCGAGATACAGACGGACAAACTGGTGATGGCTAACCAACCAGATACATTAAAGAATGTAGAGAATTAGAGAAGATGTATAGGCTGGAGGCAACAATGGTAATTAGAGTAGTCAGAGTACTCAGGGCTCCTAAGCTGGGCGAGTGGCTCCAGCAGATTCCAGGAACAACATCCAAGATCTCTGTCCAGAAGAGCTCAGTCCTAGAAACAGCTAAGATACTTCACAGGACCCTCCACGGGCCTCTCGTGGAGGAGCCAAGGTTAAAGACTATAGATATTTTTAATATATATCAGAACCCCATTTAGAATTATGTGTTATGCAACACAACAATATGTCATATGAAATCAGAGTAACACAGCAGGCATTGTCTTAAAAAAGACTTAACATTGCTGGAAAAGCACAATTAGCTTCCTGGGTAACTTCAATGGAATGAAACCCTGTTGTTGTTACCTGCACGTTCTCCTGCTGTGACATGTCAAAATATTTGCTGGGAGAAAGGTTTACCAGATAATTTAGACCAAAGATGAAAAAATAAATGTTTCAGGTGTCAGGATTCAGAGTTCACGCCATTTATAGAAAACGGTTTCGCTTATTTTTGTTCTATTTCAAACACCTTTGCCTGTGAGCGCTGCAGCCTCAGCGCTTTAAATCTTATCAGACAGAAATGATTAGCTTCAAATCCAAATCAACATTCAGTAAGAATTTCATTAAAATTCCGACAATCAATAATATTCCCCTGCAAACAGTAATTAGCGGCGATCTGTATTATACAATGCCAGATGACTTTTTAAATAGTTAAAGCAACAACTCATAGTTTCAAAAAAACTAAGAGAAAGAATTGACTGCCCCTGCCGGCCATGATAAAACCTTGATCTTGCATGTTTTGAGGTAGCCCATGGAAGATTCCTGGCTCTGTTTTGGATCATTATCACAATGAGATCCTTCCAGAATTTTGCTGGTTTTTAACTGAATCTATCCTTCTCTCTACCATTGCCACAGGCTGCAACTCAAGCCAGCAGCCCGACTGATTCAACCCCATGCTTAAACCTAGGAAAGATAATCTTTTCGTGACATTCGGCACCACTTGCTTTGAAACTTTCATAGCTTGGCCTTTCCTTATAATGATTGTTAACAAGCCATAGCCCTAACAGGCTAATTAGGGTCTGAAAACTTATCTTAAAGCTCAATTCTCATAGGGTTCTCAAAATTGTACATGGTGTTCCTTCCTTTTTTTCTTTTTTACCCATTGAGTTATTAACTTTTATCCCTTTCAGAGATTACTAGCAACAGGAAAAACTAGCTCATAGCTCTGCTAGCACGAAGAGAAAAAAAAGACAATGTTTATTGTTTTGAAGGAGACTACACTTATACAGCATTATTAAAGTTGAACGGTGTAAGACTGTAAAGGGCATCTCTAGGACTGAGGCAGCAGGTTTTGTCCTTGCTTTTCTTATCACCGTCCTTGGTACCTGCTCAGGTCTTTGAAGCCATGTAGCTGGAATTATAATGATAAATCCAAAGTGCTCTTTCTCCCCCCCTTCCAGCTCTATTTGCCCAAGCTGAAGTGACAGATGTTTGAATGCGAGTGCAGATGTCTATGAGAGGAATTTAGCTATGTTAGGACTATTGAAGTCATGTGCAAACACTCTGTCACTGTGTTCGCTCATTCTGAGCCCCTTCTGTAACTCCTTGGGACTCACGGGTGTTGGTTTTCCATCCTCACAGCTAGTTAATTACTGTTAATTACACTCACCTGGCATCCCAGGTGTAAATCAGTCCCATATTAGACGGCTAGAGAGGAATGAAAAGAAGCTCTGCAAGAAGATAAAACCCACCAATGCAAACCTGACATTCTAGCAGCGGGAATTAGTCATTCCTTGGGTGCACAATCCATCTGTGATGTCCAGGGCATTGCAGGAGCTATTTTAGGATGAAGTGTTGTAGCTTTTTTTTCTTTTGGTACATTCAGTTTTCTTTATCCTGCGTATTTATTTTATGCTGCATTTCTTTTTATGGTTTACAAATTTGCTACTTGTTTTTCTAATTCAGGCGCTACATATAGCAAAAAGGTGTTAATCCTTAATAGGGATGGGTATCGTTTAGGTTTTATCCGATACCGGTGCCAAATCGGTACTTTTGAAACGGTGCCAGTGCTTAAACGGTGCTCGAACCAGTGCTTAAAGAATGGAGAACACAAACTTTGTCCAAAAACCTCTCATGTTCAGCTGTTTGTTTGTTTTTTGTAAAAAGATAACAATGTTAGCCTTTTCTGCAGCTATGGGGCATATATGGTATCACTCTTGGCTGGAAGCAGTGCTTAAACAATGGTAAAAAAACACAAACTTTGTCCAAAAACCTCTCATGTTCAGCTGTTTCCCACTTTTTCTTTGGTCATTTTAGCCTTTTTGTCCAGGGTGAAGGGAGTATCTGCCATCAAACAAGAGGACAGCCGCATGTAACTATGATGATGTTTGCTAGTTCACCTTACATGCATTAATGTAATAACGTGGTTAGCCTACTCAACGTAAATTACACTCGAACAACATTAAGCGACTCACGCAGAGAAGAACGGCTGCTGCTGCTGCATCATCATCCTCATCATTTCTGCTACACTGGCAGGGCTAGGGACCAGGACTCTATTCTTCGGGTTTTTGGGGGATGTTGCTCTGGCAACCCACCCAACGTGCACAGTGTGAGGTCTCGCAGCAAGCTATCAAATACGGCGCATTTCTCGGCTTTTAAAAAAAAACGCTATGCATCGCCAGGTGTTTCATCGGATTTGAGGGGTTTCCTCCTTTGACAGTATCACAGTATCAGCTTAAAGCACTTGTTGCAGGCTGCTGAGTTTGCATATTTTGCTGTGAAGTACAACCAGACTTTTGACCGCTTCGCCTTGGACATTTTTAATCTGTAGCTCTGCTCTAACAGAACGTACGTACCTGGCCCCGCCTACTATCCTGGGAAACGTAAAATGATTGGCTAGAAGTGTATCACAGCTCAGGAAAAAAAAGCACCGAAATAAAGCACCGAAATGTGCGCTGCTTTTCGGTCTGGTTACTACCGTTTATGTCAGAACCGGTGCCATCATGGCACCGGACACCGGTACCCATCCCTAATCCTTAAGCTAATGAATGGTCCGTATTTAAAGGTCAGTTCAGGTAAATGTTGCTATCTAAAAATTTAAATAGCATATGGGTATCTTATTTCCAGATTGGCTACAAGTATGTGCTAGTATAAACAACAAGCCTTCCAATTTAAATAACAAATTGTGCTAGTACCTGCCATCCAGGATAACACGTTTATGCCACTCGGAGACCTGGAGCCTCACAGCTTTGGTTTGAATGTGCAGGTGGAAAGAACAAAAGTAGCAGCAATACTGGAGGAACTGCCTCTTCCATCTCATAAGCAGACACACTGTTTATTATGGCTCTATTATGTTTGAGCAGGTACTGTAAGAATTTTCTGTGTTAAATTACAACATTACATCTTTTTAATGTTAAAACAGTTACAGTACTCTGTTGTACAATACTGTTAGCTGTTTGTTAGCAGTGCTACTCCTACTTTAGTGTTGCTACTGTAGCCTCCATAAACGTTTTTTTATTTTAAAATATAACTGCACATCTTAACTCCTGTTACCTGATGGCCTGTACACACATACATGGGTATTTTTGTTAGCTTAGCTTTTCTGTGTGTTTTACACCTTTAACCTACATGGAAACATTTCTGTACAGTTAGGGATAAAAGACTTTTCTTTGTCAAGTTCTTGACATCATTATGGATGAAGATGGGGTTTTTTTTAAAGGAAAACTTCCTGTTTAAAAGACACCCATGCATGTGTAGAAATAAATTTATACACTAATTTGTGCTTCTTTTAAGACAGATATTTCAATATTTCACTGTTTTGTTTTAGCTTTATTATCTTTTGTAAGATGAGACACCAGAACCATGAAGACTAGGTACAGATAGTGTTTCAGGGTGGATGTTTCCTTTGCTGTGGAAAACAAAGTACTCTGCATTTCCAATTTGATATAAGAGACACACTGGAAACAGTTCAACATAAACATAAAAATCTTAGCTCCGTAGAGTAATGCGGCTCCTTAAGCCCGAATTCGAAGGCAATAATTGAAAATGTGAAATATTCTTTCATTCCCTCTCGGACTAACCTCGAGTGACAGAATCTATTGGGGATATAAGCGGGCACTGTTTGGGGTGTTTATAGTGTGGAGATAAAATACAGAATTTACTGCTATGCAGAGAGGCAAGCAAACAGGGAGGTCTTTCTTTGTAGCTCAAACCTCTGTGATGCTGGCACTGTAGTGAAGACAACCTCAAAAACACATCCAAGGCACAGGGGAGCTGTAATGCACTGATAGTTGTTTTTGTGTGTGTGTGCACTGCATCGGTGTGGACTTCTTTAAACAATATTTCCTCTACAAGATCACAGACTATTACACACATTCAACATTGTGCATTTGATTCCAAGTTTCTGATCTCGCTAAGGATTTCATGGTGGCTTCTCCAGAGATCCTTTGAGACCCATTTTCTTGTAGTGCTAGTGAAAGGTGAGAACCCCATCATGCCTTTAGGGTATTTGTGAAAAAGCTCAACGCTTACAGATTGAACAAAATGCACAACATGAAATTTCTGTATTACTGCTAAGCTTTTCTTTTTTCTATCAGTGCAGTCTCTGAAAGCTAAATTGTTGGGATGGCACTGTTCTCTTCTTTGGTATTATTTGTTTTGTAGGTTGGAGGTCTGTATGTGGGCTATGTTAACAGAACCAGGACTATCGTGAGCCTAGCCATTTCACTTCCAGCCTACGGATAATAAATTAACACCAAAGTTACGTGAGTGGGTTAGCCACATTTGCATGAGTTGCCATAGGCAGTAATATTAATAGGTTCCACTCTGCAACACCATGGAGACAAATAATTGTATTAATCTTGGATTTTGTGATATCCTCTTACAAAAGCTGAAGATATAACAGGAGATCCAACTCTCCAAACAGAAATAACATTGCTGCAGCAGGAAGTCTGCTTGTCATCCAGCAGCCTCTCACCCTATCATCCGCCCATTCATTATCTCAAACCGTAAATAGCATTTAAAATTATTTAATATTCACTTTACAGAGTGCCATGGCAACAGCTGTTTCTCCAGTGGCATTAATATTGCCTCTCCTCTGAAGTCACAAGCCTGACTCTGGAAACACAAACACCTGTGGAGAATCGTGCTACATGGGCTCCACCTAGTGGTACAAAATGGGAACTCAAAGAGCACGACAACTCTGACACTGCCAAGATAGACTTACGATCAACTTATTGGTCAATTAATTCTATAATGGCCTATCTTTGAGAAACTGTTTCCAATCAACTTTACAAACTGAACAATACAAATCAACTCTCGGAGCCTACAAGCCACAGCCTATGATCCATTTCAGATAAAACTGTGGGCATAGAAACAGAGAGGTTGGGGGGGGGGAACCCCCAAAACAAAACAAAAAAAACCCAAAAGAAACAAAAAAAACAAAACACACCACACTTAGAAACTTTAGAGTTCCTACATGAAAACAGCACTGTCCTCAGATCGTCTAGGTTCACAGTGCTTGGCATGCATGCAAAGCACTCGCACAAAACAAAGACACATGAGTGCAGTTTAAAGAACGTCTTTAATTAAATTAGGAGTCTTATCAAAATTGTTCAAGTTTTCAGGACAAACAACAGTGCAATCATTGACAGATGAGTATCTGTACACACAAGATAGATTACTATAGTCTAAGACAAAGGCCACAGCTTCAAGTAATGTAAACAGTAACAAGAACATATATACACTACCCTGCAAAAACAACAAGCAGGGGAAATTTCATACTTTTTATATTTAAGCCCTCGACACAGATGAAACTATATGATGTCTAAAAGTATACAAACATTTTAACAGTAAGCACCAAGTGGATGCTTTTCGGAATGTAAATGCTCCTTCTCCATTTTCATATAGGCTGGTAATGTATGAACAAACTGTTACATTAATTAATACTCTGCCATTGTGCAGTGCAACAACTCTTAAAATAACACTTTCCACATGCTGTTAAAATGCCATTTTCAGCCATTTAGGAAGTATTATTTATTACCCTTTGAAACCGGCATTATTCATTTTGTTCATTTTGCACTTGCCACCGTGCCCTTTGGAAGAATATTGTAGTGGTTTAACACAAACACTAATGTGTTCAATGTTTCTGGCCCATCACCACACATAAAGCACTTTTTTTTTTTTGGTCATCCACAGTTTGCACTCTTTTGCCAGTTTCTCCTTTCATTTTGTATCCATGGATGAGTCATCGAGACATTCCATTATCCTCTGCAACTCCTGTATGCAGGGAACAATTGACTGGCTATACAGCTGAGCCATCTTCATTCTAGAGACAAAAAGATTAGAGCCATCTGTTAGGGTTGATTGAAAAACATCTAGTCACACTTGCACTAATAACTCCCTGTTATATATTATTTTTTGCTCTTAAATAATCTTAAATTATAAATAAAAGCTTTTTTGCACCAAGTTTATTTAGAGTCTACACAGTGCCAATGTTAGCAAATGTTAGCAACAACCTCAGAACACAAAGTGAAGCTCAATTCACTTTAGCTGCTAAAATGACTGACAGGCGCATGGAAGAAAGTGGAGAGGCAAACACATTCGTGATCTGTGAATCGGTGTTGAAAGGTGTGTAAACTTGCACTCAACAGGTGACAGACTTCAGTAGGATGTCCATGATGCTTTGCTTAAACTTGATATTCAAGTCAATAGTTTGTTGCCAGCCCATCAGCAGAGAGGTTGCGGAAAGCCGTTGGTGTATATAAACACCACCCACATGCATGTACAAGTATTATGTTCTAACCAAACTGAGGTGTTTATAGTGCAATCCTCTGCCTAAACCTCACTACAAGGGGGCGGGTGGGTGCCGTGGCATCCCGCATCAGAGCAAAATGAGTGTTACCTTCTGAGCAGCTCGCGTCCTCTGTTGGGTTCGGGGGAATAGTGCTGGAGAGCGGTGAGGCTGTGAGCCACCAGGATGCTGTAACACTGCTCTCGAAGGGCGTTGTGGCTCGCAGTGTCCCACTGCGGCAGCTCACTGGTGTAACGCCATGCCATCAGTGAGTGCTCCAACACGGCGTCCCAATCTTTGTTCCTCAGCAGAACTTGGCCCCACTCCTGACACGAAACCTGAGGTGGAAGACGAGGAGGTGTTTAATGTGACATAAATGTACTTAAGAATAGCAAAAGGAGATCTCCACTGGACACAAATAGCAGCCTTAAAGAACCTACTTTTAAAGGCCTAAAAACACAACTGTGCATGACAAAGACTCACTTTGAATGCCACCAGGTGAGGGTATGCCTTTCTGTAACAGTGAGCGTCCCTGTTGGATCCAAACCGTGAGTAAGGTATGGACCTGTAAACATTGGCCTTCTTTAGCTGCAGGTCTTCCTGTAGATACTTCAGGTCTGATGCCATGACCCTGGGCTCTTGGCTCTAGGGTACAACAGGAATGCACGCCTTGTTAAATTATGTCAATCGCAGCGTTTCTTCAAAAACACTGCCGCATTAGCTTTACTATAAGCTCAATTGTCCACTGATGAATACCTGTTCGACCAAGATGAGGGATCTAATGAGCTGCACAAGCTGCTGTTTGGAGAGCGGTGTGTGGTGCTCATCCATCTTCTCACACTGCTCCTCTAGCCTTCCTCTCCACGCTCCACCAACTGCCAAGTCCACTGCAAAACCAGGGAACACCAAGCAAAGTTAGCCCTTAACTCCCTTTCTAATATCAAGCGCGTTTTGTTTTTTGCCATGTAGCTTCCAATAAGGTCAGATCACAAAATCAACCGCATATCAGCTCAGCAAGTATAGCTACAATTAACTTAAGGTTAACAGCGTAACTTACATGACTGCATACGCTTTGTGCTTGCGGCTGTGTTTCTTCCTCTTGGAAGTGGGGACGGGGTCGGGACCATACGTGAACTTAATATTTCCAAGTAGGACCTCCTCATTCGAGCTGTAAAGAATTTAATATTTTTAAAAGTTGCATTGTTAAAATATTTAACATAATTTTACACTCACAGCATGATACGAAACTACCAGAAATACTTTTAATTGTTTTTTTTGTTTTTTCAAATTTGGCGCTGTTATCGACATGTAGTGGGCGCGAGCGCCTCGATAGCTCGAGCAGGGTGGCGCCTCTCTCCAAACAACAAGTTACACATGTTAAATGAAAAGCTAAAAACTCACCGGCAATTTTGGGCTGTGGAGCAGGTATTTCCGCCAAGGCCCGTCGTGGCTGGCACACAGCTGCCATTGCGACTTAACTTACGGTTTATAACACTCGGGGCTTACAACCTGCTTCGGCCTGGGGCGCTTCTGTTAGCCGAAATTTAAACCCCACGGAGTGGCGAACAATAACTTCTCCACGCTGGTAGCAGTTTAAACTCGGCAGCCACGAGCTTGTTCCGAAGACGTCCTCGCAGTTCTTTGAAC
Organism: Mchenga conophoros; assembly: GCF_057382185.1. Taxonomy (NCBI): domain Eukaryota; kingdom Metazoa; phylum Chordata; class Actinopteri; order Cichliformes; family Cichlidae; genus Mchenga; species Mchenga conophoros. The sequence goes on along the minus strand of NC_140547.1, from coordinate 38,359,413 downwards.
TCTGCCTGAGTTTAACTTGCTACACAAAAAGTCCTCCTGTCAGGTAAACCTGCTGAAACGGTGACAAAAAGACGCTTGTAACTTTTGGTTCTTTCACTTGCACACTAGTACAATGCTGATTGTGAAGCGCGCGACACGAGTTACCGCGCGGGCGTGGTTTGTGGGATTCGCTGACCTGATTGGTTAGACGTCACGACATGCTCAGAACAGGCGCCCAGTATGCAAATTAAACATACTTCTCCGTCCTGCACGTACTCTTCTCTACTTCTCTTTGGCTCTTGGGGAAAACATCACGTGAACGAACAGCCAGCTGTGGCTGAACCCAGAGCCCTTTAGGTAGTAAACTGCATGGCTTGAGACCCGCGTGCATGATACATCTCTGCCATGGACGGAGAGAGGAAGTGCAGTACATATAGCATATGTGAGGCAATGCTTACTTGTAGGCCTGTAAGAATCTTGCAGATTCGAACATTTGATATGGGGATAGTTTTGCATGGCGACCCCGAACTTCCATTTGGTTATTATTATTATTGGTATTTTTAAATGTCATATCTCTTCTCTTACACACAGACATAGGGTTACAGAGACTATAGTACAAACAAAATAGGGTTTTTAAGGCTGACATCAATGCCGATATTTGGTGATTTAAAAATTGGATACTCCCATATATTGGCCGATTTTCTTTTTCTTTCCAATACACAAAACACAAGTAGATTTCCCGACTGTTCTTTATCTGTAGTTATTTACATACTGATCGCCTGGTTGTTGTTTTTGTAGTATTACAAACTTGTATTACCAACTAGGAAGTTGCAGAGTGACCTCTGGTGGACAAACTATGCAACAATTGGGGTCAACGCTCACCATATGTTTGACGGGTGTTTCTCCTGTCTCTTCTTTACTTTTTAATTTCCATTTATGGGTCAGTACCGATAACACCAGCTGCTGCTATGGGGTTCTAATAGAGACACTTGGTTAGCAGAGATCTCTTCATTTAGGATTGTGTATGATTGTCAGAAGTAGTTAGATACTTAATTTCTTACCTTACAGTTACAGTTACAAATCGCCAGATTTGTAGTTTTAAAACTAGCTAAACTATACTTGGATATCTTTTCATTTTAATGCTACTAGGCTGCTTTTGACCAAAGTCAAAGTGGACTAGAAGGATACTGCAGGCACATTAACCTGGGTTCTCTGCTGGAAGGTCCGTCTGTCTCAGCAGGATGACACTATCTCTCCTCTTCTCCCGAGTTGATTCTATTCATCTGGATGTAGTGTTTTCAGTGGGAGAAACGTTTCGTCACTCATCCAAGTGACTTCGTCAGTCTCAGCTGACTGCAGGTTTCCCCAATCTTATAAACAGTACATTTGCATAATGACTGAAACTAGCACCACTGAAGGAACAATGGGCAAATTCTCATGACCATTGATAAACAACCACTGATCAAAGCCCACTGATCAAAGCCCACTGATCAATGGCCATGAATACCATTCACAGAGAGTGGGGGAATTGCTGCAATCACAGCATTGCAAGATGGCAAAAGATGTACTCTTAAGCCCCCTCCTCGATTCAGAGATGGTCTTTCCCTTTTCACGTAAATGGCCTCCTTGACTCCCTGCTCAAACCAGCGTTCCTCCCTGGAACAGAATCAACTTTTGGAGATTTACTTACCTGGATGATTGAGCATGCATTAAGATAACACTCCTCTTCTTCTTTTGGCTCCTCCCCTTAAGGGTAAACACAGCAAGCCATCTGCATCCATTCACCCTATCCCTAGCATCCTCTCCTGTCTGTACCAGTTGATTGTTGATGCATGTATGTCAAATTACCTGTAATATATAGCAATGTGCTTTAACACCCAATCCATACCTCCTCAACTGATATAAAGACTGAAATATTACTGTGAAAAGACAACTTAAAATTTCCACTGTGTGAGAGAAATATCAGGAAAATGAGTAGTTTTACACTAGACATTAGTTTAAATAGATTCACATTTCACTGTCAGTTTAAAAAGGGGGGTATTTTAATATATCCCCCAATAAATCGCATGTAAACTGACAGACAGTACCTTTTATGAAACAGACATTAAAATAAATGGCTGTTGATTTTAGGATGGCAAACTTTACAAAACAAATCACAGCATGATTGCATGTTGTAGTAACTCATTCAAACCAAAGCTGCATGGAATAAGACAAGTTTTTCTGCAAAATATCTTTTAATAGGTTGGTTGGTGGGTTGCTGAAAAAAAGCAGTGATTTCTTCTTTGTTGAGAGACATAACCACATCTTGATACACAGCGTGGTTTAGTAAATCATTCACGCACAAAACTCATTCCAAAAGCGATGGTAATAAAAAAACAAACTAAAAAAGTAATCGGATATAATCCACACAGTGTGTTCACTCTGAAATATGCCTTTAAACTTTGCTAAGTTATATATATATATATATATATATATATATATATCTATATATATATATATATATATATATGTGTGTGTATGTTGATGTTGATGTTCCCCCAACATCAAATATAAACTTTGCTAAACTTTTGCTAAGTTAGCAAAAGTTTAGCAAAGTTTATATTTGATGTTGGGGGAAATTATATATTTCTTTTTTTAAATATATATATAGCAAAATAATCTAAGTGGTAGTAGATTAGTGGTAGAATACAAAGTGGTTGTGTGAATGAAGTGCAATGTTTAGTGTAACCTGTATGTTCAACACTTTTACTGAATTTTCCAGTCATCTTGTAAAATAAACAAAAACCAAAGAAAGAAAAACAAGCATCATAATGTAATCTGTTAAAATCAGCTCACTGTTACACAGTCATTTTAGAGCATTTAAATATAACTATACCGCTTCCTCACTGGACTGACAATGAAACTTGTTTTTTTACTTACATGTCTAGAGGTACATTTTCTTTTAAAATAAATACAGTTATTGTAAAACTGCTGCTCGTGAACTGATTGAACTGAAAGTGAAGTCACCCCTAGCCCTGCACAGTATCAAAGCAAATTAACCCTCTCCAGGCAGGCGTTGCTGATTTGCAACATTTAAAAACTAACAACCTGATTACCCCACATACATATTTTATGAGTTTTTTTTTACTCAGATGTACCACTGCAGGACTTGGTTGTGCATTAGCAACAAAAAGTTTAATCTGAGCCTGAGAGGGTTAAACTGAATACTCGATGGCTTCTTGAAACTGCTACAGTAAATTTGATAATTAATTATGTACATTATATACACATTTTCTAAATAACTTACATAATGCACACTTAAAAGGGTATAATTTCTATTAGGTACATATCATATTACAAAGGTCTGTGACAGTATGGCTTTGTAAATATGCATTACAATATTGTCATCAGAAAAAAAGCAAGTGCAGTCAGAGGACTCTTTAAGCATCTTATACATCTATTCATTGTAAATGTTATGTAACTTTAATGTTTAGTCTAACTCCTGCCTTTTGCTTTTTAAACTTTGATATGGAGACAGCTCTAAACCTTTATGAAAAATACATGACTCTTACAGCTGACTCAAAGACGACAAGACGCTTAAAGACATACTCCCGCTGACAGCAGAGGCCACACTATAAATTATAAGGAGTAGCCTCTACTTGCTAAGCAGCGTTTTAAGGGAGCGGGTGAGTGCGTTAGCAATGGCTGACATGGTACTAGAGTGGCGGACCAGGGCTTTCATGCTGTGCTCCCCTGGCGCTCCAACAGTGGCAGCCTCAGCTGCTTTGAGCAAACAGATATAGTTCATAACAACCTCGTCAACCTTTGCCACGACTTCTCTCTGTTGGTGTGAGGCTGAGGCTCCGAGTCCCCTAACCAGACACATGCAAGCTTCGCAGAGACAACAAAGCACCTGAAAGCTACAAGTCACGGCTAGCAGCATTTCCTCTGGACTGCTGTGGGCCTGTGCCATCCTCCGGCACGCCCGGCCTAATTCTTTTGACTCAACGGAGAGGAGCTGTTTATACTGTGATACATCCTGGTTAGGCATCTGGATGCCGCGCTCACAGCGACCTATGCTGGATCTCACTAATGCGATGAGCTCGCTGGCATCACGGCGGGCATCAGTGAAGCCGGAAGGGAAACCGTACATGTGGTCTTTGAGGGCGTTGATTCGTGCCAGTCGGTCACTGAAGCTCATGTTATTAAGGACCTCGCCATACAGCTGCTCGCCAGCAGCGTCCAGTGCGGAACCGCAGGGGAATATGGCTGAAGCAGCACCGTTATCCTCGAAATCAGGTCCACTGCGACTTCGTCTGGGCCTCTCCCATTCGATCTCATCCTCTTCGCCCTCACTCTTACGTTTAAAGAAACAGTAACTAAAGGGCCCATTACATCTCCAGGGACTTGTGTCCAGTTTTTGAGAGCCCTTCATTTGTTTCGCATCTTTCTGCAATGGAAAAGCCACAGATGCCCTTCTACTGTCTACCCTACTGCCTGTGGACCAGCATGTGGTGTGGGAAGACACAGAGCCTTGGGAGTAGCTCTTGGAGAGCCTCTTCCTAGTTGGTCTCCGCTGGACTTTGGTGTCACCTTGCGGGGGCAGAGACAGTGACAGGGGCTGCTGGCTCCGGCTTCGGGTGGGCTTCTCAAATAGAGCTTCAACACTACCAGAACTTGCAGTTACATTGCTAGAGCTCCGTTTAAGCTCCCGGCCCCGTTGCAGGCTACTGAAGGGATCTGTGTGTGGTAGCGTCGGGGTGACAGCCTGAATGTGGTTCTGACTCGGCCGGGACTGGACAGAATGATTGGGGTCCTGTGTGCATCCTGAATTGCTGGAACTAGTGTTGACTTGAACAGGCTGGGAAAAAGAAGGAGGTGGTGGGGGAGGTGGTGGGGGAGGTGGATTCTGAGGATTGGGTGTTGGAGATGTAATGCAAGCTCTTGGACCAGCTGATGCCTGCCTGACAAAAGCAGAAGGGTGGTCTCCCCTTCCTAGTGAGATAGTGTTGAGGTCTGCTCTTTGACCACCGGGGGCAGCAGAGAAACAAAGAGAATCGTTAGGGCGGGACTGACGAACTGCATGCTTTGACTTCAGGTCTGATCTGAACCATTCCTCTTTGCTGCTAACTTGGCTTCTTGATCGAGGTGGATGACGGCTAGTGGTACCTCCCCCCTCACGGTTTCCGCCTGTAGCAAGTCCTCCGTCGCGGCTGTTACAGCCCTCTCTCTTATAGAGGGACAGAAAGTGCTCTGGGTCCAGACCACTCCTCTCTAGCTCACTTTCTAGGCCAGAAAAGGAGCTCCTCCTCTCAGAAGTAGCTTTCCTGAAATCTAAAGTCTCATTCCTTCTCTGAGCATGCATATCAGGACTTCTCTTGAGTTTGGTAGGAAGTGTTGCAGAATAGTATGACCGTGCATTTTTGTTTGCTGCCTGCATGGCAGCAGCATTAGGGTTAACTACATTTGGGCTGAGGAATGGAGATGATATGGATGAAGGCATACACGGGCAGCGAGCGATGGTGTTTCCCCTATTTTTAGCCATTTCAACAAGCTGGGGGTTGCTAGTAATAAAACGCCTTGTGTCCTTTTTAACTCCTCCTCCCATGCCCGCACTCTGCAACTTCCCTCCCTGATGCATCTGGCTGACTGTTAGATAGTTAATCAATTGCCTGTAGGCCTCGCTGCCTTCCTTCTGGTTCAGCCCTTTCAGACAGGCCTGTTGTTTAGCATGCTGATCATTCTGGAGTCGCTTGTTTCCTAAAGGGTCTTTATGCTTAGATGGTGTGGCTGAGGACGGCCGGCCCGGTTCTGACCCAGGGGAAGGTTGGTGAATATTGGGCAGCATTTTCCGAAGGAGGGCAGGATCTGCATGAGGGTGGAGGTCTTTTCCCTGAGTACTCTGGGCAGGGGTGCCAAAGGGGGTTCCGGGTTTGTTATCTTCATAGTTTAACACCCTGAGTAACGAGGAGGAGGAACTAGAAAGCGGGTGCCTTTGCAGATGGTGGTGTTTTGATTCAATGGCACCAGGGCCAAGGGGTGAATCATTTGGGGTAGCACAAACGCTACTGTTCGTGCTGCCACCAGCATCCAGTGATGAGCACAGAGAGCCCTGCAGTGAACTGTGTGCTTCTCCTTGCAGATTTGAAATCCTTTTTGCTAGATGGTATTCACACAGCCGGGCCACACTCTGTTGTCTCGAAATGGGCTGATGGTCACTCTGTAGGTCTGATCCCTGGTCTGATCCCCCTGATCTAGATTTTTTGGTTGGGGATAGCAACGATGCTACAACTAGATGTTCATCTTGCTCAGCAGCTGAAGCTCCGTTATCTGCATCACAGCCCCCCAAGTTGACAACATCTGAGAAGCGGTCAGAGATAACGGAGGAAGGGCGGGGACTTCTATGATGATCACGAGGGAGGCTGTTGACTCCATGGCTCTCGGCTACAGAGTTTTCTGCTAAAAAAGAATCCTGCCTTCTTTGGCTGTCTTCTCGTTCGCAGAATGAGGTGCGCTGGTCCAAGTCAAGATGGCTGCGGCTCCCAATGCTCTCTCCTCGATATCCTTCCCTTGTGCTGAAGGTGTTATACTTTCCGCTGGAGTCTGCTGATTTTTTATGGTGCTTGCCTCCTGGTGTGGTGGAGCTTGGGCGCTGAAGAGTGGCTGAGAGATTAGTCTGGGGCCTTACTTCTGAGCTGTCCGGCCGTGATGATGTGGTGCTTAATTGAGGGCTCCGTCTTGGAGGAACTGCTGGAGGATGAAGGTGTCGTGTTGGACTGCGAGGTTTCTTTTGTATTGTTCCTCCGGTACTGGGGGAGACAGGAAATTCAGTTTTTTCTTCAATTAAAGGTTGGTATCCTTCCCTTGTGGCCACCAGAAGACGCATGTGGCTCTCGCTCAGTCGGTGAGTAGCAGCTAGTTCAGAGATCTCAGTCATCTCTGAGGAGTTGGTCTCATTACCAGAGTCTGAGGATGACTCTGGACTAAAGCCATGAGATATATAAACACCTAGGTGATAAGAGATACAAAGTTAAATGTAGATCATTCAATCTCAATTTATCTGCTGCTGAAAGCTTTGACAGTTAGAACTCTGAACATCTTTGGGTTTTTTTTCCATAGCTTATAGTGAATCCCAAATGAACTTGTGAATCTACACCAAAACAATTTTGTGCAGAAGTAGCAGTTAATATGAAATCTTAGACAGTAGTGACAGAGAACCAAGCTAAACATATTGTTAATTCTATTTAGCAGGCACAATGCACAACACATGTACCTGATATGGCTAACAGCTAACTCTGCTCCATAGACTCCTAAACAAAGGCCCTGACTGGCAGGTAGCATTAAAAGTTAGCAATTAATTGTCGTAAATCTAAATATGAAAGAAAAAAAAAGCAAGCAAATGGTAAAACATTTAAAATAGTTTGCACTGATATATGATGTAAATAGATACATAGTGGTCAAAAAGTAAGGAAAATGGTTGAAGTAGTTTGATGTAGTAGCTAAAAGTATAGTTAAAAAAATAAAATGCAAGCTAAATATACTAGAAATTGACATAGATGTCTGAAAATAGGAATATGATTGATTTTTAATTTTTAAGCCAAGGTATGGCTAACTGTCGAAATTCCTAGCTAAAAGTCTTGAGAGCTTGAAAAAGAAGGCAAGTGTACTTCTACAAGATGTTTCACCTCTCATCCCAGAACCTTTCTGAGTTCTATAAAATGGTGTAGAGTCTCAGGTATTTAACCCCTAGTGGGAGTTGTCCCCTTTGGAAGTAGTCCTGAGCACTGTAGATCATATGAGTCATCACATGAGCTGAGGTATGAAAAAGGGCATGAGTATCATCACATGGGGTTATGGGTGAAACCACTGCAAGACCTTGCCCCAATCCATCATGTGGCCTATGGAGATCACTGAGGCAACATATTGGGGTCGCTGAAGGTTGACACTCCATCATTTTTAAGAACTAATGAAACTGTCCAGTTGTCTTCTTTTTCAAGCTCTCAAGACTACTATGCCCTAGATGACTGGGAACCTAGAAAGACATAACTAGATATTTGTTTTTGCCAACTGGTTAGGGAATATGCATTTTTCCTTAGTGACAGGTGGATGCCAAGAGGTCATTGATCAGTCTTTAGGCTTGCGTGACTAGTACTTTAGCAATAATTTTCTCAGAGACTGCCATTAACTTCCAGCCGCTCCTTGTGACCAGTTGAGAATATAAACTTTTTCCTCATAATTGGTGGTTTTCAGAGGGTTGGACCAGTCTTTAGACCTTTGCGACTGTCTTACATGCTTGATCCCACAGTGTCATCATGGTTGTCACACATCCAAAATGGTGGGCAAGTTAATGTCACGTGGTCACTTGTCTGCAAAACCTTAATTAGCAAATGTGTAGCCAGCAGTTGAAACTGAGCTAAAACGGAAGATGAACATATGAAACTTTTAGCAACAAGTAATAGTTACACTTTTGAAAGTATCAGTAAACATAATTAACAGCTTAAATGGATGTTGAAGGTTAGGGTGGAACTGTAACTAAAACTAGTGGATTAATGTTTGAATTACTCCACTAGTTGCTACTCAATGTTGACCAAGCTAGTAGTTATGGTTAATGATTGAGGCAGTTTACAGACCATAGCTGCTAAATATGTAATTGTTAAGACTAAATTGTAAGCTGAAAGCAATTCAGATCTAGTTTAAAATGAGTTTAAAGTCCATTTGACAGAGCTAGGGAGGGAGAATTTAAGACAAAGAAAAGTTGGTAACCACTGGCTCAGTCAAGTTAAAGTGCTGTAAAATCAGTGCTAAATAAAGGCATCAACATTACTTTGCTGCATTAGTATTCAACAGACCTGGATTGTTACCGCTGGGTGGTGGCGGTGGTGGAGGCTTCTGTTCAGAGACAGAGAGAGCTTGCAGCGCTTGCAGTGTATTCATGACCGCATTTTCCAGTCCTCTCTCCCCTCCCCTGCTCCCTTCCCCCTCCCCATGCGTTGGAATGGCATCGATTAGTGAAACCGGAATATCGTCATTTTCACGTGTGCTTAGAGGCCTTCCCTCAGGTGCAACGTCCTCATCCAAACTGTCGCGAAAGCCTGGTGGTGGTGCTGCGATCGCAAGGTTGAGTGTCTGCAGCAGGGTGTCGTCTTCATCATCGTCAACACCATCATCGCCCTCGGGAGGAGGCAGCGACGTCAGGTCGATAATGTCGTCCGTAGAACCGGAAAGTGTGAGAAAGGTAGCTTTGCCGGCTGCTGTGGGTAGGCCCTCCCCTTGGATACCATCATGTGTCTCATCACCCACTGGCGTCCCCCCAGTGGAATCTTCTTCACAAGAATCCTCGTCTGGATCGCTTGTATTGCCACGATAAACTAGTTCCCTTAGCTCCTCACTACTTTCCTCGCTTATGATGTTACTATAGACGTGCTGAAATGGCTCTCTGTCCTGTTGCTGAAAGTATGTGTTGTTGTGCAAGTAGGGCGGTCCGTAGTTGGGTACCTCCGGGCTCTCTAACAGTCTTTCATAGCGTAAGTTCTTAAATTTATTGAGGGGTGGGTTCCCCTCAAAAATAAATGACACTTTGGCGCTCCGAGGTGAGTCTTGAGTTTTGTGTCTGGTAGCTGGAGGCAGAGGAGGGGGCAACGGACTCCTTCGGTTCTCAAGGTCTCTGTCAGGGTTTGGTGGTTCGTGGAAGTAAGGAGAAATGCTGTTTTCCCTTTGCCCATTGTCTGAGTACTCAGAGTCTCTGCTGTAGATCTCTACTTGACCAGGCTCCTCATTGTCCCCAAAAGATGTGCTGTAAGGCCACTCCAGGACACGTTCCTGACCTGCAAGGAACACAAGATTTTATCGCTTTACCTGTTTTGTATTTGATTTTGATTCAACTTTAAAGACCTGTTTCAGTTAAGCACTCTATTTCAAAGCAGGGTTTATGCAGCACTGTAAAACGTCAATTTTTAAATGTGTGACCTCGCAACAAGTTTTCATAGTTTCATGTGGAGTATTTTTCCAGACCATCAACATCTACTACTCAAGTGAAACTTTAGATATCCACCAATTTGTCCTAAACAGATGGCTTGTAATCCATATTATGTCACATACACACAGACAGGGCTGGGCCATATCATACCATACCATATCCTATTCACGGTAATACCGGTATAATGTTAGGCGATAAGAAAATGAAATATCGCAATGGAATATGGTTAAAACGCGCCTGCGCAGTGCCTTTGTTTTCATACGCACATGGCAGAAAAAGCATGGCGGCAACGGAGAATGGTAAATGGCCTGTATTTATATAGCGCTTTACTAGTCCCTAAGGACCCCAAAGCGCTTTACATATCCAGTCATCCACCCATTCACACACACATTCACACACTGGTGATGGTAAGCTACATTGTAGCCACAGCCACCCTGGGGCGCACTGACAGAGGCGAGGCTGCCGGACACTGGCGCCACCGGGCCCTCTGACCACCACCAGTAGGCAACAGGTGAAGTGTCTTGCCCAAGGACACAACGACCGAGACTGTCCAAGAGAACCGGCAACCTTCCGATTACAAGGCGAACTCCCAACTCTTGAGCCACGATCGCTCAGAATGGGAAGGACAGAAGCGGTTTGTTGAACGAAACAGATGAACCAGGATTGGTTTGTTAAAATGGTGCAACTTCAGTGGTGTGGAACTGGTTTGGCTTTCGTCCATTAGATACACACCAAAGCACAATTTTTGGTAGCGCATGCAAGCGGGCCGTTGTTATTAGGGTTGCCAACTCCCTGAAAAATAAATAAGGGACACCTCGTGGCCAGGGCCGGGCGACCCAGTTGTCTTCACCCTTCCCAGTGTGGTGAATTTTCTAGCTCTTTTTTTGTGTGTGAAATTATTTTTTTAACCATTTGACTTGAAGTTGATTTAAGTAGATGCATATTCTATTCTTTGTGATATGAACACATGTGAAACAAATGATCATTTAGCCATTTATTTTTAGCTCAAAATGACAACATTAACACGATAAAACAGGTCTCTTTCTTAAACAGAAGCCTGTCATGCTTAACTTTTGAGAATATAAGTAAATCTTTCTTTAAAAGCACTCTGTCCTGCTTAACTTAAAATAATAGAAAACAATAGAAAGAAAAATATTCTTGTAACAGTGCACATTTAGTGCATTTAGTACAATTGGCTTCAGTTGAGGTATTATTTCAGCTTTTCTAATGCTAATCAGCTGCTCCTGTTTGTAAACCCGCTTGTTCCCATGATTACGCATCATAACTCATCATCATTATTCATCTATGTATTACTTTTATGTATTAGTCATCAATTTGTTGTAATCATCTATCCTTGCAGTTGTTTATTACACAAAATAAATTATATTATCACACTTCTGGCCACATAGCGCTGATATTCACTGCACATGCCCATATTAACGTTTTCCAGCCAGGTGTTTTCCTTTTCCCATTCTTCCCTTTCTCTGAGGGGAACAAACATTGCTGCTCTAATGCTGGGCTCACACTGTGCGATTTTTGGCCCATTTTGAGCCGATTTTTGAGTGATCGGACCGATTTTGGCCTTCATCGTGCGTCGTGTAGTATACGTGGGGTAACGAGAAGTGATTAACACCTCACGACCAGCTCCCGATCATCAATCGCTCGTGAGGGTGTCACCACAGGCGCTCACAGTGCTCACGCGCAAACGTAAACGTTGGTGAAAAAGACGGCGCAGCACGGCTGTGCAGCGTGTGATCTGGACACAAGCGATGGAGGCACAACTTGTAGAACTTTGGAAAGCTCATCCGAGCCTTTTCGATGTGGCATCACAAAATTATCACGACCACAACAACCGTGAAAATAGTTGGATTTACACTGCTGCTCAATCACAGCTGCCTGATCAATGTTTTTCATTAGCAATTTAGCAAAGTTGATGGTGGTGGTGTGTCTGTGTGAGTGTAAGACGGAGAGAGAGCGCGACAGATTTTCTGTTATAACCTTCATGTTATGGAGGCACAGTGTGAGCACTCAGGTCGCATCAGAGCATCGGGCGGTATAGTGTGAGAGTACATCGTGACATACGAACTTCTAACCCCTGCGAGTCAATCGTGCAGTTTGAGCAGGAGCTGAATAACGTGACTGAAAAAAATCGCACAGTGTTTGCCCAGCTTTAGGTGTACTGTCGTCCGAGACTTGCACCGCAGAGTCGGCGTTTGTTCCCCTGTTGGCCATGCTTCTTGTTGTGGTCATCTGTTGTCTTCCGGTATTTTCTCCGCAAGCGACCTTTCCTCGACCAATGAGATGAGCGGTAATCTGAATTGTCATACTCGAATTGTCATAAGTGTGCTGTCAGCTCATTGGTCACAAAGCAGGAGAGGGGCTGGGAATTATGTTTTCAAACAAAGTGTTAATTCCATAAACATTTATAGACTACTTTTGATTCTCACTGTATTACGGGACAAAGTGCGTCCCTTATTAGCTCAATACGGGACGTGTACTTTTGTTTCGAAATACGGGACGATTCCGTATTTTAAGGGACGGTTGGCAACCCTAGTTGTTATCAGTGTTGGGACTAACGCGTTATTAAGTAACGCGTTACATTAACTACGTTATTATTGTGGTAACGAGCACGGTAACTAGTTATTATGCCAAAACCAGGAACGCGTTACTCGTTACTGGGATTTAGATAGGGTCGTTACTCGTTACTTCGTGTGGTGGCTATCGCGGAGCTTCCACAGATTCAGTAACATTAGCAAGTGGTGGAGGCCAGCAGGTGGATGAAGGAAAGGGGACGCAGAAGGAAAAGAGACCCGAGGCGGCCGCCGGTCCAAGTGTGAACTGAACTTCAGGTAAGAAGTTATGACCTGCAGTCTCTCTGGGTCAGATATGAACCAAGTTTAGGTGGAGTTTATTTTCGTTATTCTGACTTTTTCCGTACTGCGTGCTAGCTAGCATGACGGAGTTTCTATACAGCTGGGTGGGTGCTATGAAGTTAATGATGTTGAACTTTATTTTGTTCATAAGTTATTAGAGTTGCCAACCGTCCCGTCTGGTATTCAGAGAAAATATTACGCGTTTCGTATTGAGGTGAAAAGGAACAGTTTGTCCCGTAATTCAGCTACAATGAAAAAGGCACAAAGCTGGAGTTATTCTGTGTCTTTGCTGCACAGCTGCCTCTTCTTTCATTCTCCCCCTCCCTCTCCCGTTTCTACTTCAATCATGAAAACTGATCAATGATCAGCTGATCGTCTTTTCTCTCTTGTTTGTTTATCGCTCACTTTGCGCCGAAAGAGGAAACCAGCGGATGTCGCGCTAAACAACAGCAGCACGTTTAAGCTTGATCAGCTGTTGTTAGAATTTATTTAATATTAATTTCTAGTATCAGCTGATGTTTGCTGGAGCAACAGCTGCACAAAAGCTGCTGGTCATGATATGGTTTGGTTATCTGGTGAGAGGGAAACATGAAGATGAAACCAGGAGATGTCCTTACTGAATCATGAGAGCTGAACAGGTGATGGAGAAACAGGTTTACCTTTTAGGTGACATGAATGAGTTGAAGGGAAGTTATGAACTGTTTCTGAGAGACAAATAACCCCAGGATCCTTTTTTAGGTAGCTGACAGCTGGTAACTGTGCAGGTGCGGATCTAGTGAAGTGTTGCCAGGGGGGCAGGTAGGGCATTAACGGGGAAAGGGGGGCACAAGGAAATACTTTTCTTTCTTATTCTCATTTAAAATGTCTAGCTTTTAAAAAATAATTATCTGAATCTTACAACAAACGATTGATAGATTGATGCATACAGTGGGGCAAAAAAGTATTTAGTCAGCCACCGATTGTGCAAGTTCCCCCACCTAAAATGATGACAGAGGTCAGTAATTTGCACCAGAGGTACACTTCAACTGTGAGAGACAGAATGTGAAAAAAAAAATCCATGAATCCACATGGTAGGATTTGTAAAGAATTTATTCGTAAATCAGGGTGGAAAATAAGTATTTGGTCACCTCAAACAAGGAAAATCTCTGGCTCTCACAGACCTGTAACGTCTTCTGTAAGAAGCTTTTCTGTCCCCCACTCGTTACCTGTATGAATGGCACCTGTTTGAACTCATCATCTGTATAAAAGACACCTGTCCACAGCCTCAAACAGTCAGACTCCAAACTCCGCCATGGCCAAGACCAAAGAGCTTTCGAAGGACACCAGGAAAAGTATTGTAGACCTGCACCAGACTGGGAAGAGTGAATCTACAATAGGCAAGCAGCTTGGTGTGAAAAAATCAACTGTGGGAGCAATCATCAGAAAATGGAAGACATACAAGACCACTGATAATCTCCCTCGATCTGGGGCTCCACGCAAGATCTCATCCCGTGGGGTCAAAATGATCATGAGAACGGTGAGCAAAGATCCCAGAACCACACGGGGGGACCTGGTGAATGACCTGCAGAGAGCTGGGACCAAAGTAACAAAGGTCACCATCAGTAACACACTACAACGGCAGGGAATCAAATCCCGCAGTGCCAGACGTGTTCCGCTGCTGAAGCCAGTGCATGTCCAGGCCCGTCTGAAGTTTGCCAGAGAGCACATGGATGATACAGCAGAGGATTGGGAGAATGTCATGTGGTCAGATGAAACCAAAGTAGAACTTTTTGGTATAAACTCAACTCGTCGTGTTTGGAGGAAGAAGAATACTGAGTTGCATCCCAAGAACACCATACCTACTGTGAAGCATGGGGGTGGAAACATCATGCTATAGGGCTGTTTTTCTGCCAAGGGGACAGGACGACTGATCCGTGTTAAGGACAGAATGAATGGGGCCATGTATCGTGAGATTTTGAGCCAAAACCTCCTTCCATCAGTGAGAACTTTGAAGATGAAACGAGGCTGGGTCTTCCAACATGACAATGATCCAAAACACACCGCCCGGGCAACAAAGGAGTGGCTCCGTAAGAAGCATTTGAAAGTCCTGGAGTGGCCTAGCCAGTCTCCAGACCTCAACCCCATAGAAAATCTGTGGCGGGAGTTGAAAGTCCGTGTTTCTCGGCGACAGCCCCAAAACATCACTGCTCTCGAGAAGATCTGCATGGAGGAATGGGCCAAAATACCAGCTACTGTGTGTGCAAACCTGGTAAAGACCTATAGTAAACGTTTGACCTCTGTTATTGCCAACAAAGGTTATGTTACAAAGTATTGAGTTGTATTTTTGTTATTGACCAAATACTTATTTTCCACCCTGATTTACGAATAAATTCTTTACAAATCCTACCATGTGGATTCATGGATTTTTTTTTCACATTCTGTCTCTCACAGTTGAAGTGTACCTCTGGTGCAAATTACTGACCTCTGTCATCATTTTAAGTGGGGGAACTTGCACAATCGGTGGCTGACTAAATACTTTTTTGCCCCACTGTATATACCATCAAAACAGTGTACATCACTGTCACAACAGTGTTTATTTTCATTCAAAGGCTTTATGATTTTTCCTATAATGGTGGGCTGGTCTCTAGTCAAAATGCCCGGGACGATTTTTTTGTCCCAGTCCAGCTCTGTATGCAGCTCATCTGCAGTCTGGTGTTACCTACATCTTCCTATTCAGAAGGCAGAATTTCCGAGTTCTGAGTACAATCGAAAGCACCACGACTGCAGTTTTTGTGTTGGATGTAAAAGGCGCACATGATGCTGTGACGTAGGCTAGAATCATGGCAGCAGTCAATGACGGTCCAGGCGTGGGATTTCTCTCGTGGAAATATGCACATTATCTTTTCCTTTCTATTGGTAGGTGGCACAGTGCACTTGTGGCAAGTAAGCAAGCTAGAAGACTGGCAAAGTTATGGAAGCAACACATTAACAAGAGAATTCTGAGTAAAACCAAAGTTACTTTCCCTAGTAACTAGTTACTTTGAAAGTAACGAGTAACTTGAAGTAACTGAGTTACTTTTGAGAGAAGTAACTAGTAATGTAACTAAGTTACTATTTTAAAGTAACTTACCCAACACTGGTTGTTATTACCGTATTTTTCGGAAAATAAGTTGCTCTTAAAATCCTTTGATTTTCTGAAAAAATCGACAGTGCCCCTTATAATTCTTCTGTATGAATTCTGGTTGTACTTACTGACCTCGAACCGATTTGTGGTACACGGCGCTCAAAAATCTGTAAAAAAATGTTTTAGTACGACTTTGCTAAGCTATGAAGCCACACCGCTTGATGGATTGTCGGAGCATTACAGCTATCGTAGTCGGGAACCTTGCAGAGTGATACGTACTGTGCTTCAATATTACCGTATTGTGTGTGTATAACCTCATTTTTAAGTTTTGTGGATATTATCCATGGTTATGCTGAGGATACGTCGGCCAATTTCCACTGGAAATGCCTTTTGGCTAAACTGCCAGCAAGGAATTTGCATTTTCACTGTTAAATTTTTATGTAGCTTTAATGCACATTAAAAAACAGCTGCTTGCTTTTTTTGTTGTTGTTTTTTTTGCACTAATAAAGTTGCAGAGTTGCAAAGTATTGTGTCTAGTGTCAATTATATCGTCAGTTATAAAGTTATCGCAAATTTTCAAATATATATCGTGATAAATATTTTTGGCCATATTGCCCTGCCCTACACACAGACATGGATCATACTTACTAAGGTCATCCACTCCTGTGCTATTGCAGTGGGCCATGCTGAAAATAGATCTTCTCGAGTCCACTAGGAGGCGATAGTATCCTGCTGTTAGACAAGCCAGGTTCATTGCATCACTTGACTCCATGATCAGTGTGATGGGCTGTGAAAACAAAAAAGGGAGGATGTGCAGAAAAAAAATAGTTAAAGAAAACAACAGATGCTAAAATTAATGCAAGGCATTTTTGGGGTGGGGGGAGACTTGTTTTCAAAGACAGCTGTGCTCTGCTCTCACCCTGACGTCCAGAACATGCAGCTCCAGCCGGACATTGGTCTCATCCTCAGTGAGGATCTCAATGCGATTCACATGGCTGAAGTCAGCCAATAGGGCCACCAGGTTTGTGCGGGCATTGATGACGTGGCTGATGCCGTAACGTGGGCCCACTAACAGCGTCACCTCTGTCTGTTTCTCACCTTGCTACGGATTTCAAAACAAACAAACAAATTAAAATCAGCGAAAAGCTCAAGAAGAACTGACATTTACTCTCAAATTTTTCACAAGGCTTCCTGGATCAAATGGGCTTACCAACAGTATTGATTTGAACTCCCTCCCTCCAAAGAGTCTGAGTTCACTGAGGTACCTCAGGTAATGCACCTTGGCCTGCAAAGCGGTCAACTGTGCAGAGAGGAGCAAGGACATTAGTAAGAATCTGAAAAGGAAATAGCTTCCACCACAAGCAAATGCAATTTGTCTTCTAATGTCAGGATGTAAAGCACTCTCAAAACTATTTTGATCTGGCCCGCTGATTTTCCATTATATCCCATCATGTCATTTATATCTGATAAGGTTCCAAAGAGCTGCTCCACAGCAGTGCCACTCTTTACACCCTGCTTTTGTGGAGTTGTGCCTCTCCTGTGAGTGTGATTTAAACTCGAGATGCCAAACATTACAGCTGCTTTCATTTTACTCCAGTGTTCATTCATTCATGACCTGAGGTTTTATCCCTTCACTCTTAATTCCAAAGTGTAGTCCAGCAATATTTTACTGTGCAGTCAGCCTCACATAGAAAATGCTAATGGGAACGTCTGATCTCTGTGAATACATTTGATTAGCTAGTGCCAATCGAGCCGCTTGGCCTTATGCACATGGGCTGAAGCTTTGGTGTGTTTCAACTGATATACATTCATCACCTACAACATAAAGCTGCATTACTTTGATTAAACTGGACAATTAAACTGGAGTAATATCAGTTTGCCTGCTGATAATTGATGTCGCCAGCATTCAGGTTCTTTGCCCACTTCTGCTTTAGAGTGGCTCTTTGTATATTATGATGTACAGACGTGTTATAAATCAAATAAGCACAGGCACTGTGCCTGGCTTGGTGCTTTTTGAGACCCAGCCCATGTTTCAACATGCTCGGGAAGTTGTACATGAGCTTATGATGTGTTCTGGAGTGGAGAATGGGGGTCATTTGAAAAAAAAAAAAATCATGGTGGACATAGCCTTTGCACCTTACTGTTGGTTCTTGATGGATTAGGTCAAGGGTGGTAAACATATGACCCAGGGGCTAAAATCAGCCCAGCAAAGACTCCAATCCAGGCCACTGGATAGCTTTAGGAAAATTTTTGTATTTGCTTAATTGAAGTTTTAAAGCATTTCCTGCTGATAAAGGTGGCCCACATCACCATTCATATTACAACAAAGTACCAGGACCTTTTCTACAATTTTACACATTTAGTTATTGCACTTTAAGCCCAAAGCTGTCAGAGTGCTTTCATTTACTACAGCATTTCTTTATCATGTAGAAAAACTGAGACATGCTGTTAAAATTGTACTTTTTTAGTTAAACTTCTGGAAAATGGGAGTTTCAGTGGTCTCACCCACTTAAGATCACATTGGGCTCCATACAGCCCATCGTGTAAAATGAGTTTGACATCCCTGGATTAAATGACGGATCCAGACAGATGACGCACTATTCTTCTAGGTATTGCCTCACTTTGTGTTTAGATAATGACAGTTGGGCCTAAAACGTTAGCACAAAATGATCCCATAGCACAAGACAGCCATTAAATCCCCTTCCTATAGGAGTCAAAGGCTCAGGTTTTGCTTTGATTTGTCTGTCAGATGCAAATGGTTTCATTTATTAGTTTAGAAAACTGAGAATCTGACTCTAAATATGCATCATATTTCATAGCAAATAACAGAAATGAATGATCAAGAGCTCGGCTGCAATATGAGACTTGTTTTGTGGGGTCGTAAAATGGTATGAAATATGTGTATCCTCGAGGAGAAACTTGCGCATACATAATATTCAGTCGGAATGAATACATGTTTGGTGCTCCAGTGAGCATTTGTGGAGACTCGACTATGCATGTGAGATCAGCTGTGAGCATTAGGGATATATGTTCATCGCAATAAATGAAAATTTCCATCAGTGCAATGCTGTGGTTCATCCATGTGTTTTTAATTGAATACATTTAGCTTTTGTTATTTATAGAAATGAGCTACAGCATGGCCTAGTTCAGTGTAACTTAAATGCTGCACACTATGTGAGATTTGTCCATTCTATGTGTAGAAGAGAAGCCATAACCTGATATGGGTTAGTATCGAAATCAGCTGATCTGCTGGGATTGTGGCTGAACTTGAGCTGGTGGTCTGTCTGAACTAATGCCATGCTCAATTTGCTGTTTCACAGCATTGTTTTGGAGCTTTTTTAGAATTTAAG
The DNA here is from genome assembly GCF_057382185.1 of Mchenga conophoros. Classification (NCBI taxonomy): domain Eukaryota; kingdom Metazoa; phylum Chordata; class Actinopteri; order Cichliformes; family Cichlidae; genus Mchenga; species Mchenga conophoros. The sequence continues at coordinate 38,340,153 of NC_140547.1, read as the reverse complement.
AAATAATATCTACTTCCTACATCATGCATCAAATACAACATGTCCAGAGTTGATTTACGCAGCGAGGCTCAGAAATGTGAGCCCATGGCCTATCCCATGACTCTATGGGACATTAAAGTCCGCAAGAACTCACAAACAAGTGCCGATGGCTTACCATGAATACACTCTATCTAACTCTGATTCACTAACAGAATTTGCATGACAGCTGATTGTAAATCACTGGGTGCCGCTGAAACTCTTGCAAGGGTCGGCTGCTGATTTGTACTTGTCAAAGTTAATATGGGTGCTGGAGAATGAGAAGACTGGCAGCTGCTTGCATCATTGAAACAGTTTTTGTTTGTTTGTTTGTTTTTTTAAAAAGCTAAAAAGTTCAGCCCAAGTTTGATTAGCTTCCCCTGACTGGAACATGTGTGCGCTTTTAAATTTAAATATCTTATTATGCATAAAGTTTGACAATCCATTGTTATTCACATTAGCATTCAAGGTCTAGCTTGACAAAGGGTCTTAGGTTGACAAGGGTGAGAACCTTTACAAGGTGGAGTATGGCAGCGATGCTATTTTAGGATATTGCGTCAGAAAACGGAGAGGCAGTGTGTTTGCGTGCATGTGTGTGTGTCAGAGTGTGTCAGCTTATTAACAAGGGCAAGGAAAGACAAAGAGAGCTGGTTACTTTTTTCCCTGGAGGCACGAGGTTCTGGTTGGTTTTGAGGATGTGTGTCAGAGCCTTCTTGACGTTTTTCTCCTTCATGCTGGACAGCACAGCAGGAGGCAGAAACAGTGACAAACCCCACTCTTTTCTGTCGAGAGAAGATTGATTTCAGCATAAAGCAGCCCTTAGAAAAAAAAATCCTTCCACAGTGGTTAAAAAACAGCTACAAATTGGGAGGGAAGCTGTTAGTAACAACAAAACGATGAATTGACTTTCAGGTGGACAGCTTTGTCAAAGGGGAAAGTGTTTCCTCAACAGGACCTTAAAAATGTGAGAGAGCTATATGCGCTGAGACCCTAATATTTACAGTGCTTTACTCAGTGCTGGAGGACAAGTTAAATAAGGGCAGCCAGGCGGATTCCCTTACTTACACTGGGACTGCACAGAAACAGATGTGTCAACATTATATTGCCATATAAAAGTACAATAACAGCATTTTCTTGTAACTCTCAATTGATTAAAAAACAAACAAACATCCTGACTGTTTGCTAAAGTCATGCTTCTTCTAAAGGTGACCGGTTATGCTCATTTACAACTCTATTTTTTTGTACTTAGACTCTACAAGGGTAGCTTTGCATATTTCATAATTCGAAGTACTCTTCATTTTTCTCATACTGAGCCACTGTCTCCTGTTTTAGCTCCTCTCCCTTTAATAATAATAATAATAATAATGGATTGGATTTATATGGCGCTTTTCAAGGCACCCAAAGTGCTTTACAATGCCACTATTCATTCACTCTCACATTCACATACTGGTGGCCTTTAAGGCCACCCTGCCTCTAACCCAGGTTTCTCTTAATTGGCTTTCTAATTGATGGGTGGGGCTTCCTTAAAACATTCATATTAGGGATATCCACACTGAGTGACATTAAATAAAGTGTGAAACAGAGTGAAAGGGCATATAAAATCCAGCCGCAACCTGACTTCAGCCCATTTGGGCAATATGATGATTTTATTATTTAATCCTTTGGCCATCTTTAATATGAGCATCCACCACTAAAAATAACGGTTTAACTGTTGTCAAAAAACAGGAAATTTACCATTTAAAAAGGTGTCTTTAGTGTTAAAATTTGTCTACGTGGGTAGTAGTTACAGTAGTTACTCCATGTAACCCCGCCTCTTCGAGTACTGAGCACTGATTTCTTTTACCTTTGCTTGTGTCGGGTGACTAAACTTTATTCTATCGTGGTTCCTTTGGCACTCCTTACCTGTGCCTCTGGATGCATCATCATCCTACTATTACAATGTATGTATGTATAATCGTTCCCAGACCTCCCAGAACTGGCTCAATCTTGATTAAACTTGGCCTAAAAACTACTTTGGGTACCAAGATTCATAAATGGTAAATGGCATGTATTTGTATAGCACTTTACTAGTCCCTAAGTACCCCAAAGCGCTTTACACAACCAGTCATTCACCCATTGATGATGGCAAGCTACATTGTAGCCACAGCCACCCTGGGACGCACTGACAGAGGTGAGGCTGCCGGACACTGGCGCCACCAGGCCCTCTGACCACCACCAGTAGGCAACAGGTGAAGTGTCTTGCCCAAGGACACAACGACCGAGACTGTCCAAGCCAGGGCTCAAACCGGCAACCTTCCGATTACAAGGCGAACTCCCAACTCTTGAGCCACGATCGCCCCATAACATCAACATGGTGATTGATTAAAGTATTTATCTCACATAAAAAGTAACTGTTTCTGTTTATCTGTATTTGGATATAGAAGTTGCATGATTAGGGCAGGTTCAAGAATCTATGCCATTTTCAGGTATGCATTTAGCAGTCATTTAGTAGTAATTAAGCTCTTACGGTTTTATGGGTAGATCATGCAACAGAAAAGATATCTATAACAATCAACATAAATAGCTGACAATATTGGTTGTACCACATACACAATGGGGTATGACTACTATTAAGTTACATCTTCCTATTGTATTTCTAATGGGTCCAAATTGTTGGTAATTGAATGGACTTCGATTACAATTCTCAACTGTAACTGTATCAGGTTTTTACAAGATAACTTTTTTAGAGCAAAACTTGCATCAATGGTGCTCCTCACATACAAGGTCTTAAATAATCAGGCCCCATCTCATCTTAATGACCTTGTAGTACCATATCACCCTATTAGAGCACTTCGCTCTCGCTCTGCAGGCCTACTTGTTGTTCCTAGAGTATTTAAAAGTAGAATGGGAGGGAGAGCCTTCAGTTTTCAGGCCCCTCTTCTGTGGAACCAGCTTCCAGTTTGGATTCGGGAGACAGACACTATCTCTACTTTTAAGATTAGGCTTAAAACTTTCCTTTTTGCTAAAGCATATAGTTAGGGCTGGACCAGGTGACCCTGAATCCTCCCTTTGTTATGCTGCAATAGATGTAGGCTGCCGGGGGATTCCCATGATGCATTGAGTTTTTCCTTTCCAGTCACCTTTCTCACTCACTATGTATTAATAGACCTCTCTGCATTGAATCATATCTGTTATTAACCTCTGTCTCTCTTCCACAGCATGTCTTTATCCTGTCTTCCTTCTCTCACCCCAACCGGTTGCAGCAGATGGTCGCCCCTCCCTGAGCCTGGTTCTGCCGGAGGTTTCTTCCTGTTAAAAGGGAGTTTTTCCTTCCCACTGTCGCCAAAGTGCTTGCTCATAGGGGGTCATATGATTGTTGGGTTTTTCTCTGTATCTATGAAGCGCCTTGAGGCGACTTTTGTTGTGATTTGGCGCTATATAAATAAAATTGAATTGAATTGAATTGAATTGATTATTAATGCTGATCACTTAATCACTGATGACGATTTAGAGGTGGGTTAATATCTCAACACTGAACTGCAGAATACTGAAAAAAACATAATTTAAGAAACTAGAAAATATTACCTTTTAAATTCAAGTCTCTTCATTATAGGCGAATATTTTCTAACCCTACACAGTGTGCTCACTGCTAGTCATATATTCATGTACAAAGATTATTCGAAAATATTTTTGTATTATTTGGAGTTTTATTTTACCCGTATCATATTCAAACTAATAATCAGCCATGAGTTTTGATGTAAGCACATCTGAGAATGCCATAAATTTTCTCAAGTTGCCATTAACAACAGTCTGACAGTGTCAGCAAACTATTCAAGGAAACATTTCTTTCTGTTATGTGATTTTTTTTTGTTTAGCCAGAAAGATGCATTCATCCAAGAAGGGAACAAGGGCAACGAATTCGAATAATGCCAGATAAACTTTTGCAAAACCATCAGAAAACTTTTAGAAAAAAAACTCTGTTATTTATTATTAATGATGAGCTGCAGCCTGTACAAGAGTTTTACATTTACAGACATGTTAAGAGTGTCAAAAACACACTCGTACCCACAGCTGCATTTACATGCACACTTACTGGATGTATTTCAGGGAGACCTTCTGACTCTGTCTGGTTGTCATGGTGAGGATGTACATCTGCAATGCAGCCAATCGCAGCGCAGCATCATACTTGAGCTCCTGGCCAAACCGCTCTAAGACCACATCGTTACAACTCTGCAGCAAAGGAGAAAGTTACGTAAGAGTCCTTAAGTTTTTTGGGGCTTGTGAAGCGCATTTCATCTCTACAAAGAGCTATTCGAGCACCAGCGCATCCCCACTGAGCTGTAATAAGTTGTTCACAACCTCTGTGGCTAGAGATCCCTTCAAAGGGATGCGCTGTAGCTTCCAGTCCCAGATGAAGGACTCGGAAACACAAAATAGTGAACTCTGACAGAAAGAAAAAAAAGATGATTAACTTGGCTTCTCTCAGGCTATTTCACTTGACTAATTATCAAAGGAATCCTCAGGAAGCAATTTATTATTTCAGAGGGAAGTAGTTCATACAACAGTTGATATAAAGACTTTATTTGCAAATGAGGATTTTTGTCTTGAAAGGATTAATTCTCCACAAAACTAAGTAAGTCTGTAGATCATGAAAAATAATTTCCAAACCATCTGGCAGCAGAGGATTTGGATGTATTTATATTTAACAGTCGACAAGTCTCACCTCGTGCTCATGCTGCTACTGTTGCCACCGCTCACCTGAACATAGAGGTATTCAAACGCAACAGCGTCTCTCCGCAGCAGCTCCACTGGGTCCCTGGGAACAAAGCTGATTCTAAAGAAACACTTCATCTTGTCACAGCCGGGTCTCTGAGTCACCTGGGGTTGAAAAGCACAGACAAAGAGAAGTGTGAACATGTGAAAACACAGTAAACAAGCTATGTGTAAGTATATGCAGAAACTCAAGTTGTTCAAAAGTTCATGTTGGATCATTACGAGCTTTGAGAGTCATCGTACCAATCACTATCAGAGGTCATGTGGGGTTTTTCAGTAAGTGCAACACCCTAAATCATGTCCCATTTTATTGCCTTTTTTTTTCTTTTACATGGGACAAAGATGAACATCATCCTTTAATTAAAAAAAAGACTTGAAGCTAGTTTGATTTAATAAGACTGGCTTCACGTCTTATTAAATAAGATCATAAACCCAAGAAGAAAAGTCTTATTGTTGTATTCATTCAAGTGAGAAGAAGGGTCATTTTTAAAAGGAGATTCAAAGGGTCAATCATTGGTTTCTAGGCCTGTGTGACTGGGGCCTAAGCTGCTCAAATATTCTTTCAATTTCAAAGAGAAGTAGTGAAAAAGTAGGATGACACTCCAATTAAGTCTACTTCCCGGATTTTGGGAATGCACGGACGTCCTGTTATCTTAATGTTTGTATATGTATGTAGGTATGGGTGGGCCAATCTGAAGCAAGCCTTTCACAGACATCATCACACATACATTACTAAGATCTATATGTTCTTAAAAAAGAGTTATCATGAATCTCAGTCCTTTTGATTTTTAGTTTATTTCATCATCATAACCGAGTGAATGTTATGTTACTTTCCATATGATTCAAATGTCCTACTTATGTCACCTGTTCAAAACTTCACATTTACTAAAATTTGTATTTGCGATTAAATTTTTGTTCGAGTCACTACTACATACAGAACGTAAAAAAATGGCATTTGTGTCTATGTAAAAAATAACTCAAACTAATTCAAAGAAATGAAGTTAATAAATAGTTATATGAGAAAATAAGTTAATAATTAATAATGACTGCATGTCAGCTTAAAAGCTCAGGTTCATTTTGTGACAACCTATAGGGTAGTTAACTAGTTTTTACCAGGCGTCGTATTTTAAAAACCAATTAAACTAAATAAACTCTGAAAAATAACCACTTATTATGGGTGTCAAACCAGTGCAAAATCAAACTGCCAAAAATGTGAATCTTCAAGTAAAAGTCTTAAATTTATGAATACATTTATGACCAGTGGTGAACATATATAGCATTGGCTGCAGAAACATTAGTACAAAAGCAACGACAGCAGCAGTGGCACTGTTTTGTTTTGTATATTCATAGCCATATTAGTTGTATTAAGACCACTTTGCAACCTAAAGACATGCTTGTGCAATCCAGCAGCAGTAACCTAGAAAAACCTCACTTTGCTTGCTGTGGTTGTTCATGCATTTGCTTCCATCCTCCATTCAAGACAAAACCACAAGACTGGCATCGTCTTTTAAATATTGATCATATTTTGTAAATTATTTAATATTGCGTCGTGTAGAAAGGGCAAGAGTTTTTTTTTCTTTTAATCTATACGCTTCAAGAGTTACCAGCTTCCTCAAACACACCTGTCCTCAGTAGTGACACTCGGGTGTATTACAGTATAGAGAATGGTTTTCAGACTCTCAAAGAGTCTTCAGCCATTGTGTGTGCCACGTGCAGAGCTCTTCACATCTGAACTGTGTGGCATGAATATTAATATTGTCCTCCTGTGATGAACCCTATTAGAATATACTGGGCACTGTGTATGTGTGTGTGGTTGTGTAGGTGTAATGTGAGCTGTCGCCACTGCTGTGCAAGTGCTGATAAATGACACTGGGGTCTAAATGCTGCTTGAATACTGAGCAGGAATGTGTGTGTGTGTGTGTGTGTGTGTGTGTGTGTGTGTGTGTGCCAGTTGTTGTGTGTGAAAGACAGAAAAGAAGGCAAAGAAAGTGAAAAGAACAAGGCAACATCCCCGACCTGAGTAAGCATCTCCTGTTCGTGCAGGAGAAGCAGTTTACTCTCAGAGCCTTCGGTCCTCTGTTCCAACACCAGGGAGAAGTGCTCGATGCATTTGATTGACAGCTTCTCTTGCAGGGTCAGGATAACTTCCTGAAAGAATAATAGAAAAACTCACAATAACAGATTTTAACTGTTCTTGAAAACCTTCCTCAGGATACCTTTAAAATAAAAAAGACTTTTAAGCACACTTAAAAGGGACCTATTACGGTTATTTCCAACTTAATATTTTAAGTCTAGGGTTCTACTGAAGCTTTTTATTCTTCATTGGCTATCAAAAAAACCTACTGCTCTTATACTGGGACTCTCATGGGCTTCACCCATGACAGTCAAACATAAGGCATGAGGGCCATAATCGGCCAGACAAAGACAGCAGTCCAACCCACTGGACTGTATTGCAAAATATGACAAAGGTGATCAAAGGTGTTCATAAATGTTGGACTTTTAATTGTGTTTTCATATGTTTTACACATACTATTGAATTTGCACTTCTTTTTCTTATATTATATTTCAGAATTTAAATGTGTTGTTAAACTTCTTCACACTGACAGAAAGAGAGGTTTCACTAATTTGGCGAGTCTGAAATATGTCTTTTTTTTATCATCCTTCCCTTCAGGACAAATATCTTCCGATTTGCTGCCTGTTTGTGAGAGTCAGCCAATCAGACAATTTAAAGCAATTTAAAGGGTGAGGGTTCCACTCATACCCAAAACTATGTCTTATTGAGATTACTTTCTATGACATCATACATAGCCAAAAGAAGAAAAACAGTCTTAAACTGAGTGATGAAGAAAAGTCTGTAGAAAACTCTTCAACCTTCAGTAATTCTGTTATAGATTTATTGCCTTGCCTGGGTTTATTGTCCTGTTGCATGACCCAATTTGGCCAAGCTTTAGCTTTTGAACAGATACATATTTGACTCTAAAATACTTTGGTAGACAGAGACGTTCATGGCTGACTCAGTGACTGCAAGATACCCAGGTCCTGTAGTTCCAAAACAAGCCCAAATCATCACCACTCCACCACCGTGCTTGATAGTTGGTATGAGGTGTTTGTGCTGATGTGTTATGTTTGATTTCCACCAGACATGATGCTGTGCATTATGGTAAACATCTCCATTTTGGTCTCATCTGTCCGAAGGAAATTGCTGTTGAAGTCTTGTGCATGGTGAATCATTGCAAGGCCTGACTCTGGAGTGAATATATAGAAGTGCTCATACTTGGTGATGATTAGCATCTGATCAGCAACACTTATGCTGCTAATTACCCTCTTAATTCCTTAACATATTCTGCACTGGATTACAATATAAGCATATCTAAGTGTTTAAGTAGGTCATGACTACAGTTCCATGCAGGGAAGATATGATGGCATTACGCCTGAATTTTATGCAAAACTGTTATTTTTCCTGTGTTTGTAACATAAACTAAATGACAGAAGCAACAAAGCGGTGTGGAGTGCAGGATAACTTATTCTGGTGGTAACTTTATATAAAAAGGTCAAAGCATGTTTTAGTAAGTAAGGTGTCTTGCTTCCAGCAGGCCTGTCACTCATCTGATTGCTGCTTGCTTTTGGAGCTTTGGTAGTAACACATTTGCATGAGGTGTACCTCAACAGCAGCAGTTCAAACAGTAGCAGTGTGCAGCGATCAAATAGGTGAGCTCAGGTTAAAAGAAAATGTAGCAGCTGTGACTGAGTTCATCAAAGAATCGTCCACTTTGACCAGGTGCAGCACCTCATTCTGATCCCGAAAATCTCTTTAGTCAGTAAATGCTGTCTCCTATTCACTGTATACCCCAACTTGATCATTTGGCATCACCTGGCAGCTTTATTCTACTGGTCATTTCTGTCCCACCCACTGGAGAGCGGTGAATAAGAAAGATAAAAGGCAATTTCTGTCCAGGTTAGGATGACATCCTTTGCTGTGAGGTTGAGAGAAAAGAAAGTCATTATGCCTCTTGCTTTCTGAATTCGCTCTGGGAGTTTCAGAGGATCATAGCTGAATAAGAATTAACAAGTCAAAAAATGAGAATACGCTCTTTGTCGCCTTGACTGAATAACTAAAGAGCTCAAACAAATGGAAGTGAATTTCACAGTCCGCGCGTGTGTTAAGACTCACTAATTTGGACTCTTGATAACATCCCCCTACTGTAATTACAAATGCAGCAGAAGCTGCTTATTTCATGACGTAAGCCTTAAGTTGTTGCACACGCATACCTTGATGGAGGTACTACAGTCAAAGCGAAAGGACTTTGTCTGCCCGTTCTCCAGGTAGACCTTTAGGACATTTGGCATGAACAGAAGAGAGTTGTCCTTCATCGGGTTCTGCAAAGGAGGGACAGGATTAGTCTTTTCATTCTGTGCACGTGCCGTGGGTTCAATACATGGAAGGAATTCATAAAAGTGCCATGTCGTAACTCATTTATGTGACTGTCTTACATCCATTGAAATCGCTGTCTAAAGTGGAAACCAGCTGGCATTGCCTATATAGGTCATACAAGCTCGTGTGTATGCGCGAGTGCATGTGTTTGTGTGGTAGAACTGACCGGAACCTGGCCGTTTATAATGACCTCCTCAGCAAAGCGTACTTTGACCGGATTGGACTTGAGCATGGCTTTTTTGGCTGCACTGATGAACGCTGATTTAGGGGACTAGGAGGCAAGCGTCCAAAAAGTGATAGAGAGAAAGCAAGCAAGAGAGGAGAGGAAGGGAAGAAAGAGACAAACAGATGGAGAGAAAGAGATCAACAGGAAAATCGATGTTCAAACAAACAAAAAAAACTGTTTTCAGTCCCAGTTTATGGACTATAAGAGCTATGTTTGACTCTCCCCCCCCCCCCAAAATCAATCAAAAACAGCACTTTTACAGCAGACTCTTCATACTTTATTTAACAGAAATGTAACCCAGGAGGAAATTCTGAAGTGTTAGGAAATACAGGATCATCACTTCCACTCCTTTAAACGATTAAACTTAAACTCCTTTGTTCGTGACAGTAACAAATGCCATGAAAACACTGACATCATAACCTTTCTGTTGCATTCCACCTAGAGCACATTTCCTCCAGTGGAAGGAGGAGGACATGTTTTCTTTAAAGAGAAAGAAATGGTGCAGCTGTTAGGAGCTACAGGGAGTGCAGAATTATTAGGCAAATTAGTATTTTGTCCACATCATCCTCTTCATGCATGTTGTCTTACTCCAAGCTGTATAGGCTCGAAAGCCTACTACCAATTAAGCATATTAGGTGATGTGCATCTCTGTAATGAGAAGGGGTGTGGTCTAATGACATCAACACCCTATATCAGGTGTGCATAATTATTAGGCAACGTCCTTTCCTTTGGCAAAATGGATCAAAAGAAGGACTTGACAGGCTCGGAAAAGTGAAAAATAGTGAGATATCTTGCAGAGGGATGCAGCAGTCTCAAAATTGCAAAGCTTCTGAAGCGTGATCATCGAACAATCAAGCGTTTCATTCAAAATAGTCAACAGGGTCGCAAGAAGCGTGTGGAAAAACCAAGGTGCAAAATAACTGCCCATGAACTGAGAAAAGTCAAGCGTGCAGCTGCCAAGATGCCACTTGCCACCAGTTTGGCCATATTTCAGAGCTGCAACATCACTGGAGTGCCCAAAAGCACAAGGTGTGCAATACTCAGAGACATGGCCAAGGTAAGAAAGGCTGAAAGACGACCACCACTGAACAAGACACACAAGCTGAAACGTCAAGACTGGGCCAAGAAATATCTCAAGACTGGTTTTTCTAAGGTTTTATGGACTGATGAAATGAGAGTGAGTCTTGATGGGCCAGATGGATGGGCCCGTGGCTGGATTGGTAAAGGGCAGAGAGCTCCAGTCCGACTCAGACGCCAGCAAGGTGGAGGTGGAGTACTGGTTTGGGCTGGTATCATCAAAGATGAGCTTGTGGGGCCTTTTCGGGTTGAGGATGGAGTCAAGCTCTACTCCCAGTCCTACTGCCAGTTTCTGGAAGACACCTTCTTCAAGCAGTGGTACAGGAAGAAGTCTGCATCCTTCAAGAAAAACATGATTTTCATGCAGGACAATGCTCCATCACACGCGTCCAAGTACTCCACAGCGTGGCTGGCAAGAAAGGGTATAAAAGAAGAAAAACTAATGACATGGCCTCCTTGTTCACCTGATCTGAACCCCATTGAGAACCTGTGGTCCATCATCAAATGTGAGATTTACAAGGAGGGAAAACAGTACACCTCTCTGAACAGTGTCTGGGAGGCTGTGGTTGCTGCTGCACGCAATGTTGATGGTGAACAGATCAAAACACTGACAGAATCCATGGATGGCAGGCTTTTGAGTGTCCTTGCAAAGAAAGGTGGCTATATTGGTCGCTGATTTGTTTTTGTTTCGTTTTTGAATGTCAGAAATGTATATTTGTGAATGTGGAGATGTTATATTGGTTTCACTGGTAAAAATAAATAATTGAAATGGGTATATATTTGTTTTTTGTTAAGTTGCCTAATAATTATGCACAGTAATAGTCACCTGCACACAGAGATATCCCCCTAAAATAGCTAAAACTAAAAACAAACTAAAAACTACTTCCAAAAACATTCATACACTGTATTTACAGGACTTTTTCTCTATAGTGGCTGAAAGCTGAAGTTTATTCTTGCCATTAGGTAGTGGAATTAAAAAACTATGGGCCAGATTTACTGTTTTAAAAAAGTTGCACTAAACCCAGGTGCAGTCCCAGCACACCAAAAAACAAAACAAAACAAAAAAACCCCACGTTAAATAGCAGTAAATTATTCTCTAAATGATTTAGATCTTGAAAGAGAAACTCCCAGAAATACACATAGAACAGGGTAAGTTGCAAAAATCTCGCACAAAAATTTGATTTTCTTCCACAAGTCTCACTTTTATTTCCTCTTGGAAGACTCCTGAACTTTATAGGCCTACTTAACTGCTAGCTTGTAAGCTGTTAGCTTGCAGAGCGACTCCTCTTCTCTACTTGGTTATAAAATACTACCATTTTGTCAATGCTAGTGACACTTTAGACAACTAAAAACACATCTTTTTAGAATTTGTCTGTTTTTGCTTTATACTCTGTCATTCCTTGTGAAGCACTTTGTGATCTTTTTTGTAAATACCAGCAACTTTTTTTTAGTACCAAAGCCCAGTTTGTGCTGGTGCAAGACATTTGTAAATGTGGCCCTAAGCAATCACAGACAAATGGGATGACTTCATTTTCTGATTATGCTGAGGTAACACACTGGAAACCTCTACTGTTAAAGACAAGGTTTGACTGACCTGGGGCCAGAAGAAAAAAGCACATCAGGCTAGTTCGCTTGTCATTCCTGTTTGAGTCAGTGATGCTGTTTCTACCAATGACAATTAAAATAAATTGCTTTAAAGGGAACAAAGCCCTTCTGGAAAAAGTCTAGAAGGCGGTAGTCAGTACTTGAGCCATGATAATTTCTTTATAGTTTGCTTCCAACAACTAAGGTGGTCTTGGGCAATAGTTCTCCAGGCTTTCTCAAAGTCTATCAAAGTTTGTCTTTGGACATTTTCAGAGGAATGTTTTTCTTGATTTGCTTTTAAGCTACGTAACACTGACCTATGAATCACTGAAGAAACACTTAACTCAAAGTATGAAACAATGCTGTGTCTACATGTATCCGACAACTTGCCAGAAAGAGCATATCTGGGTGTCCTAAAAGAATTGAGGGTGTGTTAAAGAAGAAAGTTGCTCATACCAAATAGTGACTTTGTAACTCGTTAGACAAAAACTATACTTGCATTCATGACAGCGCATGTTTGAATAAACTGGTGCAGGATCATTCAGTCTCAAAAATGTTATGGTACAAAGTCTGATTATATATAATATCTGCTGTGAACTTTTAGCTTCATATATCAGATAGTTTCCATGATATATTCTTTTGGAAAAAATGGTCAGAATCTGTGATGGTAGAATCTTTTTTTTTCTGTAATACAACTTGTTATATTTGCTCAATTCATGAACTCCAAGCATGAAAGTTGAATGACACATTTTTTTCTTTCATATTTTAACCAGCTGATGCGTAAACATTTCTATCTATCTGTTTCAAGTTCCATTTTCTGACTCATTTTGTTGGTAAGAAAGAAAGAATTTTCAGGCTTTTATGTTTTATATTCACTGCTTATATTCATATTTAAGCAGTGCCTCAGATTTCAATGTGCAAAAAAGAAGAAAAAGTCCTGAAAGTGTGTTACCGGACCATACTTCAAAAATATCTTAAAAAGTATAAAGATTTTCTACCATGAAATTTGTATGCACATTAGAGACAGAAGGTTTGGTTGATTTGAGACAGAATGACCCTGCATCAAAAGAAATGATGGGTGGCTCAAGACTTTTGCACAGTATTGCCGATTTTAGGCATTTTTCTGCATTCATTCCAATTAATTGAAGACTATCTTCTGAGCAACTCTTCTATGCCCTTGGCTGAATTGTAGCCAATTTTGGTAAAATTGGATGAATAAGAAATAGAATGGCTCTCTTAATTTGGCTCTGCACACACACAGTGGGCAGCAGAGAGACCTTCATGGGGAAAAGAGCCAATAACAGCCAATCTTCTCTCCCGGTACCATCCAACATTGCGTTGTTTTGCATAGCAACAACACATCTGAATCAGGAACACACTAAAGTAGCACTTAAATTACTCATAATCCTACTGTAATGGGTGTTTATAATTATATACAGGAGCTGGTTTCACTGTGTTGTCGTTTCACTGTTGATTTTGGTCTCTTTATGTAATTTGTTGTCAGCAATAAAAATATTGTATATCACTATCACCTTATTGTTTAAACGCAGGTGAGTTTTAGAGGCCTGCAGAAGGATGTCTTGTGTGATTTTAAATATTTTTTTTATTTGGTTGAACAAAGTAAACAAAAAGTCCTTCAAAAATAAAATGCAGAAACCACATTTCATGTTCTACTATTACATATACAGTGTGTATATATATATATATACTGTATATATATATATACTGTATATATATATATACTGTATATATATATATATACTGTATATATATATATACTGTATATATATATATATATATATATATATATATATATATATATATATATATATATATATATGAAAACAATAAAAAAATTTAACACATGATAAAGTAACACATTTTTAAAATACGAATGGATGGAAAAAGTGGTTTGTGTATGTGTCACCAAAAACAGAACATTTTTCTAGATTTATAAATCATCCCAACACATTTTGACAAATGTATCTGTATATATTGCGAGATCTACTCACAGGATAAGGTTGGACAACAGTCAACATGATGGATTCTTTGCAGCTCCTGGAACAAGAAGACAGAAAACCGTAAAGTCAACAAAATCATGAAAAAAGAAATAAAGAACAACAAAAACCCAATGATTCCACTCAACAATAACGGCAAATAAACAACACGATCTTGATTAGCCTGGGTGAAATGGAATTGAACGCCTCGGGCAAACACTGCTTACAACAGACACAGTTAAAACCAAAAGCACACAGACACTCATTACTTTCCCCATTTAATTACAAAAAAAGGGGTTGTACTTCCTGTGAAGTGAAACACGATTTGTTTCGTTGCGCACTGTTTTCAATGAAAGAGCAAAAGGATTCTCATTTTTCTTGTTATTTATTCAGAATATGTTGGGGTGACAAGCAGAACTGAGTTAACTAACTACTGAGCAGGCGAGTGGAAAGCATCGCTAACACTTGGAAATAAACTTCATAATTTTAAAAGCAAATGAATGATTATGACTTTCGTTTCACTAATGTTGTTGTGTTTTTGTAATTAACTTTTTAGTTTTTTCAACCTGCCATTTAAAGGGACCCTAAACACTTTACCTGGAGCTTATTTATCTTTTTGTTTCAATTACTTTTTTTGGGCAATCTAGTGCACAGATTGTTGCTTAATGTGACATTATGTTACGCTACTCTGTGTGACTCTGTCACATGTCTGCAGTATAAATTCTCCCATACTGTACTCACTTTATCCAACAATGTGATCTATCTATCTGTCTATGTACATATTGACATAAGACTGCACATTTGTTGACTGCACATCCATACCTCCATCTATACACTGGATTGAGATTTGGTGACTGTGGAGGCCATTTGAGTTTAATTAACTTGTTATCAGATACCAGTCTGAGATGATCTGACTTTTGTGACATGGTGCGTTATCCAGCTGGAAGCAGATGGGTGGTCATAACACAATGGACATGGTGAGCAACAGGCAATTTGTGGTCCTCAAATGGTACTAAGATACCCAAAGTTTGCCGAGAAAATAATCCCCACCCCATTAAACTACCAGCAGCAGCCTGAATATTTAACACAAACCCACATGGATCCATGCTTTCATGTTGTTTATGCTGAATTCTGACACTACAACCTGAATGTCACAGAAATTGAGATTTATTTTCCAATTTTGGTGATCTTGTACAGATTTCAGTTTCCTATTCTTAGCTGACACTGACTGGGGCCCGATGTGGTCTTCTGCTGCTGTAGCCCATCTACTTCAAGGTTCAACATGTTTTATGTTCAGAGACGCTCTTCTTAGAGCTGGAGTTACCGTTGCCTTCCTGTCAGCTCAAAGCAGCCTGGCCATATCCAGTGAGCTACAGAACTGTGGCTCACTGGATATTTAATCTTTTTTGGAGCTATTTTCCATACAAAGTGGCTGGTGAGACTATATACACTATTACCCTGGTTGATGCTCATATAAATTATTCAAAAAACATGAGCAATTTTTCAAACAGCAAGTCCCACATCGCAAAAAGTCATCCCAGTCTACTCTAAACACTGGTTTCAGACAGTATTTTCTACTGGTGTATCTGTGTGATGTCAAATAGAGAAGTCATCCAATGAAAACCGCTCGAACTTTGGGCTCAACAGCCCCACCCACTGGCTGTTCAGACTTGTCATTTAAGAGGGGCGGCCAATCAGAAGAAGCAAGGGAAAGCAGCAGTGGATAAAGTGTGAGGGGGAAAAGTGTTCTCTAAATGTTATTTTTCACCAATCTGGATTTTGTATCTACCTGACGAGATCGATGACTCGTTCTCTAGGAGCCGAACTGACGGGTTCGTCGTTTATCATGATGATCTCATCACCTGGCAGCAGCTTCCCCTCTGATGGACCACCTACCAACATACAAACACACGCAAACAAGCAACAGCTGATCAAAGCGCTCCATGAAAGCAGCAGGCAGACAGATGTCGTCTAGCCAGCCAAAGATTACCTGCAAATAAAATCAAGAGTAATTACAGCTAAATTGACAAGGCGAATGAGTGTGTGTGTGATTTTTGCAGATGTGAAATATGCAGCTAATTTGCAAATACTTTGTTGTTTGTGCTCGTCTAGACACGTGTAATAGGTGTAAGCATTAATCTACTCTCTGCTAGCACATGCGTTTCCTTCCTTGGCCAACCATTGTAAATAGAATATTCATCAGTTCAATTGTCTGCTTAGGATTCAGCACTGATTGATTATTGAGATGCCTAATCACTGTCTGTGTCCGTGCAGCCAATGAAGCTGACACTTAATAAGGGTTTGTGAACTGTTTGTTTGGCAGCAATGTGGCAAGCTGCCAGTCAAATCAAAGTTTTAGTGGAAAATAGACTTCCAAACATGAATTTGTGTTCATGCTTTTTCTTGCCTGTGGCTGCTTACTTGAGGCAAACACAGCCCAACAGAGCGCACGGTTTCCTACAGCAGCAGCTATTTGATGTGCTGATCAGAACCAATCAGATGGGGAGAAAGAACTAACAAAATAAGTCAATCTGCACACTACACTAGCTTAGCTGGATGGCTCATTTTCCTATTTTGTTTCTAAGTTATATTATTGGCCTTCTTATCAAATCTTAGCAGAGGCAGATTTGCTTTCAGTAAGTAGTGACTCTGAGGACTACTCTCCTGGCTTTCCATCACTGGACTTCTGACTTTGCACTGTGAATGAAGTTTTTGTTGCTCTAAATGCTTTATTGTGATTTTATTTTTATATTCTTATTTATTATAATATTAAATCAATTATTTAGACCACTTTAAGCTGAGACAAGTGGTAAAATCCAATCAAAACTGACTCAAATATTCCAAAATAAAAAGACATATCGTATTGTCTCTGATTATTTGACAGGCATGCCGAAAAAGTGAGAGAGAGTCAAAACTCCCACACGGAATAAAGCTGTACTTGTGTAGTAGAGGTGTATCACTGACTACTGTGTTAGGGGTAGGCAAGTGTACAGTTAGTTTGCAACTAAATAAAATTATAACAGTTGCCCAAATGAATAAATAAAAGTATTCATTTTAAAGATTGTTAGTTTAAGCCAATCTTGACACCCACCTGGTGTAACAGAGCGGACTACCACCGGTTTCTCACTGCCTGCCACAAAGCCGAAGCCCAGGACAGGGTCCCGTCTCATCTCCACCAGACGAGGGGCAGGAGGGACCCCATCTAGGTGGACCTCCTCCAGGGAGCTGCTCTGCGATACTTGGCTAGAAAATACAGAGCGCAAGGAAATTCAAGTAAAATTCTGGCCATCCCCCAAAATTTGCCCCCCCAGCAAGACTATACCAAAACCAGTAAATGGTTGGTTTTGAAACACAAGAAGGTCTCTGTGTGCTGTTTGAAGTTTCAAAAGTCTTATTTCCACTGAAAGCACTACTGATCTAAGTAATTGATAGCATTTGTTTGCCATGTTATTTATAGTTATTTGATCAGGTTGCAGAAAAGCTTTTTTGTTCT
Source organism: Mchenga conophoros (assembly GCF_057382185.1). Lineage (NCBI taxonomy): Eukaryota > Metazoa > Chordata > Actinopteri > Cichliformes > Cichlidae > Mchenga > Mchenga conophoros. The sequence goes on along the minus strand of NC_140547.1, from coordinate 38,322,577 downwards.
TAACATTAACTCCATTCTCAGAGAGTGAATCTTTGGCTTCTTCTGGTCAGCTCTGCTGAGAATCATTAAAGCATGGTTGGGACCATCAATCAATCAATCAATCAATCAATCAATCAATCAATCAATCAATCAATCAATCAATCAATCAATCAATCAATCAATCAATCAATCAATCAAAATAGATTATTATGGGTTTCAAAATCTTATTTGGTTTTCATATGTACTTTTTCAACAGTGTGTGAATGGATGGATGACTGAGTGTGTAAAGCGCTTTGGGGTCCTTAGGGACTAGTAAAGCGCTATACAAATACAGGCCATTTACCATTTTCTCAGTGATATCAATTTATATTAATAGCAGGAAATCAACTAGGCATATATTTTTTCTTTCTCTCTTTCTTCACATATTTTTCAAGTAACCTATATTTGACAACAGCACAATAAAACTGGAAATTTTGTTTTTGGTGTGCCACCCCAATATTTTTAGTGGCCTCCATCCAGGCACCCTATGGAAAAATTCTAGAACTGCCCCTGGTCATTGCATGAGATAATAGAATAGAGCATTTATTCAAGAGACTCCAGTCAATTCTATGTTCAGCATTATTAGAAAGTCCATGTAGAAAAAAGCGATGGGGAAATTGTTCTGCTACCCACGAAGCTGCCTGCTTTGCAATTATATTGAGTAAATAAAGGAAGGTTACTGTTTGTTGTTTGGGTGTAAAAAGATTGGATGGGATTATGTAAATCTACCCCACAAAAAACACAAGCTTAGAAATATCATTTTGTATAATATAATTTTCAATATCTCAAATTTAATTACACTATTTAAAAAGGCAAAAAAAAAAAAAAAAAAAGGACGCCTTTCCTTTAACTTTGGCTTCAATTCACTTTCAGTTCAGACAATTTGCTGACCTACTTACGAAGAGTGACATAAAATAAGTTGCCAAATAGTTTCTCTTCTCGATGACATAATGGGCACAATGACTATTACAGGGATCAAATCTGTCCCGCAGGATAAAGAAGGTTTTCTAGGAGAATATGACTAAATGCACATTAGAATTCAATCACTAAATTTCAGTTGTACAGAAGAAATCATTTTAGCTGAGACAGAGATCCTTAAACTTGGAATGAATGATATGAGCTGTGCAGTCAGCTGGTCATAAATCAGTGCTCTGGCTCAGGTTTCAAACATTTTATGCTTAAAAGCCACTTATAGAAGAGAGTACAGGTCTTCTGTTCACTTAATCGCTCAGATTTGCAGTCTGGAGGCAATTTGTCTTTTGAAGCTGTATGAAAGTCTGCAGGCTGTTCAGGATAAGAACAGTTGGCAGATCTCTTTCATAGATGACCTAAGCCTTCCTGAATCCTTCTGAGGAGTGGGAAACACCAGTTCCAAACTAACATAAGCAACAGGGACACACGGACGCAGCTCAAGAGATAACTGAGGTGGAAAACTGTTTGGAAGTAAGGAAATATAAGTGTTGCAAAGAAGGGATCAAATGTATCTTTCTTTGTTTTATTTTGAAGCAACGATAACTAATGTGGTTAGTAGATGGTTGTGACCACACATACACAGACTAAATGGTAAAATGGTAAATGGCCTGTATTTATATAGCGCTTTACTAGTCCCTAAGGACCCCAAAGCGCTTTACATATCCAGTCATCCACCCATTCACACACCGGTGATGGCGGGCTACATTGTAGCCACAGCCACCCTGGGGCGCACTGACAGAGGCGAGGCTGCCGGACACTGGAGCCACCAGGCCCTCTGACCACCACCAGTAGGCAACGGGTGAAGTGTCTTGCCCAAGGACACAACGACCGAGACTGTCCAAGCCGGGGCTCAAACCGGTAACCTTCCGATTACAAGGCGAACTCCCAACTCTTGAGCCACGATCGCCCATCATCGACTAGCATTACAAAAACACACTTTTAAGCTATTTATATTTTTTGTAAATGTAAATTTCATCTGTTGCGTGACTTTTATAATTATAGCATCTGTAAGCGATGCTAGCATCACAAACTCAAAATGCTTTTGTTTAAAGATAAAAGTCATTAGCTCAGGAAGATAAGTGGTGGACCCAAAAGTTTGAAGTTTTGACTCTGATTTTCATTTCTTCTCATTCTTTTTAATCAGGAAATGTTTTATTTGATTTTATTCCAATCAGTAATGAGATAGCATAAAACAGTTCTTTAACACAGTGCATGTTAGCTTTCTATTGCTAACAATGACATCCAGGAGATATTAAAGGAGCAACTTGAACCGATGTCAGTTCAGCTTTTATTTTGGGATCTTTCAACCGTGCCAAGACATCTAGAAAAGGCAGCGGGCCAATGGGTATTTAACATCAAAATATTTCCTAAGAAGATAATAAAATACTAGCTTTTACTCACCAAAACTAGCATACAAACTTCTTAGACTGTCTGCTCCACATATAAAGCATATTTTTTATTGGATAATTATATTAAAAATGCTCTTAAAACATGCCAACAACACAATCTCAATGGAGCGGTCCAGTTCAATGAGTTAATTAGGCAGAAACACCCTGGATTTTAAGCCATAAGAAAATCCCAACAAATAAGCTATACAAAAATGTGGCCATTAGGTTTAGTTTTTCAGTACTGGAAGTGAGTACTTAGTCATACCCTTACTCCTTTCTCACATTTACTGTGAAATAAAAGGATTTAATTCTCTCCAAAAAGCTTGAAAATGGAAACAACCAGAAAAAAAAGAGAAATTATTAAGAAACTTGCCCTGTGTGTTTAGCAGCAGTCAGCAGCCACGTGCCCCCCAGGACCAACACTACTTCTAAGGAGGGCTTTAGTGCATGTTTTGGCGCTTGGAGAGGAATCCAGTGGAAGCACGAGAACATGCAAATAGAAACACCCTGCATCAGCCAGATCTTCTTGCTGTGAATCAATAGTTCTCTGCTGTTGGCGGCTATATGCGGTCACCTCTATTAAATATAGGTTAATATTAAATTTTTCACATCGCCATTTTCTTTGTCTTATTGCAAGTCATTGCACTCGGGGTGAAAGCACCACTAAAATGTAAATGTACTGTATTAAATTACTTCTTGCCCGCTGAACCTCAGACGTCTGTCTCAGCTGAGACACTGAGAATGCAGACTGCCTGTTAATTAAGAGCTGATACACACTTTCAGTGGGGTTAACTCATTCTCTCTGTCTCTATCCTAGCTTCCTTTCTCTTTTGCAGCTTAAAAGGCTCCCTTGGCAGCTGCTGCTTCCTGTCTGCACATAAAGTCCAGTGCAGGGTGTCTATTGTTGCCTGGCCAGCATCCATCCCATTGTTCAGTGCCTACAATCCATACAGTAGATCATGTGAAATTTCTGCCTCGTGCATACTGACATTTATGTGCAACTATATGAATACTCACAAAAATAATTTCTTTTACTGTCTCAGGTGGTTTGAGACTTTTATTTAGGAACCAGTGAAATATATCTATTTATTATAGTATATCTACAGCTTTGCCTAAATCTGCTCAGAGCATGAAACATGTTCCAAGCATCCACAGTATACCTTCATCTCTGACCAATCAATCTGAATCTCTGCCCCACTTCTTTTATGCCATTTATTCCACATTCTCATTCCCTAGCCCATTATCACATTGATCTCTATTGTACATTCGGCACAGAAATCTCAGAGTAAATCTGTCCGTGACAGAGCATGTTCCAATCCGCAATGCCGGTTCATATTCCCCGTCAGGATCGGTGGGATTTAATCCCGCAGAAGGAAAGACGAGGGCATCACGGGGTCAAGGGAAAGCTGGAAACAAAAGGTCAGATCCTGGTAATGTTTCAGAAATTCCAGGTTCTTGCCTTACTGGCGCGGTAGCCATTACTGAGGTTTCTACCACTAGGCCTCAGCCTAGTGTGACACATGGTAATAGATGCTAGAGAAATAACTGAACGATTGAGCAAAAAAATAATAATAATAATTTAAGAAGTTTATTAAAAAACAAAACACGATTCCTGGAAGCAATGGTTGGCTCTCTTCCTTTCAAGCGCAGATTTAAGTGAGTGCATTTAAACAATAGAGTCATCTTTCATCAGTTAATTTCAATAGATACCCAACAACTGGGCAAAAAAATGTAATACAGTCAAGAACAAAGCAGAGCATATTAGAGTTATATAACAGGCTTAACAGACCCAGCTAACCTAGTATTGACTATCAGGTTCCACACAGTTTAAAGGTGTATGCTGCTATAAAGACGTGTAATTATTGATTCAGTTTTTCTGCTCTGTTTAAATGATTAGGATCGAGTCATTGGACATATGACTTATTGATTACTGAAAAAAAGAAACCTCTTGTCCAAAGAAAGCAAATTAATATTGGAAGTTAATAGAAAATGCTATGGTTTGTAAAATACACACTATCGCAAAACCAGTTCAAAAATATGGCAAGTATATACTGGCTAATAGAGACAAACTCATTTGTTATTTGGATTTTTGACATTATTTATAATTGTTTTGGGGAAACACAAAGGAAAGGACAGCAGGGATGGGTGAGTGATGGGTATATCTGCAACTTGGCAGCTCATCTCAGAGCAAGCCATGGCTCTTCTCTTCTCTTGACAGGCTGCGCTTCATGAAAGCAAAGTTTGTGGCGAGCTTTTGACTTACTTCCAATTTACTTCCAATGCCTCATACTATAAATGAATCAAGGAAAGGGCAAAAGGCCAGTGTGATGGGCAAGATTTGATTAAAAACAATATGAAATGTAATTAAGAAATAGTTTAGCTTGCTATTTATATATTATAGTATTTAATGGTTCTTGGGCAACAACTGTAATAATCTAAGTTTTCAAAATCCTGAAAACTAAAGCCCTCGTAAGACAGGCCTAGAGACCAGTCAGTGATCCCACGGCAACTATCAGTTCAAATCAATTCATTTTTATTTATATAGTGTCAAATCACAGCAGTCAACAGCAGTGATCTCGAGGCACTTAATGCTGGAAAGTAAAGACCCAAAAATAATACAGAGAAAACCCCAAAAATCAAACAACCCCCCTTTGATCAATAACTTGGTGACAGTGGGAAGGAAGAACTCCCTTTTAACAGGAAGGAACCTCTGATAGATCCAGACTCAGGTCTGCTGTCTGGGGTGATGGGAAGATGACAGTATATAAGACACACTGTAGAAGAGAGCCAAAGATTCATAATAACCAATGATTAAATTGATTGTTAAACTAGAACTACAGGTTGCTGTGGAAAAATGTATTGCCACGGTTGCCTGTGAAGTCGCCAAGTTATCTGCAAACACTTGCCAACTGCTAGCTTACCGGTGGTAAATTTGTGAAGGGTATGATGCAAACAACAAACAGAGACTGTTCACCTTAAAAGTAAAAGCTGGGCCTTTTGAAATGTGTTGGCAGCAGTAATAAGGCACAGTTTTACTATGAAGAAAGACTTGTGTTTTCTGTTTCTGCTTTGCTTCACACTTTTTATCATTCACTGAATAGTTGACAAGTATTTGCAGATAACATCTTCTACACAAGCACCGTTTTACCACCAATTTCAGCCAGCGACAGGCACCAACCTCCAGTAACCAGTCCCTAGCCAGTTGGGAAAATATACATTCTTCCCTAGTGAATGGAGGTTAAAAGATGGTTACAGAGACCGGTCTCTAGGTCTGTGAGACCGAAGGGACTCGTCTCATGTTAATAGAGAAATCAGAAATCTTAACAGAATCCCACAGACTCTACACGCAGCTGAGCATGTGCATAGTGTTCTTTATGCCAGCACCTCGCATGTCCTTATGGCAGGAGGTGTTTTCCTGCATGACAAATTTGCAGAGACAACAGCCTGCATATGCACTGATGGAATGCAAACTACCTCAAACAATGGCTACTTTTGTAGGCCGCTGAAACAATGCCCACCCCACTGCTTTGGGACTGTTACACTGCTTCATGCATACTGCATTTCCACTGTTGTTTATATTCCTTTTTGACAGCTATTTAAATATATAACTGTTCATATATATATATTAGTGCTGCCAGTGTTAATCTTGTTAAAATGACGTTAACGCCATAACCGCATTAACGCGGCAAATTTCCATTAACGGGTTAACGCTAATGGTTTATATATACAGGATGGGCCATTTATATGGATACACCGTAATAACATGGGAATGGTTGGTGATATTAAAGTCCTGTTTTTGGCACATTAGTATATGTGAGGGTGCAAACTCCTCAAGATGGGTGGTGACCATGGTGGCCATTTAGAAGTCGGCCATCTTGGATACAACTTTTGTTTTTTCAATAGGAAGAGGACCATGTGACACATCAAACTTATTGGTAATGTCACAAGAAAAACAATGGTGTGCTTGGTTTCAACGTAACTTTATTCTTTCATGAGTTATTTACAAGTTTCTCTTTGTTCACAGCCATTGACATGTTGAAGAGGTTAACACGTGAGGAGCGGATCGAAATTGTGTTGATATCTGGTGAACGCAGTAACCGGGTCATTGCAGCAGATTTCAATGCTTGTTCAGTGATGAGGCAAACTTTTATGTGAATGGTGAAGTTAACAAACAAAACCACTGCTATTGGTCTGACACTAACCCACATTGGATGGATCCCTCCAAGACTGCTAGAACAACAAAAGTGATGGTTTGGTGTGGTATATGGGGTACAACGATAGTGGGCCCATTCTTCATCAATGGAAACCTCAAGGCTACTGGATATTTGAAATTGCTACATGATGATGTGTTTCCCTCTTTATGCACTGAAGCTGGCACGTTCCCTGATTTATTCCAGCAAGATGGTGCACCACCACATTATGGGTGCCAGGTCCGAACATTCTCAGATGAACAGTTTCCTGGAAAGTGGATTGGTCGTCGTGGGCCAGTTGAATGGCGCCCAAGGTCTCCCAATCTGACCACCTTAGACTTTTATCTTTGGGGTGATCTGAAAGCAATTGTCTATGGTGTGAAGATACGAGATGTGCAGCACCTGAAACTACGGATACTGGATGCCTGTGCTGGCATTTCTCCTGCGGTGTTGCTATCAGTGTGTGAAGAGTGGGAGAAGAGGGTTGCACTGACAATCCAACACAATGGGCAGCACATTTTATAAGTGGTCAGAAACTTGTAAATAACTCATGAAAGAATAAAGTTACGTTGAAGCACACCATTGTTTTTCTTGTGACATTACCAATCAGTTTGATGTGTCACATGGTCCTCTTCCTATTGAAAAAACAAAAGTTGTATCCAAGATGGCCGGTTTCTAAATGGCCACCATGGTCACCACCCATCTTGAGGAGTTTGCCCCCTCACATATACTAATGTGCCACAAACAGGACTTTAATATCACCAACCATTCCCATTTTATTACGGTGTATCCATATAAATGGCCCACCCTGTACTATAAATTCCACATACTAGTCTTTTTTTCTCACAATTGGGATGTTTTTTTTTATATTAATGATTCTGTTCACAACTCTTGGTAAACTACTCTAAAACTGTTACATTGTGATGTTGTATATCAGCATTACCAAAGTAGCCTACTATCCATTTCCACTTATTCAATTAAACCTATCCCAACTGCCATAGGGCGAGAGGCGGGGTACACCCAGGACAGGTCAGATTCACATTCACACCTATGGCCAACATAGGATCATCTGTTAACCTAATCACATTAACCACAGTGTAAGTCATCAAAGCAACTAGCCATATAAAGATAATTGCACTGCAAAAACCTTAAACATTTAGACTTCACTGAACATGACTTTTTTCACACTTATGGTTCATATACTGTAGTTTTTCCATGATGCATCCACATGTGATGCACTCATGCAATAATTTATGCACAATTATTGCATGAGTGCATAACTGTGCATAAACAGAATGACAACACACATTTAAACACATGCATGCCAGTGCTTATCATCATACATACTTGGTGAGGCATTCCCGTCCCTCCTTGGCGCTGTTCATGCTGTCCCAACTGTATGGGGGCCCCTGCAGTCCTCCCCAGGAGCCTGGGCCAGGAGGCGGCCAGCCTGATGTTTTGTTCTTATGGCTAAAGAAATGGAGCAAAGGAAAAGCAAGCACATTTTAAGAGAGAATTAAAGCAAATAATGTATTCCAGACTAAAAATAACTGTTCGATTAAGTATCGATTGGCCTTTTGTTTTGGGTAATAAAGACAAACAGCGACCGTCATCTTTAATCAAGACAGTGAAAACCTGGTAAGATGGATAGCATTACTGGATTTCAAGACTACAGTGTAACAATTTTACCCATATTTTACTCCATTTGGAAAATGCGATCATCATACAGCATTTAAATAAAACTAGTATATTCAAAATAAACTCTCAGAGACACTTTGTGCACCTCTAGTTTGATTTTTGCTCATTCCAATTAGTAAGACTTCTTCTCTCCCGGTGTGAGATCGCACTGCTTAGTGCAATCGACCGCAGTCAAATAACAGCTCATTGACTCCGCAGATAGGCAATCGATGGCTGCACGCACGAGCGGCTCCGCGGTGGTCGCTCAGCAGAACGGTACGCACACGGTGAGGGAACACACCGATGTGACAGCTGATTCTCTTATTGCAGATTAAGCTAACAATGCCATTATGGGTTTCAGGAGGGTGGGAGTCCACGGAGTCAAAGGGGAAGAGATGGGAGAAGAGCCACTGTGGCACCTCAGTGGGAATTATACCAGAAAAGAAAATGATGAGAACTGGATGTATCATCCTAGTGACTCAGTGACTTTACAGTAAGTCTCACATGCTACAGTGACTAATCGCACACAGATCATTAAGCACCCATCCCCTAACTCTCCACGGAAATAATGTGCAGCATCTGCATGTGCTCATCTTTACTGTTTGATTTGTTTTGTTTAGACTACTCCCTCTGCCGCAAACCAGGAGAAGTTTATGCCTGCCGGAGCATAGCTACAGTAAGAATTAGTCTTAGCGGCATTTCAGTGGCAAAATGCAGACTTGTATTTGATCGAACAGCTGATTCTCCAGTGCTTTCTGCACATTTAATGTTCCCGCTCTTGCTTTTCTCAAAAGTGACTGAGGCAAGCTGTTCAGTCACTATCTGACACACATTTTTAAAGCAGGTGAAATTGCATACTAGATGAGGACATCATCGCCGTACGAATCCAGCCAATCCATTCCCATATTGTGCTCTTGATGGGTTGAATACATCAGTCAGTCATATCATAGCGTGCTGTATATGAAACAGAAAACTGTCCTTTGACTCAAAGTGTATGCTGGCCTTAAATAAAGTCTAAAAGGGATGTTTCAGCTGTCTCCCGACAAATATTTCGCATTTTGCAGAGCTTAAAAAGATGAACAGCTGATTTTGGAGTTATCCTTAGAAGCAACAGATCCATTTCAACACTTTCCGGCTTTTGAGTTCCACTCCTCTCTATTCGGTTTCCTTCCACGGATTACGCTTAGATGCTTCTGTTTCTGCTGATCTTCAGTCATCTGGAAGAAAAACATATCCACTCTCCACTTTAGAATCCCAATCAGAAGCTCTTGCACCCAGAAGACACACTGGCCATGGCGTTAACGGCTGTGCAGATCTCCAGTGTGCAGCCAGACATTCATCTATTTGTCTTTGTGCTGCTGCTGGTGCTGCTGCTGCTGAGAGCAGCTTTGGTCCAACCTGAACTAAACTGCTGTGGCCTCGTCTCCTTTATCCCATAATCCCTCTCATCACAGAGAAAACAAATCCACGCTGTGTGTGTCTGCGAGTGTGAGCATGAGTGTTTCTGTGTGTGAGCGTGTTCAGCTGTATATAACTATGTGAGGATGTGTGTGTGTGTGTGTGTGTGGAGGGGGGAAGTAAGAGGATTTTGGGAGACCAGCACCGCGTGTATGGAAACGCCGCTCCAGCTGAGAGCTGGAGTCACACGGCAGGAAGCAGGAAGAGGAAACTGAAAGTTCACCTGGACGCCATCGCTGCTTTACTTGCCACTTTTGGTCTTTTTGCAGAAAAGGGGAAAAAAAACCAAGAACTTTCCCTAAGTAGACAGGAATGTCGTACAATAAAACTAAAAAGATGAGCGAGTTATAAAATAAATGCTAGTGTTAGAATAAGAAGTTAAATGTGCTTAGAATGACAATGCTAGCATGCAACCCCTCAAAAGATAATGATTTAGCAATTGTAATTTGATTACTTAGTGTCAAACCTCTGGTAATACACAGTGGCCAAAGTACAGCCAAGACTTAAGGGGGTGCATGAGGAGTTTTAATGGCTCAAAAGCAGCATTAGCTTTACAAAAAGTGATATGTGTAAAAAAACAAACAAAAAAACCCCACTAGTATCATTTCTGTATTATCTGTCCTGTTGTATTAAACATGTCAAACATACATACTGTGAATGAGTACTTGCCCCATTTCTTATTCCTTGTAGTTTTGATATGTCATATCAAACATATTTTTAATATTTGTCAAAGATAACCTGAGTAGATACAAAATGCAGTTTCTTACTGCTGATTTCATTCATTTAATCCAAGCCTATCCAGGCCTGTGTGAAAAAGTAATTGCTCTCTAAACGTAATAACTGGTTATGCCGCGCTTTGGCAGGAGGAACTGCAATCAGGTGTTTGCTCTAACTGGCAATGAGTCTTTTACATCACCGTGGAGGAATTTTGGCTCCCTTTTCTTTAAAGTATTGTTTTAATTCAACCACACTGGAGCTTATTCTTTTTTAAAAATCATGAACAGCCTGTTTGAAGTCATGCTAAAGCGTCTCATTCAGATTTAAGTCTGTAATTTGATAGTCCACTCCAAAACCTTTATTTTATTGTTTGTTTACTTTTCATAAACCTTTCCAGACTGATCGATGTCAGTGACTTTGTTTCTCAGCTGTTTCTTTAGATAGTCGCTTGATGTGTTGCTTTTTGAGATCCTTTAGCTTATTTCTCTTTCATTCAACAGGGCCTGAGTGTAGCTGGTGAAACTGAACTTTGCTTCCCCAAAAAATTTGATTAATCACTGTAACGTCGGACCCAAGAAACATAAGCCGGGCGAATATGGCGACAGCAGAACTTTTATTCAATACTGTGGTTTTGCATCGGGACACAGACACTCCCGCTCTCTCCCATTGCTGTCACGTCCGCTCTTCTCTCCGACTGTCACTGCCAACATATAGAGAGAGACAATCAGTGACAGGTCCCCAGCACACCTGTTCACCCCGCCCCTGCGCCGCCCTGGGAGCTCACTGCATCACCCCTCTTCTGCAGCTGGCCAGAGACCACACCCACGCCACAATCACAAAGGGGACAATTGCTTTTTTATACAGGGTTAGGTGGGTTTGGATAGCTTTTGTCCCTTCTACTCCTCCTAATATTGAAATTTTGTCAACACTAGTGACACCTTTTCAGTAACTGTTACAGTAACTTACATTTTACGCTGTTACTTTACAACTAACTTTGTACGTATGGACAACATGGACAGTTATAAATGACCCTTGGGAATTTGGGTATTTTTTAACACATATTCTTAATGCCATGAAAGGGAAACTCTAACCCAAATGAACTATTTTATAGCTAACCAAGCAGTTCATAGCACCTACAATTAACCTGGGGGTAAAAATGAAAATAAAACAATCACTAAGGAGGTGTCCAAGTGGGATTATACGTACTGTCAACTGCTGCTAAATGAGTCTTTCAGATCCTTCAAAGATGAAAAATGTCAACTTGCTGGGAAAGGTAAAGCCAGAGTTACTGAAATTAAGGACCATATATCTGTATAATATAACAAACTTCATAGTTACTGTATATCAGACAGTTTTGTAGACATTTAGGTTTATAACCAAACTCTAACATGGAAAATAAAGCCAGCAATCTTATTCAGTCCAGCCTGGGTAACACCTGGACCATTACTGCTCTGCAGTGTTGGTCAAGTTACTTGAAAAAAGTAATCAGTAACTAATTACTGATTACTTCCCCAAAAAATTAATCCCGTTACTTTACTGATTACTTATTTTCAAAAGTAATTAATTACTTAGTTACTTAGTTACTTAGTTACTTTTTAAAAACACGATTTACAACCTGACGAGGTGATAAAGCGATAGATCTTTCAGCCCAATTCTACTTTTTCTACATAATCCATCATACAAAATGTAATCAAATAGAAAAGTATCTTTTTTTAACTTGTTTTATCAGTTTTAATCTTTTAACTTTATGCAATCAAGCAAAAATGTAATTATATGCACCATTCTCTGACTTGAATAAATTAGTTTAACATTTAAACCTATTTTCTACACATTCCAGCTCATAAAATAAAATATTTTTTGTGTTTACACTCACTCTTTCAAATAGATGCAAGTAAAACACAGCAGAAAATAAATAAAGTCAAAGACTCAGCGGTCCTGTTGCTCTATTTTCACCTGTAAAGCAGGACTGCGGTAGGCGGAGGTTTACCCTGGTGCAGGTGTGCCACGGTCAGTTGAAGAATCCGCGAGTTTCTCTGTGAGTTTCCCATTACGTCGTTGCGCACTCGGTGCTTGCTTGGAAGTTTAGGGGGTTTTTTCGCTGTAAAAAGAAGTTTTCTTCCCACGCACGATGGACGCTAATGTTTTTGTCACTTTTTATGGAATCAAACTCAAACTAAGGTCAGTACTTCCACGCTTTAAACGCTCGCTCATACTCTCTCCCACAATCGATATGTGATCCATTGTTGATCTGCACACAGCTGTTGTCACTAACGGCGCACTCGCTTACGTCACTGTCGTGAGACATTCTCGCAAAAAATCACGGTTTTAGTAACGCAGTAACGCAGCATTCCTACGGGAAAGTAACGGTAATCTAATTACCGTTTTTGCAATAGTAATCCCTTACTTTACTCGTTACTCGAAAAAGTAATCAGATTACTAACGCCATCTCTGCTGCTCTGTATCAAAATCTGTCAAAATAATTTTTCAAAATGGAAAATTATAACCCTTTAATTCTATGTTCAATCACTAAATTACCATTCGTAACTTTGTTCGGCATCACAAGTGTTACAGCAGCATGTTTAAGATAACATTTTTATTATTAACCGCACTGAAATGTTTTCTATCCCTACATATGATTCAGGCTTCTTTATTGCTTCTCTCAATAATTCCTAATATTTCCAAAATGGAAGGTATTTCTTACTAAATAACGTCTGTGGAGAAACGTACAAACTTACATAAAAATTAACCCTGAAACCACACCATGTCTCTGTCTAATTGAAGTGGTAAAGCTTAGTTTGTGTACACAAGCCCCCACTCATTCCTGTTTCCTCCTTTGAAGAGTTTTACTTCAACCTGCGGTCAATCCAATATGCATTCAAAAGAGACAGCAGGGTCCTTTGTTCATAGGTTTGCCTTTGCTGAAAAGGACAGTGTATTGACTTCAAAAAGGTGTCTTTTATTTTAAATTGATCAACTCGTGTTTCTCTCCAAAGCTTTATCCAAGGGATTGATTTCTCTCAGTCATTCACACCACTCCTCAAAGTCGTTTTACAAACTCCATCAAAGTCTTTCTCAGTCTTTCAAAAATGTGTACAGGCAAAAACTGTATTTAGCGAAAGAGTGTTAGCCACAACTGAGTGAAAAGATAACTTTCAGACTTTATCACGATAAGACCATTAAGCATGGATTAAAACAGTATTAAATTGTAACAATATTTTATTGATTAAATCATTTTAGGCTGAGTAAAATGTTTATAAATGGACCACCTTTATGCTAGAGCTAAATGCTACAATTAGCTTGTTTTCTAGATATTCCATTTGAGAATCTCTTCAGAAATGTATCACTTTCTAAATTTTGTATTTACATCAAAATGGAAACAAATATTAGCTGTCTGAATGCATTTAGCTTTTCTGATAACCATGAGCTTTTTTGTTTTTGTTTTAAGTTTTGACTTTTTCAACACCCAATGAAAAATGTTACCTACAAAGGTTTTTGAAATCCATCATGTGGGAGATTATGAATATCATATTTGGTGACAAATTTAACCAATTTATCTTAAATAAATATTTTACCAAGAAGGTTAACCCACTTTTGATGCTAAAAATAACAACTTTTTTTGTTTTTTTTACATATTAAGCTCCTGAATTTTATAACATCAGTAAAGTTTAAGGCAAATTATAAAGTTAGTTGCCTGTTAAAAAAATCACACTAGAAAGACAAAACCTACAGATTTTAACAGAGGAAAACAATATTTTTCATCTGCTGCCTAACGTTTAGATGACTGTGAGTTTTAACTTACATCAGTTTTATCTCAAGGTAATCTGTTAAAAACTAACATGAACAACCCATGATAACACATGAAGTGTTGCTAGCTAGATAACATGAATGCCATATTTAGCAGGAGTTCTACTGTATAGAATTACAGCTACCTTTTACTCTACTGATAACATATTTTACTATTAGAAAAAAAAGAATACATTTACATTTAAAATAACACTGAAAATGAAAATAAAACAGTGTGTTTTTTATGTATTAAAAACATCAGCCTACATATTGATATATATTAATATATCATTCAGTTTAAATTTTAACACTCTTGCTAAAATGAACATTGTATTTTTGTTCTAATAACTTGTGCTGTTAGTAAATATATATGTTACTTTTATCAATGACTAATATAGTTCACGTCATCTGTGAGTTACGAAAAAATTAAAAAAATATTAAAAGTGCCCCCACTCTTCTGTACTTAAAAGGACTTTACATAGAATATTTCTTAATTAGTTGTTTGTAATTTGGCATTAAGTAATCGACACATGATTATGGTGGTATTTTTGAGTGCATTAGAATCCCCTTGCTTTCTTCCTGTAGTTAATCTCTGCTGCCAGTGATTTGTTATGGCCGGTCTTTCATTGACTCTCATTAAAGATATCGATCCTCTCAGTCTTTACATTAGCCTGTTTTAAACACTAAGAACAAAGAGTGATTTATTAGACTCAGTCTATATCCTCGTACATATACAAAGGCACAGTATCAGTTTGTGGGACCTTATTACACCTGTATATATTTGCAGACATGGTGAATAAATGTCTGTGCTTGCAAAGTAACAAAGACTGCGGTTGGTCAGATTGCTTTTTGCTGTATCATATGTCAAACCCCCACGGAAAACGGTAGAGCCAGCTGGCACGGACTTTGCTCCTCGGCCACATGCTCCAGTCAGCAATAACGCACAGCCCCAAACACTGTGCTCAACAAATGTTTCATTTCTTATGTCCTGCAGCGATTATTTGGGCTGTTACTGTCCAGTAAAATAATCCTTAAGGGTCAGACAGCACGTATGCCTTATATACAGTAGTCTATCAGATTGGATTAAAATGCTTCTTTTTTTTCTCCAGTATGATTGTTGAAGAGTTCGTATAATATTGTGCAAATCAAAAATCACTAGAAAATAGCTTGAATGATTATTGACTATTGGAATCTGTGATAGTGGTAACCTGAAACTGAAGGCTTAGGCTTGGGGTTAGAGTCGAGCTAGTCTAAGAAATTTATGACATTCAATATTATGTCAAAGTTTTAGACGCTTCAAAGGTTTTGATTCTTATCCATCAAGCAATGCTATGATAGAGCTCTCTGGTCAGCATCAAATTCATCCAGCATCATGACAGCAACCCCAAACAATCAGTCATAAAAAACCATTTCAGCGACAAAAAGAACAAGAAATTCTACAACAGATGGTATGGCCCCCACACAGCTCTGATCTTAACATCCTGAAGGCAGTCTGGGATTATATGAAGAGAAACAGCTAAGACCAGCTAAGTCCACAGAATCGTAAGACATTTAAAGGCATTACTTTAAGATCAGAGATCAGCCATACTGTTATTTTCTTTTCTTTTTTGTCCTCTTCGATTCTCAATTACGTTATGCTTATGTGCCGTGTCTAAGCGGGTTCTCTGCTATTCGCTCTTACCTTATATGTCTGCTTTGAACCACTAAACCCTGACATTATCGGTCTCTATGTGACACTCTTTGAAGGAAAATGGGGTACAAAGAAGGGTCTGAGTCACTGAGCCATTTCTGCATTGGCCTTTACTGACACACAGTTTCAGCTCTGACTTCGAATCAGCAGAATTATGATTCAAACAAGATGCTGTAACATTTCAATGATCCAGCCTCAAGAATGAGGCCATTTGAAGGACCGTCTCTGCCAGTGGCCTGTCTACTTATTACTGCATGGAGTGAAAATAATTTTGTTTGACCTCCCTTTTTTGAATAGACTATAGACACACAACACGCACAACCACAAGGGGAGATATTACATTTTCAAATCCCCTCAAGATCTTTAGGCAGACTGAGTGAAACTGCACAAAGGCAAAGCTCTCCCAAGATGCTTTAGCCTACATTATAACAATACTTACTGCAGTCAGTAGGGTAAAATCCACCTCCCCCATCTTGAGTGGCCTTGCCAATTCCCACCACTTTACACTCTATAGAACAACTAGGGTAATTTCAGATCAAGCACACTTCTGTGGGAGACTTGTTTTCTTTCTTTTACAAGCTAAGCAGGATGCATCTCAGAATACAAGGATGTGTAGGTCAAGTGGTTGGGAGGAGCTTTGTGAGTTCCCTTCATCTTCAGTTCCCTCACGTTATAACATGCCAGTCGAGTCTTCAATAAAAATTGTTCGTCACAATCTATCTTTCATAGACAGAGAATTATTAAAGTGATTTAGGAAAAAATCTGGTCGTAGGTATTTCACCTGAATGGACTTGAGATGGCATGCAAAGAGAATGTATTTTTACTTTCTGTGATTTCACACTACCAAACACGCAAAGGCTCCTTTGCAAAAGCTTCACAATTAGCCTGAAGTAACGGTGTGCATGTTTCGAGAACACCTTCTTTTAACTCAGCAGGAGGCTCCATTAACAACACCCTGGCTCTGGTTTAGAGGTCCCGCATAAAAGCACGGGATGAAGGCTGGCTGTCTTTCTTCTGGTTTAAAGTTTCAGAAATAAAGAGGAGTGCGGGAAGCAGACTTAAATCCCATACAGACTGTGATAACAGCTTGTGGGTTCGTTGCGTTTTACACTGTGCAAGCAAGCACCGTGTAATAAAATCTTGGTCACAATCTGTGCCGTGTTGTGCTATAAATTTTGGAGCGTGTCAGATTGTGTGATGGATGCCTGGGAAATTGGAGCTTGACAGCATCACTTAGAAAAATTGCAAACAGAGACGTATCATAATATCATCATCCTAAATCATCCTTTGGCTCAGTAGTCTATCAAAAGGGAACTTTTAACCATCGCAGCTACATTACTATATGTATTCACATACAGTGGCTTGCAAAAGTATACACGTGAGAAGTGGAACAAAAATCATACATGATTCCAAACATCTTTTACAAATAAATAACTGCAAAGTGGGGTGTGCATAATTATTCAGCCCCCTTTGGTCTGAGTGCAGTCAGTTGCCCATAGACGTTGCCTGATGAGTGTTATAGACTAAATAGAGTGCACCTGTGTGTAATCTAATATCAGTAGAAATACAGCTGCTCTGTGACGGCCTCAGAGGTTGTCTAAGAGAATATTGGGAGCAACAACATCATGAAGTCCAAAGAACACACCAGACAGGTCAGGGATAAAGTTATTGAGACATTTAAAGCAGGCTTAGGCTACAAAAAGATTTCCCAAGCCTTGAACATCCCACGGAGCACTGTTCAAGCGATCATTCAGAAATGGAAGGAGTATGGCACAACCGTAAACCTACCAAGACAAAGCCGTCCACCTAAACTCACAGGCCGAACAACGAGAGCGCTGATCAGAAATGCAGCCAAGAGGCCCATGGTGACTCTGGCCGAGCTGCAGAGATCTACAGCTCATCACTCTGAACACACCATCGCCACTGTCAAATATGGTGGTGGCAGCATCATGCTCTGGGGGGGCTTCTCTTCAGCAGGGACAGGAAGCTGGTCAGAGTTAATGGGACGATGGATGGAGCTAAATACAGGGCAATCTTGGAAGAAAACCTCTTCAAGTCTGCAAAAGACTTGAGACTGGGGCGGAGGTTCACCTTCCAGCAGGACAACGACCCTAAACATAAAGCCAGGGCAACAATGGCATGGTTTAAAACAAAACATATCCATGTGTTAGAATGGCCCAGTCAAAGTCCAGATCTAAATCCAATCGAGGATCTGTGGCAAGATCTGAAAACTGCTGTTCACAAACGCTGTCCATCTAATCTGACTGAGCTGGAGCTGTTTTGCAAAGAAGAATGGGCAAGAATTTCAGTCGCTAGATGTGCAAAGCTGGTAGAGACAGACCCTAAAGGACTGGCAGCTGTAATTGCAGCAAAAGGTGGTTCTACAAAGTATTGACTCAGGGGGCTGAATAATTACACACACACCACTTTTCAGTTATTTATTTGTAAAAAATGTTTGGAATCATGTATGATTTTCGTTCCACTTCTGTACACCACTTTGTGTTGGTATTTCATGTGGAATTCCAATAAAATTGATTCATGTTTGTGGCTGTAATGTGACAAAATGTGGAAAAGTTCAAGGGGGCCGAATACTTTTGCAAGCCACTGTATAAGCTGTGTATCGGTGCTCGTTTTGGTTGATCTGTCTGTTTTTAATGTCAATCAGCATTAATCAAACTGTTCAACTGTTAATGGAACAGCAACTCAAACAAACACTCATCACAACCAGTGTATGCAGAAGAGCATCTCTAAATGTATAACATGTCAGAAGAGCACACAGCCAGAACTGACCATATTTGGATAAGACGGTGGCGTGCCAAGTTATCAGTTAACGTTAGCAAGCTAGGTTAGTACGGTGAATCAATAGTGTATGATTACATCTCAGAGACATAGATACCTGCTAATTAGTACTAAGCAACATACTATACTAATAAAATGGTAGAATTTCTCTCACTTCTTGGATGGTCTGTTTGTAGAATTAGCAGGCATAAACACAGAAAAAGGTCCAGGTCAGTGATTTGAATTAGCTGTGAGTAATCACTCCCTGTTTCTGCTCCCACTTGTTGTTCCATTAGTTAGGTCTACTTTTAAGCCTTAAACCATCTAAATGAGGTAGTTGTCATGAAATTCACCCCCCATACTTTTGTTCTAAACAGATGAAATAGCTACAGAGATGACAATCAGGCAGTAACCATGTAACTTGAATTTAGAAAATGTGTATTTCAACATAGGAGCATATGAGGATTGAGTGGCTTTTGAAGGCAGCCTCAAGTGGCCATTTGAGGAACCACAGGTAACATTTTATCCCCGATAGCTGTACTTTCGTTCGTTGCATTATATCATATATACCTTTAGTGCAAAGCAGAAAAATTTACCTCCTGATCTAAGATGCTATTGCACAATATACAGTGTAAGTCTGGTGAGAGCTGCCAGTCTCATCAAAGATGATGTGTTTGCACGAGGGCTGCAAACACATCATCTCATAAAATTCCGCATTCGTCGATGTGGAATTTTATTGTCGGCACGTCACGTAAATGTGTTTTTGTAAACTGCAATAGACTACAGGAAGTTATGTTGGCAGCAATGCCTATATGGTCTACCAAGACTGCACTCTCGCTACATTCTGCTACTAACGAAGCAGAGTGTAGCGAGAACGGCAAAACAGAAGAATGGAAAAATATGGAAATGAAGATTTGAAAAACTGTTAAAAGCATTCCTCACAAAACAAACAAAGTTAAATGCAGACTGTGTAAGGCGAAGCTTTCCTTCCACGACAGCACTACTGCAGTGCATGAGTATTTAAATGCCGGCACCCTGGAGCTGTGACGTCCATTACAACCATTAAAGAGGAGTAGCTACACTGCTTCCTAGGTGTTTTTTTCCTCGCATTAATATTAGTGTTTATTCTGAATAGTAAACCTCTGCCACTTAACATTAGGTAGTTGATTAGTAACAGTCTTCTCTAATTTTGTTTTGTTCTGTTTTACTAGTGTTAACAATGAGCGTATAGATGAGTTTGACCTGCTCATGAACCTCTCAAAGGGCTGAAGTCATGACAGAGAGCATCTTTACCATGGCTACCAGCTGCTGGGATCATCATCCAAAAAATAAGAGCAAGCCTCACTCCAGAGCATGTCCACTGCAATCTTGGATTCATGAACTGAACCGTATTACCTAATATTTTGACTTGTTTCATTTTTATCCTGACAGTCCCATTGAATAAAGTTAAAAATGCATTTGCTTATTTTCAAATTCCCGGGTTATTATTTTCATTTGGTGTGGGATGAGGTAACAGGGTGATATTCACAGGTGGGCAGGCTGGAGCCTAGAACAGGAAGTTTGCCCACAGGAAGCGGAGATGAGAGTTATTGAAATAATAGTTGACCAATCGACTAATCGAAGAAAAATTAGGCAGATTAGACCACTATCAAAATAATCGTTAGCTGCAGTCACGCTTTGCACACTGCAGTCAAGTTAACATCTCATCTAAATTAACTGGATTTGCACTACTGTCAGTAAAACAGGAGCGTCCATTGATCTGGCATCGATCTGTCACTTGAAATTTCTTAATTGGCTTGCTAATATGGCTTCTCCCTCTTCCTGATTGTACTCATTAAAACTCTGAGTTTGCACAGTCTCGGGTCCTAACCAGATAACTCCAGCTCCTGAATGTCCTCCCGCGCCGTCCTCACCCCCCTCTCCTCTCTCATTCCATTTGCTGCCTTTCCCCTCATCTCTCCTACTTATTCGGTCTTCCCGCTGTTCATAAATGAAACATTGATGAACGCTGTTAAAAGTTGCCCTAGAAGTGCTCTCACTTTATACAGCTTTACTATCTGAACACGACATGCTTCGGCTCTCAGCGCATTTTCCACACACGTGCGCACACAAATGCCTTCTTTTTGTGTGAGCCGTTGAATATTAAATCTCCATTCAGAAAGCTCCCCCAGTATCTTTCAGAGTTTGCTTAAACAAGCATAACAGAAATAAAAAAGAAAACAAACAAAGCACACAGACACACAAAACACTGCAAGAGTTTCACAAAGTTGCTAATTTGCAGCAAAGGCTTTGGAAACTCATAGAAGTTACACATATGCAAATTCAATGAATGCAGGAAGAAGTATTTTATTGACTCATCAACTCCACGGTTAATGAATTAATACATCCAGATGATCCCTGCTTACCTTCCAACCAACAACTTTACAACCATCCAACATCACAACCTCCCAATCATGCTTATCATCTATCCCCAGATAAACTGTAGCCTGACCATGTTTTTGTGCATCTCGCTTAGAACAGCCCAACCTGGCCTAGACCTGTCACCTTTACACGTTGGTTGCTACTACCTTTCATACCAGTGTCTGGAACAGGAAGCTGCTGTCACAATTTGCAGTTACACAAACAAATAAGCTATAATATGACTGTTTTGCTGTTTGTGAGCAACAACACCAGAGCTACATAAATCACCGAAAAATAATCTGCAGCAATTTTCAGTGGACTGGAAGAGGCTGGTGTTAAAGCCATTTATCAAAATGTTTTTTTCTCTAACAATAAGGTGATTTATTTCGTTTTGACCATGTCCTCTCAGGCTGCCATGACTCTAAACGACCAGATACAATCATTTGTATTTCCCCGTCAGCCAACCAAGCTGCTCGGTCTGTAGCCTAGCGGCACTAACTGCCGAAGCAGTGAGTCACTGCTCTTCTGCTGTTTTATGGTTGCGGGTGACCATTGGATTTCGGGTGCCATGCCGTGCCGCAGTGGTGCACAATAAAGCCATCCCTCTGCAAACAAATTGTCCCCGCCGATCATAATAAATGCTGAACTTTACTTGCAGTTATCAGTTTGATTCGCATCATTCTGTCCTTCGGAGATGAAACCGGGCTCGTTACAAACCCTCATTAGTCTCACTGATGTGGAAACATGCCAACAGCCTGTGATGATGGAATCAATTAATAGCTCGCCATAAAAAAATGCTACTCCAAACAAAGACATCAAAGCAGGCAGGCGGGGGAGATGCTCCTATTCAGGCTTGCCACTCAGACAACTTCAGGACCAGGGACAGCTCCCGTCTTATTCCACGGCGCCTACAGAATGTGAATGCTCGCCGTTCAAGTCGATGCACATACGCGTTGTATAAGCAGACAGAGATGTCAGGGTTATGTCAATATGTACACAGTCAGCTGCATCAATCACAGCTGTCCGGCCCGGTGAAACCTCGGGGCACTGCAGCCTCATTTAACAATGAAGCTTGTGCTGGAAAGCAGGCCACAGGTATCACCTCAGACAGCGTGACAGCAGCCTCAACAAATGCCACATTGGGTAAACTCTTTTTAAGGGCTTCACGGCTATTTGTTTGCTCATTCTTTATCTTTTCTGCGTCTTTGCAGCGTTAGTCAAAGCGAGGACGCCCCGTCCTCTCCCTGTGTAAAGATTAACTGCAATAAAAAACACGCATTTATACACAGATCTCTGCTCAGGGACTGCCTTTAACTGCACTGCCAAATGTCATTTTACAGCATTTGGCAAGCGTCAGTTTGTGGAAATGTCACATTTCTACAAGGGAGTGTCCAGTTATAAGACATGAGGAGATCACTGATGAAAGCTCAAGATCCCAGTGAGGGAGTTAAGATGGAAAGCATATGGTGGGTGAACACCCATGTGCACTTTTTAGTTACTCATATCTAGGAGGATGCCTTACTAGCATCGTCCTAGATATGAGTATCAAACGTAAGGTCCTTAAATGACCTGGCAAAGTCTGGCCCACTGGACAGTTTTCGAAAATGTGAAGGAGGGCATAGATTTTTTAGACTTTTAACTATATTTTCACAAGTTTTGCAGCTTTTCCTGCTGATAAAGACCTCACTCATTGTCATTAATACTATACCAAAGTAGTTGATGATGAATAAACAAGGAAGGTGGAGTTCTGCTGGTCGTTCAGCCCACTTAAGATCAAAGTGGGCTGTATGTGGCCCATGCTGTAAAATGGGTTTGTCATCCTGCCCTAACAGTTCTCTGATGACAGAGTCACACTCAGGACAACAGTGGTTGAAGACCACAGCATGATCACAGTAATTATTGAAATTGAAACATTGTTTCCAGTGAGATGATTGTTTTGAAAAATGGGGACCAAGTCTGCAACCACTCACAGTCAGTTGCCATCTTCAACTGTTGGTTGAAGATGGCAGTTGGTGTGCCAACTGTAGTGATAAAATGAGAACAACTCAGAGCCATCAGTCTGCTGAAAGTTGGCAATCTGTGGTAATACAGCAATGAGCTATAATGAATACTTGAGAATCACAAATCAGTTGCTGTCTTATTAAACAGAAGTAAGATAAGACAGGACGTAAAGCTTTAGTTTCTAAAAAGGGGCTGAAAGCTCACCTGGGCTTTTCTTTACGTTTTAACAAAACATGCCCTATAATGTTCCCCCTCAGGGTCCCATGAGAATTTTTATATTTTTGCGTTGTGTTAATGATTCTTTTATTGGATTTTAATGCGTCTACTCCATGTACAACACTTACACAGGAAGTGCTGTAAATAAAACATGAAGTTTGCTTGGTTTTAACATGCCAACCCCATACCTGTGTAAATATACATTTTGAATTCTTGCGAAGTAATATAAATGTAAAAGGGCATCTGCACTATGGGCTCTGTGTAAGCCAAAGCTTGATGAGCTAACAGGGTCATCTTAGTGTGTTGAAAATGGGAGCTGAAACAAAGATCAATAGGCAGCATGACTCCTACAGCTCAACAGGAGGTCTTCCTTCTCTCACCCCAACCGGTCGCAGCAGATGGCCGCCCCTCCCTGAGCCTGGTTCTGCCGGAGGTTTCTTCCTGTTAAAAGGGAGTTTTTCCTTCCCACTGTTGCCAAAGTGCTTGCTCATAGGGGGTCATATGATTGTTGGGTTTTTCTCTGTATCTATGAAGCGCCTTGAGGCGACTTATGTTGTGATTTGGCGCTATATAAATAAAATTGAATTGAATTGAATTGAATTGAATGCCTGTTTAGCAACAAGTATAGCTTTAGATCATATATTACCTCAAATGTTCCGATATAGATGGTTCCCCTTTATTCATTAACCACTCATTCTGGACCAAATAAAGTCAGTAGTCAATAAGTAAAACTGTGATTAGGAAAGACTTATTACTGTTCTTCAGTAATAAGTCTGAAGAACAAAAACAGAGCAACTACAAGGACAACAGAGAACAAGTGTAATGCCTTAAGTTGTTTCTGGACAAGATAACGGTGATGCTTGTTCTTGTGTCTACACTGTGTCAAAGTGTGGCACGCAGATAGCGTCCTCTGTATCAGCAGCAGACCCAAAACACTTTACAGCGTCGCTTTTCAACCTTTGCGGCACAGCGGTGTGTCTCTGTTGGACAACAGAGTCCACAACACAACACCTCATTGATTCTCTGTAAATGTCACGTAGAGCTCTGTGGAATCAAGGGGCAGAAAATACAAAAGGGTAGCAGAGCAAGTTAGAAATGATAGTTTTTAACATGATATTTCTGCCGTTGGTGGATCAATGATTTCTGCATTTGGCCGAAACACCCTCTGGAGTATCACTTGAACTCACCGAGGGCAAAACTAGGATGATTACAGAGATTTTATTCCACATCACAAAGCGCCGGTGTTGTCTGAAGTTAGAATAATTGCCAAAGCCTTAATTTAACTTTAATTGCTTTAACTTTACTGTATGTGTTGAGCTAGAAGAGAAAACCAAAACCTGTAATGAGATTCAGCATTTTGATGGCAGTTTGCACCCTTATGGCTGCCGAACCAAGAGTAAGAAGATGCTTAAACACTGGGGCAGAGGTAATTATACTCACCAGTCAGCTTATTTTCACACTTTGTGACGACCAAAGCCCTTGAAATGTTTTATAAGCCTTAGTATATCAATGTTATTCGGTTTTTGAGACTTCTAGATGACCAGTCTGATTCCTCCCAGATTGGACAATATATTTTTAAGCAAAAAATTTGTAAATATGATACAATTTAAAACTCATATATAAAAATACATTTTTAATGTTTCTTTTTGCTATGGCAGAAGGTTCAAGAAATACTCCACATTTAAAACAATTGAATATTCTGGAAATTAAAAGTCAAGTGAAACTGGTTTGCTCTTAGATTCTCAGAAAACCACACGTATGAAATAATTATGTACGTTTCTGTAATTGTAATAACTGCATCATTTCTGTAAGTATGCATTTCCTAAAATTGGTTTTAATCATTTGTATTTGTTCTAGATCTTCTTAAAATCCATTCCGCCCTGTGTCAGAGCTCTTTATGCTCTTAACTGAGGCCATGCCTGTGGGGAGTTTCACTATCACTATGTTTCTGGTTGGTTGGCGGCTCTCGCGTGATGCAAAGCCTCGACTACTCTCCGTCTATTTGGTTCAAGTCAATTGGAAAGGTTAGAGGGAGAGCGAGCGAGGGAGCGTGTGTGAAAAGAATCCATAGCTGCAGAATGTGCAAATGTACGGCGCTAAATACGATCGAGCAAAGCCGTTCGTCACCGGGTGCATTCAGTCCACGTCAAAACACACGCGGGCTGCAAAACATTATATCTGACTGGAACATCTGCACCCAACAATGAAGCATAATTCCACAGGCTAAAAATACCCTCGAACGCTCCCTAAATAAGATTACTCGGGAGAATGGGGATCATTAGGATGAATAAGGAACACTTATGGTCATGTCTCGCTTCTTGAATCATAATTTCCGAAAGAAAATCTCTCTCCACTCTCGGATTGTATTTACACAAAAAAAAAGGCACAAAAAACCCCCCAGACAGAGACAGAAAATAAAAACTGCAATCAAGTAGTTTATGCCGTTGATAATAACGTAACGGATGAATCCCATCACAGTGATGAAGCCACAAGTGCTCCCATCAAAAATCTTTTCTTAACAAAAATGGCAAAAATGCAACAAGTTTTTACAGACAAAAGAGTTGCTCCCCTATATTTATGATCTAATGCTAAACTATGTTGAAAGAATTCTAACTCCACATATTGAGAATCTGCTGTGTAATGAGGTGCAGTGAGCTTTCATTCTTCTCTTAAATCCAGATGCTGTTGGAGTGTTACATGCTTTTCTGGTCAACTGGGAACACAATGCCCAGAAAACCATGCGCTTATTATTGTGCCAGGTGGAACAAAGGACCTGGAGAACATGACTGTCTGATGAAACGGCAACTTATATATTTCACACATGACGACATGTCAAGTCACAAATGACGATAAAGCTACTTGATCTCTGTTTAACTCATTTCCAGTCTCCAGCGTGTACCTGACTATTTTCAGAGGACTGTTTTTTCTTTGTAATGTCTGACCTACAAATCACTCAAGCATAAAAAGCCACCTAACTAAAGGGATGAACCAGTGTTGTGGTTACACACAGCAGGCGACTTAGCAATGAACCAATTTTAAATTGTATCTTTAGGCACTTTGTTACTATCAGCCTGTCACAGAACAGATGTTTCCCCATTTCTAATTGATGCCAAAGACAGCCTAGTTTGACAGGTGAGTCCCAGAGAGCTACTAGCCGAAAACTTGGCATATCTCGGCACTGTGTGCAGTGTGCCCTTAAATAAATTTGAGGGCACTGAACAAATGAGAGACAAAAGAAGAAGTGACAGGCCTAAAAGCTATCTACAGCAGATGAGCAGTACCTGAAAGTCCTTTCCTTAAGAAATAGGAAATAATCCAGCAAAGATTTGACACAGGATCTGTGTCACATGTGACCTTTCAGTTGATCCATCTACTGTTTATACTTCATCAGTAATGTCTCAGTGGAAGGGTGGCTGTCATGAAGCCATTCTTGAGAAAGGAAACACATTTTGGGGCCGCATTTCAGCCAGTAGTGCTTGGGATCTTATGAAAATGGATGGAATAATGAACACAGAAAAGTACCATCAGATATTGATCCAGCATCTAGCAATTTTTCTGTCTGAAAATAATCTTAAAATGTATTAAAGCATACCTGGATAGAAAAAAACACTATCAGTCATGGTTTGGGCTCCCAAGAGCTTGGGCGTCAACATTATTGCAGCGGTGTGGAATCATCTTGAGAGAGAACGCCAGCCAACATCTAAAAAAGAGCTTTAAATGTCCTCAAGAAGCCTGGACAACTATTTCTGATGACTACAGAAACTGTGTGCGTATTTTATAATGTATATGCAGAAGTCATAGAAGTGTAAGCAACAAAAAATACAATAAACTCAGTAATATCAGTTTGCGCCTCGAGGCAACTGTTGTTGTGATTTGGTTTCTATATAAATAAAACTGAATTGAAGCACCAGTCTGGTCTTATGTGGAATCATTTTTCATAACAGTTGCCATTTGTGATAGTTGACCCATAAAAAGGGGTAAAAGAGGGTCTGTAATACCTTATAACACCACAGATTTTGATTGAGTGCCTTGCTAGGAGTTTGCTTTGCGGTTTGTTTCGGGTTTCACGTGTCAGCTGTTCTGAACCCAACATTATGGAGTTTTCCTCGGCTTCCAGTTTGTTGCAGGGACACGTGAAAAAATTTAACTCCACAGTAACTTTGATACATTTTCAACCAGCCTCGCACTGACACGATTAAAATGTTTGGTTCGGTTTTTCAATTTACCTGAAATTCAATTAGTCAATTCATTTAAAGCTAATTAGGGGAAATAATAGCGGTGCTCAGTCAGTAGGGAAAGGACTGTGTGTTTATACCATCACACGAGGCTGTGTGATGTGAGGGCTCATGTGTGCGAACTGTACGGCAGGCTTACAGTACATTTAGTGTGTGTGTGTGTGTGTGTGTGTGTGTGTGTGTGTATGTGTGTGTGTGTGTGTGTGTGTGTGTGTGTGTGTGTGTGTGTGTGACCATGCTGCTCTGAGAGTACACATTGGCACTTATGTATTATGTGTCAGTATTTGGAGCAGAACTAATGCTTCCACTAGCCTCTTTTTTGAAAACACACGTATTAGCAAACAAACAACTGGCTGAACTCAGGGTTTGGTTTATCTTTAGCTTCTGTTTTACTCACTGACTGTAACAGGATTTTTTAAAATTCCATTTAACCTTCACTGAATCGGATTCTTTGACTAAATGAATTAGCAGATGAACGAATTGAGTCAAATTACAGTATGTGACACTGACGTAGGAAACCCCTCATCATAATAGGAAACGACACGCTCAATGCAAGTGCATAACAAGTTTATGTAACTTCATAAAAACATTTCCCCACTTGTACATTTGACGTTAAAGATAAACGACAAGAACTCGTCAAGTGCACATTTTGCTGTCATGTTTGATTTATTTGTTTCCCGGTGCTTGACTGAGACAGGAATTTGAAAACATGCAACATACAAGATGTTTTGCACTTTGCTTTTCCTGCTAGGGCCTCAGAATCGCTCAGTGCACGGAGTAAAACCAAAGCCAAAGTGATGAATTATTAACCGTCCGCTCGGAAAAAAGGATGTGTTGTTCTACTTTTTAAAAATGTATTTGCAAAAAGAGAATTTATGGAAAAAGAACAGAAAGATAAGTTATTAAGATTGTGAAAACTGTGTTGTGTGCTGGTGTATATCTGTGTGTCTGAGGTGGGATTATTTGTTGTTTTGAGTTGACGTATCTGCCTGAGCGAAGCGGCGTGGAGAGAAATCAGCTGCCAGGATGGAGATCAGGTGGGAGATTGTCCTTTAGAGCTGACGAGAGCTATGTGTACGGCCTGTAAACATATCAGGGCGGTAGCTTATAGATAACTTTGTTCTGTCTTTCCAGTTGAGTAATATGTTTTGGGGTTTGTTTGTTTTTTCCCTCGGCCACTGCTGAAGCTGAAGTTGAAGATTTGTAGATGCTGTGGGATTGTAAATGAGGAAATATTGACTGAAAGGAAGACTGAAGGTGAGAGGGGAATACTAAGCATGTGCAGAGCCAGAATGCATGGAAGCAGTAGTAGCAGTAGTCCACTGCAGTGGAACATTCTGTACAAGTGCTGTGGTCTATGAAGCTCAGAAGCTTACAACTCACAACATGACTCATGACTGCTTTAGTTTCTGGTTGTCAGAGAGGAGTGAAGCAAAAATATACTAGTCAAAGTTTTTGTTTTATATAGCTTAAAATAGATTTTTATAGAAGAACAATATCTGTATTTACGTGATGCAAGCAGTCATTCCTGTTGCTCTCATAGACATGCAAGGACACACACGCCATTATCAAGTTGGCGTGAGGCACTGATGGTCACAATGTGCATACACTGTTTTTTTGTGTGTGTAGGTTCAAAGGCCACAGGCTTAAGAATAGAGTAAATGCTCAGAAGCTCAGAAGCAATTCTGAGGTGTACAAGTGAGTTCATTTGTGTTTGGTAAAGGTCAGAAGGAGCTGCTTTGTGTCTTTGTGGATCTAGAGAACGCATATGATGGGGTGCCAGGAGATGA